>NC_053490.1:112076500-112731500 GCF_905171775.1 Rana temporaria | reverse complement strand
TTGCGCTATAAACAAAAATAAAGCGTCAATTTTGAAAAAAATGCAATATTTTTTACTTTTTGTTATAATAAATATCCCCCAAAAACATATATAAATTATTTTTTTTTCCCTCAGTTTAGGCCGATACGTATTCTTCGACCTATTTTTAGTAAAAAAAATCGCAATAAGCGTTTATCGATTGGTTTGCGCAAAATTTATAGCGTTTACAAAATAGGGGATAGTTTGATTGCATTTTTATGAATTTTTTTTTTTTTTTTTTTTTTTTTACTACTAATGGCGGCGATCAGCGATTTTTTTTTTTTTTTTTTTTTTTTTTTTTTTTTTTTCATGACTGCGACATTATGGCAGACACTTCGGACAATTTTGACACATTTTTGGCACCATTGGCATTTTCACAGCAAAAAATGCATTTAAATTGCATTGTTTATTGTGAAAATGACAGTTGCCGTTTGGGAGTTAACCACAGGGGGCACTGTAGGAGTTCGGGTTCACCTAGTGTGTGTTTACAACTGTAGGGGGGTGTGGCTGTAGGACTGACGTCATCGATCGAGTCTCCCTTATATAAGGGATCACTCGATCGATACGCCGCCACAGTGAAGCACGGGCGAGCCGCTCCCCGTTCTTCAGCTCCGGGGAGCGATCGCGAAGGAGCGGCTATAAACAAATAGCCGCGCCGTCGTCCCGGATCGCTCCCCGAGGGAACCCGACCGCCGCATGTAGAGGGGGGGGGGGGTCCCGACCGGACCCGCGGAAAGGCAAGGACGTACATGTACGCCCATTTGCCTGTACGTGCCATATTGTGGACGTACATATACATGCGGCCGTCGGGAAGTGGTTAAGGCCCCTTTCACACTGGGGCGTTATTCGGGCGTTATTCAAACGTTATTCGAGCATTACTCGAGCAAAGCCTCATCTGCAATCCCAATGTGCTGGTAAAGCACCGCTAAGACCATAAAGGGTGAGGCGTTTTTACAGCGCTTTCAATTCATTTCAATGGAGAGGGGCGTTGTTTTCAGCGCCCAAAAGCTGCTCCAAAGATGCTGCTTGCAGGACTCAGTGTGAAAGGGTCCATTGAGATGCATGGAGAGCATTTTATGAGCGTTTTAATAGCGCTATTTTTAATGCTAAAACGCTGTAAAAAGGCTTCAGTGTGAAAGGGGTCTAAGAGTGTTTTTGGAGACAAATTTGATCCTGCTGTATTAAAATCCATAACGTTCTTGGACTCTGGGGCAGTCTTTTACATCTTGTTTTGCTGGGTGCTCCCCCATCCATCAAGGACGCCCCACAGAACTTACTTTTTAACCACTTAAGGACCCCTTCACGCCGATATACGTCGGTAGAATGACACGGCTGGGCACATCCGCGTACCTGTACGTGGCCCTTTAAGCCCAGCCGTGGGGTCGCGCGCGATGCTCCGTGACCGCGGGAACCGCGGACCTGATCACTGCTGGTGTCCTGCGGTCGATCCTCTGGAGCTGAAGAACGGAGAGAGGTGTGTGTAAACACACCTTCCCCGTTCTTCACAGTGGCACTGTCATTGATCGTATGTTCCCTGATCTAGGGAAACACGATCAACAACGTCATAAGTCCAGCCCCGCCCCCCTACAGTTAGAAACACATATGAGGTCACACTTAACCCCTTCAGCGCCCCCTAGTGGTTAACTCCCAAACTGCAATTGTAATTTTTACAGTAAACCATGCATTTTTTTATAGCACTTTTTGCTGTGAAAATGACAATGGTCCCAAAAATGTGTCAAAATTGTCCGATGTGTCCGCCATAATGTCGCGGTCATGAAAAAATCGCTGATCGCCGCCATTAGTAGTAAAAAAAATATATATATTAATAATAATGCAATAAAACTATCCCCTATTTTGTAAACGCTATAAATTTTGCGCAAACCAATCGATAAACGCTTATTACGATTTTTTTTTTTTTTTTTTTTTTTTATACCAAAAATAGGTAGAAGAATGAGTATCGGCCTAAACTAAAAAAACATCAGATCTTTTTTGGGGGTATTTATTATAGCAAAAAGTTAAAAATATAGATTTTTTTTTTCAAAGTTGTCGCTCTATTTTTGTTTATAGCGCAAAAAATAAAAACTGCAGAGGTGATCAAATACCACCAAAAGAAAGCTCTATTTGTTCGGAAAAAAAGGACGCCAATTTTGTTTTGGAGCCATGTCGCACGACCGCACAATTGTCAGTTAAAGCAACAGGTATTGTATTTGCACCCACTTCTGGGCACACAGTCGGTTGGCAGGATGTTGGATCCCCCTACCCCCCCCCCCCCCCGCTGTGTTCTGGGAAACACGCGGCTCCCAGAACACAGCGGGGACCAGTGAGCACTGCGTAGCGTGACTCGCGTATGCGCCATAGGGAACCGGGCAGTGAAGCTGCAATGTTTCACTTCCTGCTTCCCTCACCGAGGATGGCGGTGGTGGCAGCAGGGTGACGAGCGATCGCTCGTCCTCTGCTACCGACGGCGCTGGACTCCAGGACAGGCAAGTGTCCTAATATTAAAAGTCAGCAGCTGCAGTATTTGTAGCTGCTGGCTTTTAATATTTTTTTTTCGGCGGAGATCCGCTTTAAGGTTGAACAAACATTCATCACTTTAAGGTGACCACATATTGTACAGTCTGAATACTCAACTTCTTGATTAAGCAACAACTATGTAGTATAAAGGACCACATGATTTGATGTAAATTTGAATGGCCAGTTGAAGCACTTCAGTACCAGAGCCTTTTACCTATCATTTGACCAGATGTCCATGTTGGAGTTATCCCTTTTCGTAGCTTTAATTTATTTATTTTTTGCAAATTTCCTAAAATGTATAGTTAGTTTCTTTTTATTTTCATTTTATTCTCCTTTTAAAGCTACAGTTTGACATCGGTAGCAGAGTTAGATGAACATATGATATGTTGTGCTGCAACCAAAAACCAGCTGCTTGTGGTTTCAGCATTACCACTACTAGGACCTGCTGCAGCCACTAAAAATAGGTGCTGTTAAGACAGGGTTCGTCAAAATCTGGGCGCCCAGTCGCAATTGCGACTAGAATTAGCGACCTGGCGCCCGGGGAAGGAAGCTTAGGCCGGCAGAATGCCGCAAAGCCACGGCCTCAATTACCTGCGTCTCCGTGCCTCATCCTGTGTTTCCGTGTGCCCCCACTTCCCCCG
The DNA here is from genome assembly GCF_905171775.1 of Rana temporaria. Taxonomy (NCBI): domain Eukaryota; kingdom Metazoa; phylum Chordata; class Amphibia; order Anura; family Ranidae; genus Rana; species Rana temporaria. The sequence continues at coordinate 112,728,327 of NC_053490.1, read as the reverse complement.
CCGCGCGATTGCAGCGGGCCGCTCCGGCCGGTAATTGAGGCCGTGGCTTTGCGGCCTTCTGCAGGCCTAAGCTTTCTTCTGCGATTTGGCGCCATCTTGTGGTCCCCGTTGGCATGACAAGTAAACCAGCAATTCTAATGGAGCTTCCCCAGTGTTTTCACTGCCATCTCCTTCCCTCTAATTAGAACCCCCCAAACATTTATATATATTTGTTTTATTCTAACACCCTGGAGAATAAAATGGCGGTCGTTGCAATACTTTCTGCCACACCGTATTTGTGCAGCGGTCTTACAAGTGCACTTTTTTGGGAAAACATACACTTTTTTTTTTTTTTTAATTAAATAAGACAACAGTAAAGTTAGGCCAATTTTTTTTTTTTTTATATTGTGAAAGATAATGTTACGCTGAGTAAATTGCTACCCAATATGTCATGCTTCAAAATTGCGTCCGCTCGTGGAATGGCGACAAATTTTTTACCCTTTAAAATCTCCATAGGCAAAGTTTAAAAAAAATCTACAGGTTGCATGTTTTGAGTTAGAGGAGGTCTAGGGCCAGAATTATTTCTCTCGCTCTACCAATCGTGGCGATACCTCACATGTGTGGTTTGAACACTGTTTACATATACGGGCGCGAGCTCGACGGGACGCGTTTTCTGGCTCCTAACTTTTTTAGCTGGCTCCTAGATACCAAGAAAATTTGTCAAACCCTGTGTTAAGATACTGCTGCAATATATAATTAAAGTTATAGAACAAATAAAAAAAAATATGGCATTGCCCTACTTCAGCAATCTAGAGAAAGTGTCGCTAAGAGCTGGACGATTTTTTTTTTTTTTTATATCTTTGAGTCTGGAAAACTTTATTATGCACATTTCACCCAGCTCTTGTGCTCAAAAGCTGAAAATGGTGAATTATTCCCCAAAACTGGCATTGAAGTTACAAACCTGACTTGGTTTGCAATTTTCTGTCATTTTCCCAAAACGTCTTCCAATACACTACATGAGAGATACTGGCTTACCCTCTACAGTAAACACAATACAGAAACCATTTAAAATGACCCTCCATCCCCCCTTGTCTTCATTTATTATTGTTTCTGACCCTCCAGATGAACAGTGTTTACCTGCCTCATTCTTCTCAGCCCCTTTTGCCTGCTTGTTGGTATGACCTCAGGGATTTTTCCACCATTCTAAGAAATGTATCCCTCCTTCTTACCTGGATTTCGGTCCCCTGTAAAGTTAGAAGAGGAGCTTCCAGAGTCGGACCACCACTAAGACCCTTGGCAGTGTTCCTTTAATTGTACTGTGGTGTGGGTCATCAGGATGGAGTGAGGGGGGGGGGGTGTGACTGGGATAGGTGCCAATGACGGCAGCAGCCATTTGCCTCTGGTGCCCACTGTCTTCCCCGCTGTGAGCAGTGGGCCGCATGGGGTCTCTTCCCTGGTGTACTGACAGTGACGTCACTTCCAGTGTCCTTTCTGGAGGCTGAGGAAGTCACTTCTGCCGCCTGCGATTGACACACTTCTGGTCACCAGGGAATACACCTAGGTGCCATTTTTAACAGAAGAGGCACTGTGGTTGGTATTACAGGGTTCTCAAAGGCAGTAGAGGAAGTGTTTTTTGGTCCTGGATCCTGCTTCCCTTTGTAAGTGCAAGTCCCCGAGCTTCCCACCATGCGGGAGGGGGAGACAGTGAAACTGAAGCAAGATACCCCCATGCCTAATTCAGGCACTACCTCCTAAGGGGACCAAGCTCCCAGTAAAGGGCACACTGGTACCAGGAGGGCTTAGGAGAAAGTTGTCTTCTTTGTTACGCTAATGCTTTTTTCCCTCCAAACCTCTTCTTTTCATAGAGTGTGTGCAGCAGGCAATATGCTTATAAGCTTTCATTTACGTGTGTGTATATGTGTAAAAAATATATATATATATATATATATATATATATATATATATATATATATATATATATATATATATATATAATATATATTTATTTATTTATTTATTTATTTATTTATTTAAATGGTTTCTATTCATTTATTTTCTTTGACTTACCATTTCTATCAAAGAAAAGACTGGCTTATCCATCTGATAAAAAGCTACAATTTACTTTAGTATATTGAGTGTAATCGTGCAATAATATGCATTGTAAATGTTCTGTTGGAATGAAAATAAAACCATGTAGCCGACTTTCTCCTCCTTTTTTTTTCTTTCTAGCAATCAAGGATCCAAAGAGTTTATACTTGTCCTGCGTTTGGAGTTTCATGTCGATGAAGTGGGCCTTCCTGCTTGGCCTCTACTCGTTCCGATACAGGAAAGAGTTTGCTGATATCAGCATCCTCAGTGACTTCTGACCAGCAAATTTCAGTGACTGAAAGCGCATTTTATCAAATGGTCTTGGACATATAGCAGCTCCTTGTCTGTCACTCAGTTATTCCACAGTGACATCTAAAGGAAATGAAGATGAAAAGGGACTAATGGAGCACCAGGGAAGATTGGACGTTGCATCCATTCTCATTTTATTACGGCTCTATTCATCCTATATAACTAGTACTTTTAAACCTAACCTTTTCTTTCTTAACCATTGTTACCCATGGGATTTACTAAACATTTTAACAGCGGGATAGCATACTGCTTCTGTCAGACTTAATCAGCACAGTCACTTTATCTCTGCTTTACCCAAATGGAACTAGATTGAAATGGTCTTGCAGTTTTAGCACACAGGGCTTTTTTTGATACAGCATCTCTGCTCAGTTAACCTTCTGGTATTGATACAGATGTTTTATTTCTACTTTTTGCTGGTTTATATGTGTTACTTTAAATGTTTTGTACGTGTTCTATGTACGCACAATGAATATAGATTTTTTTTTCCCCGACTAAAAAACCCTTTTTAATTGGTTTCTAAATAGAAGCAAATGCAGGAAATGAATCCTGCATTATTTACAATGAAGTGTATAAATTTATGTAGCAACGATTTAAATTATTGAAGAATGTATTTTTTTTTTTTTTTAAGAAATGTTAAAGTGCAATCTGAGAAACCCTTAGAAAAGGTACAGCTACCATGTGTATAATTTTGCTGAAATTGACAGTCCTAGAAAAAAAAAAAAAAAATGAACAAAACAAAGTATATGAAATGTTGTCTAAAAGTTAAATGCTAACTTCAGGCTTCAGTACATTGAACTACCCAGAACTAGTAATCAGAAAAGGAATTTTCCAGATTGCATAGTTGTTGTTGTTGCGTCAGTTAATCAAAGTAAAAAAAAAAATGATCTTGTCAGTAAAACCATCATCTTGGCATTTTTGAAGGGTGGTAAGCAGTGACTGCTCCCCATTTCTCCCATGACCGGTTTCAACTACAGTGTTGTCTGCAGATGAAATATACAGTTTAAAGCCAGCCTGCCTGGCTATAATTATGCTTTTGCCTTTTATATCTTTGCATCAGGCTTATACATTAACAAGCATACAGTACACAACCAATGAGGGAGGGATTCCTGTGTGCCACTACGAGAGGTATGGTGACAGCATTCAGTCTTAAAAAAAAAATAAAAAAATTCAAATTATGTTTGGCAATTTATTTAATCTTTGAAATAACTTTGCATTCATCACTTGCACTTATTTTTTTCCTAATTATGTAGAATATTTCACTTTTACAAGACGAAAAATACAGAGCATTAACATGATTAAGAAATTCATTCTTTAGTTACTCTTAAACACAGTTATTTTAAAGGGAAAGTGTAGTATTTTCAGTAAGCACATATGTTGTTTAATATTGCAGTATCTGTAATTTCTCATATATGTCTCATATTTTACATGTTTGTTCTTCCAGGTTTATGTTATTGTATTAAATGTAGAGATGTGTAGATTAGTGGCCCAATGAAATGTGGATTAGCCACTACCATCTCCCTACCTCCCTTATTAACTGTTGAGAAAAGATATCGGCAAAGGGAATGCATTATTTTTTCATGGAGTTGCCTGACTCCTAAACTTTCCTTAAGAAATCTGTTATGCGGAATTTCAAAGGAAGAAGTGGAGCCAATATATATGTAAGGAGCTAATATGACTGTATCTAACAAAAAAAACAGACTAGACACTCCCATGTTTCCCCGAAAATAAGACCTATCGTTCTTTTCCAGGTGGGCTGCAATATAAGCCCACCTGGAATATAAGAGGATCATTCTCTTGGACTAGAGAAATGCCTCACTCTAATAGATAACTGGATGACAAACAGTTATCTTAAACTCAATGGTTCGAAAACAGAACTTCTCCTGTTTCACGCTAACCGGAAAAATTACCCCGCGTCAACATGTACTCCCCCGCCCATTCTGGGTAAAACTATCACCCCTAGCACCAAAGTCAAAAGTCTCGGAGTCATTTTCCATAGCTACATGACAATGGATGCACAAATGGGGTCAGTAGTCAGCGGATCCCACCATCTGCTGCGCCTACTACGCAGACTCTCGCCCTTTATCCCGAAAGAGGACATTGCAGTCGTAGTGGGAACAATCATCAATTCCAGACTCGACTACGCAAATACCCTCTATCTAGGACTCCCCAAATACAAAATCACTCGTCTGCAAGTCGTTCAAAATACAGCCGCTCGACTAGTGACTGGGAAAAAACCATGGGAATCAATCTCACCTTCACTGAGATCCCTTCATTGGTTGCCAGTAAAAGAGAGAATCACTTTCAAGGCACTCTGTCTAATACATAAGTGTATTCAAGGCAACGCCCCCCAATATCTATGCGAAAAAATAAAAGCCCATAACCCCAATCGCATTCTGCGATCCACCAATCAAAACCTCCTCCAGATACCCAAAGCCAGATACAAGTCCAAAGGAGATCGAAGATTTGCAGTCCAGGGACCTCGCCTGTGGAATGCACTACCATCCGACTGGAGTCGGACCACTTGGCCTTCAGGAGAAAGATTAAAACCCATCTCTGCCAGAGGCGATTCAGTTTGCATGTGTTGCGCTTTACAAGTGTCTCTCTCTCTCTCTCTCTCTCTGTCTCTCTGTCTCTCTCTCTCTCTCTCTTGAAAATAACCCCTAGTTTTTAAAATGCTTGTAAAATCATAAAATCAACTCTTACTGTAGTATATAATGTACAATGTATGCATTTCTGTAATTGCAAGGAAGAGGGCTCCGACGGGTCAGGGAAGCGCAGAGTGGCGCTATAACGAAGGGATTTATACACATTGTACATTATATAATACTGCAATAGAGTGGATTATAGGATTTTACAAGCATTTTAACTCAGTTCACACTGTGGATTCTGGTCAGGCAGGGGGAGAGAAGACGGCACATTACATGGTAAGACCTACACCGAAAAACCCTTGTGTGTCTTTTGTTGCCAAAATTAATATAAGACCCAGGCTTATTTTCAGGGAAACACAGTACTACCTTTTAGATCAATTAGATTGTTGGATATACTCTGGGGACTTTTTTTTTTTTTTGTATCATGTTTTAGTTCACATTGTCAACATGAAATTTCCAGTATAAATTACTGATGCACATTTATGTAATTTTATATAATCTGGAATGGCTGCAGTCATTCAAACCAACCTTTCAAAGAGCAAAACATGGGAACTGCCATTGCTAAACGCTCCTAAAAATGACAGCTTCTGCCTCTCTATCTTTTTTTAATATTATGTCACTGGTCAGGATTTTTGACCGCACCAACTTGTTTTTTTAGATTGATTATATGAGATCAACAAAAGTTGCCAACCACATTGTAGTGTGTTAGTCTGCCTGATTTAGTTATAATTTGAAAGGATTATTTAGGCAGGACCTAATACTATGCAGCTATTAAATGTTTTAGTATCTGAAACAAAATTAGAATATGTGCTGCCAACCATATTCTATCCATAGGCAATTTTTGTTCTGTGTAGCCTCATTTTCATGTTTTTTTATTTTATTTACAGTATCCATATTGGGGAGATTTATACTTTCTGTCAGGACTGTAAAATGTCTCCAACAAGGACAGTCGAACACAAAAAAAGGGAAACCTGCTTTAAATTGGTGGATTTGCCTACAGGAGATTGGACACTGGTTGGACAGAGCCGAAAAACAGACCAGTATAACTCATCCAACTCCCAGCATGCCTCAGTTGTTGCTAGTGTTAGAACAGACATCTTATTTTTTGAAAGAAGCAAACCTTTCTACTTTATTTTTTTATTTAGAAAGATTAAGGTGCTGCACAGCCATTGCAGCTCATTTTGTGGTTTAAGCCCTGGTTCACACTGGGCTGCGGGAGTGAAGCCGTGCGAGTTCAGCTGAACTCACACGGCCTCACTCCCGCTGGCAGTCCCAATTTCGGCCGCGATTTAAGAGACATCTGTGCAGGTTTCTGCACAGATGTCAATGTAAATCGCGGCCCGAAATCGCAAAAAGTAGTACAGGCACTACTTTTTGAAATCGGTGCAGCGCCGCAGATGCTGCGTCGCACCGAGTAGGATGGTGTCATTGCCGGCAAATGCCACCGATTTGAGATGCGATTTCACATGTGAAATCTCAAATCGAAGCAAATCGTACCCAGTGTGAACCTGGGCTTAAGACATGGAGGTTGATTTACTAAAACTGCAGAGTGCAAAATCTGGTGCGGCTGTGCATGGTAGCCAATCGGCTTTCTAAATTAAGGTTTGACAAAAAAAAAAACTGGAAGCTGATTGGTTTCTTTGCAGAGCTGCACTGATTTTGCACTCCCAATTTTAGTAAATCGACCTCATAGCCTTGGAGGCCATACTTGCAACCTGTTGTGATGAAGTGGGCCAGCCTGTAATTTGTCCTTGGTACACTGGACTCTGCATTTGGCGCTCATTTTATATGCCTTTGGTGTAATGTGCAAGTTATTTGCCGAGTGCTTTATAGGTCCAGGACTATGCCGCACCCACTGGTGAAAGCCTGTCCCTAAATAACCCCTAGGGAGTATGTCTGTCTGCCAGGGGTGAAGACTTGGAATGGGCCAGGTCCCCTAAATCCTTCATGTGGCTCTAAATTGATCAGTATGTCCACATTGCCGCTGTAGTGATTTAGGGCTTTTGCCCTAATGGAGTTTGGGTGTGCTAGCTGCTTGCTGGGTACCCTACGTGGTTAAATTAGTGGATCTGGCTGGACTCTATTCAATCGCCTCCAGCTGTTACTCTCGGCTCCAGGCTGGCATTGAGAGGGGAGCTCTGCGCCAGACTTATTTAGGGTTTAGCACGGTCTGCGACACTTTTTGGTTGAGAAAAAGAAGAAATTGCTGCACATCCAAAGGTTCCAAAACAAAATGCCTTTTATTGAAAATGACCAGGATTCACCAGGGACACCATGTTTTAGTTATGTAGAAACGTTTCACACATCTGACCTGTGCTTAATCATTACCTCATTATCATTGTTTTTCTCAAGTTTTCACAGAGGCGGGCCGGGGCTAACAATCCTACTTCTTTCCAATTGAGGTATTGCACACACCTGGAGCAGCGGATCCCGTTTCTATTGACACTTTTTGGTTTTAAGCTTAGATTGCCCCTATGTGGCATCCTTTTCATGGGGCACACTTTCTTGCGCCTTCCCCCTGGCATTCCCGCACATCAAATCCCGCAAAACAATACTTTGGCTTCTTGACTGCCTGTCACAGATGGCATTAACTACTTCTGCCTCCTGCAGTATTCTTGTGGGTACCCCTTGTGGCAATCCCTCACTTGCATGTGTAGCATGATGGATCACAAGTTCTAAGGCAGCAGTGCTGGGGGCATACAATCCTCTAACCGTTCCAGTTAGCAACTCCTCAGAATCGGCCTCTCCTCCAGAGTCCATCTCTGATATTCCTCTAGCTACAGCTGCTTCTGCACATTCAGCTGAGGATGAAGAGCAAAGTACCTTCTCTGTCTCTGGTAACCTGGTACATGTTGAATATCGGGCTTCTGAATATTCTGGATTTAAGCTTAAGGACACCATTTCAGTCTTTATTAAAACTGTGCACAAGTGCATTGACCTGGAATGGCCTGTGTTGGCCGAAGTGTTTATCCCCTTCATTGCCAGGCCATTTTTTGCTATTCAGCACTGCACTACTTTAACTGACAATTGATTGGCCATGCAATGCTGTACCCAAACTAAATTTATATGCATTTATTCACTCAAATAGAGCTTTATTTTGGTGGCATTTTGATCACCTGGGTTTTTTATTTTTGTTTATATAAATGAAAAAAGACTAATTTTGAAGAACAATATTTTTTACTTTCTGCTATGAAACCTATCCCATAAATAAATCAAATCTCTTAATACATTTGGGCCAAAATGGTTTCAGCTACATTTGTTTGGTGTATATGGATTGGTTTGCGTGAAAGTTATAGCATCTACAAACTATGGGATATATAATGGAACTTTTATTTTATGTTTTTATACTAGTAATGGCGACGATCAGCAACTTATAATGGGATGCCAATAGTGTGGCAGTACAATCTGCCACTGATATAACTAGTGCCATTATTGGTGTTCAGTGCTAAAAAAATATGCACTAATACTGGGCAGAAAGGGGTTAACAATTATAGTGCTCAAGGGGTTAAATATACCTAATAAGTGTTTGTGTGTATTGTGCACTGCTTTTACTGGGAATCTAGTTGCTTTCATATACTGCTTAGCAGGGAATGAAAAAACAATGAGATCCCGTCGCTAAACATAGTTCTGTGTTTTCACTCACAGAGCTGTGTTTGGGGAAGATCAAAGCTGATCACTGGGTGCTTGCGGTCAATTAATTGATCGGGACCCAATGATTGGCATATGCTGTGACAAATTGCAGCCGGGCTGGACCGTGTGCCTCCTACTTGGGCAAGCAGAATTGCATTTGTACATATATTTACACGATTCTGCGCAGCTGGGTCTGCACTGTAGCAGTAAAGCTACACTGCACGGTCGGCAATCGTTTAAAAGTTAGCTGCTTCTGTTTTTAATTCGATCAGCTTATCTCTCAACAGGACTTTTTAGAAGACACTCAGATTTTCACAGACTCGGTTTGATTAGAGGCTGAATGCTTTTTCCAAGACCTTGTTATTTTTCCTTGCTGGCCCAGCACTGCAACCTGTAATTGCCGATATGACTATCTGCCAGACTTTTGGCTTTTGGGTCCAAGGATATGTCTTGAGATGCTGGCTCCATCCTCATGGATCCCTCAATCCTCCCAACAGCTGGAGCTCATGCCTCATTACTCTTCTACTTTTGATGGATTGTCAGTTCTTCACCTAATATTCAGAATGAGTCTCCTTTAGTACATATGGGGATGGATGACCTTTTGGAGTAAATGCTGGGCATCAAGGCATCCGTGCAAAAACTCCTTATGCTTATGCCTTTTAAAGGGGAACATCTCTTTTGGTTAATTCAATTATAAGAATATATTTTTGCTCCAAGCCACAATCAAGCAAGATTTCCTCCTTTCACTTGATTCCACCACAAGTCTTGAACCCCCAAGTCTTTTGTTCCTAGAGGGGTATGTCTGTTGGCTTTTGTAGCTACCTGAACCAAAGACATTTAAGACTTTTGGGTCCAGAATATGGTATCCAGGGGCTCCAAGCTGAAATTTCAAACCCTGCCACTGCCCCTGTTTCATGTTGTCTAGCCTGCCAATGTCCTCTGTTCCAGTGACTTTACTTGAATTTTTCCACTGTTTCCAAAACATAAGGGGGCCTTCTGTTAGCATTCCTCTGCTTACAAAAATCCACATGTTATCTGCCAGGTCAGATGTTGCTTTCCCCTGTAAAAGACTTTCTGGCCTATGTGGACGTCCAAAGATGCTTACTTGCATGTTCCCATTTTCCCTGATCGCCAACACTGAGTTTTGCTGTGGTCACACAATGTTACCAATTTGTTGCCCCAGCCTGTTATGTTTTTGTTTTTGTTTTTTAACCCTGCAGAGGTTTGGTAATTCTAAACTTCGGAAGTCTGTGCTGGATCGTCTGGAAGGTCCTCTTAATGGATGCCAGCCTGTTGAGCTGGAGAGGAATGAGGAATCCTTGGTACTGTTTTGGTTTAGAGGATTTTTTTTTTTTTTTTTGTTCGTTGCCTTGCCCACCCCCTCAGTTGGACTGCTTTTGAATGTCCCAAAGTAGCTCAATGCTCCTGTGTCCCTTTTTAATGTATGATTTAAGAAAACTGGATTTGTCCGATTTGTTTAAAATTTTTGGCCACAGCCACCTCTGTACCCCCCATCTTCATTTATTAACAGGTGAATGCAGCCCTTCATGCATTCACATGCATTGAATATGGCTCTTAAGTGGAAAAGGGTTGCTGACCCCTGGTGTGCAAACTTGGACTCTGCTTTTCAAAGTATTCGTTCTATTTATTTACTAACTTTTCTTTCTTATACCATTTTATAATTGTGTAATTATCAAAGTGTGCAATAAGGTGTTTTTATATCCCTTTGGGCAAGCGTAATAATGTATGCAAGACAAGTGCTCCTGTAGTCAAATCTAAAGGGTTTTGTAAATGCACTTGAGTGAGTTGCTGTAGACTTTGTTGCACCAAATGAATATGACCTCCACTGTCTTTACATGCAAGTGCAGGCCCATTCAATGTCCATCCTGTGTCAGGTTTCCCATCATCCATGATTGGCAAACTGATTGCTGTACCTTTGCATCCAGTATGTTAATACACAGCCTTCATACCCAGTTTTGTCCATCTTTTTCTGTATTAAAGTCGAGTTTAACACGAAAAATATACTTGTATTTGCATAGGGGTGGCTACAGTTGGCAGGATTACCCAGTAGGATCTGTGGAGGTTTAGAATTCTATAAAGTCTCTCTCTCTCTGGAGTATTCAGCTGCATCGGATCCCACTAGGGAGTTTTGCTCTTATGCTGCTTTTTCTGATATGCAAACTGAATGAAGAATCCAGTAGGATGAGTGGGTCTCCTGTGTGTAATGGCTCTGGCATTGGAGCAGACCTAAAAACTTTAGGTTTTCTACCAGATCTTCAAAAGATTTCAGAAATTGCCACCTGCAGCAGTTTAAAAAAGTTTGTTAATTTATGTCTAATTCCCTGATAATCAAAATTGCAACACGGTGTAAAGCATGAAACAAAACATCTGGTCTTAACGGATTATTGATCTAAAATATGATTTATTACAATCATTCAGTGAGGCTGATTTACTAAAGGAATTGAGAATGTTCCCAAAGAATGTTTTTTTTGTGTTAAGATTCACTTAGATTATACAGACATGCAAAAAGCTGATACCTGTTTACTATCTGTGACAACTTTTTAGAAAATTGCCCTCAATATGTCTGAGTAAATAAGTTATTGTACCTCCGATCTGCTTATGATCAAATATAGTTAGTACTCCATTATAAATATTGGACTTTTATATATATTCTTGTACAGTGTGTGCCAATCCTTGTACAAACAATGCATGTATTTTTCATGAAGCGACTGTTTACCAATCTTAGTTATTCAATATAAAACTTCACTGTGCTAGAAAACCGCATTGTCAATTGTACAGTCAAGATCATGATTTGTAATATGCAAATTTTGTAACTTTACCCCTGGCTTCGTGCAAAATATTCAGAAAAATGCAACATGTAACTTGAGGGATTTCTGGAATTTGCAAAGAGCCTTTTGCCAGGACAGATGTATCGTGGTGTAATCCTCACAAAAAACTGAGCGAAACTGCAGTTATCAGAAAATACTGGTGACCAAACTGAAAAATCAAGAGAAATACATGGACTGCGGTTGCTGACCTCCCCTTTGGACTTTGTTAGATGCTTGTCACGCTAAGCCAATGGCTTTAGTTTTACGAAGTTCACTGGTTGGCTGCATACTTGTTTCAGGGTCATAATTCACAAAAGTAGTAATGCCAGAAATATTTGGAAAATGGCATTTTCAGGAAGTCCTTTTTGCTAATCCTACATATTTTCTCTCAGCAGAAGTTTTGTTTATAATAGAGCAAATGGTTTATTTGATCATTTTGTTCCTTTACCTAAGTTTTTGAGCCAACACTAAAATACAACAGCCCTCTTGTCTCTAAACAATGATCACTGAAAGATTTATTTGCAATGCTCCAAATAGGGTGGTAATTTGTAACAAAATACATGTCTCATTGTAATTCTGTTTATCGACTTTTTAAATAAATCTTTGTGGTTTTGTTTCAAATATTGCAGTGTTTGTTTTATCTTTCCAGATCTTTAAGAGACTAACTAATAGTACCCACATACAGGAGGTAGATTTATTACATTTTTATTCATTCTAATAGAAGAAAGATAACAAAAAATATATTCTATAAGAAAAAGTGTCAAAGTTAAATAACTTAAAGCGGAGTTCCGGCCACAATTTCACTTTTTAAATATAAATACCCCTGTAATACACAAGCTTAATGTATTCTAGTAAAGTTAGTCTGTAAACTAAGGTCCGTTTTCTTAGGTTGTTACAGCATTTAGACACTTTATAAAATAGAAATTGACTGGGGCCATCTTAAGTGTGGGCATCATGAAGCCAGACTGTATGACTCCCTGGATTTCAGCCTCGCAGATCTGGCACATGCTCAGTGCTGCACAAGCAGTGTCAGATCAGGTTTCAGCACCTGTGCTGTCCAAGTCACATGATTCTTTGAGACTGGGGAGTGCACAGACTCCTGGAAAGTTACACCCACTACATTCCCAGGAGTCTGTGCGGTGTAGGTTAGGAAGCATTAAGCACCTAGGTGCAGGAAGTGGGAAGATTAACTATTCTACCTAGCAACAACACTTTGAAGACATCTAAAAGAAAAAAAAAATTCGTAAAGGACTAATGACATTTTTTTAAAACTACTGATGGGTTATATTTATGGGTGGAACTCCACTTTAAAATGGAGGTCTGGATCTCCCTTACAAGTACCCACATGACATCCATCTTAGAGGGGAAGTAGATTGCGTGCAGTGGAAAGCTAGCGAGTGACATTTTAATTCCCGATATAAAGTCCCAAACTGCTCTTTTAGTCTCTTGTGTGAGCAATGGATGCACTCGATAGCACTGTTTGGCTTACCCCATTCTCCTTATCCGCTGCCTTCTCCTCAATGTAGATCACACAATCGCATTGAGTAGGGTTGTTACACTAGATATTCCGTTTGCAATGCCTTCCCAAAACAAAAATGTGTTTTGTCTCCTATTTTTTTTTTTCCCTAAACCTTTCTCTCCACCCACAAACATAAAAAGGATTTGGATATCAGAGGAAATAACCTGCGAAGCAACTTAACGTGCATAAAAATGTGTCATGTACATGCAACGTGCATAAAATTGCAATAGAAGGCAGTGCACATTTTCAACTTTTTTTGCTATGCATTTTGACCACTTCCCATCCAGGTACTGCATTAAAATGTCCAGACGGAGCAGCGCCGATCTGGGAGGGTGTGTATATATGGCTTTTGACACAGCCGATCAGAGTAGGGTACCGGGCCGATACAGCAGTGCAGTGTCTCCAATCACCACACCAGTCTGTCACCATTAAGCTTCATCCATATGTGCGATGGATCGCTCTTCAGAGGGCTTGGCACTGGGGAGGCATTGTATCGGCTCCTCAGAGCCTGCTTTAACCCCTTAAACCCTGTACAAGCGCCCCCATTCGCTTTTGTGGGTCATGATGGGTGGGTGCTATACCTGCAACAAGGGGTACAATTCTGAGGCATTGCATGTGTACACCACTGGTTGTTGCCTCTGCAGCTCAAGGAGGTAGTGGGGGTAAAATCTTGCAGTTGAGGTTTTACTACCTCCAAAACCTCACGTGTGAATTGGCCTTAACAGTGTGGCCAGTCGCAGTGTCCATAAATGTGGTAAGTACTGTAGTTAGTATAGAAAGATTGGGTCTAAGGTCCCCAAACCAAAGAGCCAAATAAGAGGGGGGGGGGTGCGGTTGGACTATTGCGGTACTGATAAAATAAAAATCAATTATGCAAATATAAAACACATTATTTTATTGAATACAACATCAAAACATTTTTTTGGGATGTTGTATTCAATAAAATAATTTTCGTGTTTTATGTTTGCATTTGTATGATTGATATTTATTTTATCAGTACCGCAATAGTCCAACCGCGCCCCCCCCCTCTTATTTGGCTCTTTTGGTTTGGGGACCTTAGACCCAATCTTTCTATACTTAATCTCTGGATGATGGTACACTTTACTATATTATTTATGTATTCCTATTTTGGAGGCTATATCTTTCAAGTACTGTAGTTAGGAAATTAGATGTGTAATTTATGCACCTAGAACCCTTGAAGGTGCTCCTTTGATTTTGGGCACCTCTATGGGTCTAGGCCAGTGATGGCGAGCCTTGGCACCCCAGATATTTTGGAACTACATTTGCCATGATGCTCATGCACGTTGCAGTGTGGTTGAGCATCATGGGGAAATATAGTTCCAAAACATCTGGGGTGCCAAGGTTCACCATCACTGGTCACAACCCTTTAGCAGCTGAATAGTTTTTTATATATTTTTATATATACATTTTATAGGGATTTAAGCACAGATCTTTTATTTCTATTGCAGTGCAGGTCAGTGACCAGGTCTGAAACTGTAGCTCTCCTACAACATATTGCCACTATATCCACTGGAGCTTTGGCATTATGCAAAGTAGGGACTAGACAGCGAGGGATTACTTGGATGCAATTGGCCAGTTTAATCATATGTTGTAATGTATGTGAACAAAAAAAAATCCCTGTCTTGTGCAAAGTTTGCTAGAAATGGTGTATAGCAGTGTGCAAATGGTTCATCCAGAATTTTTTGAGTTGCCATGTGGTCAGACCCCTTTAGCACTTGATGGGCAGCTCTCCTAAAACTTAAATTTATTTGGCCAGAGTAGGGACTGGCCAAAGAAAGATTACTTTGACGCAGTTGGCCTGCTTAATGCGGGGTTCAAACCACATTTATCATTTTTTAAATGTATGTCCTTTCGTCTGTATAGTTGCACACATAGGGTCACTTACTGGGTAAAAATGCGCCCCGTCCCGCAAACTTCTAGCGAACGAACACTTTTTATTTCAGTATCCAGACGGTTGTCATTTTGCTTGTGGGCATTGTGCAGCCCACAAGCAATTCCTTCCGGGATTCCTCTGGTGACGCGTCTGAACGGGCCGCCCTTCCCACCCTATTCTCGCGCATGCGCAAGATATATTGCAATGTACGTGAACAAAAAAATCCCTGTATTTGTTGAAAGTTTGTCGGGGTATATAGCAGTGTGCAGAGGGTTCAGGCAGAATTTACATGTTTGAGTCATAACAAAGTTAACATGTGGCCACACTCCTTTCGCGCCTGATGCATTATATACACATATAAATTATTGAGATTTGAGCACAGGTATATCTTAGTCAAAAAGTCTCATATGTAGTATTGCTGTACTAGAGAGTTTTCACAGAATGTGTTTGGGGGTGTATTTCTAAGTAGGGCTATGCTGTATGTTAAAAATAGCTCATGACTTGATGAAGGGCTGGGACGGTGATAATAATGGAGATTTTAACTATCCGAACATTGACTGGAGTAATTAATGGCACTGCTGGAACAGTAAAAGGGCAAAAATGTATAAACCTTTAATGAGACAATTTTATGGTCCAGTTCATGGAGGCCCTGATTAGGAATGATGCTCTGCTGGACCTGGCAATGTCAAACCATGCAGAGCTTATTACTAATGTTCTAATAAATGAACATCTGGATAGTAGTGACCATAACATGATTTAATTTCATGTAAGCTGTAAGCAACAAACTCATGCTCGAAATATAAAAAAACACTTAACTTTAAGGCCCCATACACACGTCCGAGGAACTTGATGGGCAAAACTCATCGTTTTGCTCGTCGAGTTCTGTGTGAAGCCACCGAGGATCTCGGCGAGTCAACTTTCCTCATTGAACAACGAGGAAATAGAGAACATGTTCTCTATTTGGCTCGACGAGGAACTCGACGGCTTCCTCGGCCGAAAGTGTACACACGCCGGGTTTCTCAGCAGAATTCGGCTCCGGTCGAGTTTCTGGCTGAATTCTGCCGAGAAACTCGGTCGTGTGTACGGGGCCTCAGAGCAAATTTCCAAGTATGAGGGATGCTCTCCAAGACAGACTGGGAGAGAATATTTGCATTGATGAACAGAAATGTGAATTGGTCAAAAAGACTGTATGTGAACACAAAGCAAAATATATTTCCATGGGCAATAGGTTTAAAAGGCTAAAAATAAAACCTATGTGGTTCACGGCCAAAGTAAAGTTAAAAAAAAAAAAAAAAAAGCTTTTAAAAAATAAAAATTATATATAAAAATGAAGGAGCACTATCGTCGTTTTAAATGTTACAAGGAATATATCTGAATATGTAAAAAGTAAATCGAGGGTGCACAAGTTCAAAATGAATGAGATTGCAAAAACTGATGTGCTTCCCATATGGGAGGGGTTATATAGGAAGGGGCACTTCCTGTCTAAAGCTCTTTTATCTACTGGTGTCTTTCACCTGATGATGAAGTATAACCCA
This sequence comes from Rana temporaria, assembly GCF_905171775.1. Taxonomy (NCBI): domain Eukaryota; kingdom Metazoa; phylum Chordata; class Amphibia; order Anura; family Ranidae; genus Rana; species Rana temporaria. The sequence continues at coordinate 112,711,897 of NC_053490.1, read as the reverse complement.
GTAGCAGGTAATGAATATTAGCCTGACTCTGTCCCATGATGTATTTCAAAGAAAAAAATAAATATGACGGAAAAAAAAAAAATCATATTTTAATAGATTTATAAATGATATAGGATCTGGGATTAAAAGTACAATTTCCGTCTTTGCAGATGCCACCAAGCTATGCAACAGAATAACATCCTTACAGGATGACTCCAACTTACAAGCCAACCTCAATGCACTGTTTAATTGGGCAACTATGTGGAAAATGAGATTTAAAGTGGTTCCTGCATTAAGGTAAAACATTTTTTAGACATCAGCACCCCTCTTCCTCCCCCTTTTACTTCCCTGAGCCCTCATTAGATCCAGCGTTGTACACATCTGCAGCTCTTCTATCCCCTCACTTCTGGGCCTTGCTGTCTTTGCTGGGGGAACCAAGAGCCATTGGCTCCCAGTGTTGTCAATCAAAGCCAGTGAAGGGGGAGTGGGGGGTGGAGTCAAGACAGCAGGGCTCAAGAGCAAGCACGTGCAAATGCCCCCATCTAAAGTGGCTGCCCATGGGGGCACTGGACAGAGGAGGGGCCAGGAACGCTGGCGGGGGAACTGAGAAGAGGAGGTTCACAGCCATGCTGTGCAATTGCATCGCTTCAATGTTGATAAATGTAAAGTTATGCACTTGGGGGACTAAGAATATGCATGCAGCATACATATTGGGGGAAGTACAACTGGGGGAATCCATAGTGGAGAAATTCCTTTCTTGTGTTAAGAGACAGAGAGAGGGGCATCATTTTGCCCCTGTACAACTCATTAGTAAGACCTCATCTGGAATATGCCGTTCAGTTTTGGGCACCAGTTCTCAAAAAGGATATTGGGGAAATGGAGAAAGTGCAGAGAAGGACAATCAAACTGATGAGAGGCATGGAGGAGATCAGCTATGAGAAAAGATTAGAGAAACTGAATTAATTCTCTCTTGAGAAGACATTAAGGGGATATGATCCACACGTATAACTACATTAGGGGTCCATATAAAGAACTTGGTGTTGAGTTATTCACTTTAACACAGGTTCACACTTGTGTGATGCGGGAACCAGTGTGATTCCAGCGCCGCTTCCTGCATCGCTTCTCTGTCACACTGCCCTCTGCGAACCGGTGCGGGTATCGATACAATGTTAATGACACTCCCAGAACGGTTCACAGATCACAGTGCGAACTGTGGATTTGTACAGGAATCAAATCACATGGGTAAGAACAGTGTGGGGAAAAACAAGTACCTGCACTTTTTTCTGTGCGAATCCAATGCGAGTTGAGCCATACAACTGTATGGCTCAACTCACATTGCTTAGACATTGCATGTGATCGGCACCTGCGGTGTGGGTATGAATTGCATGTGATGAAATGGCACTAGTCGGAACCTAGGCTTAAGGTCATCACAGAGGACAAAGAGGCACTTTTAACATCTCAAGGAAAAGAGATTTAATCTCCAAATACCGAGAGGCTTCTTCACAGTAAGAGCTGTGAAAATGTGTAATATAATCCCTCAAGAGCTGGTTCGGTCCAGCTCGGTAGATTGCTTTAAAAAAGGCCTGGATTCTTTCCTAAATGTACATAATATAACTGTGTACTCACATTTTATAGGTAAAGTTGATCCAGGGACTAGCCACAACCCTGGTAAACGGACAACACCAGAAGTCTCAAGAGACGCAGCTGTGCTCTTGAGCGAGCGTGGCATGAATCGAAATCCCTACAACACTCTGCAAATTGGTCCTTCTCAAATACAACTCCTGCCTCCACACTGCTAAACAAACCTATTACAACACTCATGAAAACCCACTCTCTAACCCACAGCTTCAACCTCTCCCTCTTTTCTGGCACCTTTCCCTCCCCGCTCAAACATGCACTGGTTTCCCCAATACTTAAAGCCCCACTAGACCCCACCTGTTTGAAGAAATTAGAACCCATTTTCCTGCTCTTGTTTGCCTCCAAGCTCATTGAACACCTTGTCCATGACGGAATGAGTTGCTACCTCACTGACAACAACCTTCTTGATCTCTTACAGTCCGGCTTCCACCCACAACCTTCCACTGAAACTGCCCTACTTAAACTCACCAATGACCTAGGCTAAAGGCTAAAATCAGTGGCCAGTACTCCATACTCATACTCTTGGACCTCTCTGCTGCCTTTGACACAGTTGACCACTTGCTCCTCCTTGGCAAACTCCACTCCCTTGGCTTCTGTGATTCTGCTTTATCCTGGTTCTCCTCCTACCTATCTCAGCGCACTTTCAGTGTCACTTACAATTCCATCTCCTCCGCTCTTCTTCCTCTTTCTGTTGGGGTACCCCAAGGCTCTGTCCTTGGGCCCTTCCTATTCTCTCTTTATACCAATTCCCTGGGTCAGTTGATAACCTCCCATGGCTTCCAATGCCACCTCTATGCCGACGACACCCAGATCTCTCTCTCCACCCCTCAATCTCATGGATCACAAACTTACTGAATGACATATTGGTATGGATGTCACACCACTTTCAAACTTAATCTTTCTAAAACTGAGCTTGCTATATTTCCTCCTTCCCAGTCCCCTCTTCAGGACATTTTACCATTGAGATCAACAACACAACCATTGGTCCCTCCACACATGCCAGGGTGCTGGGTGTAATCATTGACTCTGATCTCTTCTTCAGCCCCCACATCCAATCACTGGCTAAATCCTGCCGTCTTAACCTCCGCAACATCTCCAGAATTTGCCCCTTCCTGACGAACGACACCACAAAGCAATATTCACTCCTTGGTTATTTCCCACCTCGACTACTGCAGCTCTGTCCTTAACGGCCTACCCTTTCACAGGCTATTCCCCCTTTAGTCTATTATGAATGTTGGTGCTAAACTTATACACCTCATTAACTGGTCCGTGACTGCTGCCCCTCTCTGCCAATCCCTTCTCTGGCTTCCACTACCCTACAGGATAAAATCAAAAATACTAACCACAACATTCAATGCCATCCACAACATCGCCCCTATCTACATAACCAACCTCATCTGAAATCATTTGTATTCATTATGTCACCATTTTTCTAGGTAAATGAATTTCTAAAGGCGTTATTGACATGAAATTTTCACCACATGTCGGCAACAAGCCATACAATCCAGACATACAAAGAAATCAAAACATATAGGTTCAGAAATAAATTTATGTGTAATAAAATGGAATGACACATTGAACACATGAAAGGGAGATGCAAAAAGGCATTGAACGCCAAGACACCAGCTGAAATCTATCGGTAATTAGTAAGCAATCCTGCCCCTTGTCAGTGCAAATTAGAGGAGAAGTCCAGCCTGAGCTTTTTTGGCTGTGATTCTCCCCTGGGTCACAGGAGTGCAATTCGTTTTTGGCGGAGAGTGGTCTGAAGTCCGCTCTCCGCTGATGTCACTGCCATCAGTCGGGGCATCGCGTTGTCGCGACTTCCAAGTCTGGATCCTCCAGCTGCCTTGATTGATGGCAGCATCTTTCCTCTCTGCTTTTCTACGCTCATTGGAGCACTGAGCTGTCGAGGGGCGGGGAGAGGCTGTCTCAGGGTCTTGCTGAAACGCTTGGACTGCCATCAATCAAGGCAGCTGGTGATCCCGACTTGGAAGTCGCGATAATGCGATGCCCCGACTGATGGCAGTGACATCAGCGGAGAGCGGACTTCAGACCACTCTCTGTTGAAAACGAATTGCACTCCTGTGACCCAGGGGAGAATCCCAGCCCTGACTGATGGCAATAACGTTAGCGGAGAGCGGACTTCAGACCAATCTCCGCTGAAAACAGGTCACAGGAGTGCAAAACGAATTGCACTCCTATGACCCAGAGGAGAAGTCCAGCCTAAAAAGCTCAGGCTGGACTTCTCCTTTAATTTGCACTGACAAGGGGCAGGATTGCTTTCTAATTACTGATAGATTTCAGCTGGTGTCTTGGCGTTCAATGCCTTTTTGCACCTCCCTTTCTTCATGTGTTCAATACTTTTTCCCTGTGTCATTCCATTTTGTTACACATAAATTTATTTCTGAACCTATTTGTTTTGGTTTCTTTGTATGTATGGATTGCATGGCTTGTTACCGACATGTGGTGAAAATTTCATGTCAATAACGCCTTCAGGCTGGATTCACACCTATGCATTTTTAGTGTTTTTTTGAAGTATGCAGATTTGCACTACAGTCCATTTAACATGGTTTCCTATAGAACACATTCTGTAGTGCAAATCTGCAAAATGTACAAAAAATGCATAGGTGTGAATCCAGCCTCAGAAATATATTTGCATATAAACATGGTGACGTAATCAATACTTATATTACCCACTGTGTGAGTGTATATATATATATATATATATATATATATATATATATATATACAATGTTTGGGGGTTCCAAGTAATTTTTCTAGCAAAAAATACAGAATTTTAAATAATAAGTGGCGGGAAAAAGGCCTGGTCTTCCAGTGGTTAAAATTAGAGATGCTAACTTTTCCATGCAATTTGGTAAAATGGGAAAAGGGATTTAGGCATTTCCTTGAATAATGATCAGAATCTCCATACACTTAAGTTATGTCACACCACATCTATAAGAGTAAAATATGGAGACCTGAATTTAAAAATGGCCGCACACTGGTACCTTTCCTCATCACAAATGGCATTTATCTCTATAGCTTATTCCTTTGCTTATTCCTTTGCTCTAACGTAGCAAAGGTAATATATATGATTTAGGTGGGGCTATGCCCCTGGACCCCTGGGTGTATTTATTTTGTGGTTCTAATGTTTAATTTAAAGACTATCATACTAGTCCACCTGTGTCCCGATCACGGGACACAGGTGGACATCGAGTCCGCGGGCACGGTCACGGAGCTTTCGACAGAGTCGCGCACGCGCCACCATACGGCCGGCAAATTAAAGGGGACGTATATATATATGCCCATTTGCCCAGCCGTGCTGTTCTGCCGACGTAAAAGTGTGTGCGGCGGTTAGCAAGCCGTTAATTGAACAAGCTGAAGTTAAAAGCTGATTGGCTACCATGCACAGCAGCATGAGATTTTGCACTTACCAATTTTAGGAAATCAACCCCACTGTATCTTCGAATTGGAAATCACCATTACCACCATCTATTATAGCTTGGTTTAATAAAGATAGATCATATAATGTTGCTGATGGAATTAACCAACAAACTTTGAATCACAACATATGGGATGCTTGGAGAACGTCTACAGAATATTTGCAGGTTTGTAGCACTGAAAGACAGAATAAATCAATGACCCGGGGACTAGACATCTGATCTTACTGTTTAGTAAGTAAATAGTAATAACTATTATTAAATATTATTATTTATATCTTATAAATGATCTCTGGATTCAGGGTAGTTGATACTCCCCTTTATTCCTATTTTTTGGTTTTAGTTAGTTATCTGTCGTCTTCTTCTGTGCTGAGTGGTAAAATTACATGTTAGGAAGTGAACTGAAACTGATTTTTTTTATTCTAATAAAATTCAATTGAATAAAAAAACAATAATTTGGAGTATAATAAAAAAAAATTAAGATTATGCCCAGTCTCTCCCCCCTTTCCCTAAAAAAACAGTTTAGACAATAATTTAGTTACTATAGGAAACAATTCCATTTTTAATTCTGTTTCGCCTTAATTTTTTGATAAATTGGAACAATTTGTGAAAGTGTACTAAAGGCTTGCATCCACTGGGTGGCAGTTCAGTACACGTTATAACACGCAGGGTATTCTATCTTGCTTAGTTTGCAATGCAGAATTATTTAGTTATGCTACTTTTTGTAAAGATATAACATTTGTATTACATTTTTCTCCTATGCTTTTCATGCCCTACTTTATTTGTAACTGTACATTAGCATAGGAATATCTCTATAACTACATAGCTCCCAAATGTTCCCCATTTGAAACAAAAGCCCTCTGCTTGGCTTTCCTCCTCTGTTTTCCCTCTTTTTGGTCTAATATATAAAATGTACCTTTTTTAACACTTTGCGCCTGCAATATTGCCGAAAGGCGGCTACAGCACAGGCTTAAAATGCCGGGAGGGCTTACATGGACATCCTCCCGTTCCCACATGCCCCAGGTGGCATGCTTTGTGATGGCTAAGTCTTTGAGAATCAGCTGATCACAGAGCATGGTAAAGGGCCAATCACAACGGGCCCTTTACCACATGATCAGCTGTCAGCCAATGACAGCTTATCGCAGAAGTAAGCAAAAAATGGTTTCTGGCTGTCAGCATGATGAAAAGAAGAAAGCCGTTAACCGGCTTCTGTAATGCCACGTACACACGATCGGTTCATCCGATGAAAACGGACCGATGGATTTTTTCATCAGATATCCGATGAAGCCGACTTTCATCAGTCTTGCCTACACACCATCAGTTAAAAATCCATTCATGTCAGAACGCGGTGACGTAAAACACTACGACGTGCTGAGAAAAATGAAGTTCAATGCTTCCGAGCATGCGTCGACTTGATTCTGAGCATGCGTGGATTTTTAACCGATGGACTTGCCCACAGACGATCGTTTTTTTCTACCATCTACCATTTTTTAACCATCAGATAATTTTAAAACAGGTTCTACGTTTTTTCACAGATGGGGAAAAAAACTATGGGGCCCACACACGATCGGTTCGTCCAATGAAAACGGTCCATCGGAGGGACATCTATCCCCTTAGTGATCACCAGTACTGCTAATCAATGCCACCTATCAGTGCTCATCAGTGTTGCCCATCAGTACCATCTATCAGTGCCACCTCTCCATACCACCTATCAGTGCCCATCAGTGCTTCCTGATCAGTGCAGCCTATCAGTGCCCATTAGTGCCACCTAACTATGCCATGCAACCCCTGGGGCACATATACAGTGCGCTCTGTGATCACTGTGTCCTTCAGACACAGTTTATCACAGATCACAGTAAAGGGCCAATCACAGCGGTCGTTTACCATGTGATCAGCTGTGTCCGCTGTCACAGCATAAGGAGAGGAAAGCCGGTAATCGGCAAATGTGACGACATGTACACAGAAAATCAGGGCACTGATTCTCAGTGCTGTCCCATCAGTGCTTGCCTATCAGTGCAGCCTCATCAGCGCACATCAGTGAAGAACAAAAATTACTTATTTGCAACATTTTATAACAGAAACTAAAAAACACTTTTTTTTTCAAAAAATTTCATTTGTTTAGCAAATTTAAAAAAAAACTGTGGTAATTAAATACTACCAAAAAAAAAAAAACACCCTATAATTCATATGGATACAGTGTTGCATGACAGCACAATTGTCATTCAAAAGCCTCGTATACATGATCGGATTTTCCGACAGGAATTGTGTGATGACAGGCTGTTGCACCATCGGACAATTGTTATCGGATTTTCCACGGACAAATGTTGGATGGCAGGCTTTAAAATTTTCTGAAAACAATGGTCTGTTGTCCGAGCGTGTGTACACAAGTCCATCAGAAGAAAGTCCAAAGTACAAGCACGCATGCTCGAAATCAATGCTCACCAAACACGACATTAGCAGAAGGTGCCCAAAAGGTGGTGCTCAAGAGCTGAAAAACCACTTATGTTTGTGTTTGTTGGCTGATAATTGTGTGCCGTTTGTATGCAAGACAAGTTTTTGCCAATGCCCTTCGGACAAAAGTCCAAGGCTTTGTCTGTGGAAAATCCGATCGTGTGTACGAGGCTTAAAGGAGTTGTAAAGGAAACATTTTTTGTTGCCTAAAATTAATGTCTGCAAGGTAGACAGACAGAATAGTGTAATGGTTCTGTTAAAAAACGAGTAAATACCTATTAAATTCCTTCATCTATATCACCTCCGGGATTCTAGGGCCAAATTCCCAAAAGAGATACGCAGGCGGAACTGCTGTTCAGTCTGTGCCTAACTTTGGAAACGATCCTCAAAAGGCTTTTTCCAAAGTTAGGCAGAAAATGTGACATGTGTAAGACACTTACACGGTCAGATCTTAGGATGCAGTACCGCATCCGCCGCTGGGGGCATTTCTCATTGAAATGCCGCTTTGAGTATGCAAATGAGGACTTAAGCAGATCCACAACGCTTTTCAGCATTGTGATTTCAGCGTAAGTTCCGATTTGCTTGCGCAAAACTAGGGCTGGTTTTATAATGTGTAAAATTAGTCACACCTTGTAAAAGCCCATTCAAGCGACGGCATTTGGTATGCATTCCCGAGGGAGAACTCCACGGCAATTTGTAAAATCAAAACCGGCATGGGTTCCCCCCCCAGGAGCATACCAGGCCCTTAGGTCTGGTATGGGTTGTAAGGAGACCCCCCCACGCCGAAAAATTGACGTAGGGGGTCCCCCTACAATCCATACCAGACCCGTATCCAAAGCACGCTACCCGGCCGGTCAGGAATGGGAGTGGGGACGAGCGAGCGCCCCCCCCTCCTGAGCAGTGCCAGGCCGCATGCCCTCAACATGGGGGGGTTGGGTGCTCTGGGGCAGGGGGGCGCACTGCGGGCCCCCCCACCCCAGAGCACCCTGTCCCCATGTTGATGAGGACAGGACCTCTTCCCGACAACCCTTGCCGTTGGTTGTCGGGGTCTGTGGGCGGGGGCTTATCGGAATCTGGGAGTCCCCTCAAATAAGGGGGCCCCCAGATACCGGCCCCCCACCCTAAGTGAATGGATATGGGGTACATCGTACCCCTACCCATTCACCTGGAGGCAAAAAGTTAAAGTTATTAAACACACAACACAAGGGTTTTTAAAATAATTTATTAGTCTGCTCCGGAGGCCCCCCCTGTCTTGTTTAGCTCTAATACCAGGGGGGGCTTCTTCTTCCGCTCTCCGGGGGTCTTCTCCGCTCTCCGGGGGGGGCTTCTTCTTCCACTCTCCGGGGGGGGGGTCTTCTCCGCTCTCCGGGGGGGGGCTTCTTCTATCTTCGCCGCTCTCCGCTGTTGACTCGGCGCACCCCGGTTCTTCTGCAGCTGTCCGGTGCCTTCTTCTTCAGCGCGGTCTTCTGTGACGTCATCTTCTTCTCTTCTCTTCTTCTCCCTTCTTCTGATGTTGACTCGACGGCTCTTCTCACTGTAATGATGGAAGCGCGCCTTGCATCCCATTTATATAGGCCTCACCGTCCCATCATGCTCCGGTAGGTACCCACGTGGTGGGTGCACGTGGGTAGGCACCCACCACGTGGGTACCTACCGGAGCATGATGGGACGGTGATGCCTATATAAATGGGATGCAAGGCGCACTTCCATCATTGCAGTGAGACGAGGCGACGTGTCAACATCGGAAGAAGGGAGAAGAAGAACATGACGTCACAGAAGACCGCGCTGGCTGCCTGTTAGTAATTGAGCTAACACACGAAGATAGCAGGCAGCCAGCGCTGAAGAAGGCACCGGACAGCTGCAGAAGAACCGGGGTGCGCCGAGTCAACAGCGGAGAGCGGCGAAGATAGAAGAAGACCCCCGGAGAGCGGAGAAGACCCCCCCCCCGGAGAGCGGAAGAAGAAACCCCCCCCGGAGAGCGGAGAAGACCCCCGGAGAGCGGAAGAAGAAGCCCCCCCTGGTATTAGAGCTAAACAAGACAGGGGGGCCTCCGGAGCAGACTAATAAATTATTTTAAAAACCCTTGTGTTGTGTGTTTAATAACTTTAACTTTTTGCCTCCAGGTGAATGGGTAGGGGTACGATGTACACCATATCCATTCACTTAGGGTGGGGGGCCGGTATCTGGGGGCCCCCTTATTTGAGGGGACTCCCAGATTCCGAGAAGCCCCCGCCCGCAGACCCCGACAACCAACGGCAAGGGTTGTCGGGAAGAGGTCCTGTCCTCATCAACATGGGGACAGGGTGCTCTGGGGTGGGGGGGCCCGCATGTTGAGGGCATGCGGCCTGGCACGGCTCAGGAGGGGGGGGGGGCGCTCGCTCGTCCCCACTCCCTTTCCTGACCGGCTGGGTAGCGCGCTTTGGATACGGGTCTGGTATGGATTGTAGGGGGACCCCCCTACGTCGAATTTTCGGCGTAGGGGGGGGTCTCCTTACAACCCATACCAGACCTAAGGGCCTGGTATGCTCCTGGGGGGGGAACCCATGCCGTTTTTTTCTTTGAAAATTGGCATGGAGTTCTCCCTCTCAGGAATGCATGCCGAGCGACGCTGTCATTTTTTTTCCCAGTGCGTAGTTTTTTTTTTCACCCGTCGCAACTTTAGTGTCCCGTCGCAATCCACAAAGCCCGGCGTTAATTACGTTCGCGCGCTGCACGTCGGGAAAATTACGTCACACGCATGCGCAGTACGGCCGGCGCGTGAGCGCGCCTCATTTAAATTGTAAACGCCCCCCGGAGAGGAGGACCGCCTTGCGACGGAGGCACTTAAGTTACACGGCGTGTAATTTCTAGGTAAGTGCTTTGTGGATCGGGCACTTAGGTAGAAATTTTAAGTCAGTGTAACTTAACTGCTGAAATTTAAGTTAGGCTACGTTTTTGGGAATTTGGCCCCTAGTTTCTGTTCTCTCATTCACTTCCTTGTTTGCATCGCTCGTTCATGTAAGAACTACATTTCCCAGTATGAATTGCGGCACGTCCAGTAATTCACACCTCCTTGAGGTCTCTAATACGTAGAGAGCATCCTGCCACACAGATGTAGTTCCCAGGAAGGGGGTAAGCACGTCACTGACCACCGCAGTAAAGCTTCCCTTCACGGTGGTGAGTAAAATCAGACAAGCAGGAAGTGAACAGAACACAGAAGAAATAGAACAACTTCTGAGCAAAAACGAACAATGAGGAAGTGAAAAGAGGAATGTCTGCAGGTAAAGATGCTTATTATGAAAAAAAAAATGTTTCCTTTACAACCCCTTTAAGAGTGACAGCAATGAAAGCCCAGTATTATAGTGGTTAAAAAAGAAGTAATTATTTTCTTAAATTAAACTCACAAGTTGCACAATAAAATCCACCCATCTCTCAGAATAAATATCACAATTCTTTAAAAGCATTTTACATACATGAATCTCACCTGAATGCATAATTGATATATACACACTTGCAAAATCCCAGGCCAGGCTTGCAGGCCAGTCAAGTTCCCCCTCCCCAAACTCACCCATCCATGTCTTTATGGACCTTGCTTTGTGCACTGGCCCAAATAATTTGGTGGAGGAGGGGGGATTATGGTGTGGGGTTGTTTTTCAGGGGGTTGGGCTTGGCTCCTTAGGTCCAGTGAAGGGAACTCTTAAGGCGTCAGCATACCAAGACATTTTGTACAATTTCATGCTCCCATCTTTGTGGGAACAGTTTGGGGATGGCCCCTTCCTGTTCCAACATAACTGTGCACCACTGCACAAAGCAAGGTCCGTAAAGACATGGGTGAGCGAGTTTGGGGTGGAGGAACTTGACTGGCCTACACAGAGTCCTCACATCAACCCGGTAGAACACCTTTGGGATGAGTTAGAGTGGAGACTGCAAGCTAGGCCTTCTCGTCCACATCAGTGCCTGACCTCACAAATGTGCTTCTGGAAGAATGGTCACACACTCCCATAGACACACTCCTAAACCTTGTGGACAGCCTTTTCCCAGAAGCTGTTACAGCTGCAAAGGGTGTGGCTGCACTACTGCTGCTCTCCTGAGCTCCAGTGAGGCCTACTGATCCAAGGAGCTTGATTTTTTCCTATACCCAGAGTGAATGCAGGAATCTGGGGTGGACCCAGGGGAGAATCCCCCTGATGGCCAGAGTACCGGTCCTCCCATACCAGTGTTTGAGGACCTGGGAAATGGCCCAGCTAAAGGTGAAAGCCTGGCAACCTGCAGAAAGAAGGTTTGTGCGAGGATTTCAAGAGTCGCCAAGGAGGAAGAATTACTGACAAAGTTAAAGTTTGACTTCAAGCATAAAAAAATTGCAAGTGACCGGCTTCAAAGTTACAAGAGAAGATGCGGCCTGAGTTAATGGCTTTGGAGGCCAAAGTGGAAAAGCAGAGTCTGCTGACCGCATTGAAAGAAACCAGCGGAGCATTCAAGGAAAAGTATGGCAACGATGATGATCACTTCCACTTGCCAGTGGAGGGCAAGCATGACCAGAGTACAAGAAGCCAAGGTCAGTGCAATGAAAAAAAGTTTCTGTGGGCTTGGACTGTGTTTCTGGCCAGCATGCTGGAAGAGCAAGCTCATCTGGCTTAGACTCCCACCTGTGTACAGAAAGCCAGTGAGGGGTGTGCAGACTCTGCTGTGAAGAGTACTGATAAGGACATCTCCACCATTGGTAACCCTTTAGTTACTGGTTATGAAGTAACAATGACCAAGGGTAATGTAATATTTCTGTGTCAAAAGCCTCTGCTCCATCTGTTCCTGACAATAATGTTGTCTCTACCTTATCTAAAGAGGGGTCTGTACCTAAAAGTGATGTGTGGGATGTTGCAAGGAGTGCGGTTATTTCCTATGCTGCAGCGGTGGCTGCACCTGTCCCAAAGGTGAGTAGGGCCAGTTATTCTGCGGTCACTAGGAGTGATGTGAGTGAAGGTCAGGCCAATCTGACACCACCTGGTATCACCTTTAAATCCTGCAATGTGGTCCAATTGAGGTCGACTGGAGAAGCCCCCCCAAATAGGAGAGATGTGGTGGACTGTATTCTAGGGATGGGTTTTAAAGAGGAGGAGATTTTTGCCCTTATCAGCCTAATTGGGTCATATGAGTATGACCTCTCCTTTGTCAAGGCGGAAGGATTAGATGTCTTTTGCCAGAGGTATGAGCAGAGGTAGGAGTCCCCAAGATGGGCAGGTTTGTCACCCAAAGTAGTCTCCCGCCCACCATTATACAAAAACTTCACCATTTTGGTACGTAATGAGTCCATTCCTGCTGTGGATCTGGTAGTGTGGTTGTGGAGATATGCGGATGTCCAAGCCCCCTTGAGGAAAGTTGTAGATGACAGGGAGATATGGACAGGAGGATGTTTTGGTAAAAGTGCATGTCACGGGTAATGTTGTTAAGCACATCCCTTTGTCTGCCTTTATAGGTCGTGACAGGATTATTACTTTTTATGCAGGACAACCAAAGCTGTGTCATCACTGTGGTGAAATGGGGCATTTTTCAAGCTCATGTTCTGTGCAGAAATGTTCCCTCTATCAGGGCTCAGGGCATGTTGCAAAGGACTGCAATAGTATTCGTTGTAATCTCTGTAACAAGTTAGGTCACCCCTATAGCCTTTGCCCTAAAGCCCTCCATAATCAGCCTGGGGTGGTGGGAGAACTGCTGAGGATGGAGGAGGAATAACGTGAGGGGCAGCAAGGGGTTGGTGGAACTGTTTTAGCTAGTCCAGAGGGGCCCCTCCATGTGTCAGTTTCCCAATCTGAAGCTGTGACCCCTCTTGTGTCTGCTTCCCAGTCTGTGCCCCCTACTGTGTCGGTGTCTACTTCTATTGTGTGTTCCCTGAGGCAGCATAAGAAGAAGGGGGAAGTTGCCACTGCTAATGATGTAGATGAGGCCTTTCAGGGTAATGCTTTAATGGGGGAAGGGAGAGTGGACCAAGGTGGGCAGAAGTTGGAATAAGGTAGTCCTGACCTCTGCCTCCTTGGTTTCAACTTTAGAGGTAGATGATCTACCTCTGGGAAACAAGTTTGAGTCCTTATCTGAGGGGGAGGATGAATCTTCTAAATCCGTGTCTCAGATGGAGAAGGATGAGGTAGAGTGTCCCCTCAAGAGGTCACGGTCTATAGTAAGGAGGGAGGGAGCTCAGGCTAAGAAACACCTACCTCAATCATCCTGATGGCAGTTCCCACTCCAATAAAGGTGGCAACAATTAATGTTGCCAGCATAAAATCTGTAAGGGCACGTAATATGGCCTTATTTTTGCTCAGCGAGATGGATGCTGATATTTTATTTTTGCAAGAGACCCGGCTAACTAGCCTTGCCGATGTCCACCTGGCAAAGAGGGAGTGAAGGCGTGGGCCCTCCTTCTGGTCTCTTATGGCTGAGCCTTACAGCAGAGTTTCAGTACTTTTTACTGGCATGGTAGCGCGTTGGTGGGTTATCGAGTTAGAGATTGGAAGGTGTATGGTCCTGGAAATCTTTGTGAAGGTGCATGGTTTAATGTATGTTTAATAAATATTTATGGACCACAAACTAGGTTGGACAGGAAATGCATTTTTACAAAGATTAAGCCTTTCCTTTTTACACCTCGGCAAGTTGTCTTTGGAGGTGATTTTAACACTGTCACTAGGCCCAAAGACAGGAAAGGCTCCACTGACAGCCTGAGATATGATAGCGTCTTTCTTAATATGATAGCCAAGGAAGCAGGTCTGGAAGATGCGCATATTAAGCATTGCCCAGACACCACGGGTTACACATTTAAAGAGTAAAGTAAACCAAGGGAAAAAAAACACCACCTGCAAGACAAAGGCATAATGAGCTAGTATGCATGGCATAGAAGACGTAGCAGTCGTGGTGGGAACAATCGTGAATTCCAGACTGGACTATGCTAACGCCCTGTACCTCGGACTCCCAAAGTACCAAATCTCCCGTCTGCAAGTCGTTCAGAATACGGCCGCCAGACTGGTGACTGGGAAAAAAAAATGGGAATCAATCTCACCTTCACTGAGAACCCTTCACTGGCTGCCAGTAAAAGACAGAATTGCATTTAAAGCACTCTGCCTGACACATAAGTGCATCCATGGGAAGGCTCCGCAATATCTTTGCGACAAGATAGAACCTCACAATTCGAATCGCGTTTTGCGATCCACCGACCAAAATCTGGTCAGGGTACCAAAAACCAAATACAAGTCCAAAGGAGAAAGAAGGTTTGCTTTTCAGGGTCCTAGACTATGGAACGCTTTACCAACCAGCATTCGGTTGGAGGAAAACCACCTGACTTTCAGAAGACAGATCAAAACTCTGCTCTTTTGATGTCATGAGACACGAACAACTAGCGCCCAGAAGCGATTCAGTTCGCATGCGCCGCGCTTTATAAGTTTTTCATTCATTCATTCATTCATTCATTCATACTAGCTCATTATGCAATACTCACCTCTGATCAAAGCCCCCACAGCCGTCCTCTTCCAACACCCGGGCAGCCGCCACCTTGCCCGGGGGTTACTTCCGCGTATTGCATGTGCTGTAGACAGCGACGCCGGTGATTATAGTAAATATCTCCTAAACCGTGGAGGGTTGGGAGGTATTTCAAGCACCTCCAAGTAGGGCTTAATCTAGGCTTACCTGTAGGTTAAAGTGGTTGTAAAGGGTTTACAACCACTTTAAGCGAGGCAGTTGTGAGAGTAGGATGGATATTTTTTTTTTTAAGTGGGACTCTGTCTTTTCGGCTCCTGAGTGTCGTATGGTGGAGTTCTCTGATCACCTTATGATGTCTGTTATTCTCAATGCTTGAGATATGCCACCTAAAGGAAAGGGTATTTGGAGGATGAATTCGGCTCTGCTGGATGACGAGGATATAAGACAATCTTTTGAGGATTTTTTTCAGGCTCAGGTAACCATCCTGGATTTCTGCAGCAGTAAGTTGGAGTGGTGGGAGCTTGCCAAAAGCAGGATTAGTAGTTTTTTTCAAGGCCATAGGAAAAAGAAAACAGCTTGTTAAGTACATTGTCTACCAGCAGCTGCAGAGAAAACTCGATCGCCTTGTCTCGAGTAGTGGAGATTCAGGGGCAATCTCTGAGGTGAAATTTCTCCTTAGGAAGTATCAGTATGACTGTCTTGCTTCTTTGGTTCTGGAAATGGACCAAGGGAAATATCACTCGCTCGACCCTTATCAGAACATCAAAAAAAGAGCAGCAGATGGCATCAAAGGGTCTTGATAAAGGCGCGGAGGAATTTCGGGCCTGTAGCTGCTGTTTGTTGATCTATGGATGTTGGGTTCTTTCCCTGTTTTCTCTCTGGACACTCCCTTAGATTTTGAAGGATAAACATAATTTTGAAGAAAGGCTACATACCTTTATGTATCTGTACAGGTTCATTGTTATGTGACTGTCCATAAAAGTAAATAGCCATGAATAACTAAGTTGATTATCATAGAAGATTTCAGGGGGTACAGTTGTATTGCTCTTCTGATAAAAAATAAATCTACTATGCAGATTGGCCATTGCAGTTTGTAGTCTGGGGCCTGGTTCACACTGATGCAGTGCGAGGAACCGAACGCGATTTGGACAGGAATTGCACCACATTCCTGCTCAAATCACATGCAATTCTGCAGCAGTGCGATTTAAGCTATTTCTTTTTATGGCTCAAATCGCACCGCATCTATACCTGAAGAATATGTATGTGTTGTATTTACATAGCTGTGTTAGGAGTAGGACCTGGCGGTGGGAACAGGAAATAGGAAGTTATGAAGTGAAACTAGAAGAAATTGGTTTTACAGATGGCTCTCTGCTGACTGGAATAAACAAACTCTTCACAAGATTCATCTGACTATTCATCATTGCTTCTACAAAATCTACAGTACCAAAATCGCGCAGGACCCTTTTTTTGCTGCACCATAATCGGATCGCATGGGTGTTCACACCCATGCGATCCAATTCTGCAAATACCAATGTTTTGCAAACCGATTTTGGGGTGACATTAACATATAGACCAGTTGCGGTTTCCATTAACGGGGTGTGATTTTAATGCGGTGTGGAAACTACACAAAATACTGTGTGAATTTCCACACTTTATCAGCGTGAACTGGGCCTTGAGGCCTGGAGATAAAACATTCAGCTACTTTAGGTATCAATGATTATCAAGCCTGGGTTTATAAGACATATAAGCTGCAGATATCTATAAACTGCCATGGGAAAATTTAGTGGGTTTCTCACACTAGATGATTTTCTAGATCAGAATGATGTGTAGTAAACCACACACAGGAAAATGAAACCGTGTTGTGGTGATAACAGGTGGGTTTGTGCTGAATAGGGTACATTATAGGAAAGTGAAGAGAAATTTTGGTGAGTACATGTCCGTTGTTATTGCAATGCTTTTTCTAACCCCTTTAGGGCCAAATTAGTTTTTTACTTCTCAATGCTGCATCGTTAATGCACCATTAATGATGTTTAATTTTGTATAGTGTAACTATGAGCAGAATAAAAAAAAATGCATACTGTGTATGGTGAAGTATATCACTAGCATAACAAAGGAGTTTTTGTTCTTCTTAAAGCGGAAGTCCAGCTGTAAAAAAATAATTTTAATTAATTTAATTTTAAACGCTGTAGCTGCTGACTTTTAATAAATACACTTAACCTGTCCAGGGTGCCCGCGATGTCGGCAGCCTGAGGCCGATCCGTCCATTGGATCGGGTCCCAGCGCCGCTATTCAAGTCGCGCAGCGCTTTGTGAATGGCCGGCTATCTCCTGGGACATACATAGGTCCTAGAAGACAGCGCACCCAAATGTCCCAAAAGACACTAGGGCTTTCACACTGGAGCAGTGCGCTAGCAGGACGAGAAAAAAAGTCCTGCTAGCCGCATCTTTGGAGCGGTGAAGGAGCGGTGTGTATAACGCTCCTTCACCGCTCCCGCCCATTGAAATCAATGGGACACCGCGGCTATATCACCGGCAATGAGCCACATTGCGGATGGTTTTAACCCTTTCTCGGCCACTAGCGGGGGGGAAACAGCCCCCTCTAGCGGCCGAATAGCGCCGCAAAATTAGCGGTAAAGCGCCGCTAAAAATACCGCCGCCGCACATCCTGCTCCAGTGTGAAAGGGGCCTTAGGGTATTCCAATACCACTGTGGCAAAGCACCTTGTACCCATATTAATGAGGTCAAGAGCCTCATCCCCACGACTCGGGCCCAATGATTGTGGGAGTTTGCAGGTGGGGTTATCAGAATCTGGAAATCCTCTTTAACGATATAATTTTGCACAGAGCAGCCCCAATCCTCTCCTTCTCTGGTCCACCCGCCAGCGCTCCCAATAGCAAGCCACTTGCTATAGGGGCACTGGTGCATGCTCACTCCCCAGCCCTGCTCTATGTGTCCACAAAACACATAGAGCCGTGGCTCAGCCCGCCGTCATTCGGTCCTCATTGCCTCACTGGCTGTGATTGACAGCGATGGGAGTCAATGGCTCCCACTGCTGCATCTTAGCCAATGAAGAGAGAGTCCTGGGACAGCCGAGGCTCCCATGCACATCGCTGGATCAAGAGGGGGCCTAGGTGTGTATTAGGGGTGCCTGTGGGGGGAGCAGCACAAAGAAGGCAATATTTAAGTTTATTTTGCAAAGCAAATATACAAAAATCAAATACTTTCAACAGGGTACATTCTCTGTACTGTGACGCAGCGCATAAATACACTACATATCAATACAGTTGCAAGCATACAATTAAATTACATTCATTCAACCCATTCTGCGGTATGATGCCTGATGTGTTGCGCAGAGTTGTGAAACCCCGAAACATCACATCGTGCATGACGCAGCACAAAGAAGGCATGCAGCCTTTACAACCACTTTAAAGATGGTATGTCCATGTACTGGGATGCTAATAGGGGAACGGTAGGCCCCCTCCTAGAGTGGGATGCTTTTAAAACCTGTTAGAGGGCAATACATCTCCATAATAAAACATGTTGGAAGAACCTCTAATGCAGTAATACATGATATGGACAGTGCCCTGCTGAATTCTGAGCTGCAGTTTGCAGCCGATCCTTCTAAACAGAGCTTCATGCATCCTAATCAAATTTGGAGGGGTCTTTGGATGTACATAACTGATCTTGTTCACTGTTCTTACCTCAGGCTCTGTGACAAGCTTTTTTCAATCTTTTTGAAAATAATGGCAAGCCGATAGCTAATTTAGTGGCTGATCCCTCTGTGTGCTCAGATATTCCTTGCATTAGATCGGAAGATGGTGGGGTTCAGACTGAATCCAATGAAATTCTAGAGTTTTGACTATTATACAAACCTCCTATTGCCCCATATGATCTTTCAAATCATGTGAAAAGCTGCAGCAATTGCCCATTTACATATTATCGGACCAGGATAGGAATTTTCTAGATGCTCCAGTTTCCCTAGCTGAAGTCAGAGCCGCTATACTGTCTTTCCCAATAACAAAACCTTGATACGGATGTCATTCTGTCAGATTGGTACAAGCTATGTATTGAAGAGCTCCAACATTATGTAATCTCTATATGCAGTTTATGACCTGGGGAACCTACCCAACTCTAATGTACCAGGCACATGTAGTCCTTATACACAAACCAGACAAGGATCCACATTACTGTGGCTCGTACAGGCCTATCTCTCTTCTGAGTATGGATCTGAAGATCCATGCTAAGGTCCTGGTGACTCACTTGTCCCAAGGTTGTAGACACTGATAGGCTCTGATCACACAGGGTTTTTCCCTCAGGAGTTCACTAACAATAATATAAGGATATCGGGCGATTCTTCATTAATCTTTATTCTAATCACTGGAGTAGAATAATCGTTACACTCGATATATAAATGACAATTCTGTTGACTGGAACTATATGCACCTTGTCCTTGGGAGAATGGGCCCCACTCTTCTTCGCTAGATTGATCTTTTGTATCGTAGTCTACAGGCATCCATTAAGCTTGGCAACATAGGTGTGTGCAGCCTATTGCATTAGGGTGTGCACCCCAAAATGCAAACACACATGCGTGTGTGTATATATATATATATACACACACTCTAAATAAATGTAAACATTTTAAAATGTAGTAGAGGAAGTGGATGGTGTCAGTTTTTTCTTTTTATTATTTTATTTTTGTATTATTTTTACAATTTTATTTATATTTTTTATTATTTTTTCATTTTTTATTTTTTTAGAAGTTATGTGGGAATTTGCGCTGCATGCACTGGGTGATTAGGGTGTGCCCAGGCACACTCGGCACACCCCCTGCGCACGCCTATGCTTGGCAATATGGTCTCAGCCCCACTGTTAGTGAACAGAGTTACTTACTAGTGGTGATCCCTTTCCTCTACCCTGTCAGTGGTGTTTCCTGACCTCTGCTCTGCCAGTAGTAATCCCTGTTCTCTGCTGTTTCAGCGGTGATCCCTGTCCTCTGTTGACCCCTTGTCCTTAGCTCAGCTGACCCCTATCCTAGACCCTGCCGACCCCTGTCCTCTGCCCTGCTGACCCCTGTACACTACCCTGCAAACCAAAAGCCTTTGTACACTGCCCTAAAAACTGCTGGCACTATCCTCTGCCCTGCTGACCACTGTACAATACCCTATAAACCAAAAGCCCCTGTACACTGCCCTATAAACTGCTGACCCTATCCTCTGCCATGCTGACCACCTGTACGCTGCCCTGCTGACCTCCCATCCTCACCCCCCCCCGACACTCTTTACTGGACCACAACATCACACAGGCCCTACTTACAATCGCCTCTGTTTACAATGGACTTAAAGTAAATTGGGGAAAGTCAAAAAAATTACACAGAGTAGATCCTATTCCATCTCAAGCACAGGACAGGACCCTACCCCTTTAGTGGGTAACGCAAATCAAATACCTGTGTATTCACATATAAATGTAGCTGATTTTATGTCTTTAAACTTTATGCCCCTACTGGGCCTCACAAAATCCAAATTTGAAACTTGGAGGTCTTTACTGTTCTCCATCATAGGCTAGATTAAAGGGTCACTAAAGGAAAAAAAATGTTTTGCTGAAATGACTGTTTACAGGGTATAGAGACATAAAAGTTAACTGATTCCTTTTAAAAATGATTAAAAATAGATTAAATTCAATCATATAACGTGCCTCTAGTTTCACTTTCGGTTTTAAACTGGTTTCATGTTTCTGTGAAGTAAAGAGACCCACAGAACAAAAACAAACAAATCCAGGACAGTGTTTTGTTTTTAAAATGAATCTGATTGGTTCTGTTAAGTTTTAGACACACAGTAATGACAGCTTAGACCACCGTGAAAAGCTCCCAGTACTGTGGTAATAAGGAGCCAGACAAGCAGGAAGTGTGGAGATCACAGCAGAATTACAGCTACTTCAAAGCAAAAACGAACAATGAGGACATGAAACCAGTACTGCAGTAAGGTAAAGGAAGCTATTTAGCTAAAAAAAAATATTTCCTTTAGTGACCCTTTATCACTATCACTAGGCCCAAAGGGTCACTAAATTTCCTTTAGTGACCCTTTAATGCTTCCCCTATTTCTATGTCTACTTAGAAATGTCTCTGTTTGGATTCTTTCATCTCTATTGAAACAATTGGACTCCCAAATGTCCCCTTTTCTCTGGAATGGCAAACCTCCCAGACTTAGCCTGTGCTTTCTGAAATCACCTCTTTCTTCAGGTGGATTGGTCCTTCCAAAATGTTCTGTACTTTTTGGCTGGTCAACTATCCCAAGCCAATGATGGTTTGCCTGTGATCAAGATAACGCCACAGTCATGCTAGAGACGGCCACTTTGGGATTGTATGAGCTCTTATACAGAGAATGCCGTGTTCTATAATGTCTTACTTGAGCCATGCAAATTACGATTAAGGCATGCAAAAGAGCAGGAGTCTTACCTAATGCTACTTCTAAGTTCCCTCATACCCTGCTATGGAACAACCCCACCCGTCACCACCCAGCTACACTAAAGGCTTAATACAATATTCCAAACTGATACTTTTACTGCTACATACATCATTAGATTATGGGTGCAATGCCATGATCATGCAGACACTCAGTACAATGTCTGCCCATTCCTCCGATAAGGGCAGGCAGTTACTGAATTGCATGAAGAATCAATGAACTAAGAGGTCACTTACCAGTGCCCTCACAGTTTATTGAGAACTACAAGCTGTCAGCTGCAGTGGATGATGAGACTTGTAGTTCTTTCATTCACAGAACTCTGCGCTTTTCTTTTTTACTTTAGAACTGGTTCTGCCCACCTTCCACCATTCTTGCCTAGGTTAGAATGACATGTCTCTGTTGCCTCAGCCTCCTTGGATTCCACATATCTCAGGAGGCTGCAGGAGTTAGGACTAACAGTGGACATCATCGGAGACCTGCTGCCTGAACCCCGAAGAGGCACCTGGCTTCTGATGACTGAGGAGGACCAAGATGGCATTGCAGAACCTGGGGCTACTGCACTTTATCAGCAGATCGCAGCAGCACAACAATGAATTAGTTGGACAGGTGAGTATCTGAATCAAGAACAATGCTGCATAACAGATAAGTGGAGCTAAAAAAAATTATCAGAGGAGCGACTTAAATTCCTCTTTAAAGTTGTTCTTAAGTCGAATTGTTCCCAGGTAAAAAACACCCCACTACCTGTTACCCCCCCCTTTCCTAAACACTTACATAAATATTCTTCCTGGTAGAAGACACAGGCAGCAGAAGAAGCCAGGTGGCGGAGGCATGGTCTATGTCTATGAATGCACACAGCTCAAATCAGGAGCAGGCCCAAACCGGTGCCCCCATAGCACACGGCTTGCTAAATGGGCACCCAGAGGAAGAAGGAGCAGAGAGTGCCAGTGGGGGACAGCCAAAGAGAAGATAAGGTGCCACTCTGAAATATCTTCACAAAATAAAAAAATAAATTGCCTTTAATATCACTTTGAGGTAAACATTGCAATAATAACTCATTATATGTGTTTACTAAAAATAGACCCTAGCCTCTCTTTCTGTTTCCTGTCTCTTCCCCCCTTCAAATTTAGAGCCCTCTGCTATCTTTGGATTTTAATCTTTGTAGATTAGGAGAGCCGCAAGGAAATGGGAGCAGTAGGAGCGATATGAGAAGGGCATAGAAGGACAATAATATATAAGCTGAAATAGCTTTTACCGTAACTATTACAAATTCTTTATAATAGTAGTATAAATTAAACTTTATAACATAGACAGAACTCTGCTGAAACAAAATAGCACAAAAAAATATACTCGGTCTACACCATGACAAACGTATATATACCATGGACATTTCTGCCGCGTACACACGACCGTTTTTAATGTCATGGAAAAAAACAGCGTATGTCTCGATGTGATTCTTGTCAAGCCTGCCTTGCATACACTCGGTCGTGATAAAAAATGCTTGAGCAAAGCGTGGTGACGTACAACACGTACGACGGCTTTATAAAGGGGAAGTTCCATCCGAATGGCGCCACCCTTTGGGCTGATTATGCTAATTTCCTGTCTCATAACTTGCTTCTGAGCATGTGCCTTTTTGTTCCCTGACGTTAAAGCGTACACACGACCATTTTTCACAACGAGAAAAAAGACAACGTGAAAAACGACGAGAAAAAATAGAACATGTTCTAAATTTTTAATGGCCATTTTTCTCATCGAGAAAAATGCTCTGGAGCCTACACACGACCGTTTTTAACCACTTCCCGACTGCCGCATGTATATGTACGTCCACAGAATGGCACGTACAGGCAAAAGGGGGAACATGTACGTCCTTGCCTTCTAGCGGGTGGGGGGTCAGATCGGGACCCCCCCCCGCTACATGCGGCGGTCGGGTTCCCTCGGGGAGAGATCCGGGACGACGGTGCGGCTATTCGTTTATAGCCGCTCCGTCGCGATCGCTCCCCGGAGCTGAAGAACGGGGAGAGCCGTATGTAAACACTGCTTCCCCGTGCTTCACTGTGGCGGCGTATCGATCGAGTGATCCCTTATATAAGGGAGACTCGATCGATGACGTCAGTCCTACAGCCACACCCCCTACAGTTGTAAACACACACTAGGTGAACCCTAACTCCTACAGCGCCCCCTGTGGTTAACTCCCAAACTGCAACTGTCATTTTCACAATAAAGAATGCAATTTAAATGCATTTTTTGCTGTGAAAATGACAATGGTCCCAAAAATGTGTCAAAATTGTCCGAAGTGTCCGTCATAATGTCGCAGTCACGAAAAAAATCGCTGATCGCCGCCATTAGTAGTAAAAAAAAAAAAAAATAATAATAATGCAATAAAACTATCCCCTATTTTGTAAACGCTATAAATTTTGCGCAAACCAATTAATAAACGCTTATTGCGATTTTTTTTACTAAAAATAGGTCGAAGAATACGTATCGGCCTAAACTGAGGGAAAATATTTTTTTTATATACCGTATTTATCGCGGTATAACGCGCTCTGGCGTATACCGCGCACCCCCAAAGTGGCCCCCAATCCTGTGGGAAAAAAAGATTTTTTGTTGTTTTGTACTTACAGTTTTGATGTCTTGCGCGGCGTCCATCTGTGGCCTCGTCGGGTCCGGCGTCCTTCTGCGGCCTCGTCGGGTGTCCTCTTTGGCGGGTCGGGCGTCCATCTTCGGCGGGTCGGGCGTCCATCTTCGGCGGGTCCGGTGTCCATCTTCGGCGGGTCCGGTGTCCATCTTCGGCGGGTCCGGTGTCCATCTTCGGCGGGTCCGGCGTCCTTCGGCGGCGTCCTCCCGCTCGTTTCCCGCCACGACTTTGAATACTGCGCCCGCATATAGCGAGCGCAGTACACTCGTGAATCTTCGGGCAGGCTCGGGCGCCTCTCGCACTGACGTCCTGTACGCTCAGGACGTCAGGATGTCAGTACGAGAGGCGCCGAGACTGGCCGAAGATTCACGAGTGTACTGCGCTCGCTATATGCGGGCGCAGTATTCAAACTCATGGCGGGAAATCGGGTATCGGCGTATACTGCGCACCCACGATTTTGCCCTGATTTTCAGGGCAAAATAGTGCGCGGTATATGCCGATAAATACGGTATGTTTTTGGGGGATATTTATTATAACAAAAAGTAAAAAATATTGCATTTTTTTCAAAATTGTCGCTTTATTTTTGTTTATAGCGCAAAAAATAAAAACCGCAGAGGTGATCAAATACCACCAAAAGAAAGCTTTATTTGTGGGGAAAAAAGGACGCTAATTTTGTTTGGGAGCCACGTCGCACGACCGCGCAATTGTCTGTTAAAGCGACGCAGTGCCGAATCGCAAAACCTGGCCTGGGCATTTAGCTGCCTAAAGGTCCGGGGCTTAAGTGGTTAACAACCAATTAAAAAAATTTAATTTTTCTTGTCATGAAAAACGTTCGTGTGTACGCGGCATTAGTCTTTAAAATAGGCTGTGAGGAGGTGACATATAGCCTTCCAACCACCTGTCAAACATCCTTGGAAAAGTGATCCACCACAGATTGCTTTTCAGAGGGCAATGCAAGTGTAAACAAGCTCTAACTGTGTGTGTGTGAACCTAAAAAATGAAATGTACTGCCATGCTAATCTGACATACAGTATTACATAAACTAACATATACATTGGCATTTCTGATGTGAAACTATTGGTTTGTTTTTATCCTGTATCTAAGTTACGTAACCAGTAGGGTACAGCAGAATGCAGACATTGTGGGAAAATGAAGACCTAACCTCAGACTAATTCTTCCCTGACTGGCACCTCGTTCAGTGCGTGCCAGCATTCCCACAGAAGTCTCATGAGAGTCTTTATCCAAGAAGCCCAGAATATTCCCAACAGTCTATCATACATTTTCAGCTCTGTGTAGCTAAAATAAATCCCAGTGCTTTGGAATTCTAACATAGTATGTACTAAAGAATAGACGCAGATTAGCTTTTGTGTGTATCTACCATCATCCACGAAGCAAATGCAGTCATGGTGCCTTCACAGCTTCCAGTCCTTTAAAAGCTTGTGAGAAACTTCCCATCATGAGGTGTAGCACAAAATGTCCAACATTTATCATGTGTCTACGCTATGTCCCCAGAGTATTCAAGGTCAGTACTTTCCCTGGGACTTGTTTTTTTTACCTCTCCTATATAAAGCCAGGGCATAGATCTTGATGTTTTGGTTTTACAAGTTTATTGGGAAACCTCACAATGACCACGATTCTCTGAAAACTTTTCAGGGTACATTCGTGAGAAAATCCTAAAACCAAACACTACTGATGTAACAGCAATTTATAAATGTATGTCCGCTAAATACAATAACACTTTTGTGGTGTCCTGGCCAGAGGTGGCTCTAGGCTTTGTGAGGCCTTAGGCAAAACCTGACATGGGGCCCCACTTACACCCATGATGGGGAAAATAATTCAAGGACAAGAGCCTCTTCCCCACAACCCTGGCTGGTGGTTGTGGGGGGTCTGCGGGCAGGGGGCTTATCAGAATCTGGAAGCCCCCTTTAACAAGACCGCCCTCAGATCCTGCTCTATAAAAACTAAGGGGCGGGGGGCCACCCAGTGATGTCACCTTGTGAACCCGCCCTCTTGTGACATCATTGACTGAGGGCATGCTGGGTCATTGATGTCACAAGGGGTGGTGTCACCGATATTCACTGGCTGTTAGGAACGCTGGCGGCCCCTCTCTTGAGTCAGGGCTGCCTGAGCACAGCAGCGTTGAGGTCCCCTGTCCTTTAAAACTGGGGTAATGCATTGGGCAATTTAGGCGGCTGCAAGGCCCCTGTGAGTGTGAGGCCTTAGGCGACCGCCTAATTTGCCTAATTAAAGAGCCGCCTCTGGTCCTGGCTGAGGTCAGACCTATTGTAGGACGGTGGCACAAATGAAAAAGTCTGCAAAATGTTGAATTGGCAAGAAGCTCATGAATCCAAGTTAATAGAATGGTCTACCCAAATTATGTTTAAAATCTTACTTATTCCACTACACTTGCATATGAAAAAGGAGAAAGGGGTAACACCAAAGCAAGTCCTAAGGTCATAAATATCTATTTTAACTTCATAGAAAGGGACTTTAGCTGATATCACCCAGAGAAACATACACACATGCAGCACATACCGTATAGACCAGGGATAAGCAATTAGCGGACCTCCAGCTGTTGCCAAACTACAAGTCCCATCATGCCTCTGCCTCTGGGTGTCATGCTTGATGCTGTCAGAGTCTCGCTATGCCTCATGGGACTTGTAGTTTGGCAACATCTGGAGGTCCGCTAATTGCTTATCCCTGGTATAGACAGTGGATCTAAAAAAGTTTACACATCCCTGTTAAAATGTAAACTTTCTGTGATGTTAAAAAATTATACAAAGATAATTTCAGAATTTTTTCCACCTTTTAATGTCACCTATAAAATGTACATCTCAGTTGAACAACAAACTGAACTATTTTAGGTGGAGGGAAGTAAAAATAAAAAATACAAATAATATGGTTGCATAAGTGTGCAAACCCTTAAACTAATACTTTGTTGAAGCACTTTTTGATTTTATTACGGTACTCAGTCTTTTTGGGTATGAGTCTATCAGCATGGCACATCTTGACTTGCCAAAATTTGCTCACTCTTCTTTGAAAAAACATTCCAGATCCGCCAGATTGCAAGGAAATCTCCTGTGCACAGCCCTCTTCAGATCACCACACAGATTTTCAATCAGATTCAGGTCTGGGCTCTGGCTGGGCCATTCCAAAAATGTAATCTTCCCCTGATGAAGCCATTACTTGTTGATTTGGTTGTATGCTTTGGGTCATTGTCATGCTGAAAAATGAAGTCCCTCTTCATGTTCAGCTGTCTACCAGAAGCCTGAAGGTTTTGTGCCAATATTGACTGGTATTTGAAACTGTTCCTAATTCCCTCTACCTTGACCAAGGCCCCTGTTCCAGCTAAAGAAAAACAGCCCCAAAGCATGATGCTGCCACCACCATGCTTCACTGTGGGTATGGTGTTATTTTGGTGATGTGCAGTGTTGTTTTTGTGCCTTATGGGCCAGATTCTTGTAGATCTCCGGCGGCGTAACGTATCTCCTTTACGTTACTCCGCCGCAAGTTTTACGGGCAAGTGCCTGATTCACAAACCACTTACCTGTAAACTTGCGGCGGCGTAGCGTAAAGTCCACCCGCGCAAGCCCTCCTAATTCAAATGATCCTGGTAGGGGGCGTGGATCATTTAAATTAGGCGCGCTCCCGCGCCGATCGTACTGCGCATGCTTCGTCGGGTAAATTACCCGACATGCATTGCGCTAAATGACGTCGCACGGACGTCATTTGTTTTGACGTTAACGTAAATGGCGTCCAGCGCCATTTACGGACGACTTACGCAAACGACGTAAAATTTTCAAATTGCGACGCGGGAACGACGGCCATACTTAACATTGAGTACGCCACCTAGGGGGCATGTTTATCTTTACGCCGCATATCTCTTACGGAAACAACGTAAAATCACTACGACGGGCAAGCGTACGTTCGTGAATCGGCGTAACTAGTCATTTACATATTCTACGCTGACCGCAATGGAAATGCCACCTAGCGGTCAGCGTAGATATTGCACCCTAAGATAAAACGGCGCTGGCCGTCGTATCTTAGGCATGTTTAAGTGTATCTCAGTTTGAGAATACTCTTAAACATACGACGGCTTTAGATTCGGACTTACGTCGGAGTATCTGCTGATACGCCGGCGTAATTCTATGTGAATCTGGCCCTTTGTCTTTTTGAATTATGCCCAAAAAGTTCAACCTTGGTTTCCTCATACCATAACACATTGTCCCACATGCTTTTGGGAGATTTCAGATGTGTTTTTGCAACGTTTACCCGGGCTTGGATGTTTGTCTTCGTAAGAAAAGGCTTCCATCTTGCCACTCTACCCCCTAGCCCAGACATATGAAAAATAAGGGAGATTGTTGTCACATGTACCACACAGCCAGTACTTACCAGATATTCCTGAAGCTCCTTTAATGTTGCTGTAGGCCTTGGCAGCCTCCCTGACTAGTTTTCGTCTTGTCTTTTCATAAATATTGGAGGGATGTCCAGTTTTTGGTAAAGTCACTGTTGTGCCATATTTTCTCTACTTGATGATGACTGTCTTTACTGTGTTCCATGGTATATCTAATGCCTTGGAAATTCTTTTGTACCTTTCTCCTGCTGATACCTTTTAACAATGATATCCCTCTGATGCTTTGGAAGCTCTCTGTGGACCATGGCTTTTTCTGTAGGATACGACTAAGAAAATGTCAGGAAAGACCTACTAGAACAGCTGAACTTTATAGGGGGTTAATCAGAGGCACTTTAAATGATGGCAGGTGTATACTGACTTTGATTTAACATGAGTTTGAATATATATGCTTATTTTGAACACAGCTACATGATCCCCAGGTATAAGAGGGTATGCACACTTATGCAACCACATTATTTATTTATTTTATTTTTACTTCACCTCCCTAAAATATTTCAGTTTGTTTTTCAAGTGAGTTATACAGTTTATAGGTCACAGGTGGAAAAAGTTCTGAAATTATTTATCTTTTTCAATTTTTTTTACATCACAGTAACCTGACATTTTAACAGGGGTGTGTAGACTTTTTATATCCATTACCAGATTTATTAACCACTTAAGGACCACCGCATGTACATATACGTCGGCAGAATGGTACGGACAGGCACATCAACGTACCTGTACGTCCCTGCCTAGACGTGGGTCGGGGGTTCGATCGGGACCCCCCCCCCCGGTACATGCGGCGGTTCCCGTGGCTGTCCGAGCGATCCGGGATGAGGGGGCGGCTGTTCGTTTTTTTCCTCCCCCCCTCCGGATCACTCCCAGCCAATCCGCGCGCTCCCCTGTGTGTCACTTCCTCTGCCTGTGTAAACACAGCAAGAGGGAAGTGATGCGATCGCTCCTCTCGGCGGTATTTTTAACCGCCGCTGAGGAGAGATCACATCACACAGTTAGTCTGCACAACACTACACTGACACCAGTACACGCAGGCACATTAACCCCTTGCGATCACCCCCCTGTCACAGTGTCACTGAATGCAGTGATCATATACAGTGAGGAAAATAAGTATTTGAACACCCTGCTATTTTGCAAGTTCTCCCACTTGGAAATCATGGAGGGGTCTGAAATTGTTATCGTAGGTGCATGTCCACTGTGAGAGACATAATCAAAAAAAAAATCCAGAAATCACAATGTATGATTTTTTTAACTATTTATTTGTATGATACAGCTGCAAATAAGTATTTGAACACCTGAGAAAATCAATGTTAATATTTGGTACAGTAGCCTTTGTTTGCAATTACAGAGGTCAAACGTTTCTTGTAGTTTTTCACCAGGTTTGCACACACTGGAGGAGGGGTTTTGGCCCACTCCTCCACACAGATCTTCTCTAGATCAGTCAGGTTTCTGGGCTGTCGCTGAGAAACACAGAGTTTGAGCTCCCTCCAAAGATTCTCTATTGGGTTTAGGTCTGGAGACTGGCTAGGCCACGCCAGAACCTTGATATGCTTCTTACAGAGCCACTCCTTGGTTATCCTGGCTGTGTGCTTCGGGTCATTGTCATGTTGGAAGACCCAGCCTCGACCCATCTTCAAAGCTCTAACTGAGGGAAGGAGGTTGTTCCCCAAAATCTCGCAATACATGGCCCCGGTCATCCTCTCCTTAATACAGTGCAGTCGCCCTGTCCCATGTGCAGAAAAACACCCCCAAAGCATGATGCTACCACCCCCATGCTTCACAGTAGGGATGGTGTTCTTGGGATGGTACTCATCATTCTTCTTCCTCCAAACACGGTTAGTGGAATTATGACCAAAAAGTTCTATTTTGGTCTCATCTGACCACATGACTTTCTCCCATGACTCCTCTGGATCATCCAAATGGTCATTGGCAAACTTAAGACGGGCCTTGACATGTGCTGGTTTAAGCAGGGGAACCTTCCGTGCCATGCATGATTTCAAACCATGACGTCTTAGTGTATTACCAACAGTAACCTTGGAAACGGTGGTCCCAGCTCTTTTCAGGTCATTGACCAGCTCCTCCCGTGTAGTCCTGGGCTGATTTCTCACCTTTCTTAGGATCATTGAGACCCCACGAGGTGAGATTTTGCATGGAGCCCCAGTCCGAGGGAGATTGACAGTCATGTTTAGCTTCTTCCATTTTCTAATGATTGCTCCAACAGTGGACCTTTTTTCACCAAGCTGCTTGGCAATTTCCCCGTAGCCCTTTCCAGCCTTGTGGAGGTGTACAATTTTGTCTCTAGTGTCTTTGGACAGCTCTTTGGTCTTGGCCATGTTAGTAGTTGGATTCTTACTGATTGTATGGGGTGGACAGGTGTCTTTATGCAGCTAATGACCTCAAACAGGTGCATCTAATTTAGGATAATAAATGGAGTGGAGGTGGACATTTTAAAGGCAGACTAACAGGTCTTTGAGGGTCAGAATTCTAGCTGATAGACAGGTGTTCAAATACTTATTTGCAGCTGTATCATACAAATAAATAGTTAAAAAATCATAAATTGTGATTTCTGGATTTTTTTTTTTGATTATGTCTCTCACAGTGGACATGCACCTACGATGACAATTTCAGACCCCTCCATGATTTCCAAGTGGGAGAACTTGCAAAATAGCAGGGTGTTCAAATACTTATTTTCCTCACTGTATGTGGTGACAATTGATGGCACAGTGGCTGCGTTTGGCATGGCACAGTGGTGACAATTGATGGCACAGTGGCTGCGTTTGGCATGGCACAGTGGCGACAATTGTGGGGCACAGTGGCAACAATGGCATGTCACAGTGGTGACAGTTGATGGGCACAGTGGCGACAATGAAATGGCACAGCGGATGCATTTGGCATGGCACAGTGGTGACAATTGATGGCACAGTGGATGCGTTTGGCATGGCACAGTGGTGACAATTGATGGCACAGTGGCTGCGTTTGGCATGGCACAGTGGCGACAATTGATGGGCACAGTGGCGAAAATGGCATGGCACAGTGGTGACAATTAATGGCATGGCACAGTGGCGACAATTGATGGGCACAGTAGCAACAATTGATGACACAGTGGCTGTGTTTGATGGCATGGCACAGTGGCGACAATTGATGGGCACAGTAGCTGCGTTTGATGGCATGGCACAGTGTCTGCGTTTGATGGCATGGCACAGAAGCAACAATTTTATGGCACAGTGGAGAATTTTTTTTGGCACAGTGGCAACAATTTTATGGCACGATGGCACGGTGGCTGCGTTTGATGGGCACAGTGGCGGCAATTGATGGGTTTGTTTGCGCCCCCCCTAATTTTGAATGGACCTAGCGTAAAATTTAAAGCAAAATCTATTGATTTGTAAGGCATGGTGGAAAGGTTATGGAGAGCTAGTGACCATTGTCACTGGGACAGGAAGTGATGAAAAATTGAACATTTCATAGTTATCACCTTGTTCTGGTGACAATTTTCTAAGAGGCAATCGTCACTTACTCTCCTTACACTTCTTATTGTTTCTTTCAGACAGGAAGTGAAGGGGAATCTCTTCAATGGGAATCCCCAATATATTTTAAACTCCAGTTTTTTATAGTGTTTGTGTCCCAGCTAGGGGAATTTCCCTTCACTACCTATCCTCTAACCACTCAGGAAGTGAAGGTTATCTCCACCACAAATAGAAAAAAGAACTGGACAAACATTCTAACCTTTCCCTAATCTGTCCAAACTAATAAAAAAGTTTTGACCAGAGCTCCATTAGTGCCCATAAGTATGAGTTGCCAACTGCCTAATCCTTCTATTTTGAGAGGATTGGACAACAACCTCATTGACACAGTCAAAATTAGAGGGATCCCCTTTTTCCTTTTTGACCTACCCACCCCATCCAATGACAAAAACCTAGGCCCAGATTCACGTAGGGCGGATTTACGCCGTGCGGCCGTAGCGTATCGTATTTACGCTACGCCGCCGCAACTTAGAGAAGCAAGTGCTGTATTCACAAAGCACTTGCGTCCTAAGTTACGGCGGCGTAGCATAAATGGGCCGGCGTAAGCGCGCGTATTTCAAAGTAGGCAGGTCGTGCACGTGTTGTATTTAAATGAGGCTTGACCCCATGTAGATGCATGGCCGAACGAACGGCGCATGCGTGCGCATGCTCAGTATCACGTCGTATTCACGCCCAAAGATACGCCGGTTCAATGCCTGTGATGTGAACGTAACCTACGCACAGCCCCATTCACGTACGGCTTACGTAAATGATGTAAAAAGATACGCTTGTTCCGACGTCCATACTTTGCATGGGCTGCCCCACCTAGAGACCTACTTTATCTTTACGCCGGCGTATGACTTAAGTAAAAGGCGTAACTAATTGCGACAGGCGTACGTACGTTCGTGAATCGGCGTATCTTGCTCATTTACATATTCGACACGGAAAGCAACGGAAGTGCCACCTAGCGGCCAGAGTAAATGTGCACCCCAAAATACGACGGCGTAGGAGACTTACGCCGCTCGTATCTTGGCCAAATCTATGCGTAACTGATTCTATGAATCAGGCACATAGATACGACGGCGGCCATTCGGACTTACGACGAAGCCGTAAGTCTTTGTGAATCTGGGCCCTAGAGTATATGGCTGATGTTGGTCTGGTAAAGATGTTCTGTGAATGCGTATCACATTACACCCTCTTCTGTGTTCAGCCTTTTGTTTTTGTCACTTCTTCCCTATGTCTCCGTAAGAACAGTCATCTTTTGTCTCTGCCAAATGCTCCACACTATTAATCCCGTAGTACACAGACACAATCCTGACACCTGTTTGCTTAACAGTAGAAAAAAAAAACGGCACATTGATCTAGAAACTGTGCTTGCCCTTACAATACCTGCTTGTTTTTTGAACCATTGCACACGATTAGAGACTGTGTAACCTCAAGCAGTAATAAGCCATTTTTAAATATAATTGAAAATATTGACGTAGTGTCTAACATTTCCTGGTCTGCAATGCTTATTTAATCATTATTGCTGGAAATAATGCATGCATATTATTATTATGTTTCTGAAATTAGTCCCTAATGTAGAAGCTCTCAAGAGAAAGGTGGTGGATATAGGGTTTGCTTACAATGGGCTAGATTCAGATAGCCCGCCGTAAGTTTGTGCAGGCGTAGCGTATCTCAGATACGCTACGCCGCCGTAACTTAGTGAGGCTGGGGCTGGATTCACAAAGAACCTGCGCCCTAAGTTACGGCGGCGTATCGTAAATCTGCCGGCGTAAGCGCGCCAAATTCAAATTGTAAAGAGGTTGGCGTGTTTTATGTAAATAAAACATGACCCCACGTAAATGACGTCTCTAACGAACGGCGTCCGTGAACCTATCCCAGTGCGCATGCTCCTAATCACGTCGCAAATAGTCAATGCTTTCGACGTGAGTGTAATTTACGCAAAGCCCTATTCGCCAACGACTTACGCAAACGGCGTAAACTACGCAAAATTCGACGCTGTCCCGACGTCCATACTTAACATTGGATACTCCTCATATAGCAGGAGTAACCTTACGCCGGAAAAAGCCTTAGGTAAACGGCGTAAAAAAATCCGCCGGGCGCACGTACGTTTCTGAATCGGTGTATCTAGCTCATTTGCATATTCTACGCTGAAATCAACGGAAGCGCCACCTAGTGGCCAGCGTAAATATGCACCCTAAGATACGACGGCGTAAGAGACTTACGTCGGTCGTATCTTAGCAAAATTCCGGCGTATCTTGCTTTCTGAATACAGAAAAAAGATACGCCGGCGCATCCTAGAAGTTACGCAGCGTATCAACAGATACGCCGACGGAACTTCTTACTGAATCTAGCCCAATATCTGTGAAGGCTTTCAATTATCCAGGTGTTGGTACAGTATATATAGTATATAGTAGTTAGTCACATTCAACAGGATTTGTTCTGTAATGTTGAAGACATTTCCTATCTTATCCAAGTCATACTGCAGTTCTAATGAGCTCTACCTGTGTGGATATAAATGATGGGGTGTCTTTTTCTAGGAACTGAGAGTGGCTTAGATAAGCTACAAAACATATTTGACATTGCAGAGCAGAGCCAGTTGACTGGGACTAGCTACTAGAGATTGATCAGGTGATGATCCTCAACTCTGTGAGATACCTCTGGTTGACTGTGCTCCAGGGCAAAAACAAAAAAAATATCCATTTCGAATATTTTTTGGTCAATTGCGATAGCAGCCCTCAAATTTTCCACTCGAGTGTGGGCTGCCTGTGAGCGGAGGAGCGTGCACCGCCGGCAGGCAGGGTTGAATGGGATCTCTTCTCCCAGCGATCGCTCAGAGGAAGAGAGAAGAGGATTGCCCTTGGATCATCAGAGCGCGGAACACCGCTGTAGTAGCTTTAATTTAATTTGCTGAGTGTTTCCGCTACTTGCTGTCACATACAGCCCCACCTCCTGGTCCGGGGACTTTGATTGACAAAACACCTGTCCAATCCCGGAATGTGTGATGTGTATCAAAGTCCCTGGACCAAAAGGCAGGGCTGTATGTGATTGCGAGCAGCGGAACACACAGCAATTTAAATGAAAGCTGCTACAGTGATGTTCCTCTGCGCTCCGATGACCTGGCCAGCAATCCTCTTCCTCTCCCCTCTTCCCCTTCACAGGTAGGCTGCATTGTTTGGCACAGGCTGCATTGATGGACACAGGCTGCATTGGTGGACACAGGCTGCATTGTTGGGCACCGTCGTCATTGTTGGGCACAGGCTGCATTAATCGACACAGGCTGCATTGTTGGTCACATGCTGCATTGATGGGCACAGGTAGGCTGCATTGTTAGGCACAGGTAAAGCGGCATTGATGGACACAGGTAGGCTGCATTGTTGGGCACAGGTGAGGCTGCACTGATGGGCACTGATAAAGTTGTTGTTAATATTTATTTTTACTTTAATTCTGCATAAAACATTTAAGTATCATTTCATGAGATCATTTATAAGGGCGTGTTTAGGGGCAGGCATGGTAGGGGTTGGGTGGGGCAACTATTTGCGGGTAACCCTCTCCCCCCAAAATTTACGCAAAGCCCTATTCGCGAACGACTTACGCAAACAACGCAAAATTCGACGCTGTCCCGACGTCCATACTTAACATTGGATACTCCTCATATAGCAGGAGTAACCTTACGCCGGAAAAAGCCTTAGGTAAACGGCGTAAAAAAATCCGCCGGGCGCACGTACGTTTCTGAATCGGTGTATCTAGCTCATTTGCATATTCTACGCTGAAATCAACGGAAGCGCCACCTAGTGGCCAGCGTAAATATGCACCCTAAGATACGACGGCGTAAGAGACTTACGTCGGTCGTATCTTAGCAAAATTCCGGCGTATCTTGCTTTCTGAATACAGAAAAAAGATACGCCGGCGCATCCTAGAAGTTACGCAGCGTATCAACAGATACGCCGACGGAACTTCTTACTGAATCTAGCCCAATATCTGTGAAGGCTTTCAATTATCCAGGTGTTGGTACAGTATATATAGTATATAGTAGTTAGTCACATTCAACAGGATTTGTTCTGTAATGTTGAAGACATTTCCTATCTTATCCAAGTCATACTGCAGTTCTAATGAGCTCTACCTGTGTGGATATAAATGATGGGGTGTCTTTTTCTAGGAACTGAGAGTGGCTTAGATAAGCTACAAAACATATTTGACATTGCAGAGCAGAGCCAGTTGACTGGGACTAGCTACTAGAGATTGATCAGGTGATGATCCTCAACTCTGTGAGATACCTCTGGTTGACTGTGCTCCAGGGCAAAAACAAAAAAAATATCCATTTCGAATATTTTTTGGTCAATTGCGATAGCAGCCCTCAAATTTTCCACTCGAGTGTGGGCTGCCTGTGAGCGGAGGAGCGTGCACCGCCGGCAGGCAGGGTGGAATGGGATCTCTTCTCCCAGCGATCGCTCAGAGGAAGAGAGAAGAGGATTGCCCTTGGATCATCAGAGCGCGGAACACCGCTGTAGTAGCTTTAATTTAATTTGCTGAGTGTTTCCGCTACTTGCTGTCACATACAGCCCCACCTCCTGGTCCGGGGACTTTGATTGACAAAACACCTGTCCAATCCCGGAATGTGTGATGTGTATCAAAGTCCCTGGACCAAAAGGCAGGGCTGTATGTGATTGCGAGCAGCGGAACACACAGCAATTTAAATGAAAGCTGCTACAGTGATGTTCCTCTGCGCTCCGATGACCTGGCCAGCAATCCTCTTCCTCTCCCCTCTTCCCCTTCACAGGTAGGCTGCATTGTTTGGCACAGGCTGCATTGATGGACACAGGCTGCATTGGTG
Source organism: Rana temporaria (assembly GCF_905171775.1). Taxonomy (NCBI): domain Eukaryota; kingdom Metazoa; phylum Chordata; class Amphibia; order Anura; family Ranidae; genus Rana; species Rana temporaria. Next base: position 112,675,121 of record NC_053490.1, on the reverse strand, counting down.
GACACAGGCTGCATTGTTGGGCACCGTCGTCATTGTTGGGCACAGGCTGCATTAATCGACACAGGCTGCATTGTTGGTCACATGCTGCATTGATGGGCACAGGTAGGCTGCATTGTTAGGCACAGGTAAAGCGGCATTGATGGACACAGGTTGGCTGCATTGTTGGGCACAGGTGAGGCTGCACTGATGGGCACTGATAAAGTTGTTGTTAATATTTATTTTTACTTTAATTCTGCATAAAACATTTAAGTATCATTTCATGAGATCATTTATAAGGGCGTGTTTAGGGGCAGGCATGGTAGGGGTTGGGTGGGGCAACTATTTGCGGGTAACCCTCTCCCCCCAAAATACTAAAGAAGATGACCAGAGACTGCAGACGTGGTACAGGAGATGATCATAGACTGCAGACATGCTACAGGAGATGATCAGAGACTGCAGACATGCTACAGGAGAGGGTCAGAGACTGTGGACATAGTACAGGAGATGATCAGAGACTGCGGACATAGTACAGGAGATGATCATAGACTGCAGACATGCTACAGGAGATGATCAGAGACTGCAGACATGCTACAGGAGATGGTCAGAGACTGCGCACATAGTACAGGAGATGGTCAGAGACTGCGGACATGCTACAGGAGATGGTCAGAGACTGCGGACATAGTACAGGAGATGATCAGAGACTGCGGACGTGCTACAGGAGATGGTCAGAGACTGTGGACGTGCTACAGGAGATGGTCAGAGACTGCGGACGTGCTACAGGAGATGGTCAGAGACTGCGGACATGCTACAGGAGATGGTCAGAGACTGCGGACATGCTACAGGATATGGTCAGAGACTGCGGACATGCTACAGGAGATGGTCAAAGACTGCGGACATGCTACAGGAGATGGTCAGAGACTGCGGACATGCTTCAGGAGATGGTCAGAGACTGCGGACGTGCTACAGGAGATGGTCAGAGACTGCAGATGTGCTACAGGAGATGGTCAGAGACTGCGGACGTGCTACAGGAGATGGTCAGAGACTGCGGACGTGCTACAGGAGATGGTCAGAGACTGCAGATGTGCTACAGGAGATGGTCAGAGACTGCGGACATGCTACAGGAGATGGTCAGAGACTGCGGACATGCTACAGGAGATGGTCAGAGACTGCGGACATGCTACAGGAGATGGTCAAAGACTGCGGACATGCTACAGGAGATGGTCAGAGACTGCGGACATGCTTCAGGAGATGGTCAGAGACTGCGGACGTGCTACAGGAGATGGTCAGAGACTGCAGATGTGCTACAGGAGATGGTCAGAGACTGCGGACATGCTACAGGAGATGGTCAGAGACTGCGGACATGCTACAGGAGATGGTCAGAGACTGCAGACATGCTACAGGAGATGATCAAAGACTACGGACATGCTACAGGAGATGGTCAGAGACTGCGGACATGCTTCAGGAGATGGTCAGAGACTGCGGACATGCTACAGGAGATGGTCAGAGACTGCGGTCATGCTACAGGAGACGATCAGAGACTGCGGACATTCTACAGGAGATAGTCAGAGACTGCAGACATTCTGCAGGAGACGGTCAGAGACTGCGGACATTCTACAGGAGATGATCAGAGACTGCGGTCATGATACAGGAGATGATCAGAGACTGCGGACATAGTACATGAGATGGTTTATATTTCTCCTCCATACAGCCAAGTCCCTGCCTGCAGTGACAATGACTTATCACAGGTGACACATCAGATTCTACACTACTTGCCCGTAACACAACCCCCCCCCCCGTGTCCCCGGATCACAGCACCCCCCTCCTCCTTTGTACTTACATGCTGCTCTGTGCACAGAGGATGATTGGAGGGAATTTACTTGTGTCATTGCAGCCTTGTAATTAGATGGGCGATCTACCTGCTCACCATCCCCCGATCTCCATTCCAGCTCTCGTCCATTCTCTCGTCAGCAGGGTGTTTGTATATGCCTGACTGCCCGGCCCGCCTCACTCTGCTCTCACGTCTCACGTCTCTCCTGGCGTCAGCCCCTCCCGCCTTTCTACTGATCTGATAGTTACAGTCAGTGGGTGGGGCTGACGCTAGGAGAGACGTGAGATGTAAGAGCAGAGAGGAGAGAGGCGGGCCGGGCAGTCACATGAGCGCGCCATAGCCGGGAGGGGCGGGGCTAAACATTGATTATTACGGTTGCATGCATCGTGCCGCATCGGGGACACCCGAATCGCGATGCAGCGATTAAATTTGACACCCCTACTGGCTAGTAGCTCAGGACTTGAAAATGTAAACCCTGTGCTATAGTTTGCTTTCAGTTCTTTCAGCAGTGTACTATGCACAAACATTCAACTATCATCCTATGTCTATAGGAAGCTTATATGCTTGGAAATGATCCCTTAATGTGTAATTATTAATCAAACACCCAACCTAAACCTACTATGTGCACAATGTGTTATTTACTAAAGCTTTAACTGGTTATTTATTGTTTGGCTTAGGCCTTGTACTCACGACCGGATCTGTGCGCTGGAAACTGTCTGCCCGACAGTTTCCGGCGTACAAGGCTGATTTGTGTTTTGTTCCGCTGGCGTGTACACACCAGCGGACCAAATTCCCGTCGTACCGGAACGCGTGCACGTAAACTACGTACGACGTCACTATAAAGGGGAAGACCAAAGTTAATGGCGCCGCCCTCTGTTCCTCTTTTGCTAGTTACGTGTTTGCTCGTGTTAGTGAAGGTTTGGTTAGAGCTGATTCGCGCTTCTCGGTCTCCAGGCTTTGACAGCGTGTATTCACGGGTTCAGTGCGTGTGCTTGCGGTAACGTAGTTGTCATTCGGCTATAGGCAAGCAGGTTGTTTCTGCTTTAGCAGTTGCATCCTGTGCGCTCGTATCTGTTTGTCACGCGTTTGTCGCAGGTAGTGCTGGATTTGCGAGTGCTTTCTGTTTCAGTGTGTTCTTGACTGACCAGCCGGCCGGTTTGAAGCCATGATGGAGCAGCAGCGTCAATTTTCGCGAGTTGGTGCTGTTTATGGGATGGCTGCTGGATATGTTCATTTGTCCAGTACTTTGGCCAGAAACAGGGGGCGGAGGCGTTTCTGGACCAAGAATTGGTTGCGCCAGCGTGACCAGTTCTCACATATGCCTCTGCTTAGGGAACTCCAGGAGAATAATCCTAATGACTTTAGGAATTTTCTCCGCATGACGGACCCCGTATTCAACCGTCTGCTGGATCTTCTGTCCCCCTATATCACGAGGCAGGACACTGTGATGCGCCAAGCCATCACGGCCGAGCAGAGGCTTATTGCCACGTTGCGGTACCTGGCGACTGGGAGGAGCCTGCAGGACCTCAAGTTCTCGACAGGCATCTCTCCGCAGGCGCTTGGGGTCATCATACCGGACACGTGTGCTGCCATCATCAAAGTTATGCATGAGGAGTATATTAAGGTAAGTTTCCTGGCTCTAATAATGTGGCCAACTAACTTTCTTTTTATTTTCCCAGATATGCTGTGTGTTTAACTAACGTTACCTTTTCTCCCTATGCATGTTGATATCAGCTTTACATGTTTTATTCTTGGCCTACCTGCATATTTGTCCCTTACCCAATATTAACCTGTCCAGCATGCTATCCTAGGGACAAACCCACCTTGCCATTTTTTCTAACAGGACTTTTTGGTTTTTGTGCCCCCCCCCCCCCCCTTCAAACTTTTATTGTCCCCATCAGAGGGCTGTGGAGTCTCTTAATGAAGTGGCCCTATATATTTCATTTCCCAAATTCTCCATGCACATTTTTCTAATGCAATTTTAATACTGTGAACTGTCACAAGGATGCTTGTAGGATGTATTTGTTACAAAGTACTAAATCTCTAATTTTGTTTGTCCCCACAGCTACCCTCCACACCACAGGAATGGCAGTCTGTGGCTTCCCAATTTGCCCAGCGGTGTGATTTTCCAAACTGCGGTGGAGCAATAGATGGGAAACACGTCCGCATTGTGCCCCCACCCCGCTCGGGGTCGTACTATTATAATTACAAGGGTTATCATAGTATTGTGTTGATGGCGGTGGTGTCGGCACAGTATGAGTTTCTATATGTGGACGTGGGGAAGAACGGCCGGATGTCTGATGGGGGAGTGTTCGCACGGACTGATTTCTATGATCGTCTCCAAGCTGGTGGTCTGGCATTGCCACCAGATGAAGATAATGTGGAAGGACTTCCGTTTGTGTTCCTAGCGGACGAGGCTTTTGGGCTTGGTCCTCACCTCATGCGGCCTTTTCCCCAGAGGACCCTCACCTCAGAGAGGAGTGTGTTTAATTTTCGGTTGGCCAGGGCTCGGAGGGTAGTCGAGAATGCCTTTGGGATACTCACCAACCGGTTCCGCCTGTTCAGGACATCGATACATCTGGCGGAATATAAATTGGACACCGTTGTATTTGCCTGCTGCATTTTGCACAACTTTTTACGCAGGCACTCCCAGACGTACCTACCCGACATCGGTTCTGAGGCAAGACTACCCTCAGATCCCCTTCCCGGGCTGGACACTGGTCGCGCTGGCTTGGCCCCCCAATCAGCTCGTGAGGTACGCGACAAATATGTTGAGTACTTCATGGGTCGGGGGGCCATTGCTATGCCAGATCATATTTCTTTCTAATTCGGCCCCCAAAGAAAGGAATATTCTAAAAAATAATAAATAATTAGACCATTGGACTTTATACAGTTGTTTGTCATTAATGCTTTTTCTCTTTTTCTGTCTTCCTGGTTCTCTAACTAACTTCTTCAATTGTAATGCATAATTGATTTCTCCACTTTTAGTAACTAACCACATTTTGCACATTATTCACTCATCTACAAACAGGGTATTGAGTCTAGAAATAAGAAGCAACTCCATTTGTAAATGTTGAGGTCAATTTTTTATAATTTTTGCTTGTTCATGACCCCAAAAATAATTTTATATTTTTTTCATTACTCCCTGCTTTTGTACTTAGGAGTCTTCAAAATTTTTTTTAAATTTTCTTTTTTTTTTCAGGTAATTCAACCAAAAATATTATGCAGATTATACATTTATTAACAAGTTCACTTTTTTTTTCATCAAATATAGTTAGATTTATTGTTTACATATATATATATATATAGATTATATTTGGTGGGGTGTTTACCGCCTTAAATTTTTTTTTGGCCATATTTTTTAGGCACAAAAAACAATAATTTTTTAACCATTTTTTTTTTTTTTTGGTGTGTTTTTCTAAAAGAAAATTTTTAGGTGAGAATTTGAAGTCAAATCTCTACTTCACTAAATTCAGTGATTAGAGAGATTTATAATTCTATATATATATTTAAAAAATTTTTTGGCGTTGTTTATTCTTTATGGTCTAAACTTTATAGTATCCCAAAATGTTCAACATGGTCAAAAAGTAACAAAATCCAATTCAAAAAATATAAAAACTCACAACAGCAGTCAGTCATGGTGTGCTTTCACACTGGAACACGCCAAAATTGGAAGATACACACATTCAGTGCAAACTCGCCAAATGTCATTGGTTCAACAGACAAATGGCCACATGTGCTATCTGACATCATGGGTGATCAATGTCTGTGTTTTGTGGGAGCAAACCCTTCCTCTCAACTACTTGAGGATGGAGGAGGGGGTTGGACCCACAAAGCACAGACATTAGATATTCTGTGATGGCAGATAGCACATGTTGGCACACTGTGTGTGTATATTCAAATTTTGGCGTATTCATTATTCAAACTGTAAAAATGTTTGTGGGGGCGGGGGATGGGCGGGGGGTGTTTCAGTCTTTGACACGGCCCATCATGTCAATAATGTTCTTAAAATTAGATTCGATCACCATCATTCTTTGCCGCATATTGTCCATTTCCGTGCTGCATTCCAAAAGGACATTTGTTACATTCTGTTCCATGAGAAACATCCTTTCACGCATATTGTGCATTTCAGTGCTGCACTCCATTACCTGCTGAATAATTATAGCAGCACTTGCACGTGAAAATATTGGCACACCATCCTCCTCCCCTAAAACAACAAAAAAAAATGGCATTTACAATATTATTTTTCAATGAGGCCTATCTACATATGTTTTTTGGAATCAAGCTAGGGTGACACTGACCTGATGGGCTTCTCCTTTCCACCTCTTCGACATCTTCTATCACTCCTCCTTCTTCCACCACCTCCCCATCATCTTCTATCACTCCTCCTTCTTCCACCACTTCCCCATCATCTTGGACTCCTCCTTCATCCATCAATCCACCTTCTTTCAATTCGCCAAATTGTTCTTCCGCCACTTGCCCTTCATCTGCTATGACTTCTAAGTCCAAAATTACTTCTTCCTCCTCTCTTCCTTCCTCCTCTCCTTCCACATCCTCCTCTCCTTCCACATCCTCCTCTCCTTCCACATCCTCTTCTCCTTCCACATTCTCCTCTCCTTCCACATCCTCTTCTCCTTCCACATCCTCCTCCTCCTCCACATGTTGAGATGGCAGATTTTGGCCTTGTCTGGCCCTCTCTGCCTCCTCCAAATGCTGGCGACTTCTTTCCCCTGAAATAAACCAAAAAAAATGTAGACTCATCAGCACACAGATATTGGAGAGCATAAATCGCACACATTGCTTAGAAGATGCTTTCATTTAGTTACTTTTATCTTTCACCAAACCTACATTTTGCAATTACTTCTATATGGCAAGCTCTGATCCTGCCCCTTTTTAGCAAAGTGACACACATGGATGTCCCCCCTAAACTGTATTTCTGGGAGACCCTACCAAAACCCATTTTTGATTTGGGGAGACACAGGTGCTCTGCATTGCAGATGTGAAAACATCTGCTTTATTACCACTGTTTTTAGAATGAATCCTGTTTGCCTTTCCCATTCTCATACTTTTTTTTTCTAGAACTAGCTTTTACACAATGTTTACAAACAAAGTTTTTGGCCAGTGAGCCATGTCCAGGTGTGTTGTTCCTGTAATAACCGAGCCTTTCTGATAAACTATGTGATGTTACGTTGTTTACTAAGAACACTGTTTGTAAATATGTAGTTATTTATGTTCTAAAAAATAAATAACAACATGTCTTTAAAATTACAAGCTGGCCAAGGAGGCAGATGGTGAAATATACATGGCAACACATTATTGCAGACAATCACCACCCCCCCCCCCCCCCAACCCCAATATATATTTACTTACTTTTACGCAGAATTTTAAGTATTTTCTTCATCTGATGTGGCTCCCTCAATTTTAAGTCTGACCATCGTTTCCTCAGCTGTTCCTTGGACCTGGTGATCCCAAACATCCTCTGCATTCTCCTCGCCACCTTGTCCATAATATGTGCCTTTCGGCGGTTAGGGGTCTTGTATGGCCCTAATTCCCCATCATAGTCCTTCTTTCGCATGATGTAAACTAACTCCACCATTTCCTGGAACCGCATATTAGTGGCTTTATATCTTCTTTTCCTTGATCGGGACGTCCCTGCCTCTGTCCCTTCACTTGTGGCATGAGAGCATCGTGCCCGCTCGTGTGACATCGCCATCTTTCCTTTCCCACAGAGATTATGGGCGTGGAAAAGATGAATTCTTACGCCATGGGCGGAGAAGAGGGCGGCGTTTAATACATACGCGGAGTGTAGAGAATGCAAACAACGTGTTTACGTCCGTTACGCGGAGAATCTTCGAGCGCATCCAGAACATACACAGTTAACGCCATATTTCCTAAACTCATTGATTAGGGGCCTCGCAAAGGTGACGAGGGCGGGGTTTCATAAATACGCGGAGTGTTTAAAAGGTTTACGCCGTGATTACGCATCTTACGCGGTAATTAGGCGAGCGTGAGAAACGAGGAGCGAGAGACAGGAAGGTAAGGAAATTAAAAATGTGATCAGCAGAGGCCTTGAAAATGTAGACACATGGGATGGGGGTTTGGGCTGTTGGTTGCACCCTTTTTAAGCTATTCTGTCTATGGGGTACCACAATGTTATTTTGGTATCCAAATGCTTTTGGACACCTCACAAAATAGAGATGTGAACAATGCTGTACCTCATTGACAAGTTTTTGAATGGTGTATTCAGATCAGGCAAAGTATTGTTCAAGTGTTGGTTGTACAGAGGTCATTAGGAAGTGTCTTTTATGTCATCCATTGTCAGGGGCATGAGATTTACACAGGAAAGAGTGCCTAGATGAATACTGTCATTTGTAAGCATTGTTTATTTTTCAATATTAAAAATATTTACTGCAATGTTAACAATGGCTCTGCATCTAGCAAATCAATGTTTGGTACAACCAATGCGGCCGAGCTGACAATCATTGTTTAAACAAGAGAGACTGTGTTTGTAATTAGATATAGGTAATAAATTTAAAGACACATATTATATCAAGGTCAACGCTGATCCTTTTGAATATTTATTTTTCTTTGGTTTATGTTTTTTGAATCTAGACTCAAAAAAAAATATCATATTTCAAAAAGTAAAATGGACCAACTACAAACCAAGGAAGCTATAGAGGCCTTACTACAAAAATATCAGGACACGCCCATCCTGTGGAATTCAAAACACGCATTATATTGTAATAAAGATGTACGAGCGGCAGCACTAGAAGAGCTAGCAAACTATATGCAAACATGGGTGCCAGGATGCACTGCCAACATGGTGAAGGATAAACTTGCCAACCTCAGAAGCACATACAGGAGAGCATACAAAGCTAATAAAATCAAAAAATCGGGAGCAGCAGCAAGACAAGCAAAGGAACCCAAACTGTGGTATTATAAACAGATGGCTTTTTTGCGGGACGAAATGGAAGGCAGGAAAACGATGTCCAGTCTTTCTTCCAACCTTTCCTCCATGCTACCTTCCAGCGGACCTTCCCCAGATGACCACAGCCCTGCAGAGTCGGAGGAAGAGGGCCTGGCTGACAGAGATGCAGATCTGCCACCCTTCGATGAGGAGGTATAGTAGTTTCCTCTATATTTATGGCGTAAATAATTCTTGGTGGATTAATGATTAGATATTGTAAAAATAAAACCAAGCTGGAAAAAAGCAAACAAAAAGGTGTACAGACAAATAGGTGTCAGGGATGACAACTGCAGGGGTCAGAAGTAGAGTGTATTCAAGTAATAATGAACAGAAAATACTGAACGAAAAACATGAAAATGAGTGTGGTTTTATTTAGCGAAATTGTAAAAAAATTCTATTTTTTTCCACACAGGAAGAAGAGATCAGCCAGGAGGTGGCAGATCCTCAGGTGTCTGTCAGCCAGGAGGAGGCCGGGGTCAGTGGCAGCCAGGAGGAGGCCGGGGTCAGTGGCAGCCAGGAGGAGGCCGGGGTCAGTGGCAGCCAGGAGGAGGCCGGGGTCAGTGGCAGCCAGGAGGAGGCTGGGCCCAGTGGCCTGCAGCAGGTCCACCCGGCCAGGAGAACCACCACCAGCCAGTCTTCTCCCCCCCAGGTGAGGCCATCAGGCCGAAGGAGGCAGTTGAGGCCTGTGGAGGAGGCAAGCCTCCGCATGATCCAGGAGGCAAGCGCCATCATGAGGGCCCCCCTCAACCCCACAGAGGCCTTCAGTGCCTCATTGGCCCATGATTTAAATGAAGGGGAGGAGGACCAGAGAAGACTGGCAAAGGCCCTGATGAACCAGGTCCTTTGGTGGATGCAGAGGGGCCTGCTGACCCCAGACACTGGGCTATGTGACCCGGCCCGGCTTGCGGAACACCATCCTCCTGCTGCCACATCAACCCCACCTGCAAGACCCCGTGTTCGATCCGCTGGAAGGCTGCCTGGAGGGAAGGCTGGAAAGAGGAGGAAACGTTGATTTTCTGCCTTCCATTTCCTTCCACATAAAGGACATCGTGTTTGTACTACCACAGTTTGGGTTCCTTTGTTTGTGTGCTGCTGCTTCATATTTTTGTGTTTGGCTACTGAGGCTTGGAAGTTTATCCTTCACCATGTTGGAAATGCAAGTTTGCATATAGTTTGCTATCTATTCTAGTGCTGCCGTTCTTTTTATTTTTTTGTGATGACATTTGCCTGAATAAAAGGCCTTTTGCTTTCATTTGAAAACATGTCTATTGTTTGATATACTGTGGGGATTATTAGGCAGCAAACCTTTAATAAATATACAATGGGTAATTTACAAAGGACACACTCCTTGGGGGGGGGGGGGACATTTGGTGTGCCAACATGGTTTAATATTCTCTAATGAAACACCAAAAAAAAAAAAAAATTTTCAAAAAACATGTAAAAAAAAAATAGTTTAAATGGTGACATAACTAGAAACAAAAAAAAAAATTAAAACAAAATGAACATTCCTTTACAAAAATGACTACTCTAAATTATGGAGGACCACCAACCAAAACACACGTCTGGCATAGAAAACATTATTAAAGGATTACATCACAAGCAAGAAATGTGACATTTCAGTATGGGACAACTCTATTGAAATTGCATCAGCAAGAGAACGGGGTTATTCTAGCAAGAGAAGAATTAATAAAACGAGGCTTTAAAATGTGGTTTAGTGCGCCTTTTTAAGACATTGTTCTCTTGCTAGAATAAAAGGTTTCTAATGACGAATGTGCCATATCCCAAAGAAACGCGAGTTTTACCTGAACGAGCGCTCCCGTCTCCTCATTTGGACTGAGCATGCGCGGGGTTTTTGTACGCTGCTTTTGTGTACAGACGACCGAACATGTCTGACGGACACGATTCCAGCAGACTGTTTTAAAGCAAGACCAGGAAACAGTTGTTCGTTGGAAAACGGTCTGGCCGACGATTGTTTGCTGGAATTCTGTACGTTACTGCCTACACACGAACGAACATGTCCGCTGAAACTGGTCCGCGGACCAGTTTCAGCAGACATGTTTGGTCGTGAGTACGAGGCCTTACTGGTCAGAAATATTCCTTGGTTCTGTTCCAGGTGTTACAACGCAAAGCTTTGAATAGTTTTTTCAGAATAGAATAAATATCCTTTTTTTCCACTCGATTCATGCAATTGCTATTAATTAAATAAATAAGTGTCAACATAAGTTAAACAGAAAATGATGATTTTTTTTTTTTGTGCTAAAATGTTCCACTCATTTTTTCTGTTTGTGCAGTATTGCTGTTCTCTCATACTCTAAGGTTTGCAGGAAGTGCCCTGAATCGTATGATATTCAAATCCTCTTTCCTTTTAGAACACAATGAAGAGCAGGGCCAGACTGGGAATAAAAACCAGCCTTGGAAATAAAATCATACCAGCCCCACAGCATTATTATACCAACCCAACATCATTATGCCATTTTCTTATTCATAAAAAGGAAAACCATGCATTTTAAAGCACATTTGAAGAGTGTATTATATATATAGAAAACAGATATGAAAGCACATAGGGCTATATATATATATATATATATATATATATATATATATATATATATATATAGCGCTACCCCCGAAGGAGCCGCTGGATAGAATAGGGATGGCCTGTTACCTCTATGGCTCCGACGTCTAGGGGTAGTTGATGAGAGTAGCAATGATGGAATGTCCAAACAGCAGATGTCTTTCTTGTGCTTTTATTTCTGCCCAACACGGCAAACAGTAAACTTGAGGTAGATAGATCAAAGATGGGTGAGGAGGAGGAATAGCAGATTCAGGCCTAAACAGATCGGAAGCAATCATGCTTCCGTCGACACTTTACTTTCGTCGCCACTCCAGCCGGAGTGGGTATAGTGTACCTGGACAGGCCTCTCACACCGACCTGGCAGCCAGAGTATCACTTGGAAAACTTGAGGGAAACGAGTCTCTGCCACAGACCCTTCCCTAGAACGTAGATTATCCAGTTCCCGACGGCTGTACGACTTTGTACGGCCGCCGGGTGGCTCTGAATCTCTGGGAGGCCGTGTTTTTACGGCCGCCCCTTTCCTCGCTCCCGAGCGCGCATCGGGGAACTCCTGTACTGGCCGTGTCCCTTGGACACAGCCAATTACAGATTGCGGTAAATAGCCAATCACAGCGGCTATTTACAGCGCGATTCTGTGGCCAATGAGAGATGATCTCAAATGTAAACATATGAGATCATCTCTCATTGCCGGCTCTCCCTCCTCACACAGACAGCGCGTGTGAGGAGAGAGAGCGATCTGTGAGTAAAAAGAAAGTATCGAATGTAAAAAAAAAAAAACGTGCCCAGTACCCAATCAGTGCCCAGTGATACCAGTGTCCATCTGTGCCACCAGTGTCCATCTGTGCCACCAGTGTCCACCTGTGCCACCAGTGCCCAGTTCCCACCTGTGCCCAGTGCCCACCTGTGCCAAGTGCCCACCTGTGCCAAGTGCCCACCTGCCACCTCAGTACCCAATCAGTTCCCAGTGATACCTGTGCCACCAGTGTCCACCTGTGCCACCAGTGTCCACCTGTGCCACCAGTGCCCACCTGTGCCAAGTGCCCACCTGTGCCAAGTGCCCACCTGTGCCAAGTGCCCACCTGCCACCTCAGTACTTTTCAGTGCCCACCTGTGCCACCTCATCAGTGCCTACCTGTGCCACCTCATCAGTGCCTACCTGTGCCACCTCATCAGTGCCTACCTGTGCCACCTCATCAGTGCCTACCTGTGCCACCTCATCAGTGCACATCTGTGCCGCCTCATCGGTGCACATCAGTACCCATCTCAGTGCCCACCTGTTTCGCCACATTAGTGCCATCTGTGCCGCCTCATCAGTGCCATCTGTGCCGCCTCATCAGTGCACATCTGTGCAATCAATCAGTGCACATCTGTGCCGCCTCATCAGTGCACATCTGTGCAATCAATCAGTGCACATCTGTGCCGCCTCATCGGTGCACATCAGTACCCATCTCAGTGCCCAAAGTATTAGTTTAGTATGGTAAAGTAATCCTCCGTTCCTGCCTTCTCACCCCTTATGCCACTGCCTGCTTTGTAACTGACCCCGGCTTGTTATTGGACCACGCTTCTGCCTAATGATTTTGCAATACCGCTGCCTGATTTGGAATTGACCCTGGACTGTTTTTCGACTATTCTTCTGCCTAACGATTCTGTACTGCCTCTGCCTGATATGGAACTGACCTCGGACTGTTTGACCATGCCTTTTGCCTGCCTCTTGGACTGATCTTGTACCCTGCTACTGGACTAGTGGGATTCAACACAGGGGTCTCACATATGTGAGGGGCACCAGAAAAGTTTTTCTAGATGAAGAAAACTATTTTTTTTGTTTTTTCATCCTAGATTAGGGTCTGGTTGCCCGGAGGCTTCAAAGAGATTTGGGTGGGAGAAGCCTCTACCCCTGTCCCCATTCTGTCCTGAACGAGGCCCTCCTTCTGCCTGCTGCCTGTAGGACCTATGCCATCATGCCTCTGCCTGTTGCATGAACTGACCACCTGCAGTATCCCTGCCTGGACAATTGTGTATGCCGTTGCTGACCAAGTCCCTGCCTGCTGCCTGGACCAGTGCTATCCTGCTGTGTAGAACTGCGCTACTATTACCACAGGTAATCTTTTGTTTACGCTTTGCTCAGCATAATGTATTTTGGGGTGTAATTCTTGGTATGTGCATGCTATGTGTCTCTGGAACACCTGACGGTGTTCCTTGCATGTTGGATCTCTATATGTGGTCAGGCTGTGTAGAAGTCTCACACATGGGGTATCGTTTTACTCAGGAGGAGTAGCAGAATGTATTTTGGGGTGTCATTTTTGCTATGTACATGCTATGTGTTGGAAATATCTTATCAATGGACAACTTTGTGTAAAAAAAATGCGTTTTCATTTTTTTTCCACATATTCCAAAAACTTCTGGAAAAAAATGAACCGTTCAAAAGACTCATTATGCCTCATAGATTATACGTTAGGGTGTTAGCTTTCCAAAATGGGGTCATTTTGTGGGTAATTCCATTGTCCTGGTGTTCCAGGGCCTTCTAAATTGTAATAGGTTGTCAACTAGTTAGATGTGCAATTTATGCTCCTAAAACCCCTGATGGCGCTCCCTGCATGTTGGGCATCGGTATGTGGCCAGGCAGTGAAAAAGTCTCACACATGGGGGATCGTTTTACTCAGGAGGAGTAGCAGAATGTATTTTGGGGTGTCATTTTTGCTAAGTACATGCTATCTGTTGGAAATATCTTATCAATGGACAACTTTGTGTAAAAAAAATGCGTTTTCATTTTTTTTCCACATATTCCAAAAACTTCTGGAAAAAAATGAACCGTTCAAAAGACTCATTATGCCTCATAGATTATACGTTAGGGTGTTAGCTTTCCAAAATGGGGTCATTTTGTGGGTAATTCCATTGTCCTGGTGTTCCAGGGCCTTCTAAATTGTAATAGGTTGTCAACTAGTTAGATGTGCAATTTATGCTCCTAAAACCCCTGATGGCGCTCCCTGCATGTTGGGCATCTGTATGTGGCCAGGCAGTGAAAAAGTCTCACACATGGGGTATCGTTTTACTCAGGAGGAGTAGCAGAATGTATTTTGGGGTGTCATTTTTGCTAAGTACATGCTATGTGTTGGAAATATCTTATCAATGGACAACTTTGTGTAAAAAAAATGCGTTTTCATTTTTTTTCCACATATTCCAAAAACTTCTGGAAAAAAATGAACCGTTCAAAAGACTCATTATGCCTCATAGATTATACGTTAGGGTGTTAGCTTTCCAAAATGGGGTCATTTTGTGGGTAATTCCATTGTCCTGGTGTTCCAGGGCCTTCTAAATTGTAATAGGTTGTCAACTAGTTAGATGTGCAATTTATGCTCCTAAAACCCCTGATGGCGCTCCCTGCATGTTGGGCATCGGTATGTGGCCAGGCAGTGAAAAAGTCTCACACATGGGGGATCGTTTTACTCAGGAGGAGTAGCAGAATGTATTTTGGGGTGTCATTTTTGCTAAGTACATGCTATCTGTTGGAAATATCTTATCAATGGACAACTTTGTGTAAAAAAAATGCGTTTTCATTTTGTTTCCACATATTCCAAAAACTTCTGGAAAAAAATGAACCGTTCAAAAGACTCATTATGCCTCATAGATTATACGTTAGGGTGTTAGCTTTCCAAAATGGGGTCATTTTGTGGGTAATTCCATTGTCCTGGTGTTCCAGGGCCTTCTAAATTGTAATAGGTTGTCAACTAGTTAGATGTGCAATTTATGCTCCTAAAACCCCTGATGGCGCTCCCTGCAGGTTGGGCCTCTGTATGTGGCCAGGCAGTGAAAAAGTCTCACACATGGGGTATCGTTTTACTCAGGAGGAGTAGCAGAATGTATTTTGGGGTGTCATTTGTGGTATGCACATGCCATGTGAGAGAAATAAGCTATTACAATGACACTTTTGAGAAATGTTTTAAATAAAAAATAAAAATCTTAATTTTGCAAAGTGTTTTGGGAAAAAATTACAACTTCAAATAACTCACCATGCCTCTTACTAAATACCTTGGGATGTCTACTTCCCAAAAAGGGGTTATTTGGGGGGCATTTGTACTTTCCTGGCTTGTTAGGGTCTCAAGAAATGAGATAGGCCTTCAATACATCAGGTGTGATCATATGTGATAATTTATTATGATTTGCACTATAGCTTGTAGACTCTAAAACTTTCACACAGACCAAATAATTTCCAAAAAATTGGGGTTATTTTTATCAAAGACATGTAGCAGTATAAATTGTGGCCAAAATTTATGAAGAAAAATTAATATTTTGCAAAATTTTATCACAGAAACTAAGAAAATAATTTTTCATTAATAGCGCAAAAAATAAAAAACCCAGAGGTGATCAAATACCACCAAAAGAAAGCTCTATTTGTGGGAAAAAAAGGACAAAAAAATCATTTGGGTACAGTGTTGCATGACTGAGTAATTGTCATTCAAAGTGTGAGAGCCCTGAAAGCTGAAAATTGGTCTGGTCAGGAGAGTGTTTAAGTGCCCAGTATGGAAGTGGTTAAAGAGAAGATTCTCCTCAGAAGTATTTGGTGCCTGAATCTCCCCCTCAGGTAGCTCTCAACTTGGTCACCGACTGACAGGTGGCTGACATCTAACCTTCTCAGTGTCCGGTTACCATGATCCCCAGTGGATTGTCGAGGCCCTATTGGATTGCCTGCCTCTCTTGGCTCTCCTCAGGCTGACTCCCCACCGAACAGCTATCTCGCTTGGGATCTTGGAAACCCAGTCGATTACTTCGATTACTTCGATTACTTCGATAGCTTCAGATGCTCCGGGCCAACAGGGTCCCAGAACCAGGAACAGAACACCGCGTGGCACGTGCACCCCGGGGAGCCGTGATGTACGGTCACCCTAAAGGTGGGTGCCGCACCCGGAACAAGAAGAACGCTGCATGCGTCTGCTCCAGAAGTACCCTCCCCCAGCATGCCCCGCAAGGGAAAACCCCTTCTGATTGGCTGCTGGCAAGAGGCACCCCAACCTAGACTCTACTGGCGCCATCTGCCACCCCGGGGTGGAAAAGCACCTCAGGAACACAGAATGAACCCACAGTATAGCCCAGTTGAAACAGAGACCCAACTTGTACAAATCACCTGCATCAGAGCCAACTAACTCTCTCATCCCCCTCCAAATTTGGAATAGCACCTGGACTGAAAGTACACAGGCACTACAAATATATATATATATATATATATATATATATAACAGCAAATGCATGTTAAAAGTGGAGCAATCATCAAGGGGGACACCAGGAACTCTGGGAATGAGGGGGAGACTCTGGTTACCAGAGACCACCTTCAGCAGAAAGAGTACACTAAGGTAAGGGGGGGTAGGGTACCTATATGAGGAGGAACCTTTATATCAGTGCCCCCTTACATTAATGTATTCGCTCCCCTCCTTACATCAGTGACCCCCCTTCAGACTGGCCTGGCAGCGCTGTCACTGACCTCCTCTCAGGTGCACCGTACAGGGCTCAGTCAGTCAGCTCCAGTTTGGTGGCTCTGGTTTTATCCTATAGTCTTCTCTCCACAGTCCACACATGTCTGACTTTTCCCATTACCCCCATCCTGGTGGCACTCCCACTTTTGCGGACATGATACAGGAGATGTCAGAGGCTGTGGGCATGATACAAGAGATCAATGCAGCCTCACTGTGCTCATCAAATGCAGCCTCACTGTACCCATCAAATGCAGCCTCACTGTGTCCTTCATTGCAGCCTCACTGTGCCTGTCAATGCAGCCTCACTGTGCCCATCAATATGCCTCACCAGTCAGAACCTGGCTTACACACAGCAGTCTCCCCGCGGTGTCACCCTCCTCCTGGACCTGCTCGTGTGATAGGCAGAACACTGATCTAATGGCAGGAAATAGATGCGTCTTCTGCCTATCACATGATCTGGTCCAGGAGGAGGGCGGGACTTTTGTCACAGCGCAGCCAAAGTATATTTCAGACTCAGCTCCATGACACAGCGGGGAGACTGTTATGCGTAACATGTAAACAAGAGGGGGAGGAGAGAGGGGAGCACTGCAACCACAGCCACAACTCAAAGCTGCCCAGGACAGGCAGCCTACTGAGAAATGTCCTGGCATCCCGGTAGGCCAGTCTTGCCCTGATTAAGAGAAATGCTAACAACACATTTTCAAACTCACAGAAAATCATTTATGATGCCACACTGATAGACTGTACTGACACGCACTGATAGGCAGCACTTATGGGCACTGATAAGGTGGCACTGATGAGATGGCACTTATGGGGTCTGATAGCCAGCACTGATGAGCTGCACTGATAGGCAGCACTTTTGGGCACTGATGAGGCAGCACTAACATGTGGCACTGATTGGCAATTATAGGCGGCACTGATGTGCTGCACTGATGTGCTGCACTGATGGGCACTGATAGGCAGCACTGATAGTGGGCACCAATGAGCTGCACTGATGGGCACTGATGAGCTGCACTGATGGACACTGATAGGTGGCACTGGCATTGATAGGTGGCACTAATGAGCTGCATGATTTTTGTTTTTCAAAAATGTTTTTCAGAATTTTTTTTATTTCAAAAATGATTTTTGTTTTTCAAACATGATTTTTGTTTTTCAAACATGATTTTTGTTTTTCAAACATGATTTTTGTTTTTCAAACATGATTTTTGTTTTTCAAACATGATTTTTGTTTTTCAAAAATGTTTTTTTTTCTCAAAAAAAATAAAAAAATGATTTTCATCTTCTTTGAAAAACAAAAATCTTTTTTGAAAAACAAAAATGATTTTTGAAAAACAAAAATGATTTTTGAAAAACAAAAATGATTTTTGAAAAACAAAAAAGATTTTTTTTTCAAAAAAGATTTTTTTTTCAAAAAAGATTTTTTTTTCAAAAATGATTTTTTTTTCAAAAATGATTTTTTTTCAAAAATGATTTTTTTTCAAAAATGATTTTTTTTCAAAAATGATTTTTTTTCAAAAATGATTTTTATTTCAAAGAGTTTTTTTATTTTAAAAAAGATTTTCTTTTTTCAAAAAAGATTTTCTTTTTTCAAAAAAGATTTTCTTTTTTCGAAAAAGATTTTCTTTTTTCGAAAAAGATTTTCTTTTTTCAAAAAAGATTTTCTTTTTTCAAAAAAGATTTTCTTTTTTCAAAAAAGACTTTCTTTTCAGAATTTTTTTTATTTCAAAAATGATTTTTGTTTTTCAAAAATGATTTTTGTTTTTCAAAAAAGATTTTTGTTTTTCAAAAAAGATTTTTGTTTTTCAAAAAAGATTTTTGTTTTTCAAAAAAGATTTTTGTTTTTCAAAGAAGATTTTTGTTTTAATGATTTATTTTATTTTTTTCAAAAATTATATTAAAAAAAATGATTTTATTTTTTATTTTTTTCAAAAATTATTATTTTTTCTTTATAAACTGTAAAAGATATCAAACTGAAAAGATATAGCCGAATAGCTGAATATTTTGTGAACATTTTAAAGTTTGTTTGGCGTCTGTAGTTGAAAGTATAAAGGAGCTGAAACTTTTGGGAGAAGAAGAAGATTTTAAGGATTTGAAGCATGCTCTCATTGACTTTAATGTTAAAAAAAGTGTTAAAAAGCTTAATATTTTAAAAGTTATAAATAGTAGAAAAAAAGTTGAAGAAGTCCCATCATTAGCTGAAAGAGCTGAACATTTTAAAAGGTAAATGGTTTTAATAGCTGAAAGTATGCAGAAGTTACGCAGAGCCGAATAAATGAATTCTGAACATTTCTGCTGGTTTATGGACACATTCCTATAACATTTCTTTCTTTATCTCCACAGAATTTGGTACTGCAGGGACAGACCAAGAGAGAGGGACAGGCTAAAGAGGATGGAAGAAGGACACGTAGCGATAACAGAAAGACTTGGCGCGAAGAAACAAGAAGAAGAGGAAGAACTTTCGGAAGTAGTTGTGATACAAGCCTCCTCTGTGTCTGTTATCGCCCCCCAATAGACCGGACAACTGTGAAGTAACCATGGGCAGTTGCAGAGCGGATAGTACAACCCCTTTAGTCTCTGGCACTGAGGGCCCTGGGGGTCTCCATCAACAATGACTGAGACCAGTGACTATGCTTACTACGAAGCCTAGATATAGATAGAACAAACCCTTCAGTCTCTGGCACTGAGGGCCCCAGGGTGTCTCCACCAACATTCACTGAGACCAGTCACTATAATTTGGGAAGCCTATATATGGAAAGCACAAACCCTTCAGTGACTGGGTGGAGGAAAGTAGGAGGGTAGATGATTTGCCCCTAACTTTTGTGGGCTGATGCCCCCATCCTTTGCATATATAAATGGTGCATGTATGCCCATCATTAGAAGTGGGTGGATGAAGGAAGGTATTCTAATGGTGGGCATACCCACCGATCAATCTATTTTTTTCGCTCAACCAACAGGCTGCATGAAAAAAAAGATTACAATATATGCCCAACAAGGATCAGCAACATACTGGTATGTTGCTGGAATTTCAGTGGTTATACCAGAATGATGCCTGCTGGTTTAGGTATCATCTTGGTATCATTCTTTTCAGCCAGCGGTCGGCTTTCATGTAAAAAGAAATCCTAGCGGCTAATTAGCCTCTAGACTGCTTTTACTACCAGTGGGAGGGAATGTCCCCCCCCCACCATCTTCCATGGTTTTCTCTGGCTCTTCTGTCCCAACAGAGAACCTGAGAATGCAGCCGGTGGTTCCGCCAGCTGACCATAGAGCTGATCAGAGACCAGAATGGCTCCAATCATCTCTATGGCCTAAGAAACCGGAAACTACGAGCATTTCATGACTTAGATTTCGCTGGATATAAACAGTGCCATTGGACAGAATTTTATCACACCGATCTTGGTGTGGTCAGATGCTTTGAGGGCAGAGGAGAGATCTAGGGTTTAATAGACCCCACTTTTTTCAAAAGAGAGTACCTGTCACTACCTATTGCTATCATAGGGGATATTTACATTCAATGAGATAACAATAAAAAATAAAAATAAATGAAAGGAACAGTTAAAAAAAAAAGGCACCCCCTTCTCTCGTGCAAAGGCAAACGTAAGCGTTGGTCTGGCGTTATATGTAAACAGCAATTGCACCATGCATGTGAGGTATCACCGCAAAGGTCAGATCGAGGACAGTAATTTTAGCAGTAGACCCAACGCTGTATCTTGGCCTAGGCCAACAAGGCCCAGGCCTAGGGCAGCACTTTGCAGGGGGGCAGCATGAAAAGAGTCCCCGTCGGCTTATTAGGTGGACTGTGTCGCAAGACAAATCGGTCTGGTGCCCCCATAAAGCAGCCGCACTACTGCCGGTATGATGGTGCAGACACAAGGGACACTGACATGGTCACCTATATCTGGCAGGTAGGTAGTAAGACTCTCCTGCAATCCTTTGCTTGTGTCAGTTGTACATATTAAGGAATCTTAATTTAATTTTTTTCTGTTGATTACTGATGAACGTTTATTTACTGACACACACTGGACTGGCATGCACTGACCTACACTAACAGAGGATGTCTAGATACATAAACTGACCACTCCATGCTTTAGAGAGATGCACACAGACAGACAACCAAATTAGGAGAGAGTAGATTGCACACACAGATTATAGGATGAGGCCACTACAAACATACACCCAACATTAGAAAAATGATGACTAGCATCCAGTAGGGTAGCTTAGTGTAGTTAGTGTAGGTCCTGCCCTAGAAGAGTCTACCTTGCCATGGTGGGCAGGCTTGGAATCTCTTGGTCAAAAGTGTGTCAGCGAATGGGAGAGAGGATTACTAGATGTTCACGTCTGGCCAATTGATTTTACCAAAGGACTCTTGGTTTATTCAGAGTATATATAGTTGGAAAAGGAAAAAAATGTGTATAGATCCATAATTATACTTTCATAAAACACACAATAAAAAAATTGTTATATTTACATTTGAATTGCTTCCTCTTTTATTTAATCCTTTCATGACCACTTGGATCCAGAGGCCACATTTGTAAGGCTGGAAGGGGCTCTATGGCTACATCTTCCACTTCTGGTGTGTGTAGGGATGTTTAATAGGTGTTTATGTAATAACATGTGTCCTAACCATGTATATATGTATGTACTGACAAGCCCCTTATGTGACAGTAGTGACAAGGTCCTCTCAATGGAGACATCAGGGGTCTTCTAGCTTCACCCCAAGAACAGGATATACAATTAAATCTGTAATGAAACATTCCCCTTAACTAGGAAAAGATATCAAGTTCTCAGGGAATTTTATATACATTTTTAATAAATGTTATATTCCTACACATTCTCCTCACAAAATATATAGGGAATTATTTCCTGTTATCCAGGGCTAGAGGATCTGCTTTATTCAGAAAAAGTGTTTTTTTTCTGCCCTAACAATCTATACTTTAGTATTAAAGGGGTTGTAAAGGTAAAAAAAAATTCCCCTAAATAGGTTCCTTTACCGTAGGCCCCTTTCACACTGGGGCGGGAGGCGCGGTGGCGGTATAGCGCCGCTAAAAATAGCGGCGCTATACCGTCTGAATTGCCGCGGGATTCGGCCGCTAGCGGTGCGGTATTAACCCCCGCTGGCGGCCGATAAAGGGTTAATACCGCGTATTACCGCGGTTTCCCATTGTTTTAAATGGGAAGGAGCGGTGTACATACCGCTCCTCTCACCGCTCTAAAGATGCTGCTTGCAGGATATTTTTTTCTCTCCTGCCAGCGCATCGACCTCAGTGTGAAAGCCCTCTGGCTTTCACATTGAGGTTGCTGGGCAGGAGTTTTTCAGGCGGTATATAGCAGCGCTATTTTTAGCGCTGTCCCGCCTGAAAAACTCCTCAGTGTGAAAGGGGTCTTAGTGCAGTCCTCCTTTACTTACCTCATCCTTCGATTTTGCTTTTAAATGTCCTTATTTCTTCTGAGAAATCCTCACTTCCTGTTCTTCTGTCTGTAACTCACCACCGTAATGCGAGGCTCTTGAGGGGGGAGGGGGCGAGCAGGAGTGTCAGATAGAGAAAGGAGCTGTGTGTTAGTGGGCGTCCTGACACTCCTGCTCACCCCCTCCCCCCTCAAGAGGCTTTCTCCACACCAGGGAGAAAGCCTCGCATTACGGTGGTGAGTTACAGACAGAAGAACAGGAAGTGAAGATTTCTCAGAAGAAATAAGGACATTGAAAAGCAAAATGGAAGGATGAGGTAAGTGAAGGAGGACTGCACTAAGGTAAAGGAAGCTATTTAGGGATAATTTTTTTTTACCTTTACAACCCCTTTAACCTGCCTGGCGGTATTCCCGAGTCTGACTCGGGGTTAGATTTTCATGCTGCGAGCGGTAACCCCGAGTCAGACTCGGGCTCGCCTCGCTGGATCCACAGGCACTGTTTACTTACCTTGTCCCTGGATCCAGCGATGCCACCCCGCTGTGTGAGCGAGCGGGACCTCGCTCGATTCACACAGCGTCCTCCTGTGCCGCCGATCTCCGTTCCCTGCGACGTTACGACGCACGGGAGCGGAGAACGGCGCCAAATTCAAAAACGTAAACAAACACATTACATACAGTATACTGTAATCTTATAGATTACAGTACTGTATGTAAAAAATACACACCCCCCTTGTCCCTAGTGGTCTGCCCAGTGCCCTACATGTTCTTTTATATAATAAAAACTTTTCTTTCTGCCTGCAAACTGTATATTGTCCATAGCAACCAAAAGTGTCCCTTTATGTCAAAAATAGTTTTAGAGCAGCTAAAAAACAGCGATAATAAATTATAATCACTTGCAGAATTGCGATAGCGATTTGTGGGGAAATTCGTCATAAAAAAAAAAAAAAATATGACAGCAACAATTCTGCAACTGAGCAAATTTCAGTGATTTTGATTTGATTACATTATTGAATATTTTTTATTATAATTATATTATTATTTGTTATAATTATTTATAATTATTTATTATATTATAATTTATAATTTTGTTTTTAAAAAAATGTCATACCCGGGATGCCTACTAGACTCTTGTTTGGACAGATTTAAGTGAGTTATTTCTAAAAATTACAGGCCTACAGTATAAAACGCCAAATTTCCTTGCAAATAATGGTACCGCTTTCAGCACCTTTTTTCTGAAAGAATCATACCGCCAGGGAGGTTAAGCCTTTCTCTAGTCTCCAATATAATTGTAAAATTCGCAATTTTAAAATCCCTTGCTTCTTAAAGTGACTGTAAAGCTTTACAATTTGTTCATTAAAATAATAAACGTGTTAGGCCCCGTACACACGTCCGAGAAACTCGACGGGCAAAACACATCGTTTTGCTCGTCGAGTTCCTTGTGAAGCCGCCGAGGATCTCGGCGAGCCAACTTTTCCCATTGACTAACGAGGAAATAGAGAACATGTTCTCTTTTTGGCCCGACGAGATCCTCGTCGGTTTCCTCAGAGAAAAGTGTACACACGACCAGTTTTCTCGGCAGAATACGTCTCCCATCGAGTTTCTGGCTGAATTCTGCTGAGAAAACCGGTCGTGTGTACGGGGCCTTATACTTATCTGCTCTGCGTAATGGTTTTCACAGAGCAGCCCTGATCCTCCTCTTCTCCAAACATTGACTGGACTGTGGGTGAAGTGTCCTTTCATTTGTTAGAATTAGCTCATTATATATTTTTCCAAATGAACCCAGCAGCAAAGGTGTTAAGCTTTGTGCATACATTCTTGTGTATGCATTACTGGCATGGTAATCCTGGCGTTATTTACTCAACTGTGTGTTGTCAGTTTTGGAGGAGTTTACAAAGGTTAATTGATGGTTGGAGCTGTTATTTGTCTCTTTCACTCTACGTGTGTTGTCATGCATGTTGCTGCATTTTCCAGCACTGGCAGAAAAAAAGTAAATGTTCTGTGAACAATTAAAGTCAGCCACAATTTTTCTAATAGCATGGCCTCTGTCACAAGGTTTTTAATAGCAGTCTGCAAGGGTATAACTAGAAGGTAGCTAAATGTTGATGTCTCCCGAGCGGGGAGACCCAACTTTCCAAGGCAGAGGCGAAAAACTCATAAAAATTGAAATCTGCTCAAGGTGGAAAAGTCAACATGGACCAGGAAAGTAGGGGATGCGGGACCGACCGACTAAATCCGAGAGGCGTTTCATGGCAAAATGAACCCCCAAATGCATTTACGATTATCTGTTTATTTTTCCCACATTGATTAGTTTTAGAAGAATGTAAGAAAATGGGAAACACATATATATCGTTGATCACCACATCCTCAATTTTGATGCTGCTCACCAATTGTTTTGGTGCTCGCCATTTTGAAAGGCACCAAAAAATGCCCAATGAAAGGTGACTTGAAACAACAGGGTCTTAAAGGCAGAAAACAGACAGCGGCACAGAGAGGATATCAATCAGAATCTGTAAAGAAACTGGATGCAGAGAATCTGGATTGTGTGTTGCACGCTTCCAACTCTTTAATGCCGTTAAGCTGGAATTTTTTTTGTAATGTCCTCCCAGCCAAGAAGCCAAAACCAAAAAAACAGGGACGACAAGATTGAACTAAGGCCCCATACACACGAGAGAATTTATCCGCGGATACGGTCCAGCGGACCGTTTCCACGGATAAATCCTCTCAAAGATTTCCGCAGATTTCTATGCGATGGAGTGTACACACCATCGCATTGAAATCCGCGCGGAAATCCTCTGGCGATGACGTGTCGCGCCGTCGCCGCGATTATGACGCGGCGACGGGCGCGACGCTGTCATATAAGGAATTCCACGCATGCGTCAAATCATTACGACGCGTGCGGGGAATCCCTTTGGATGGATGGATCCGGTGAGTCTGTACAGACGAGCGGATCCAACCGTTGGGATGGATTCCAGCAGATGGATTTGTTGTGCATGTCAGCAAATATTCATCTGCTGGAAATCCATCCCAGAGGAGATTTCTCCGCGGAAACAGATCCGCTGGCGTGTACACACCATAGGATCTATCCGCAGAAACCCATTTGCTGGGATTTATCTGCGGATGGATTCTATCGCGTGTATGGGGCCTTACAGTGGATCCTGACAATCCTTTCTTGAGCAAATTCCCACTAAGAGTTCCCTTTTGCAGCAGGTGCCCCCTTTACATCAGGTGTCCCAATCAGAGTTCCCCTTTACAACAGGTGTCCCCATTAGCATCCCCCTGTAACCCCCCTGGCGGTATCCCCGAGCGTGACTCGGGGTTGATTTTTTCTGCTATAATCGCTAACCCCGAGTCACGCTCGGGGTAGATATGCATAGCCTGCAGCGTGCGCTGGCTTACCTTGTCCTGGATCCAGCGATGTCACCGCGCTGTGTGAGCGAGCGGGACCTCGCTCGATTCACACAGCGTCCTCCTGTGCCGCCGATCTCCGTTCCCTGCGACGTTACGACGCACGGGAGCGGAGATCGGCGCCAAATTCAAAAAGGTAAACAAACACTATACATACAGTATACTGTAATCTTATAGATTACAGTACTGTATGTAAAAAAAACACACCCCCCTTGTCCCTAGTGGTCTGCCCAGTGTCCTACATGTCATTTTATATAATAAAAACCTTTCTTTCTCCCTGCAAACTGTAGATTGTCCATAGCAACCAAAAGTGTCTTTTTATGTCAAAAATGGTTTTAGATCAGCTAGAAAACAGCGATAATAAATTATAATCACTTGCAGAATTGTGCGATAGCGATTTGTGGGGAAATTTGTCATAAAAAAAAAAAAATAATGACAGCGACAATTTTGCAACTGAGAAAATTTCAGTGATTTTGATTTGATTACATTATTGAATAATTTTTATTAGAATTATATTATTATTTGTTATAATTATTTATAATTATTTATTATATTATAATTTATACTTTTGTTTTTAAAAAAATGTCATACCCGGGATGCCTATTAGATTCTTGTTTGGTCAGATTTAAGTGAGTTATTCCTAAGAATTACAGGCCTACAGTACAAATCACCAAATTTCCTTGCAAATAATTGTACCGCTTTTGGTACGTAATTCCAGACAGAATCATACCGCCAGGAAGGTTAACTCAGGTGTCCTCATCAGAGTTCCCCTATATATCAGGTGTCCCAATCAGAGTCCACCTTTACAGCAGGTGCCCCCCTTTACATCAGGTGTCCCAATCAGAGTACCCCTTTACAACAGGTTTACCCATCAGAGACCCCCTTTACATTAGATGTCCCCATCAGAGTCCCCCTTTACATTAGATGTCCTCATCAGATTCCACCATTACATCAGATGTCACCATGAGAGTCCTCCTTTACATTCAATGTCACCATCAGAGTCTGCCTTTACATTAGATGTCCCCATTAGAGTCCCCCTTTACATTAGATGCCCCCCCTCCCCCCTCATACTCACAGCTCTCACAGCAAGTCGCCTGCATCCACCTTCTGACCAGCCGGGATGAGTCAGATAAACCGGAGTGAAGTCACACAATCACACATCACAGCAGAGAACAATGCTATAGAAGGAGTGTTCAGGGCGCAGAGCTCTGTGCCCCAATTAATTTCTAAAGGAAGCCAATAGAGCTTCTTGTTTGCAATCACATGATTGCAAACACGTCATGCTTTCCATAGCAGCTGTGTGTCTGGTGCCCTACACACACTTAAAGGGCCATCATTTTTTTTTCTGAGTGATTGCACCACGTCATGCTTCCCATACACCTGTGTGTCTGGCATCCCACACACTTAAAGGGCCATTATTTATTTATTTTTTATGATGAGTAGCTTTGGGGGAGCAGCGCCCCTGCGCCCCCTATGGGCAGGCCACCACTGTTCTGCATTTTCTTACATAAGCCCACTTGTGACTGATTCTATGTTAATTCATCTTGAATTTGGCTTTAGCTTTTCAAGTAACACTAGAGACTAGAAAGACGCTTGAATTATCCAAGAAAAATAACTATTACGGTAAACAGGCTTATCAAGGTAATTGATTCGTTATGCCGTAGATCCTGTTTTAAATATCAGCTTAGTGTATGTTCACACTACTATTTGCCCCAGGGAAAATGAACAGGACATTGTTTAGCTTGACAACTATCAGAGAGATTAAAATGTAATTTGTCAAACCAAATGTAAACTGGACTTCAAGAGGATGACCACAAAGTAGTTTAAAGTTATGAGAGCAAACCCATTGGAGTTGGTTTATTACAGTAGTAAAGTATGTTAATTTCACAAAGTTATTTAAAATTGAATTTTTACTTAGTTAATACAGTGTATATATATACAGTTTGCAATGAGTACCCAATCACGTGCATGAAAAATGCAGAAGATGAATTTTGCATGCACATGATTGGATGACTGAAATGAGCAGAGTGTCCCTACATTCACTGAGCTAAACTCCCTTGAAAAGTGAATATGCTCATTTCTTTTAGTAAATCAACTCCATTTCCTAGAACACATCACAGACTGACCTTGTTAAGCCCTGGTTCACACTGGGTACGATTTGGACCGATTTGAGATGCGATTTGACATGTCAAATCGCATCTCAAATCGGCGGCAATTGTCGGCAATGGCACTGTCCTAATCAGTGCGACGCCGCATCTGCGATTTCAAAAAGTAGTACAGGAACTACTTTTTGCGATTTCGGGCCGCGATTTACATTAAATTGCGGCCGAAATCGCGGCAAAATCGCGCATTTTACCGCGATTTTGAATTCGCAGCAGTGTGAACCTAGGCTAAAGCCTAATGCCGCGTACAGGCGATCAGACATTCCGACAACAAAACCGTGGATTTTTTTCAGACGGATGTTGTTGGAAATTCCGATCGCCAAAAACGCAGTCACGTACAACACGTACGATGGCACTATTAAAGGGAAGTTCAATACAAGTGGTGTTAGTAGAAGTCTGGTGAGAGACGATTCGCGCTTTTCAGCCTCGTGCTTTTCAGTCCGCTACAGCGTGACAAATGTGCTATCTCCATTACGAACGCTAGTTTTACCAGAACGAGCACTTCCGTCTCGTACTTGATTCAGAGCATGCGTGGAATTTTGTGCGTAGGAATTGTCTTCACACGATCGGAATTTACGAGAATGGATTTTGTTGTCGGAAAATTTGAGAATCAGCTCTCAAATTTTTGTTGTCGGAAATTCCGGCAGAAAATGTCAGATGGGATCTACACACAGTCGGAATTTCTGAGCGTGTGTATGCGGCATTATTCCCAGCTTTAGTGAAATTAAAGTGATTCTAAAGGTTAGATTAAAAAAAATAATAACAAACATGTTATACTTACCTGCTCTGTGCAGTGGTTTTGTCTTCCTTTTGGGCCCCCCCACAGACGATCCTGGCTCCTCCCCAATGCTGAGTGCTCCCAATAGCAAGCCACTTGCTATGGGGTCACTCGAGCAGGCTCATTCTCTAGCTGCTCTCCTGGTGAAAGGAGATTGTCCATTCACACAAAGAGCACGGCTCTGCCCAACCCCCACTTTCTCCTCATTGGATCACTGACTGTGATTGACAGTAGCAAGAGCCAATAGCTCCTGCTGCTGTGTGAGCCAAATAAGAAAAGAGAGCTGCTGCTCTCATGCACATTGCTGGATCAAGATGGGGCTCAGTTAAGTATAAGGGGGGCTGGGGAGCTGCATTCAGAAGGTTTTTTATGCATTAAAGGATTCATTCTATTAAGGTAAAAAAAAACTTCTGCCTTTAGAACCACTTTAAATAGTTAGTTTGGACCAAGCTTGTCCAAATGAACTTTTTCCTTACCAAACCTATGGATTGGCAGTCAGTGCTGTTTGGACTGCATTTAGCCTCAACTACATACAGTATACAGCACTGTGGTCCAGCAGCAGTACAAGAATTTCTCTTTTAATAAAGGTGACCAGATTTTTAAAATGAAATCCGGGGACATATTTTTTTTTATACTAGTAATGTCGGCAATCAGCGACTCTCTGCCCGTCGCCGCCCGCCTTACAGCCTGTCAAGTCTCACTCTCCGGGCCCCGGCTACTACTGGGTGGGGAAGGCAACGAGATAAGCAGGCAGGCGGCTGGCCGGGACTTGAGCCAAGGCAGAAGAACATGCGAGCGGAGCTGAATGGGCATGCACCCGAAACGGAAGAAATAGTCCCTCCGCTCCGACCAGCACATGATCATCAGAAAGGGACACAGATAATGGAAAAAATAGACCCCCTTAGATAGTAGGAGCAGCGGAGCGGGGGGGGGGGGGGGGGTGTAATGTTTAATTCAGAATTGCATTTTTTTTTTGCACTGACTGTCTTTGAAATCACCCCAACCTCTGTTCAAATCCAATCCAGGGACAAAACCGGGGACAGACTTGGTCTGGGGACAGTGTCCTCAATCCGGGGACTGTCCCCTTAAACCAGGGATGTCTGGCCACCCTACTTTTAATAAATGACTTGAGGCTCCAGTACCATACTTTCTCTTTTCTTTTGTTTAAAAGACACAGGGCCGGATTCAGAAAGAGATACGACAGCGTATCTCCTGATACGCCGTTGTATCTCTGAGTCCGGCCGGTCGTATCTATGCGACTGATTCAGAGAATGAGTTACGCATAGATATCCCTAAGATCCGACAAGTGTAAGTGACTTACACCGTCGGATCTTAGGCTGCAATTTCAGGCTGGCCGCTAGGTGGCGCTTCCGTATTTTTACGCGAGGAATATGCAAATTAGTATTTACGCCAATTCAGAAACGAACGACCGCCCCGCGCTTTTTTTTTGTCGTTTGCGTTCGGCTTTTTCCGGCGTATAGTTACCCCTGCTATATGAGGCGTAGTGTTATTATTTACTCAGAGATGAAAATGTTGTTCTTGTGCAATCCTGCAGCCATGGTGCACAATCCATTTTCCATACAGTCCTATGTATTGTTTACCTATTTTCTGGTAAACCTTAAGAGTTGGCATTCATGCTTTACAGTGTTAGTACTGCTGTCTATGCTCACATTCCAATGATCACACAAACATCTTCAACACCATAAAAAGAGCAGCAATCATGATATGGTGTATGAGAAAATATAAAAATTCTGTATTAGGATATATATTTTCCTCCTCGTTTACCTTAATCAACTTCATACTTCATCTGTTCTTCGGACATTTAAGAAATAGATCGAAATTTGGATGGTTCAGCAGGTACCAGCGAATTTCGATCCATGTATGGGCAAGCTGATTGTACCCAAGTCGATCCATTGATTGACTTGGGTTGGTACAACCAGCCGGTCAACTTTTTCTACATGAGATTACTGTCAGCAGCTATAGCCACCAGCAGTAATCATTGTATTCTGCTGGCCAGGAAGGCTCCCCACACCCCCCTCCGACAGAATACAATAGCTCTGTGGGATTTATGGCTTGCCTCATTCTCAAAAGGGATTAACAGCATAACTAACTAATTATTCACCCATCAAACAAACTACCCCTCGGTCGGTCGGTCCCACCCCTACCAAATCGCCCCCCCCCCCCGCTTGCTCGTTTGTCCGTCCGCCCACCAGCCCCACATTTACCCCTGAAGTGAAGGACATGGCCGTATCCGGGGAGATGTGATGCTGTGGAATGCGGAAAAACATATAACCACCCTGGACTAATTTGAAGGGTCCGGTGTGCCTTCCAGAACAAGTCGACACGATCATGAAGGGAAGTGGGACCGAAGACCAGAGGAGCCGAACCAAGCCAAGCCGAAGAGTCCGGTGCGCATGGATTACGTGCAGAACCAATCCGAATGGGAGGAAAGAGAATGGAAGCCAGTGCTTCTCCGCTTGGCCAATCGGGTCTCAGGACCCACTTCCTAATTGGCCGAGAGGAGAATCAGGAAGACAATAGCGAATATTAATTGAAATTGTCACACAAGTGTGTGAGCTCGGGGTGCAGTGCTCTGTGCCCAAAGCCCACTATTTTTGAAGCCAGTTTACAGCCTCAGGCTCTAGTCACGTGCTTCAAAAAAAAAACCATTGGAATGCATGCATTCGGCACCCTGCATGTAGATTAGGGACCGGGCGCATGAATTAAGGGGGCCATGTCCTTGTGTACCGTATGGACAGTACAGTAACATTGAACAATAATAGCTTTTCTCTAGTCCCTTGTACCACTGGATAAGCTAAAACCAAACAACCAAACAGCTAAATACAGTCCTGATGCATCAAAACAAAAGGTGTTTTTGTCTAAAGCCATAGCAGCCCTAGTAAAAAATGTCTGTCCTCTGCCAGCATACTGCTGAGTGGGGCCTTTGCTCTCTGTGTGGAAGCAGGGGTCTCTTTGCAGAGGTCCGATATGTCTTCTACTGAGCCAGAACTATAGCTCTACAATTGGCAGGATATTCCCTGATTGGCTCTGACTCAGCAGGGAGTGTTTCACACCTCTGCACAAAGTTCCCTGCTTCCCCAAAGAGAGTAAGGGTCCCAGTCTGCAGCATGCTGGCAGGCGAAAGGCTTTTCTGCTTTGGCTGTGACTGCTTTAGAGAGGAAACAAACTGTAAGACCCCTTTTACATGCAGCAGATCTATGAGCAGATCCCCTGCTGAATCGGAGCTGAATGGGACAGATGTCAGTGTTTTGACATCCATTACTGTTAAGTTTGGGGCCAGCGGACACAGGTGGACCCCTGACAGTCCCATGGGCGACCAGATATAAACGGACTCTGCTGAGATATTTAGATTTGCTCTCTTATTTAGCTTTACATACTTTGGGCTAGATTCACGTAGCTGCGCCCCTTTTTACGGCGGCGCAGCGTATCGTATTTAGGCTGCGCCGCCGTAAGTTTAAGAGGCAAGTGCTGTATTCACAAAGCACTTGCCTCCTAACTTACGCCGGCGTAGCCTAAATTGGGCCGGGACAAGCGCGCGTCATTCAAGTTATGTTGAGGGGGCGTGTTTTATTTCAATTAGGTTGACCCTGCGTATTTTACGTGTTTTACGAACGGCGCATGCATGTTCGTGAAAAAATCCCAGTGCGCATACTCGAAATTCCGACGCAAATCGTCATTGCTTTCGACGTGAATGTAAATGACATCCAGCCCTATTCGCGAAACGACTTACCCAAACGACGTAATAAATTCAAATTTAGAAGTGGGAACGATGTCCATACTTAAAGCGGTTGTAAACCGCATAAACTTTTTTTTTTTCCCCCCAAACCTGCAATGCAAAAGGCATAATAGGCTAGTATGCACCGCATACTAGCCTATTATGAAATACTTACCTCGGAACGAGGTGTGTACCCCTTACCTGGTCCACGCCGAGCAGGATGTCATCTTGCTCCGGCGTGTCTTCCGGGTATCGCCGCTCCAGCGCTGTGATTGGCTGGAGCGGCGATGACGTCACTCCCGCGCGTGCGCGCGGGAGATTTAAAATCGGCAGGGTCCGGCGATGCCGGTCCTTCAGCCGTGGATTCCCCCCTGCGCATGCGCCGCCCGCATTGCGGGGGTAATATCTCCTAAACCGTGCAGGTTTAGGAGATATTATCCTTACCTACAGGTAAGCCATGTTGTAGGCTTACCTGTAGGTAAAAGTCCAAATAGTGGGTTTACAACCACTTTAACATTGGCTGCGCCACCTAATAGCAGGAGCAACGTTATGCTGAAAAAGCCTTACGCAAACGACGTAAAAAACTACCGCCGGGCGCACGTACGTTCGTGAATCGACGTAACTAGGTCATTTGCATATTCTACGCCGAAAACAACGGAAGCGCCACCTAGCGGCCAGCGTGAGAATGCACCCTAAGATACGACGGCATAATAGAATTACGCCAGTCGGATCTTAGGCTAATGTCGGCGTATCTAGCTTTCTGAATACAGAAAGTAGATACGCCGGCGCAGCTTTGAATTTACGCGGCGCATCTATGGATACGCTGGCGTAATTCTTTGCTGAATCTAGCCCTTTGACTTGGTTTGACTCTTGATTTTGACCTGAGGGTGACTCTCGCCTGAAGTTTGACAATGACTACACTCAGTAAAGTAAAGCTGGGTGTATACGGACCATATATTGGCCAGTTTCGCAAGACAACAAATTCTCCTCTGTGTGTAGCAAAAATCGATCAGTGCATGCAGTCAATGGCTGCAAAGCTGATCAATGTAGTCTGAGGAAAAGCTTGGCTTTAGACTGCAGTTATTGTAATTATTTATGCATTTTCTTACATAAGCCCGCTTGTGATTGATTCTCTGTAAAACAATCTTGAATTTGGCTTTAGCTTATCAAGTAACACTAGAGACTAGAAAGAAAGTTGAATTATTCAAGAAAAATAACTATTACTGCAGTGTAAACAGGCTTATCAAGGTAATTGATTTGTTATGCGGTAGATCCTGTTTCAAATATCAGCTTAGTGTATGTTCACACTACTATCTGTCACGGGGAAAATGAACAGAACAGCGTTCAGCCTGACAACTATCAGACATAGAGAGATTAAAATGAAATTTGTCAAACCAAATGTAAACTGGACTTCAAGAGGATGACCACACAGTACTTTAAAGTGATAGCAGCAAACCCATTGGGGTTGATTTATTAAAGAAGTAAAGCATTTGACAAGGGAAAATTCCTTTAAGATGACATTTTTTAATTGGTGAACACAGTGAAAATCCACTTTTCAAAGAATACCCAATCACGGGCAAGGAAAATGCAAAGGAAAATATGAATTTTGCTTGCACATGATTGGATAAATGAACTAAGCTAAGTAAAAACTCCCTTGAAAAAGTACCGTATTTGCCGGCGTATAAGACGACTGGGCGTATAAGATGACCCCCTAATTTTCCAGCTAAAATTTTGGTTTTGGGATATACTCACTGTATAAGACGACCCCTCACTGTGCCATTATACATGCCTCACTGTGCCATTAATACATGCCTCACCGTGCAATTATTACATGCCTCACTGTGCCATTATTACATGCCTCACTGTGCCATTATACATGCCTCACTGTGCAATTATTACATGCCTCACTGTGCCATTATACATGCCTCACTGTGCAATTATTACATGCCTCACTGTGCCATTAATACATGCCTCACTGTGCCATTATTACATTCCTCACTGTGCCATTAATACATGCCTCACCGTGCAATTATTACATGCCTCACTGTGCCATTATTACATGCCTCACTGTGCCATTATACATGCCTCACTGTGCAATTATTACATGCCTCACTGTGCCATTATACATGCCTCACTGTGCTATTAATACATGCCTCACTGTGCCATTATTACATTCCTCACTGTGCCATTATTACACGCCTCACTGTGCCATTATTACATTCCTCACTGTGCAATTATTACATGCCTCACTGTGCCATTGCCGACCTCACTGTACCATTCCATTCCCTGCCTCG
This sequence comes from Rana temporaria, assembly GCF_905171775.1. NCBI lineage: Eukaryota > Metazoa > Chordata > Amphibia > Anura > Ranidae > Rana > Rana temporaria. Next base: position 112,640,529 of record NC_053490.1, on the reverse strand, counting down.
ACGATCTCTCTTCCTTCTCCTGTTTGCAGAGTATGTCAGATGGCGGCCATCCATTATTCAAAAGCCGCGCCTCCTGCTCAGGCTGTTCCGTGATAGGCGGAACACTAATTTTCCCAGCAGAGCCTCTGTTCAGTGTTCCGCCTATCACGGATGTTCTCTCGTCTTAAGGCCTGAGTCCTCTCATCTGAGGCTCTGCTGGGAAAATTAGTGTTCCGCCTATCACGGAACAGTCTGAGGAGGAGGCGCGGCTTTTGAATAATGGATGGCCGTCGTCTGACAGACAGGTACCCGGCGTATAAGACGACCCCCGACTTTTGGGGCATGATTTTAGATGCAAAAAGTCGTCTTATACGCCAGAAAATACGGTATGCTAATTTAATTTAGTGAATCAATCCTATTGCTTTGAACACAACACAGACTGATCTTGTTAAATCCTTATACTCCAAGCTTTAGAACTTAAAGGGGTTGTAAAGGTACAATTATTTTTTTCCTAAATAGCTTCCTTTACCTTGGTGCCCCCTCCCCTGAACTACTGGATAGTCAGGACGCCCACTAACACACACTTTCTCTAGCTGCAACATAGAGAGCGTCCTGACTCTCCTGTAGTGTAAGGGAGGGGGCAAACACAACACTCTACACCAGGGAGAAAGCCTTGCATTACTGTGTGTAGTTACAGACAGAAGAACAGGAAGTCGCAGGTTGGTGACCGGATGTGGAAGGAGTGAGTCTGTGAGGAGCGAGATGCCTGGGTGATCTCGAGCTGCCTCGCTCCAGCCCCCCCCCCCCCCTGTATTGGATGCCCGAATAGCGTGCGTTGTACACCGCACATCGCACGCCGCACAGGACAGTGCAGTGTGCGGCTTACCTTGGCAGCTTTGGTGCCGTCCCGTCACAGCAGCAGGATACCCTGGGCATCGTGGAGTCGTCGGGACTCAGCTGGGCTCCCCTCCCCTTCGGGAAGCGTGCAGCGTCAGAGGGGGACTGCCTGTGCCTGTGCTCTCTGCTGGATCAGGTGACCTCCAGCTGTTTTAGCCTCCAGTTTCCATCCCCTCTGTACGGGGATTCTCTCTCCACGCTGACAGTAGCGGTGACGCTGAACAGCGTGGCGCGGCATGATTGGATGGAGGGGTGTGTGGCTGGGTGAACAGCCGTGAGTGTCCCCCTCTCCTCTCTGCAATAGGCTATACAATTTGCTAACCGGCTGAGCCCGGGTGTGCTGAGCTCCCTGACGGAGGGAAAACCAACTGCTGCATATTTTATCTGTTTTTTTTCTTGCTGTTTGCTGCAGTTCATAAAATATATAACATTTATAAAACTCCAAAGGCACAGAAGTATTTAGAGTCAGATCTCTGTTCACTCTGCTCTATCTCTATCAGCTACTGCTTTGTTCCAGGAGTAGCAGGCCATTGTATTGCTCTATAGAGATGCCGGATGATCAGGAGGGAGAAAGGTGCTACAGGAAGTAATCCATGAGTAAGACATGGAGGACGTCTGAGGATCTATATCGGCAAAATACAGCGGGAAAATACAGATTTTGAGCGGATCATCGCATCATTGTACCTCCGTGACCAATATAAAACATCCCAGGATCTGAGGACTTTTATTTCCATTATTGGACAGGTCACGTGAGTAACGAACTGTAAATAAACGCTAATTGGAGTTGGAATTTTAATGGAAGGCCAGTGTCATTGCCTGGGCTATTGCTATTGCCGAGCTGCTGCGTTGTATATGTGCTTCTTATAAATGCCTTTATTACTTGTCTCTCTCCTCCGTCCTGTTGATGGCTCTTAATCCAAGTTATATGAAGTAGTAGGTGACAGTGACACAGGACCAGAGGGAATCTGTGTAAATACAGCAACAGTTGTAGAAGCGGCTTAAAATAAGAGCTATTAGAGTGCCTTGTCTTGAGGTATACTGAATACTGATCGGTGACTGCTGGCGATTATTTTTGAGCAGATTGGTATACCAGGTACACTATAAAAAAAAAAGGAAAAGGGAAACACAAACTTTTTTTTTTTTTTTTGCTGGGTCTTAGTTCTTTGAAGAATGGCAGCAGCTACAAAAAAAGGACAGTCCAATCATGAGAGTGGGTGCCCCCAAACTACACGCGCCGCGAAAGATAAAGAGAAGGCCGCGCAGGCAGCAGCAGCAGCAGCAGCGGCAGCAGCAGCCAAATTGGAGCAGTCTTCACATACCCTAGCAAAATCGCCTGGAAAAGTGGCACAGCATTCACAAACACAGGTTAAAAACCAAATAGGGGCAGCAATGGACAAGAAAAGTGGCGGGCAAGGTTCAACAGCTCCCAAAGTAAAAAGAAACCCTGTGGTGGAACCCCAAGGGGGGGGCGTAATGGCATCAGTAAAAACCCTCGTAGAAATTCCCTTGGGAAACATAGCAGATGACCCCAGGCGGGAGGAAGAGCCAACACTGAAGGAGATATTAAGCGCCATAAATGCATGCAGAGGGTCATTGAATAATTTGACCAACCAGATAAAAGAAATAAAGGAAGAATTAGTAATAATGGGCCAGGAACTACAAAAGACTGTACAAAGGATAACATCAGTAGAAGAGAGAGTGAGTCAAGTGGAGGATGAGGTGTATATATTAAAACAACAGATGCAAGAATTAAAGGAACAAAATGGATGGCAGGCATCTAAACTTGATGAAATTGAAAACAGGCTACGCAGAAATAATATTCGGGTGGTAGGCCTCCCGGAACATAGTGAGGGTACGGACCCCATAAAATTTTTTGAAAAATGGTTCAGAGACATTTTTGGGGAAGATGCCTTTTCATCCCTCTTTGCAATAGAAAGGGCCCATAGAATTCCGTACAGAGTGCACCTTAAGGATGGACACCCTCGGCCCCTGCTTCTGAAGTTTCTCAATTTTACTGATAAGGTAGCAGCACTGCAAAGAGCAAGAGAAAAAGGGGACATTTTTTATAATGGCTCAAGGATCTCATTATTTCCAGATTTTTCTCCAGAACTTAGTAAACGTAGGGCGGAGTTTACACCTATCAAACGTAACCTATTAAAGCAAAAAATGAAATATGCACTACTATATCCAGCACGTCTAAGAATAATGACAGCAGAAGGTCCTCAATTTTTTGATACACCAGGAAAAGCAGCACAGTGGCTGGAACAGAATAAAGTACAGGAATAAACTATGAGCTGATTAACTGGACAAAACGGAGAAGATTGAATAAGGGTTATATGTTTTTTTTTTTTTTTTTCCTTTGGGGGAATAATTGGGAATTATTTTTTTTGAAAAACCAGGGAAGAAAAGATCAGAAAAGCCAAATCACTTTAAACACATATTAAGAGGAAAAGGGGAAAAAGAGAAAAAGAGAAAAACAAATTAATATTAACAGATAGATATAGTATGGGGCAGGGGGGCAGGGGGGAGGGGAAGAAAAGGAGTACACATTTATATACACACGTGAATACGTGTGCACACTGGATTGGGAATCTACCACTCCCCCGGCGGTGAGGGGGATTCTCTCCTCCCCCTTCTCTTCGTCCCCTTCTTTTTTTTTTTTTTTGGGGCGAGTGCAGGGGAAGGTTTCGCACGGGATCACGTTAGAGATGGATGGTAATGTAAGGGAAGGATGGAAGCGAGAGGTCACATGTATAGCCCTAAGGGTAGGCCTAGATAGGCAAGGTGGGAGGGGGGAGGTGGGAGGGGGGGAGGGGGGGTAGAATTATATCATAGCACAAGTATCACGTTTCACTTACTTAGCACAAGGGAAAGGATTGTACTTGAATATATATTTAAGTGCTTTCTTCTTCTTTCTTCTTCTTGGGTAAATGTAAAAATAGTATACAATTTTTTTTTTCTCTCTCTGATGTTAAGGGCCTGTTTTGGTTTGATACCTTTGGTCGGGTATGGGACCTAAAATGATAAATATAGGCTCCTGGAATGTCCGGGGGGATGGGGGACCCAGTGAAAAAAGCTGCAGTCTTCACTACCCTGGAGTGGTATGGGGTGGAGGTGATTTGCATTCAAGAGACTCATTTGACCAAAGAAACAAAGTTAAAACTGGTTAATAAAAGAAAATATCAAAGCCAATACCATTCTGTCCACTCTTCTTGTTCTAGAGGAGTGAGCATAATGGTAAAAGCTGGTGTATCATTTGCATGCATGGAGTCAAGAATAGACGAATTGGGCCGCTATATTTTTTTGCACTGTCTGATAGAAAATGTACCATATGTATTGGCTAATATTTATATACCCCCCCCCCCCTTCAAGATGGAGGTGTTGTATAAGTTGATGGAATTTGTGGTAAACAAGGTAAATATTCCGGTATTAGTGGTTGGAGACCTGAATAATGTGCTAGATAGAACTATGGATAGATTTCCACCGGGGATACGGAGCTTAGGGGAAGGAGAGGGGCATCTAAGTCAATTTCTGAAAGAGGTTGGGTGGTGGGACATTTGGAGGGTGAAACACCCAGACCTGCGGCAGTATTCTTGTTTCTCAAGTACATATTCTACATTATCAAGAATAGACATGGCCCTGGGAAACGGTGTATGTTTACAAGCAGTTAGCAAAATATCCTACTACCCGAGAGGGGTTTCTGATCATTCCCCCCTGGTGCTGTCACTGAATACAGGAAAAAAATGCCCCCCAAATAATTGGAAAATAAGTCCTTTCTGGCTAGAAGTGATAGGGAAGCCAGAAGAAATTAGCATCAAATTAAGGGAATTCCTGGACTTTAACGCAGGGACAGCGCCAGAGGGAGTGGTGTGGGACGCCCTAAAGGCATTCCTCAGGGGTATATTGATCCAGCAGGTAGCTAAGATTAAGAGAAACTCAAGGGAATGGGAGGAGAAAATCAGGGAAGAGGTCCTAGAGGCTGAAAAGCAATATGTAGAAAATCCAACATTGTCTAAACAACAATTATGGTTGGAGAAGCAACAGGAATATAAGTTAGTGGTTAACAAGAAAGTTGAAAATAAGCGTCTATTTCAGGAGCAGAGCGCTTTTTCGGAGGGGGAAAGTGTGGGCCATACTTTGGCCCTCCTAGCGAAAACTAATATGGCACCCTCTAAAGTTCCAGCAATTAGGACGGCAGGGAGTGGGATATCATTCGAAACATCTGCAATAGTGGACACGTTTGCAGCTTACTACAAAGATTTATATAGATCAAAAAAGGGGGAAGCTAAAGTGCAGATGGAAGAATTCTTTAAAGGAATAGGAACCCCAGTTTTGTCAGAGGAAGATAGAAATGATATGGAATCCCCAATCACATTATTGGAATTACAACAGGCAGTCAAAGGACTCTCCAATCAAAAGTCCCCAGGGCCAGATGGCCTGCCAGCGGAGATTTACAAACAATATGGTGAGGTACTGCTCCCGGAATGACTAAAAACGCTGAACTGGGCGATAGAAGGAGGAAGGCTACCCCCCTCAATGATGGAAGCAATTATTATAGTGCTCCAGAAGGAAGGGAAGGATCAACTAGATACATCATCTTATAGACCTATATCTTTGCTTTGCTCAGATGTAAAAATATTGTCTAAGGTATTGGCGACGAGAATAAACAAATATATTCAGAAATTAATACACCCAGATCAATCTGGATTTATTCCAAATCGGTCCACGAGTATAAACATAAGAAGGTTGTACCTAAACTTACAGACTCCAACGGAGAATATGGGAGATAGGTCTATTCTATCATTGGACGCCACCAAGGCCTTTGATAGCCTGGATTGGGACTATCTCTGGCATGCTCTGGAGAAGTTTGGGTTTGGTCCATCTCTTATTAAATGGATAAAGCTATTGTATAATTCCCCAAGGGCCAAAATAAAAATAAACAACGAAGTTTCACAGTCATTTGAATTGGAAAGAGGAACGAGACAGGGATGTCCATTGTCCCCCCTCCTCTTCGCTCTGGAAATTGAGCCCTTGGCGATTGCTATTAGAGCAAGACAGGAAATACAGGGGTTTCAGAGAGGAGTAGAGGAGGAAAAAGTCGCACTTTATGCGGACGATATCCTTCTTTTTTTGGGCAATTCTACAACCTCCCTTAAAACGGCAGTCCAAACAGTAGAAGCGTTCGGACGATTTTCGGGCCTAGTAATAAATTGGGAAAAGTCAACACTCTTATTAGTGGACCCGGTAAGCAATATGGATGGAATGGGAATCCCTCAATTAAAAATTGGGGAGAAGATGGAGTATCTAGGCATTGTGGTAACATGTAACCCAGAACAATTTATAAATAACAACTTAGTGCCACTTCTGGGTAAATTTAAACGCAAAGCGGAGATATGGGGACATTTGCCACTATCGGTGGCCGGCCGCAGCAATTTAATCAAAATGATATGGATGCCACAATTGCTCTATATACTCCACAACTCCCCAGTATGGATTGATAACAGATGGTTTAAAAAGATAGAGACCCTCTTTAGGACCCTAATCTGGAAAAAGGGTAAAGCAAGGATCAGTCTCCGAACGTTGCAATTACCAACAAATAGAGGAGGATTAGCGGTCCCACACCCTTATAGTTATTTTTTGGCGGCACAGTTGCAGCACTTGGGGGGGTGTAGTATAGAGGGGGGTGGAAATGCAAGCGGGAAAATGATGTTAAGAGGATCTCCTCATAGATTTGTAATAGAGACCCTGGAGGCTAACTCCTTCTCGGTGAAAAATCCTACAGTAAAGATGGTGGTAAGAATATGGCGAGCAGCAAAATTAGCTTTGGGCTGTAAAGGATTAACAGAATATTCCCCACTATGGGATAATAATAATTTAAAAGAAATTCTTGCCATGGGGAAACTAAAAGAATGGGATACAAGGGGGATAACCAGAGTGGTACAATTGTACACAGGGTGCACATTAAAACCTTTCTCAGAGCTAAGTAGTAAATATAGCATCCCAAACTCCATGTTTTTTACTTATTTACAGGTGAGACACGCACTACAAGCCCAATTTAAATTACAGCCGATAAGATGGCAAAAGCTCACGCATCTCCAAAGACTAATCAAGACGGGGGTTCTGAAAGGTCTTATCTCAGAATTATATGAACAGATCAGTGATCAGTTAATAGGAAAAGAGAAGTTGAGTAGGAACAAACAGAGATGGGAGGAGGATATTGGACCTTTAACGAACGACCAATGGGATAGGATACTGGAACTAGGGACAAGGGTCTCATTAGCCCCGTCACAACGGGTCTCCCATTTATTCCTCATACACAGGGTCTATTATACCCCAAAGAAACTATATGGATTTGGATGGAAGCTGGATGATAAATGTCCCAGATGTCAAAATACAGGGGACCTCATCCACATGATGTGGAAATGTCCAAAATTGCATAGATATTGGGTAAAAATTTTGGATATTATAAATGCAACCTTCAGTGTTACGTTGGAACTTGAAGCTAGGGTTTGCCTTTTAGGATGCATTGAGGAGAGAATGGGGCAGAGGGATACATTAGAAGCAGTTATAAGATGCCTGTTTCAGGCGAGGAAATTAATAGCACTAAAATGGCAAGCACAAAATCCACCCACAGTAGAGGAATGGGTCAATGTAATGAATAGCACAATTGGGAAGGAAAGGGGAACATGGATTAGAAGGGGTAACCTCAAAAAATTTAAGGCAATATGGGAGCACTGGTTACGTAAAATAGGCCGCTCACTTTAAATCAGGGAAAATGGGCAAAGAAAAATCTGAGGAAAAGAATGGAATTAAAAACGTGTATGCACTTTAAAAGCAAGATAGGAGGGAGGGAGGGAGGGAGGTGAGGGGAGGGGCGGGAATGGGATGTATGGTCATTTTTTATTGTTGCAATAATCTTTTTCTTGTATGCACATAAAATGCACTAAGTATATAAAAAGAATGGATCTGTAAATTTTTACTTGTAACTGTATGGAAATAATAAAAAAAAGCATTGAAGTTAAAAAAAAAAAAAGAACAGGAAGTGAGGATTTCTCAGAAGAAATAAGGACATTTAAAAGCAAAATGGAAGGATGAGGTAAGTGAAGGAGGACTGCACTAAGGTAAAGGAAGCGATTTAGGAAAAAATACCAAGCTGGTAATACCAAGCTGGTCTAAATGAACTTTTTCCCTAACTAACACATGCAGTGGCTGTCAGCTATGTATGGGCTGCCTGTACCCTTAACTACGTACAATATATAGTTCTATATTCTGGCAGCGGGATGGGGATTTCTCGATCCATTTCCAGAACAAAATTGAGTCGAGCTTAGTGCTGCTCAGCCATTCACAGGAAGCTTTGTATTTTTTGAATGAATACAAAGCTTCCTCTGATTGGCCAAGGCACAGTTTGCGATGTCCTTCACCCATCTCTTCACATCAGCCAATCAGAGGAAGCCTTGTATTCAAACATAAAAATGTCTGTGAATGGCTGAGCAGCACTAGCCTGACTTAGTTTTATTCTGGGAGCAAGATGGGAAGTCCCCATACCATTATTGGAACACAGCGCTGTATACTGTATGTGTTTAGAAGAGGAACCAGGGGTGAACCCCTAACAACCCCCAGTGAAAAATGTAATGGACTATCTCGGTACCCAAATATTGAACAATTGAATAAAATATATATATATCTATGCTTTTTTTCAGCTTTCAGTGCTGTCGCACTTTGAACGGCAATTGCATATTCATGCAACAATGCTGTACCCAACAACATTTTTGAATTCTTTTTGAGACAGATAGAGCTTTTTTTTTTTGCAAAAAAAAAAATGAAAAAAGACCAACAATCTTGAAAAAAAATTCTCCTTCACTGATGTGCACTGATGAGGCTGCACTGATGGGTACTGATAGGCTGCACTGATGGGCACTGATTGGCGGCACTGATGCGGTGGTATTGATATGCAGCACTGATGAGCACTGATAGGTGGCACTGATGGCCACTGATAGGCAGCACTTATGGGCACTGATAGGTGGCATGGATAGGCGGCACTTGTGGGCACTGATAGGCGGCACTGATGAGCAGGCACTGCTGGGCACTGACTGACATCACTGCTGGGCACTGATTGGCATCATTGCTGGGCACTGTTGGGTCCGCACTGATCATCAGTGCACTGGATTCTCTGTGCAGATCTCCCCTGTGAGGAAATGCTGCTGATCGTCTCTCCTCTCCTCAGGCCTCGTACACACGACTGAGTTTCTTGGCAAAAACCAGCAAGAAACTTGCTGGGATTTTTTTTTTGCCGAGGAAACCGGTCGTGTGTACATTTTTCTACAAGGAAACTGTCGAGGATCCCGTCGAGCCAAAAAGAGAGCATGTCTTCTTTTTCCTCGACGGGACTGGAGAAACTTGCCTTGTCGATTTCCTCGACAGCCTAACAAGGAACTCGACGAGGAAAACGATGTGTTTCGCCCATCGAGTTCCTCTGTCGTGTGTACGAGGCTTCACTCGCTGTCAGTGTGAGGAGAGGAATGCCAATAACCGGCATTTCCTTGTTAATGTGTGATCATCTGTGATTAGACACAGCTGATCACATGGGTAAAGAGCCTCGTCATCAGCTCTTTACAGAGATCGGCGATGCACTGTGTCCCAGGGACAGAACGCACCATATGAGGTTGTCCCAGAATGAGAGACCTTGGGCCCCTCATATTACAGTACGGCGGGCGGGAGGGGGTTAACTAAACTCAGTTACTGTTTATAATGCCAAGATGAAAAGCTGCATGTGTAATAGATGTGGATGAACATTGTGTAATATATCTGAGACATTGTTTTTTGTCTCTGTAGGGTGTTCGGTGTGTGATTGTTTGTATGTACTTGCTCTGGGTGTTCCAGTTTCCTCCCACTTTCCAAAGTCATACAGTACGGCTTCTGCACTGGGCATGTCATGTCCCCGTAGTACGAAGGCTGGACAGAGACTCCAGTAGATGGAGATTCCCACATTTTGCACATTGCTACTGTGAAACAAAAGATTATTATTATTATACAGGATTTATGCAATATTGGTTAGTTCTTTTACCAAGCTATTATTATTACAGGTACTCATCTAATGTATACAACACTTTATATAGTGTACATTCATTTTAGTGCTTGCATTGAAGGAGCCCACAATCTTACGCTCTTCTTCATAAATATACCAGAGTCAATGTACCTACCAGCATGTCTTTGGAGTGTGGGAGGATATCATGCAGACATGCAGGGGCAGATTCAGAAAGATTGGCGTAATTTTCGGCGGGCGTAGCGCATCTCATATGCGCTACGCCGCCGTAACTTAGAGAGGCGAGTACCGTATTTCAGAAAGAACTTGCGCCCTGAGTTACGGCTGCGTATCGTAAATGGGCCGGCGTAAGCCCGCCTAATTCAAATTATCAAGGCAGTGGGCGTGTTGTATTACAATGAGCCGTGACCCCATGTAAACAGTGCTGGGACAAGGTCATACAGCGCCCAGGGCAAAGATGCCAAACTGTGCCCCCCCCTTTCCCTTAGGGTTAAGGTCAGGGTGCCCCCATCCATGCAATAAACCATTGCGCCAGAGGCAGCCTACCTTCCTGCCCACCCCTTGTTCTGGCCCTGCATGTAAATGAGGGGCCGAACGAACGGCGCATGCTCAGAATCACGTTGCAAATACTCCCTAAGATACGTCGGCTCAATGCTTTGTCGACGTGAATGTAACCTACGCCCATCCCCATTCACGTATGACTTACGCAAACTACGTAAAATACGGCGCTGCTCCGACGTTTCCGACGTCCATACCTTAACGTTTCCGACGTCCATACCTTAACATGACTTACCCCAGCTTAATGAGGGGTAAACTTACGCCGGACATACGCCTTACGTAAACGGCGTAGCTAAATCCAACGGGCGCAAGTACGTTTCTGAATCAGCGTATCTTGCTCATTTGCATATTCGACACGTTAATCAACGGAAGTGCCCCTATCGGCCAGCGTAAATATGCACCTAAGATACGACGGCGTAAGAGACTTACGTCAGTCGTATCTTGGACAAATTCTGGCGTATCTGATTCTTTGAATCAGGCGCATAGATACAACGCCTCACATTCGGACTTCCAGATACGCCGCCGTAAATCCTTTGTGAATCCGGGCCGCAGACTTCTTGCAGATAGTGTCCTGGTTGGGATTTAAACCAAGGACCCAGTGCTTCAAGGCAGAAGTACTAATCTCTCCAAAGTCCATGTGCTGCTATATAAAGAAATGTACTGTATATTAGATCATTCTGGATTGCAGTTAAGCAGTTTATTACTATATTTCAGGTTTATGGTAAACGCTGCCTGCTCATGAAAGTTTCTGTTTCATCAGCAATTTTATTAGGTGTAGGATTGTAGAATTAAAGGGCAACCCCATTAAAAAGCTATATTGTTCCACCCACTTATAAACTAATTGTTGCTCTTTTCTAAATTTAAAGTAACTAAATAATACCCACTTTAAGCTGGGTAGATACTGGTAGATTTCTCTTCGAAACTTTTAGTTTGAGAATGTTTTTTTTTTTTTGTTAATGATCAGTGGGGTCAGATCTGTGTTTGTTTTCAAAAGAAAATGTAAAAAGGCAGGATGGAAACATTTTCTACAACAAACTATTTATTTTTTATTTTTTATTAACATTTTTTTTTTCTTAAGTTGCTCTTTCAATACATACATTGACTGGGGCAGATTCAGGTACCTGCGCGCCTAGTTACGGCGGCGCAGCGTATTGTATTTACGCTACGCCGACGCAACTTACAGGAGCAAGTGCAGTATTCACAAAGCACTTGCTCCGTAAGTTGCGGCGGCGTAGCGTAAATGGGGTTGGCGTAAGCCCGCGTAATTCAAATGTGGAAGAGGGGGCGTGTTTTATGCTAATGTGTGATGACCTGACGTGATTGACGTGTTTTACGAACGTCGCATGCGCCGTCCGTGTACAAATCTCAGTGTGCATTGCTCTCAAGTACGCCGCAACGACGTATTGGCTTCGACGTGAACGTAAATTACGTCCAGCCCTATTCACGAACGACTTACGCAAACGACGTAAAAAATTCAAATTTTGAAGCGGGAACGACATCCATACTTAACATTGGCTGCGCCTCCTAATAGCAGGAGCAATGTTACGCCGAAAAAGCCTTATGCAAACGACGTAAAAAACTAACGCCGGGCGCACGTACGTTTGTGAATCGGCGTAACTAGGTAATTTGCATACTCTACGCCGAAAACGACGGGAGCGCCACCTAGCGGCCAGCGTGAGAATGCACTCTAAGATACGACGGCGTAAGAGACTTATGCCAGTCGTATCTTAGGCTAATGTCGGCGTATCTTGCTTTCTGAATACAGAAAGAAGATACGCCGGCGCAGATTTGAATTTACGTGGCGTATCTATAGATACGCCAGCGTAAATTCTCTCTGAATCTAGCCCACTGTGTCAAATAGGTAAAGACAACATATATGACAGATTGTCCCAAACACAGATAAGAAGTGAGAAATAACAGGAGACATTTCAGATATTGTGATCACAACAAACACATTTCTAACAGCGTATGCGCTTTTCGTTTGACAAAGTCCATTCACTCCAAAATTGAATGTTAAAAGCAAACACTATTTTGAGCTACTTTCAAACTACATTTGTCAAGCCGTCAAATGTACTGAGAATTTTCATACGAATTGTTTGTACGAAAAGTGTATACCCAGCGTTAATCGACGCCTCTGTTGGCATTCCAATTCTCCACTTTTCAGAGCTGGAATGTAGGCAGCATAAAAAATTACAACGTCAATTATTTACAGCTATAGATGGGGACAGTGGCTATTTGTTTGGACTGTTGGAATACTGGTGAGGGGATGCACTGGACACCTTCCCTGCCATTGTGCTATCAGCTGGTTGTCCAGTGTGCCCCTTCGCTTTTAACCACTTGCTGATTGGGCCATAGCCGAAAAACGGCTGCAGCGCAGTCGGATAATTCTGGGAGGGTGTACTATAACGTTCCCATAGTTTGTAGATGCTATAACTTTTGTGCAAACCAATCAATATAAGCTTATTGCGATTTTCTTTTTTACCAAAAATATGTAGAAGAATATATATTGGCCTAAACTGATGAAGAATTTTTTTTTTTTTTTTAAATTTGGGGATATTTATTATAGCAAAAATAAATAAATATTGGGGGTTATTTATGAAAGGCAAATCCACTTTGCACTACAAGTGCAAAGTACACTTGAAATTGCACTGAAAGTGCACTTAGAAGTGCAGTCGCTGTAAATCTGAGGGGGTAGATCTGAAATGAAGGGAAGCTCTGCTGATGTTATCATCCAATCAGGGGCGGACTGACAACTCATTGGGCCCCTCGGGCAATAGGAGATTATGGGGCCCCGGGCAATAGGAGATTATGGGGCTTCCTGGCAATAGGAGATTATGGGGCCCCCAGGCAATAGGAGATAATGGGGCCCCCAGGCAATAGGAGATTATGGGGCTTCCTGGCAATAGGAGATTATGGGGCCCCCAGGCAATAGGAGATAATGGGGCCCCCAGGCAATAGATTATGAGGCCACACAGTATACAAACACACAGAATACACATACACACACTGAAAAGGTACTGGAGAGGCGGGGCAGCTATAATATTGGGATTTTTAGACCAAAAGGATGACGGTAAGGCCTCGTACACACGACCGAGTTTCTCTGCAAAAAACAGTAAGAAACTTGCTGGGAGATATTTTTTTGCCGAGGAAACTGGTTGTGTGTACATTATCGTCGAGGAAACTGTCGAGAAACTCGACGAGCCAAAAAGAGAGCATGTTCTCTATTTCCTCGACGGGAATGGAGAAAATTGGCTTGTCGAGTTCCTCGACAGCCTAACAAGGAACTCGACGAGAAAACGATGTGTTTCGCTCGTCGAGTTTCTCGGTCGTGTGTACGAGGCTTCAGGGGCATTTCAGGGACAGATGTAAAAAAAAAACACAAATTTTTACATACTGTCCCTGGTTTTACTGAGGCTGGCAATCCTAATGGGGCCCCCAAGTGGCATGGTCAGTCCGCCCCTGCATCCAATCATGTGCAAGCTAAAATGCTGTTTTTTATCTTCCTTGCATGTCCCCCTCAGATCTACAGTGACTGCACTTCCAATTTCAGTGCAATTTCAAGTGCACTTTGCACTTGTAATGCAAAATGGATTTGCCTTTAGTAAATAACCCCCATTGTTTTGTTTTCAAAATTTTCGCTCTTTTTTTATTTTTTAGCGCAAAAAATAAATAAAAAACAACAATGGTGATCAAATAGCACCAAAAGAAAGCTCTATTTGTGGGGGGGGGGAGCTAATTTTGTTTGGGTACAGCATTGCATAATCGCGCAATTATTAGTTAAAGCGACGCAGTGCCAAATTGTAAAAAGTGCTCCGGTCAGGAAGGGTGTAAAATCTTCCGGGGCTGAAGTGGTTAAACTGTACTTGTACTTGATGTTCTGTGACTGCATTAATATATAATAAAAATAGAAATACCATATACATGATATAGAGGTAACTTGTGACAGGCTATATACAGCTAAGTTGACTCTTGTAGTAGTGTCCATGTCTAGGATTTTGCTGTGCACACTCTTTGTGTTGAGTCATAAACACACTCTTGTTCTGATCTTTTTTGAGATACATGTAAACTGTTTTGGAACTGATAAGGTGGAAAATGCATTAGAATCAGGAGAGTAAACACTTCAAGCATTTAGTTCATTTGGCAGCCAGGGTTCAGAGAGGACAAGCAACCTGCAGTTTAAAGTGAATTAGCTGGATATTTTTTATTATACGAGGCATATTTAAATGACAAAACTGAAACAAACACATATGCTGTATGTAGTATAATGAAAAATAAGATGGTACAATTTGGGGTTGATTTACTAACGGCAAATAGACTGTGCACTTTGCAAAGTACAGTTGCACTCTGCAAGAGCAGTTGCTCCAGAGCTTATTAAATGAACAGAAGCTCTGCTGACTCCAATCGTGTACAAGCAAAAATGCAGTTGTTTTTATTTTCCTTGCTCATGATTGGATATTCTTTGGAAAAGTAAAGCTTTACCTTATTTACTAAGCTCGGGAGCAACTGCACTTGCAGAGTACAACTGCACTTTGCAAAGTGCACAGTCTTTTTTGCTTTTAGTAAATTAACCGCACAATGTACTACTTTACAGGTCTAGAAGCAAAAAAAAGTGAAGAATGAGAAGTAAAGCCAAAGCTTTTTTGGGTATACTTCTCCTATGGATTGAACAATCGAACTTCACTCCTGTGACTTGTTTTCAGCCAACAGCGAGCTAAAGTCTGCTCTAGGCTCTGAACAGATCTCAACCATATGGTTGGTTATCCACCCAGCAGCCTGGATCGGCACCTGGCACAGTCTCTCAGTGATCTGCCGAGAGCCTGAGCCAGCACCTACTGCCCGCTCCAGCCCAGTGGTCCAGTGAGCGCTGGAGAGATAGAGCAGAGAGCCGCAGACTGACAGTCCTGGCTCTCTGCTCAGAGCAGAAGGGGAGAACTGAGCGATCAGTGGTGTTTTTTTACTCAGTTCTCACAGCAGAGCCGGCAGGGGTCAGATGCAGCATTGGATTAATGCTGCATCCACATAGGTAAGTATAAATGTGTTTTTATTTACAAAGTTCATACTTCTCTTTTAAGACTTTAGAACCACTTTAAAAATGTAAAACACTTATTAGTAATTGTTACATTGTTAACTGGATTAAAGAAGACACATATGTATATCCCCTGTGTTCAATGTCTTCAAAATACAAATCCATAATATGTAGCAAAGTAGGTCTAAACCCGATTTCTAAAATCTCACTTCAGTTTTAAAATGTTAATATAATTTCCAAAGTTGTTTTAAAAAATGGTATACCTGCAGATTTTTTTAAAGAACAAATAGGAAAAGTTGGGGTAGGTTATAAGGGTTGGTCTCAAAGTGTACCTTGTCACAGGGAAAACCCAACTTTACAAGCTATGAGTTGTATGTGAATGGTTTATATCATGTCCAGATAGCAAATATATGCTTATTGTGGCGTGTGGAGTGGCATTGTTGAAATGTGCACGATATATATGAACACTTGTATTCCCTTTCATCTGGCAGGTTGTAATAATAAAGATTGCCATAATTGTCTCCCAGTTGTCACCGTGTTCTCCTGATGGAGTGGCCACACTGACCCACATTGTGCAGACTTTGTTTACTGTTGCCACTAACCGGAAGCCAGTCCTGAACATGCAGTCACTGTAGGGGCGAGTACATTTTTTTAACCACTTCTGCCCCGGAAGAATTTGCCTCCTCAATGACCAGGCCATTTTTTGCGATACGGCACTGTGTTGCTTTAAACTGACACTTGGACTGTAGGGCGACGCTGTACCGAAAAAAAGAGCTTTCTTTTGGTGTTATTTGATCACCTCTGCGGTTTTTATTTTTTGCGCTATAAACAAAAAAAGACCGACAATTAAAACATTTTTTTTTTTTTTACTTTCTGCTATACTATATATCCCCCAAAAATATATATATGAAAAATATCAGTTTAGGTTGATATATATTCTTCTACATATTTTTGGTAAAAAAAAATCACAATAGGCATATATTGATTGGTTTGCGCTAAAGTTATCGTGTCTACAAACTATGGGAAAGATTTAGGGAATTTTTATTGTTTTTACTGGTAATGGTAGCAGGACTGCAACAAATCTGACCCCAATTGACACTTTTTGGGGACCAGTGACATTATTACATTGATTAGTGCTATAAAAATGCACTGATCAATGTAAAAATTACACTGGCAGGGAAGGGGTTAACACTAAGGGCGATCAAGGGCTTAAGTGTGTTCCCTGGGTGTGTTCTAAGTGTAGGGGGGATGGGCTACCAGGGACATGACAGAGATCGCTGTTCCCGATCACTGAAGATCTCTGACATGTCATCTGGCAGAACGGTGAATCGTCTTGTTTACATAGGCAGTTCCGCATTCTGCCTCTGTACATCACATTCACGGGTCGCCGGTGGGCATCAAGTCCGCCGGACCCGCAGGCACTCTCCCGCGGCTCGCAACAGCACTCGCATGCCCGCTATCTCCGGTTCAAACACTGACGTACACCTACGGCAGAAGAGCCAGCCTGCCGGAGTACAAGCAAGCCGTTAAGAGTACAGCAAGCAGTTAATGTTGCTGGTTAAAAATAGTGCATGCATACATATGTGCAAAAGCATCTTGTGGATTTTCAAGAAAGTCTCCCAACTGCTTTGCAGGCCCAGTGCAAGACTGCAGATAAACATATGGTCCATGTCCATGTCCAAGTAAAGATCCTCTACCTTCCATTCCGTTTTTCAATTTTTAAAATGATGTCCTTTCATCTTGTTTTCTTTCAATCTCTATAGTATCACTTACTGCGTTTAAATGGCCGGCTGTTCCGCTGAGTTCTATGAAATGAAAACTTTATATTTCTTTATCCTCATCGTTCCTGAGATTTCCCATTTTGCTTGTGGGCAATGTGAAGCCTACAAGCGATTCCTTCCGGGTATAGTGTGGATGGCGCTTTCTGACGAGGCACCCGTCCCGCCCCTATCTCACGCATGCGCAAGACTGCTGCAGCGCCGTAAATCACTATGGCAACCCATCAACAACAAGCCGGGACGATCATACAGCAGTCCAGTACCGGTCCGTGGCCGCCATCGGAGCAAGAGGTCACGGACCGCAGTATAGTTAGCAGCCTGTATGTATTCTGCCATTTCTCCCGAGCGGCCGACAATGTCAGCCTATTAGTAAGTGACATTATTAGTGACACTATTAGTAAGGCAGGGGGCGGGACGGCTACAGATCGTGACAGAGAGCTGCCAAACTTACACTTGTTATTATGAAGAGTCTCTCGCTCTCTGTCACGATCTGCAGCTGTCCTGCCCCCTGCCTTGCTAATAGGCTGACATTGTCTAGTAATAATGCGATTCTTGTACAGGGGAGGCACAGGGGAGGTGCACGGCTGAATGACTCATCATTTCCCAGGAGCATTAGCGCTGTTAGGAGCCGAGGTGGGTGACGTCAGGATCCTAGGTGGATAGGAAGGCAGATTTCGTGGACCGCATAGCAACAGGCATTTCAAGGTGGGTAAAACATTTTTTTTTCTTTTTTAGGTGTAATCTACAGTTTAAAGCAAAATTGTTTTTTTGATGGAACCTCCACTTTAATAACCCAATCCCATTCAGGAGGTGCAGTGTGCAGAGGATCATCAGGAGAGGATTTTTCGCGCTGAAGCTGATCTCTATAATCTGAGATCGAACTGTTCTGGTAAGCGGCTGTGATTTTATTTGAAGAGGAACACATCGAGTGAACACTTTTTTCAATACATAAGTATATATATATATATATTATTATTTTTTTTCGTTTTTGAGCACTGTTTGGACTGTTTTATCAACTTTTTTTTACACAATATCATATATACATGGACACTTTATATATGTGATTTGTTCGTATTTATTGTAATTTTATTTTTAATTGGGTAGCATGCTTATGTTTTTCTCACAGGCTCAGTGCAAGACCTGAGATTCTCCTACCTCTTGGCTTAAGAGCTCTTGGTGGTTTAAGAGCTCTTGGTGGCTTAAGGCTCTTGGTGGCTTTGAAATGGTGCACTACTGGAAAAAATGGTGCACTACTGGAAAAAAGAGTTGTCATTAAACTGGAAAATCTTAGCCAGTATGAGAAGGGTTGGTTAGAGGATGCCAGAGGTGTAGAGTGCTCACAAGCATACAATAGCTTCCTAATCTGACCTTAGCACCTGGATCAGGGGAAAATCACTATATTTGTGCTTAACACCAAAAGGTTTCTTCACACCCTAGTTTGGTGTCTTTGAAAAGCCTATCTAAGAATTTTCGTTCGAATTTCGCACCTTTAGTGGGCTGCAGCAACAGCCGATTTTTGTGTGGCCATCAAATTTGAGCAATCGGGCATGTTGTATTTTTTTTTTTAATTAACGATTTTCTAATCAATGATGGGACAATGTAATCGAAAAAGAAATGCGCATGTGTAATAAAAGAAAATTCCCGGAAAGAAAAGACGATTCCCAGCCACAAATTTTTTTTTCTGTAGCAACAGGAGGTGAAATTGAAGGCTTGGTTGGTCCAATTTCGAAATCAATGGTGGCAAACTCGGATCACAAAATGCACAACATTTCTGGTTTTCAGAAGAAAACTCTTTCAAAATTTGACCATGTATGGCCAGCTTAAAACACAACTTTGCACTGTATGTGAAGTGCACCCATGCTGCTGCATTAAGAGTGTGAAAATGCTCGGTAACGCTACTTATGCAGGAGCCGCTTGGTAAATTGGGTTCTCTCTTCTGCGCCTCGACTCCAAGAACAACCTCAGCCCCTCTGACACACCTGATTGATTGAAAGTTACAGTGAGCACTTATTTTATAAGAACATGAATATATAGATACCTTTAACTTGGCTGTGCATTGGCACCAGGAAATAGACACAAGACCATTTAGTGGTAAAATAACTTAGTGTGTTGTACGGGTTAGAATAAATGATAGTTTGAGCATAAATGAACACACAGAAGATATCTAGGCAGTACAACCACTATGCCAAGGTACCTTAGAAAAGAGTTATGTACACTAAACTGTCACTATAGATCAGACCTGGGCAAACTACGGCCCGCGGGCCGTATACGGCCCGGCGGACCTTTTAATCCGGCCCCCGGGCAGTGTTGCCAATAGGGTTGTCCCGATACCCCCCCCCGCCGCCGCCGCCGCTGCCACTTTAATCACCGCGGCGGGGAACAATCTGTCCAATCGCGAGCAAGGGGGAGTCACATAGACACTCCCCCTTGCTCGCGATTGGACAGATCCGTCCAAGGGGGAGTGTCTATGCGCAGCGGGGAAAACAGCTGTTCAAACGAACGCTGTCTGTAATGTTCCCCGCCGCGGTGATAACAGTAGGTACGGGGGACAATGGCTGCTGTACGGGGGACAATGGCTGCTGTACGGGGGACAATGGCTGCTGTACGGGGGACAATAGCTGCTGTAAGGGGGACAATGGCTGCTGTACGGGGGACATGGCTGATGTACTGGGGACATGGCTGCTGTACTGGGGACATGGCTGCTGTACTGGGGACATGGCTGCTATACTGGGGACATGGCTGCTGTACTGGGGACATGGCTGCTATACTGGGGACATGGCTGCTATACTGGGGACATGGCTGCTGTACTGGGGACATGGCTGCTGTACGGGGGACATGGCTGCTATACTGGGGACATGGCTGCTGTACTGGGGACATGGCTGCTATACGGGGGACATGGCTGCTATACGGGGGACATGGCTGCTATACGGGGGACATGGCTGCTATACGGGGGACATGGCTGTTATACGGGGGACATGGCTGTTATACGGGGCACATGGCTGCATTTGGGGACACATTTAAAAAAAAGTATCGGTATTCGGTATCGGCGAGTACATAAAAAAAAGTATCGGTACTTGTACTCAGTCCTAAAAAAGTGGTATCGGGACAACCCTAGTTGCCAACCGTCTGTAGAATTACGGACAGTACGTAAATAAAAGGCACTTTTTCCCTGTTCGTAAAAAAGTCCGTAATAAGGGAAATGTGCCCGTAAAAAGATCCGAATGTGAGCCGCAGCGCAGGCAGCGTCTAGTCCTCCTACATTATGCATAGCCTCGCCCTCTCTGACCGCCCAGCCCACCACCACCCGCCGCGCAGCCAATTATCAAAGCCCATTTTCGCGCTAACAACACTGCTGCCAGCCTATTCAAAAGAGCAGCGCGGGGAAACTGAGGAACATCGTAGAATGTGTGGACTCTGTGGAGAGCGGCACCGGCGGGATAGCACACAGCAGCAGATGTAGTGGACACACTGCAGACGCACCCCCACTGTGACGGAGTGGAGTGAAGGCAGACGGAGACCGACCAATGCGCCTGCCTGCCTGCTCTGCCCGCCCGACTGACTGACTGTAGTAGTCGGCCAGCCGCCATGCTGGTGCCCGGACCTGGAGTGGACCCTGGTCTCCACTCTCTTCGTTGGAGTAGGACTCCTCGCGACGCCTGCTGCCTGCCCGCAGTGCCACTGCCCTGGCCTTGTCTGGTGAGTCCTCCTCAGTCCAGCAGCAGAGTGTGAAGTGCTATCCTACCTAGACATCATCAGTATGCTGTGTCCTCCTCCTGTGCCCCTTTCACCTCTCCACAGGTCAGATCTGTGGAGAGGTGAAAGGGGCACAGGAGGAAGACACAGCATACTGATGATGTGAAGAAGTGATATGATAATTTATTTGCAGCCTCTGTGCCATGTCCCCAGCCTCTGTCCCCCTCCTGTGTCATGTCCCCAGCGTCTGTCCCCCTCCTGTGTCATGTCCCCAGCGTCTGTCCCCCTCCTGTGCCACGTCCCCAGCGTCTGTCCCCCTCCTGTGTCATATCCCCAGCGTCTGTCCCCCTCCTGTGTCATGTCCCCAGCGTCTGTCCCCCTCCTGTGTCATGTCCCCAGCGTCTGTCCCCCTCCTGTGTCATGTCCCCAGCGTCTGTCCCCCTCCTGTGTCATGTCCCCAGCGTCTGTCCCCCTCCTGTGTCATGTCCCCAGCGTCTGTCCCTCTCCTGTGTCATGTCCCCAGCGTCTGTCCCCCTCCTGTGTCATGTCCCCAGCGTCTGTCCCCCTCCTGTGTCATGTCCCCAGCGTCTGTCCCCCTCCTGTGTCATGTCCCCAGCCTCTGTCCCCCTCCTGTGTCATGTCCCCAGCGTCTGTCCCCCTCCTGTGTCATGTCCCCAGCCTCTGTCCCCCTCCTGTGTCATGTCCCCAGCCTCTGTCCCCCTCCTGTGTCATGTCTCCAGCCTCTGTCCCCCTCCTGTGTCATGTCCCCAGCCTCTGTCCCCCTCCTGTGTCATGTCCCCAGCCTCTGTCCCCCTCCTGTGTCATGTCCCCAGCCTCTGTCCCCCTCCTGTGTCATGTCCCCAGCCTCTGTCCCCCTCCTGTGTCATGTCCCCAGCCTCTGTCCCCCTCCTGTGCCATGTCCCCAGCCTCTGTCCCCCTCCTGTGCCATGTCCCCAGCCTCTGTCCCCCTCCTGTGCCATGTCCCCAGCCTCTGTCCCCCTCCTGTGCCATGTCTATAACAAGTACTCGTACCAGTTGTCCAACAATGATATTTACTGCTTTTTATAAAGAAATACAATTGATTTTATGCAGTATTGAGTTTAGCCTTTTGGCCCGGCCCTCCAAAATATTTTTAGTTTCTCATGTGGCCCCATCGAAAAAATAATTGCCCACCCCTGCTATAGATCAATGGCTAGAATATAGTGCAATGTCCCCTGAGAGGTACTGTACCTCCTAGCATAGGCAATAGATGAAGGTCTGTGTAGCATCTGTAAAGGGACAATCTTCAGTCTTAACTCTTCAGCTGGCTAGCGTTTGGACCCAATTGTACCAATGATGCATGTGAGAAAAGTTCCAGTCAAGCCCGCAGGCAGCCATAAGGCTACTAGATGGCTGTGTGGTCATTTTCTAAATGGCTGAGTCTCTCTAGCAACAGATAGTAAATCCCCATAGCAGCAGTTCACCAGTCCCAGTGATATTGCAGCTCACCATCCCCACAATATTTCAGCTCACCATCTGGTCACATACAATGGTTAGTCCACACTTTTCTCTGCACCCAGGTGACTGTCTGCCAGAACACAAGGTCTCAAGAGTCTGGATCCTGCTCAGGCCACCGTTAAGCAGCTGTGGTGGTGCACACTGGACAGCACCCTTCCTTGGTGTAACAAGCGCCGCTGCACTACTGCTCCTCTCTCTGTATGGGCGCTTTAGCGCCACAATATGTTCCACGGTGGAACGCATACGGCGCCCGTGTGATGACGTCATCGCTCGGCACCCTGATGCATTCCAGCCTGGAACGCAGAAGTGCGTCTTATACGGCGCTCTATTTTAAATCTGACTGCAATGTGTTACACCTGATCTCCTGCTTATAAAGGCCTGCGTAGGAGATACAGGTGTTGTTCTATTAATGCCAGCCTTATGTCAGTCGTGGAGCAGTGCTAGAGTGAGCTACAGCTTGTCAGCATGGAGGCCCTTTTACACCAGCCGCTTCCTGAGCTCCCTATGCTGCAACACTGTTCCTGGAAACCACTACCTCTTTTGCTGCTGATCTCTTCTCTGCAATACAGCTCTCTGCAAACCAACTACAGGACATTTAGCAACCATCCGCTTTCATGAGAACTACCAGTCCGGGCCTGGTGTAGTCCAAATAAGCAGACCTCAATTGGGGCACCACTTAGCTAAACCACCCAACCCTGATGTGACCAGTCTGGGCCTGGTGTAGTCCTAATAAGCAGACGTCAATTGGGGCACCACTCAGCTAAACCACCCAACCCTGATGCTTGCCTTTAGAAATGTACTGAGCTGCAAATATTGTTTAGCAAAATTTCCAAAATATTTAATTTCAAATAGAAAATTGTAGTATGTACGGTATATGAAGAGGAAAACACACTGAGATTTTTTTTTTCATTCTAAAGCAATTGTTATATGTATCCACCTCACTAACCACACACAGGCAGCAATAAGTCAATGGCCTACAAAACTTTGATTGAAAATAACTCACCTAAATAATATAAACTCTTCTAAAAGAAAAAATTATTTATAACGACTTTAACGTTGTTCATTTTATGATAATTCTTTTGGAAACTTGCATTGTTTATCTGAATAGGGAACATGAGTGGATAATTCGAATATTTTCCTGTAGCATTCTGAGATCTAGTAGGTTTAGAGAACTGGTCCAGCAACATTCCACATTATCTTCATTACACATCTTTTCTGTTGACCCTTAATAAATCCACCGCTGTTAATATTGGTTAATGTTTTCACATTAATGAGATTTGCAGATAAACTTGTACATTTAGCAAAAAGAAATGATGATCATCTGAATTAAATGCCTTTTAAGTTTCTGAACAGATTGGACCCCTCGGTGTAATCTTGGTTAGTAAAATCTCCCATAGAACAATTTGAAAAAATCTTACTGAGTGCTGTGTGTTTCGGTATAATAGTTGTGGAACTCTCTTTAGGTAATACTGAACCCGTTTATCTCAGGTGTCTGTTGCTCAACATACTATTTTATGTTGTGCTCTGGTCAGTTAATATAGAATATAAGATTCAAAAACAATACTGGTCAAAGTGAACAGATAAGTTTGAGAATATGCTAGGGAAGTGCCAATGAAAGGCCAAGTAGGCCACAGTTTTAGATGGTAATATTTCAGGTGGTGGATGATTGCATTTGGTTTCACTGTCCTACCACTCTTTTATACCTAATTATTTTATAGCAATGCAAAAAATATAAATATGCTGCCAAGATGGGTACCAAATCCCATATGAATCTAGACCACTGATGGCGAACCTTGGCACCCCAGATTTTTTGGAACTGCATTTCCCATGATGCTAAACTACTACTGCATGAGCATCATGGGAAATGTAGTTCAAATACATCTGGGGTGCCAAGGTTCACCATGACTGATATAGACCATTAAACACATTTTCAATTAGGAAATAAATCAAGGACTACTGGTACCATGGGAAGACACGCATGGAATTTAAATACAAATATCTTTATTTACAAAATGTTAAAAGATACATACAGTTAAAGTTGAGGGGTCCTAAATTGCCCCACAGTATGATTTCTCTTTTCAAACAACAAGAAATTTTACAAGCTGTTTAGCATATATCTTCATAAAAAGTAAAGAGATAGGTCAACCTAGTGACCATCTTAGGGCCAGGTACTTCCTTCAACAAGGCGACAATTTTGGTTCTTCAGATCATATGCATTCTCTGATGACCACCGTTCTCTCATCAAACCAAGAATTTGGATATTGTGAAGGCAACATAGACTTTTGTGGTACAGTCTGAACTTACAAAGCCAGTTTACATAAATATATCAATTTATTTTACAAAATTATACAGGATAAAAACAGCTTTTAAATACATAGATCCTAGACATTGGATGCTGCTATAGGTAGAACATCCACTTATCTGACATGCAAATGGAGATTAGATGTAGATGGAGACTAATCTTCCCGTTGTTCACATTTTGGACAATTTCATGCTCCCATCTTTGAGTGAACAACAGGAAGATTAGTCTCCACACGTTTCAGTGTGGAATTAACATCTACCGTATTTATTCGAGTATAACGCGCAAAATTTTATACCCAAAAAAAAGATCAAAGTTTGGGTGCGCGTTATACTCGAGGACTTTGTCCCCCCCGCCGCTATCGCCGCCGCACACGCCGCTGCTACCGCCATCGCACGCACCGCTGCTACCGCCGCCGCCACCAAAGCCACCAACGCCGCTACAACGTTAATCCCGCGGCGCGGGGGAACATTAGACAGCTTTCGTTTGAATAGCTGTTTTCCCTGCCGCGCGTAGACACTCCCCCTTGGACGGATCTGTCCAATCGCGAACGAGGGGGAGTGTCTATGCGTGGCAGGGAAAACAGCTGTTCAAACGAACGCTGTCTGTAATGTTCCCGCGCGCCGCGTGATTAAAGGTAAGGGGGCATGGCTGGACATACGTGGGCACGGCTGGACATACAGGGGGCACGGCTGGACATACAGGGGGCACGGCTGGACATACAGGGGGCACGGCTGGACATACAGGGGGCACGGCTGGACATACAGGGGGCACGGCTGGACATACAGGGGGCACGGCTGGACATACAGGGGGCACGGCTGGACATACGGGGGCACGGCTGGACATACAGGGGGGCACGGCTGGACATACGGGGGCACGGCTGGACATACAGGGGGGCACGGCTGGACATACAGGGGGCATGGCTGGACATACAGGGGGCATGGCTGGACATACAGGGGGCATGGCTGGACATAAATGATTTTTGGCAATTACAATGATTTTATACCGATTTTTAATTGAAAATTAGGGGTGCGCGTTATACACGGGTGCGCGTTATACTCGAATAAATACGGTACATCTAATCTCCATTTGTATGTCAGATAGGTGGATGTTCTACCTATAGCAGCATCCAATGTCTAGGATCTATGTATTTAAAAGTTGTTTTTATCTTGTATAATTTTGTAAAATACATTTATATATTTTTGTAAACTGGCTTTGTAAGTTCATACTGTACCAGGAAAGTCCATGTTGCCTCCACAATATCCAAATTCTTCATAAAATAATAGGACAAAGGTACTTTTTTCATATCAAGTAGTTTCTTATATATATATCTCATCAAACCAAGGTGCTATACCCCCCACTGAAGCCATGTATACCCACAACCAAAAACTCCACAAATTAACTAAAAGCCCAAAACTACCTACATGTTTCCCTTAGTTGGAATTGCGGCATCGGCACCCGATCCAATGGGCGGATCGGCCTCGGGGGGGCGACATTGCGGGCTCCTTGGACAGGTAAGTGTCCTTATTAAAAGTCAGCAGCTACAGTGTTTGTAGCTGCTGACTTAAAAAAAAAATATTAAGTTAGTGCCCTCTTAAATTTGTGGTAAGTAAAGTGCCATTTTACACTGGTGGTCAGTGTAGTGTTTCCTTAGATTTATAGTGAGTGTAGTGCCTCCTTAAATTAGTAGTCAGTGAAGTGCGCATTTATACTGGTGGTTAGTGTAGCGTCCCCTTACATTGGTGGTTAGTTTATTGCCCCCTTTGTGGTAATCTAAATGTCCTTTTACAATGATGGTCAGTACAGTGCCTCTTTACATTGGTGGTAATTGAAGTGCTCATTTTAATTGGTGGTCAATGTAGTGCTTCCTTACATTTGGGGTGAATGCAATGCCCACTTACATTGGTGGTTAATGTAGTGCCCCTTTTCACAGATGGTCAGGGAAGTGCATGGTCAGTTTAGCTACAACACAAGAGTGTGCATACCACCGCACCTAAGCCTAAAAACCTACATTTTATTGACTCACAAATAAAATATTGAAAAAGTGTGTGAAAGAATGTGTTTTTACTTAAAGGGGTCAATACAAAAAATAAAAGATGAAAGATTACCACAGTGGTCCGAATCTAACTTGGGGTTTTTAATACTATAAATATCTTCCCTGTTAGTCTGAACAGGACCTCTGTGGCTGTATAGAAGATCATATCTGATCAGCTGGCTTTTGTGGCAAACTGTCTATCTGCAGGAGGCTACTTTAATACTCTACATGTCAATACGACAGATAATTAGACAAATGCCTATAAACTGTTTGTAGTCTGATAAATTGATATCTTCCAACAGTTCTACAGCTCAGCTCAGATAATTATATCATTAGTTCTATCTGTAGTATGCTTAGTTTCTTCTATCAATTCTACAGCTCTTCTCCAACCAATCTGCCTATATTGGTAGTTCTATAAATGCTACCTTATTATAGATCATATGCAGTCTCTTAAGACCAACATTCATCTCTCATCAAACCAAGGTGCTATACCCCCACTGAAGCCATGTATACCCACAACCAAAAACTCCACAAATTAACTAAAAAAACTACCTACATGTTTCGCTTAAAAGAAAGCTTTGTCAAGGTTAAAGTGCAAAAAATAAAAGAAAGGTAGTGCAAAGTGCTCAGATGTAATGTGGGTGGTGAAAAATTACCCCCACATGGCAAATCATAAAATGGCTGATTTGTTTGTTTTCTCTCCTATTTATAGACAATCCCTCAAAGATGGCTGCCACATCTGCATACGTGTGACGTTATTTGCGTATTGGCGTAATTGCGAATCTATATGCGTGATCGCGGTAATCGCCTTGGCTACGCTAGGAGAAAGCAATTTATGTTCTATAATAAAAAATGTATTTGTTGTATGGATATTATTCTTTTTTATTTTATTCTTATTTTACAAGGCCATTATCTTGATTTAATAGATTCCTAATTTTTCACACATATAGTCTTTATATACATATGTCTTTTACTTACAAGGTATCCAGGTATCAGCTGTGTAACTTGTTTAATTTTTAATATTATGTAGCAGGGTCATCCTGTCACAGTCTAATGACAGGCCTGAATCCCGCTGGAACTTTGCTCACGCTTGTAAATATGTAAGATACCTTTAAGAAGTTATGCATTGTGGGACTGCAAGTAGCGGGAGATATGGACTCCATTGCCTCTTAGGAGAAACAGACTACACATCCCACAATGCCCTGCATTATCAGAACATGTGACACCTCCGCACAGACTTATGGGGGAGGTTACTTAAGGAAAGGGAGGGGCTGATCTCTCTCTCTCGGGACCTGCATCTTCTCCTCTGCGGAGCTGTGGAGGATAGCGCGGCCATACTGCTAAGCCTGAAGCCTGGGCCTATGTCCTCCGAGAGACCAGCCATCCAGAAGGAAGCAAGAACACTGTACCCAGCTCGTGTTCCCGGAGATCGGAGAGGCCACCCAGCTGACAACTGAAACAGTGGAGAGCCTGATGCCGGGATCCTTGTGCTGTGAAGCAGTGATTTACCAACGCGCCTTTTGAGAAGAACTCAGGCGGATCGGGCCTGTCGGGTGAGAGAGCACATGCTCAACTTCAAACTCTCCCTTTTAGACAGACACCCTAGTGCCACCCTACAGGTCGGAGACACATGTGTGGCCTTTAGCTGAAACTTAGAGGCCCTCTAACTTGATAGTTATTATACAGAAGTGACTAACGTTAACAAGCGATCAGTTCACCAACGTTGCTGGTCAGGATCCTTTGTTTGATTAACTTCCTTTTATCGTTTACCACTTGCGGATTATAAACCTAACGTGCACCAACCGGCCGTAACGTGAACTTTAGTCTCGAGACGTTCTTTAGCTGTTCTGCAGGACTGCTCGCTAGAGGGAGCTTGCCAGCATAGACTGTCTATATTAGTTTAACTGAATGGTACCATTCTTTAGCTTAGGTCCTTTCATTATTATTATTTACTGATTCCCGCAAAGGGCCCTTGCAGAATCATATTGTGTCATTGCATAACAGTTGTCCATTTGTGTTTCAAACCCATGTTTGCTTTCTCTAGTCTACAAAAAGTAAACTTATCCTTTTTGGTTTAAATATATTGACTGTGTGGAGTGTATTTTTCTCACCTGGAGGGACCATCCATAAAAGCAGGTAATACTGTTGTTACATTGTCATTGCATGTTGTGTGCCTGCTATTGTGACCCCGGCCAAGCAGAGGTGACAATACACCCACCAAATTTCCGATGTGTCAAGGGAGGGTTTGAGCCAGTTAAATAGGGGTGAGCCAAACAAAAGAGAGTAGATCCCAAAACAATCAGCGGCTCCTGAGGGGGTAGCGCTACAATTAGCTATGTACAAAGGGTAAAAAAGTAAAACCCTTGGCAAATTGTCTTGCCAATATATAAGCGAGAACATGGGCATTGAGCAGCATAGATAACTCCCTCGGCGCTACAATTAATTAATGACTGTAATTGAATCATGTCATCATTCGTAGGGTTACAGAATTCCTTAGTCGTGGGGACATATCTGCAAGCCTTGCAGTGACCGAATTTGAAACAGCCTTTTGGCTGTTCCGGCAAGCAAGTAGATTCTCATTTTTGATTTATAACTTTATTCAGATGACTGTGCACTAGTAGATCTTTCAGGATTCTTCCCCTTTTTTATGTAATCATGGGATTCTTGGGAAGGACCTTGCATAAATCTTTATCATCATGCAGTATCCCCCAATACCATCTAATGATGTTAAATATCTGCCCTAAATGATTCAAGTAAGTTCCTATAATTCGCATACCTGATTGGGAATCTATTTTCCTTTCCGTGGATGGTGTCAGTAGCTTTTTATTTTGATTAATTTTTCCTTTGGGAGGCTTTGTTGAAATATCAGGGGTCAAAATAGAAAGGGACTGAGAACAGAGATTTCCCAGTCCCTTTCTCTGCAGCCTCAGCTGCACTGGACAGTGAATGAATGGCAAGTGTTCTGTGCTGAGCAGCTTACTTTTCCTTCCCCCCTGGCAGCAGTGGGGATCTGCGACACACTGGGTGATTAGGGTGTGCCCAGGCACATCTGGCACACCCTGTGCACACACCTATGGCCATGACCAATTTGTGATCAATATTGCTGTACAAAGCTTCAATTTCCAGGCTGGCTAGCAACATGTCTCTTTCCAAAATTATGTCTGTGAGTATATTCATGAAATCTCACGTATCTTCGATATGCTGTACGAAGGTAACACATAGACAAATGGTCTCATTATGAAGTCGACATATTTGCTAGCACATTCTGTTAAATTGCAATTTCCAGATACAATTGGGCAGCCTGGAGGTTGTTGCTGATGTTTAGCACCTTCGGCAGGGCATAAAATGTTGCAATAGTGGGATGACTGGTTAGAATAAATGAATATTCGTCTTTGGAGAGTCATTTTTTGTTTACTCCTTTTTGCAGGATCGTTCCTTCAATTTTCAAAAACGACGTTGCCTACACACCATCATTATTTCACAATGCTCTAGCAAAGCGAGGTTACGTTCACCACTTTTTTCCATTGAAGCTCGCTTCATAACTAGCTTCTGGGCATGCGCGGGTTTTAAACGTCGTTTTTTTGCTACACACGGTCAATTTTTGTGAAACAAAAAACAATGTTTTGAAAAACGACACATAAAATTGAAGCATGCTTCAATTTTTTTTGTCGTTTTTCACAAGACATAAAACAACGTTTTCCCCCACACACGGTCATTTAAATTGACGTTTTTAAAAATGTCGGTTTTTTTCATCACATAAAGTGATGGTGTGTACGTGGCATTACCCTGTCCTCTCGGGCGAGTGTACTTATATGTTGCATGTTCATCATGGTCACCTTGCTTATTGCTGTCTCCCTCAGCCCCCGAGCTCTCTGACTCCTGTTCTGTATCTGAGTCAGATTGATTATATACTGGTGGGTTTGCAGCGTTATGTCTACAAGACCAATTGTACACTCTGCCACTAGCAAAGTCATGAGAATCTCTTCGAAATTTCTTATATTTATTTATTTTAATATTTTATTAAAATAAATATTTTATGTTCAACTTGTTATTTTAATTTTTACTCAAGCTTTTTAAAGTGATCTTTAAAATGGAGGATATTGGTTTGTTCTGTCTTAAAGGGGTTGTAACATATTTTTTATGTTCCCCCTAATTACCTTCCTTAGTCCTCCTTCACTTACCTCATCCTTCGATTTTGCTTTTAAATGTCCTTATTTCTTCTGACAAATGCTCACTTCCTGTTCTTCTGTCTGTAACTACACACCGTAATGCGAGGCTTTCTCCCTGGTGAGGAGAAAGCCTCTTGAGGGGGGAGGGGGCGAGCAGGAGGGTCAGGACACTCTCTACTTTGCAGATAGAAAAATGAGCTGTGTGTTAGTGGGCGTCCTGACACTCCTGCTCGCCCCCTCCCCCCTCAAGAAGCTTTCTCCACACCAGGAAGAAAGCCTTGCATTACGGTGTGTACTGTAGTTACAGACAGAAGAACAGGAAGTGAGGATTTCTCAGAAGAAATAAGGACATTTAAAAGCAAAATTGAAGGATGAGGTAAGTGAAGAAGGACTGCACTAAGGTAAAGGAAGCTATTTAGGGGGAAACAAATCCTTTACAACCCCTTTAAGTTGTTTGTTCATTATATAAAAACTGAGATCTCTTAAAATCTAAAAGATACTGCATTGTTTTGAGAGTATTCTCAGTTCGTAACTTATCCCAACCTTCCATAAACTCTGGGTTATCTATATGGGAGTGATGTCTAGTTAACATTCTAAGACCATGAACAGTGATCTTGTTCTTAATATGTGGTCACACTAGTTCCTTCTTACATTGGTTGTCAGTGAAGTGCCCATTTACATTGATGGTCAGTGTAATGCCCATTTACACTGGTGGTCAGTGTAGTGCCCTGTGCAATGGTAGTGAACATAGTAACCTATTACACTGGTGGTCAGTAGAGAAGGGCATATTTAGATTGCTGATCAGTGGGAGAATACCTCTCCATACACTGATGGTCAGTAGGAATGATTGTCCTTACATTAGTGGTCAGTAGGAATAATTGTCCTTACATTAGTGGTCAGTAGGAATAATTGCCCTTACATTAGTGGTTAGTAGAAAGAATTGCCCTTACGTTAGTGGTCATTAGTAGGGATGGGCCGAACACCCCCCAGTTTGGTTCGCACCAGAACACGTCTAATGCTGCGTACACACGATCCATCCGATGAGAACGACTGATGGACCGTTTTCATTGGTTAACCACTTAAGGACCGCCTCCTGCACATTTACGTCGGCAGAATGGCACGGCTGGGCACATGCACGTACAGGTACGTCCTGTGCTAGTACCCAGCCGTGGGTCGTGACCGGGACCGCTGGAGTCCCGCGATTGGTCCCCGGAGCTGAAGAACGGGGAGAGCTGTGTGTAAACACAGCTTCCCCGTTCTTCACTGTGGCGGCGTCATTGATCGTGTGATCCCTTTTATAGGGGTACACAATCGATGACGTCACACCTACAGCCACACCCCCCTACAGTTAGAAATACATATTAGTTCATACATAACCCCTTCAGTTCCCCCTTGTGGTTAACTCCCAAACTGCAATTGCCATTTTCACAGTAAACAATGCATTTTAAATGCATTTTTTGCTGTGAAAATTACAATGGTCCCAAAAATGTGTCAAAATTGTCCGAAGTGTCCGCCATAATGTCGCAGTCACGAAAAAAATCGCTGATCGCCGCCATTAGTAGTAAAAAAAAAAATAATAAAAATGCAATAAAACTATCCCCTATTTTGTAAACGCTATAAATTTTGCGCAAACCAACCGATAAACGCTTATTGCGATTTTTTTTACCAAAAATAGGTAGAAGAATACGTATCGGCCTAAACTGAGGAAAATTTTTTTTTTTTATATATTTTTGGGGGATATTTATTATAGCAAAAAGTAAAAAATATTGAATTTTTTTAAAAATTGTCGCTCTATTTTTGTTTATAGCACAAAAAAATAAAAACCGCAGAGGTGATCAAATACCACCAAAAGAAAGCTTTATTTGTGGAAAAAAAGGACGCCAATTTTGTTTGAGAGCCACGTCGCACAGCCGCGCAATTGTCTGTTAAAGCGACGCAGTGCCGAATCGCAAAACCTGGCTGGGTCCAAGGTCCGGGTCTTAAGTGGTTAAACGATGTCCGTCTACACACCATCGGTTAAAAAAACGATTGTGTCATAACGCGGTGACGTAAAACACAACGACGTGCAGAAAAAACGAAGTTCAATGCTTCCAAGCATGCGTCGACTTGATTCTGAGCATGCGTGGATTTTTAACCGATGGTCGTGCCTACTAACTATCGGTTTTGTTCTATCGTTTAGGAATTCATCGGTTAAATTTAAAACAAGTTGGCTTTTTTTTAACTGATGGTTAAATAACCGATGGCGCCCACACACAATCGGTTTTGACCGATGAAAACGGTCCATCAGACCATTCTCATCGGTTTAACTGATCGTGTGTACGCGGCATAACAGGCCAAAAGTTCTAAGGAACATGCAAACCCTATTACAGTCTATTGGACACGAACATAAAAAAATCCTCATTTTAAATATGCATGGTATTATTGCCATAAAAAGTGTTTGGGGGCCGTGTACTACCCTAGGGGACATGTATCAATACAAACAAAAGGTTTTAAAACAATTGTTTTTCAGGAGCAGTGGTTTTAATAATGATGAAAGCGAAACCAAAAAAATAAAATATTACTTCAAATATCGTGCCTGGGGGTCTCCGTAGTCTGCCTGTAAAGTGGTGCATCTTTCCTATGTTTATAACAGTACCACAACAAAATTACATTTCTAAAGGGAAAAAAACGGAGTGGGTCCCCCCCAGTCCATTACCAAGCCCTTTCGGTCTGGTATGAATATATAAGGGGAACCCTGCGCCAAAGATACAAAAAAAATGGCATAAACGCCCCCCAAAATCCATACCAGGCCCTTCAGGTCTGGTATGGATATTAAGGGGAACCCTGCACCAAAATAAAAAAAAAATATCATGAGGGTCTGCCTGTAAAGTGGCACATCTGCGATGTGTAGAACAGTGTCGCAGCAATAATGATATTTCTAAAGGAAAAAATGTAATTTAAACTTGCTCATGACTGTATTGTGTATAGATGAAAAATCTATAAAAAAAACGATGTGGGGTCCCCCCAAGTCCATACCAGGCCCTTTAGGTCTGGTATGGATATTAAGGGGAACTCCAAGCCAAAATTAAAGAAAAATTGGCGTGGGGCCCCCAAAAAATCCACACCAGACCCTTATCCGAGCATGCAGCCTGGAGGTCAGGATGGGGGGGGGGACGAGCAAGCACCCTCCTCCTAAACCGTACAAGGCCCTCAACATGGGGGTGGGTGCTTTGGGGGGTGAGGGGGGATTATTTTAGCAAGGAGTTCCCCTAAAAGCTATATCAAAAGAGCCTGGTATGGATTTTGGGGGGCCCACACTGTTTTTTTTTTATTAATTCTGTCATAGGGTTCCCTTCAACCACTTCAATACACTGTATTATATACTCTGAAATACATTATATGCCCTGCACTATATTATATATACTACACTGACTGCACTATATATTCTCCACTGTATTATATGAACTACATTGCTCTTACATTAGTGGTCAGTAGGAAGAATCACCCTTACATTGGTGGTCAGTAGGAAGAATTTCCCCTACATTAGTAGTCAGTAGGAAGAATTGATGATAGTTAAATAGATAATTGGTGTCAACTTACTACTGTTTCTGAGAGGCAGAAATTGCTCACTGCTCAAGCAACCCCTAGTTACCTCTGGAGGAACCGGATTGAGAAAGGCTAGTACTGGACAAATTGATTACTCTATTTATTAAAATTTTTCAAAGTAGAACTTCATACAAAACAATTTTAAGCCCAGCCAAACACTATTACATGGGTTAAAAGTGACAGCAAAGCATTTTCAGAAAGGGCGTACAGCAAGAAGAATTATTAGACAAGCATTTGGAGTTTCTTTTTTTTTCTTCTAACTGGAATGAAGCCTTTAAATAGAATTTACCCAAAGGGCCTCAGAGTCGAAGATGCAAGAAAATAAATAACAAGACTAGATTTGTCCTATATTTTCAAATACTTAACACCAACTCAGCTCTCACATAGTCAGCCACACCTCATCTCCTGGGAACCTACACACTGTATGCACGAACCCACCCCTATTCCCTTCATATCATGAGCAAACCAGCTTCCAGCCAACTGTAATTTGTGTTATAAACCACTGAGTAAACACAATGGTTATTGTATATGGCACTAACACTACATACACAGCCCATATGAAAAACTGTCAGAGGACAGGATTAGTTTGAAAAAGCAGTTTAGAAGACATCACAGAAACAGTATCCGTATGGAAAATATGTTGAAAGAGCACACAACGTGTGTAAATAAAGCAGATGAGTATTTCTTGCGTGTATTTATTTTGTGAAATGTGTTTCATCTTGGGTTTGACTAGCTTTTAAAATCCCTCACCTATGCTTGTGGATATTAAAGTAGTAGGTAACGTTCTATTTAGGGGCCCCCAGGTGAGTTATGCTATAATGCGCTAGAATGCACAGCATATTAGTACAGTGCATCCAGAATGTATTCACAGCGCTTCACTTTTTCCACATTTTATGTTACAGCCTTATTCCAAAATGTATTAACCCCCCTGGCGGTATTCTCGAGTCTGACTCGGGGTTAGATTTTTGTGCTAGGATCGGTAACCCCGAGTCAGACTCGGACTCGCCTCGCTGGATCCACAGGCAGTGTTTACTTACCTTGTCCCTGGATCCAGCGATTCCACTGCGCTGTGTGAGCGAGCGGGACCTCGCTTGATTCACACAGCGTCCTCCTGTGCCGCCGATCTCCGTTCCCTGCGACGTTACGACGCACGGGAGCGGAGAACGACGCCAAATTCAAAAACGTAAACAAACACAATACACACAGTATACTGTAATCTTATAGATTACAGTACTGTATGTAAAAAATACACACCCCCCTTGTCCCTAGTGGTCTGCCCAGTGTCCTGCATGTTCTTTTTTATATTAAAAACTGTTCTTTCTGCCTGCAAACTGTAGATTGTCCATAGCAACCAAAAGTGTCTTTTTATGTCAAAAATGGTTTTAGAGCAGCTAGAAAACAGGGATAATAAATTATAATCACTTGCAGAATTGTGCGATAGCGATTTGTGGGAAAATTCGTCATAAAAAAAGTACAGCGACAATTCTGCAACTGAGTTGATTACATTATTGAATAATTTTTATTATAATTATATTATTATTTGTTGTAATTATTTATAATTATTTATTATATTATAATTTATCATTTTGTTTTAAAAAAAAATGTCATACCCTGGATGCCTACAAGACTCTTGTTTGGTCAGATTTAAGTGAGTTATTCCTAAGAATTACAGGCCTACAGTATAAAACACCAAATTTCCTTGCAAATAATGGTACCACTTTCAGCACCTTTTTTCTGGAAGAATCATACCGCCAGGGAGGTTAAGTTAATTATTTTCCTCAAAATTCTACAAACAATACCCCATAATGACAACGTGAAAGAAGTTTGTTTTAAATTATTGCAAAATTATATAAAAAGAAAAATCCCATGTACATAAGTATTCACAGCCTTTGCTCAATACTTTGTTGAAGCACCTTTGGCACCAATTACAGCCTCAAGTCTTTTTGTGTATGATGCTACAAGCTTGGCACACCTATATTTTTGCAGGAGCTCTCAAGCTCCATCAGGTTGAATGGAAAGCATCTGTGCACAGCCATTTTCAGATCTCTCCAGAGATGTTCAATCGGGTTCAAGTCTGGGCTCTGGCTGAGCCACTCAAGGATATTCAGAGTAGACCTGTAGCCACTCCTTTGTTATCTTGGCTGTGTGCTTAGGGTCGTTGTCATGTTGGAAGATGAACCCTCGCCCCAGTCTGAGGTCTTGATCGCTTTAGAGTAGGTTTTCATCAAGGATGTCTCTGTACATTGCTACATTCATCTTTCCCTCAATACTGACTAGTCTCCCAGTTCCTGCCGCTAAAAAACACCCATACAGCACGATGCTGCCACCACCATGCTTCACTGTAGGGATGGTATTGGCCAGGTAATGAGTGGTGCCTGGTTTCCCCCAGACATGACATTTGCCATTCAGGCCAAAGAGTTCAATCTTTGTTTCATCAGACCAGAGAATTGTGTTTCTCATGGTCTGAGAGTCCTTTAGGTTCCTTTTGCCAAAATCCATGTGGGCTGTCATGTACATGTTACTGAGAAGTAGCTTCCATCTGGTCACTCTACCATACAGACCTAATTGGTGGAGTGCTGAAAAGATGGTAGTTCTTCCGGAAGGTTCTCCTCTCTCCACAGAGAAATGCTGGAACTCTCATATGGTGACCATCAAGTTCTTGGTCACCTCCTTGATTTAGGCCCTTCTACCCCAATCACTCAGTTTGGCTGGATGGCTCGCTCTATAAAGAGTCCTGGTGGTTCCAAACTTCTTCCATTTACGGATGATCAAGGCCACTGTGCTCATTGAGACCTTCGATGCTGCAGACATTTTCCCCTACCCTTCCCTAGGTCTGTGACTTGATACAATCCTGTCTCTGAGGTCTACAGACAATTCCTTGGCCTTCATGGCTTGGTTTGTGCTCTGACATGCACTGTTAACTGTGTGACCTTATATAGACAGGTGTGTGCCTTTCCAAATCATGTCCAATCAATTGAATTTACCACAGGTGGACTCCAATCAAGTTGTAGAAACATCTCAAGGATGATCAGTGGAAACAGGATGCACCTGAGCTCAATTTTGAGTGTCACGGCAAAAGCTGTGAATGCTTATGTACATGTTATTTTTTCGTTTTTTATTTTTAATAAATTTGCAAAGATTTCAAACAAACTTCTTTCACATTGTCGATATAGGGTATTGTTTGCAGAATTTTGAGGAAATAATTAATTTAATACATTTTGGAATAAGGCTATAACATAACAAAATGTGCAAACAGTAAAGCCCTGTACACACGATCAGTCCATCCGTTAAATAACCTATGGGGCCTACACACGATCGGTTTTGACCGATGAAAACGGTCCATCAGACCATTGTCCTCTGTTTAACCTATCGTGTGTACGAGGCCTAAAGCGTTGTGTACTTTCCAGGTGCACTGCACATTATGGCAGATTACATGTCAAATGGTACCCTCCGGCGATGTGGTGGGATCGATCCAGGGGGCCCTCAGCGGTTCTATCTTTGCCCAGTCTACCTTCCAGGTTCTGTGCCTTTGCCTATGGCTCCAGCTCCAGCAAGAATGAAGAAGAATATGGCTCCAGAAGGAAGAAATATGAAGCGTTGGAAGCCTCGGAAGGGGGGGGGGGGGGTCTCGTCTTATACAGTGAGTACAGGCGTAAATCTTAAAAACTGTAAAATTAGGGGGTCGTCTTATACGCCCGGTCGCCTTATACACCGGCAAATACGGTAATACTAGGAAAGGTGATCCACATACTGTACGTCATTTCTGGCATGCCTGGTTTAAATGTTTTCAACATAGCCATTTGTAACAGATTGACTTTGGTGTGAAAAGATTGATAGCGTTAAACTGTGGCAAATTTATTGCTAGCTTGTACAATGTACTGTATATTTACATGAACTAAAACATCTGAATAATTTCACGAATACATGTTTGATTATTAAACAGTAAACAGTTTTTTTGATGGTTATCCTAAAGCAGTGTTTCTCAACCTTTTTTCAGTTAAGACACTCTTTAAAAATGATGGAGGCACCCCTTTCTAAAATATAAAAGCTATTCTAATAGTTACGCATAATGCAGAAACATCCATGAATCCATGTAGGACACCCAACGTTAGAGGTGATTTATTCTTCCAAAGCAAATACACTTTTGCAAACTGATACTGACTAGTATTCCAATGTTTCTCTTCTCCCTCAGTCTTTCTCCATCACTCAACTTATGTGACCCCATCACTGATGGATAGAGGCAGGGAAGTGACAAACAAGGATGCTATGCTGACATTTTCCTTATCAACTGATGATGCCATTGGTCGTTAGGATGCCAGCAGCTAGAAGGTTGTAATGAAGCACAATGAAAACCTGTGACTTAACCCCCCTGGCGGTATTCCCGAGTCTGACTCGGGGTTAGATTTTCATGCTGCGAGCGGTAACCCCGAGTCAGACTCGGGCTCGCCTCACTGGATCCACAGGCACTGTTTACTTACCTTGTCCCTGGATCCAGCGATGCCACCGCGCTGTGTGAGCGAGCGGGACCTCGCTCGATTCACACAGCGTCCTCCTGTGTCGCCGATCTCCGTTCCCTGCGACGTTATTCAAAAACGTAAACAAACCCTATACATACAGTATACTGTAATCTTATAGATTACAGTACTGTATGTAAAAAATACACACCCCCTTTGTCCCTAGTGGTCTGCCCAGTGCCCTACATGTACTTTTATAAAATAAAAACTTTTCTTTCTGCCTGCAAACTGTAGATTGTCCATAGCAACCAAAAGTGTCCCTTTATGGCAAAAATAGTTTTAGAGCAGCTAAAAAACAGCGATAATAAATTATAATCACTTACAGAATTGAGCGATAGCGATTTGTGGGGAAATTCGTCATAAAAAAAAAAAAATAATGACAGCGACAATTCTGCAACTGAGCAAATTTCAGTGATTTTGATTTGATTACATTATTGAATAATTTTTATTATAATTATATTATTATTTGTTATAATTATTTATAATTATTTATTATATTATAATTTATAATTTTGTTTTTAAAAAAATGTCATACCCGGGATGCCTATTAGAATCTTGTTTGGTCAGATTTAAGTGAGTGGCACCTCGGGGGGCCGACATAGCGGGGTCCCTGGACAGGTAAGTGTCCTTATTAAAAGTCAGCAGCTACAGTGTTTAGATGCATAGAATGCATTAGGGTAAAAAACCTTCTGCCTTTTTGAACCACTTTTAAGAGATCAATAATCATTATGTGCATTATGTCTATGTAATCAGCCTAATGCAAATAATCTAGCTGGTGTATGTTTATGGTTTAGAAACCTTTGTTATCAGCCTAACGTGCATTTGCAAGGGATCCTATTTGCTTACTAAATTTTCATGTTTTGCTGCCTGCTTAGAATTTCTGCACAGTGATTGTTCTCTATTGTTCCTCTTGGATGTGCAAATGTCTGTGTGTCCGTCCGTCATCACTGGGTCCTACAGAAATCCTCTTTTGTACATGTCAGCTTTTTTTAGTGGTGCATGCATACTGATTCCATTTTATTCATAGAAAAGGGAACAACTGGGGACTGCTTGCAGAAAATCAAAAAGCTAACATGACCCAATCACTGCAAGTGATGCATGATTTGGAAGCATTGCATAAAAGAATTGTACTTGTACTTGTAATTGTGCATTGCTACTCTATTGCCCCGTACACACCATCACTTTATGTGATGAAAAAAAACGACATTTTCTGTGAAGTAAAAAATGACGTTTTTGAAACTTCAATTTTTAAAGACGAAGTTGCCTACACACCATCGTTTTTCTCACAATGTTCTAGCAAAGCGAGGTTACGTTCTCACCACTTTTTCCATCGAAGCTTGCTTCATAAGTAGCTTCTGGGCATGCGCGGATGAAAAAACGTCGTTTTAAACGACGTTTTTGCTACACACGGCCAATTTCTGTGAAGTAAAAGTTGACGTTTTGAAAAACGACACATAAAATTGAAGCATGCTTCAATTTTTTTTGGTCGTTTTTTAGAAGACATAAAACGACGTTTTCCCCCACACACGGTCAATTAAAGTGACGTTTTTAAAAACGTAATTTTTTTTCATCACATAAAACGACCGTGTGTACGCGGCATATGGGTCTGCACAGAACTGACTCAATAGAACACATTCGAAATAGCCGGCCCAGTAACTAATTTTAATAGCGACAGTTGTTTAGTAAGCATGTCAGCAAGAATAGTACACAAGAAACACCATGTCGTTTATACTATGGTAGTACATTTATTCTGGCCATAGATTATACTATTTTCTCTTCTTCCACCATGGGTGCTCGATTCCCCTATCAACACAGTCAGTGTTAATTGGGGAATGCCTCCCACTGCGCTAATGTATTCTGCCAGCAGGCGGTGTGAGGATCATTCCCGGCCAGCAGAATACAAAGGCTATAGCTGCTAGCAGTAGCCATATGTAGAAAAATCCAATATGCTGGTTGTACCCAAATTGATCGAGCAATCAACTTGGGTACAATCAGCCTGCCCATATATGGATCGAAATTTGGCAGGGCCCTGCTCTACCGACTGAATTTCAATCCATGTGTGGCCAGCTTTAGATACTGTTAAAGATAAGCTAATAAAATAGATATTCTTTAAAAAATATTTATTCATGAATTCATTAAAGAGTATCTAAAGATATAAAATAAAAATGACACATACAGTAAGCTTCAGGTTTCGATTCTCAATTGTTTCATTCTTTTTCTTTAACCGCATTTTTAATGTTAAAATCTGTTTTTGTTTTACTAGAAAAAAACTTAGAGCCCTAAACATTCTGGGCCAGATCCACAAAGAACTTACGCCGGCGTATCTATTGATACGCCGCGTAAGTTCTACGATGCGCCGTCGTATCTTTGTTTTGTATACACAAAACAAGATACGACTGAATGTGGGCTCGATCCGACTGACGTACGTCTTAGTACGCCGTCGGATCTTAGGTGCATATTTACGCTGGCCGCTAGGTGGCGCTTCCGTTGATTTCCGCGTAGAGTATGCAAATTAGCTAAATACGCCGATCCTCAAAGTGAAAGTGGTTCTAAAGCCTAAACATTTTTTACCTCAGTACATTCCCTGAGTTAAAGTGATTGTAAAGCTTTGTTTTTTTAAATAACAAACATGTTATACTTACCTGCTCTGTGCAAGTTTTTTGCACAGAGTGGCCCCGATCCTCTATTCTGGGGTCCCCCGGCGGCGCTCCTGTCTCCTCCTCTGCTCGGTTGCCCCCATGGAGAGCCGATTTACATGGGGGCACTCATGCAGGCTCACTCCCGAGTCCTGCTGCTGCGTCCATTGACACAGACAGCAGGACTCGGCCCCGCCCCCGGCTCCTATGTCACTGGATTTGATTGCTAATGGCTCCTGTTGCTATCAATCTATCCAATGAGGACGGAGACAGAGGCTGGAGCTGCTAGGCTCATCCCTGTCGATGGAACGATCAGGCTCAGGTAAGAAAAACATTAAGGTGCATTAAGGTGAAAAACTTTAAAGGTTTACATATCCTTTAAGGTAAAAAATGTTTAGGAAGCCATATTGTCCCCTTATTCCTCCTTACCTGAGGTTTCACTGGATCCTGTGCTATGCCCATCTGTAGCGGCTTTGCCTTGCAAGTTTTGCACAGGAAGGAATAATTCTATGGACTTTTCACATTTTTCCACCTAGATCGTTTTATTCTAATGAGTTGATTTTTGCAGGATTTGCACAGTTCTGGAATAAACCCTGGTTATATGAATTTTCCTCATCAGTTTACTATTTTTATTATTATTTTGGGATATTTTGAATTGTAATATACTTTGTTGTTTTTTCAATAAGTAATGTATGCAGTACTTATTACTCATATGCATAATGTAGCACAACACATGTGTTTTTAATTTATATTAAATAGTAATGTGATTCATGCTGGCGCTCGCAGCTTTATTCTATCAACCACTTACCCCCCGGACCATATTGCTGGTCAAAGATCAGAGCACTTTTTGCGATTCGGGACTGCG
Source organism: Rana temporaria (assembly GCF_905171775.1). Lineage (NCBI taxonomy): Eukaryota > Metazoa > Chordata > Amphibia > Anura > Ranidae > Rana > Rana temporaria. Next base: position 112,597,955 of record NC_053490.1, on the reverse strand, counting down.
TCGCTTTAACTGACAATTGCGCGGTCGTGCGACGTGGCTCCCAAACAAAATTGGCGTCCTTTTTTTTTCCCACAAATAGAGCTTTCTTTTGGTGGTATTTGATCACCTCTGCGGTTTTTATTTTTTGCGCTATAAACAAAAATAGAGCGACAATTTTGAAAAAAATGAATATTTTTTACTTTTTGCTGTAATAAATATCCCCCAAAAATATATAAAAAAACATTTTTTTCCTCAGTTTAGGCCGATACGTATTCTTCTACGTATTTTTCGTAAAAAAAAATCGCAATAAGCGTTTATTGATTGGTTTGAGCAAAAAGTTATAGCGTTTACAAAATAGGGGGTATTTTTATGTCATTTTTATTAATATATTTTTTTTACTAGTAATGGCGGCGATCAGCGATTTTTTTTCGGTACTGCGACATTATGGCGGACACTTCGGACACTTTTGACACATTTTTGGGACCAGTGGCATTTTTATAGCGATCAGTGCTATAAAAATGCATTGGATTACTATAAAAATGCCACTGGCAGTGAAGGGGTTAACACTAGGGGGCGGGGAAGGGGTTAAGTATGTCCCTGGGTGTGTTCTTACTGTGGGGGGGGTGGCCTCACTAGGGGAAACACTGATCCTCTGTTCATACATTGTATGAACAGAAGATCAGCATTTCCCCCGCTGACAGGACCGAGAGCTGTGTGTTTACACACACAGCTCCCGTTCCCCGCTCTGTAACGAGCGATCGTGTGTGGCCGCTCTAAGAGCCGACGTTATACTACGGGCTCTTGCCCAGGAGAGCCGACCTGCCGCCTTGTCATTTGGCCCCCTGTAACATTTAAAAAACCTGGCTGATTCTGACAGTTTCTCTGTAAACTGACCACAGTGTATCATGGCTGCTGAGCCCTTACGCCGGTCAGTTTATGTGCCTCTGTCATCAGCAGCCTTCTATCTGATCTCCTCTCTGCTCCTGTGTCCTCCTACCCCCTCCTCTTTCTGTCTGTGTGTGAGAAACCCCTCCCCCATTCTGCTGCTCTCATAACACTAACCTGTATACACCATCAGCACCGCCTCCTATTGCAGTGTCCCCCTCTGTGGATGGTTTATAAATATAAATGCTGTAAATACCTGATTTAAGAGCAGAGATTGTGATCACATGACCAGCCAGCTCTCTCCTCCTCCCCTCCAGACTGACATCAGCAGAGGAATCTCAGCCCCTCCCTCTGCATCTCTCAGAGGAGGAAAGGAAAAAGCTGGCTGGTCATGTGATCGCAATCTCGACAGTGAAGCTATGTGAAGCTAAGCTAAGCTATATGTAGCACTACCCCCGGAGGAGCTGCTGGTTATTTTTGGGTCTACGCTTGGTGACTTAACCCCTTAAAGTGTCTCAAAACCCTCCCGTGACACACCTGGTAATATGAGAGTTGTGGACCCCAGTAGCTGGTGAGGAAACACAATATCTCACTACACAGCAACAGATTATGCAAATAAAAGGGGTTACCTTAAATGGAAGGATCTTGCAATGCAAAGGATAGGCTGCACACAAACTTCAAGATAACCAAATCAATGCTTTAATTGAAGAAGAACAAAGAACATGAGTAAAACAGTGAGGCCTGGTACACACGATAGGATTGATCCGCGGATACGTACACACCAGGGGATCTATCCGCTGAAACCGATTCGCTGAGATTTTTCAGCGGATGGATCCTCTCGTGTGTACGGGGCCTGACACTCTATTTGCAGATCCCTGCAGTATCAGCAACAATATTAAGGCTTTAGAGAAAGTTAGACTGCAACGTCAAATAGACCTGTGTGAGCACACAGCAAGGGGAGTCCTTCAACAAAACATATACATTGAAGCGCCCTCTTGCTAAAACTCACCCAGCTCTAGGCCTCTATACGATATAAAGTAGTAGAACTGATAAAAGTAATAGAGCTGATTGCTCGGTCAATGAGCAATGCAACGAATATAGAGAATATACAACTCTAAACAGATAACCCTTGGGTATTATAGCTATAGCTAATTAGGATGACCTGGCGTCCCAGGCCCAACTCCAATATAGTCCCCTGCTAACAGTTCGTGCACTTGTTCGTTGGCATGCGGTGGCGCGCAAAGAACAACTTATAATCCAAAAGGGTAACAACAAACTGTTAAAAGTCTCCTGGAGAGTCAAACCATAAAGATGGAAAACAACAATCCGCCCTACTGCAAGACGAACTATACTTTCAGGCAAGTGCCCGTCTCAACCAACCGGCTCAGGCCTTGTCCTTCTACAGCACACCGTTTGGTCGGCCAGCAGTCTCCGGTCCTCAGACGGGTCGCAGGGTTACTGGGATGTCGTCCGATTACTCCGGCAGGAATTCCGTCCTTCCTTCTCAAAGCCGCTCCGCCCGGGTGTATGTAGGCCTCAACTGCGGCCTACTCCCTGTGGAGACACTCCTCGCAGTGTCCTCCTGGGTTGAAGAGGCGGTCCCAAGAGAGCGCGCTAAACACGTCCTTTCCCTTAAATTACCTCCCTTAGCAGGCGGTGCGGAAGGCAAAGCATATTGAGGTGGCCCAGCTGCTCTCTGGGTAATGTAGTTCATTATAGGCCAGGGCAAATGGAGTCTCTTCTCCTTCTGAACTCAATTCCCCAACATTCACTGCGGGACCAGGATGATTTGTAAACAACAGGTGGCTCTAACCCAACTCGGCCACAGGAGGGAGCTGAGATCCTTCACGATCAGCAAATGTAGTCTTTTGTATCACAATAGGAAGGGTGATACCCCGCTACAGATATTTGCAGCATTTATTTTTATAAATCACACACAGAGGTGAACAGTGCAAGCAGTGATTATGGTGTATACAGGTTATAGTCAACATTTTTAATTATATTTTCATTTCTACCTTGTATTTTATTTGTTTCTAGCCTACTCGTTTTAACCTTAATCATTTTGAAGTTTGTAAATTTAGTTTGTTAAGATCCCTACACATTCACATTCTTTAATTCCGTGAAATGTATTTTCTATGTCCTGTGGGTAGCACTGCTGTGTCACACATTTCACAGAGACTGTTTTCTGAACTACAGAGGTGCTGAGAGGAGGAGTTTCAGGAGGCGGAGTCAGTACAGGAATCACTGCTTACAGGCAGAAAGGTACCATGGGAGATGGAGTGCATAGAAATGGAAAGTAAACAGCAGAGGAGAAGCTGCAAAGCATACAGGGAACCCAGCAAGTTGTGGACAGAGATGGCCAGCAGACAGGCAGAACTCATAACATAAAAGCAGTTTTTCAAGTAAGTTGTCAATAAGAGCTATTGTGTTATTGCCATAACATTGCTGATGTTAAAAAAAAAAGCATATGCTGTGACCATAGAACTCCTTTAACCCTTTTGCTGCCAGGTCCGCAACCTTGTCTTTTATATTTTACCCAAAAAATTGTGTAATTGATTGTGTTTGCCCTAGAATATACTTTAGTGTGTTTTTCACAGAAATGGTGCGTTTCCTAGACCTTTGTGGTAATATCGTGTGACATAAAAAATTGGATTTACCACTATTTTATTCTCTAGGGTGTCTGCTTTCAGAAAATATATAATGTTGGGGAGTTTTACATCATCTTTAGGACTAAAATGATTTTTTAAACGTGTGCAAAAAAACGCTCTGGCAGCGAAAATGTTAAAGTGGAACAGAAGAAAAAAAATTGAAAATTTTGAACAGGCGGGCTTTTTATTGCAGAAAAACATGCAATGTCTCGTCTGCAATAAATTACACTTACCTGCCTGTTCGCAATCCCCTGGAGAAGTTTACATTTTTTTAATACTGCCATTGTGTCAGGTGACTGCAGTCCCGTGCTGGCCAGTTAAAACGGCTCAAGACCACCCGCTGGGCAGAAGATGCTTGCACCAATGAGGGATCTCATGGGAGATGGACAAATGGAGCTTAGGAGAGTATTTGTCCCTTTAGTTCCACAAGTCAGTACATCAGTGGCACCCGGTGGAAACATTCTTTGGGGGGATGGCAAACAGTATGCCAACCCCCCGGTCGGTTGGCAGCACTTACCCCATCACCGGCAGCTTCCCCTGCTTGGCGGTGGCGGCCTCCCATTCTCTTGCTCTCCACGGATCATCACAGCGGCTTCTGTTTCCTCCCTCCAATCGGGAGTATTCTCTTCTCGGCAATCGAAAAACGGGTCCCACACCCGCTTCTGATTGGCCAGATTGAGAATCAGTGTTTCAACAGTGAATATTCATTCGCTGTTGTAACACACCTGGGTGTCTGTGACCCGAGCCCACCCTATTTTGAAGCATACCAGGTGCTTAAAAAAAAAACCTGGCTGCTGAAAGGGGCCAGACACATGAATAGGGGGTGGCCGTGTCCTCCGTTGGCAGATTTATGCTATGCATTAATCTATCCATTGCATATAGAGGGTGGCGTGGAGAGAGGGGGCGGAGCCCGGGCGCCCCTAATGGACGGGCCCCGCCACTGCAGCACATGCAGGATTTGTTCATTGAAAGTAATTTTGAAACATTTTTAAAGTTATCTTCTGTTTTTTAAACAAACAAAAATACTTACAGGAATTCATTGGCCACAGTTTGCACTTTCATTTGTTGGGATTTGGGAGGAAGGACAATGATGTTACTTTCTTTACCTCCTCCAATCAGAGAGTACTTTGCATTCATTAAGAAAATGGAAAATGTTCTCTGAATGGTGCCCACGCTGAGTGTGTGACCACCTGTGTTCACAATGCAGTAGGGCAGGCACACAGCATAAAGCCTCGTACACACAACCGGTTTTCCCGGCAGGAAAACTGCCAGGAGAGCATTTGGCAGGGAATCCCAGCCGTGTGCATGCTCCCTAGCAGCCGGGAATCCAGACGGTAAAATAGAGAACCCTGCTCTCAGGGGAGGGCTGGCAGCCTTAGGCCTGGGGGGTAAGTCCAGTCAAGTGGCCCATTGAACCACTGAATCAGCTCACCATGCATGGCCCATCTAGTTTTTCAATGCAGCCTCACCAGTGCCCATCAGGGCAGCCAACTCCAGTGCCCATCAATGCAGCCTGATCACTGGGGCAGGTTACATGCGGTGTATGGGGGGGGGGATGGGGGTCAGCTAGGGGTGTCAGGGTTTCTCATCTGAGTGATCTCAGCTCAGTAGGTCCTTGCACCCCACAGACCTAATGCTCCTGGTCCTGGGGTCAAGTTGCAGCCAGCGCCCAGCCCTGTGTCCCGACTCCCTGGCATGCCCTGCCTGCTTCCAAGTATCCAGTCCCAGGTGGTTGTAGTTTCCTCTGCGCTGCTCTGTTTTCCACCCACCGGGAGCTTTAAGCGTGGACTACAACTCCTGGAAAAGGGGGATAGGATCTGGCTGGTCTAGACTGGAAAGTAGTTTTTTTAACAAAAGCACCTCATCCCAAATTTATATATGGGAAAGTAGAACAGTGGCGGGACTATAGCGGTGCATGCAAAAAACAGTAAAGGAAAATAGAACAAATAATATAAATTTTAATGATTTATTAAAAAACAGAGTAGCGTCAGGTTGTAAGGCATATCATAGACCTCACAGGAGCCCACTACACAACTCAACAACCTGATCAAGAGTACAAAGTTAAAAGGTTCCCATAACAGACATCAGTACTGTAACAGAGATCGCAACCCGGTTGGTAAACCCTATATATTTCGCCCGGTCAGGCTTCTTCAGGGGTGGTTGAGATCAGAGTTTGGATTCTGATAATGACATACAGAGAAAGAAAGTTAACGATTTATACATAGAAACATTAGATATACATAAACAATAAGTAAATAAAGTCGCTCTGTCAGTGTATATCACAAAATGCCTACCTGCTGGTCCGTAGTGGGAGTAAAAAGACAACAGGGTGCGTGTATACCCTGGTTCCATCACATGCCTGAAAAATCAGGCCGGATGAGCACAAGTTGACAGCCAAAAGGATAACCTAGGCAGGAAAAAATGAGGAGCCGCTGCAGATGGAATTCACACAATCCCCAACCATCGGAGAGGCAAGGGGCGGCACCCAGAGACAGAGTGGCCAACTGTGGGGAAGAGTAGTAATATCAGTATCTATTATAGAATACTTAATAAAAATATTTATAGAAAGTGATGAATGAAATGTACACTCACAGTGCTTAAATGAACAGGTATAGCATCTGTGGAGGCATACGCCTAGCTTGAGACAGGAGGCTTATCAGATCTGTAACAAGCTGATCCAAATCTTATGTCAAAAAATAGAAAAAAAGGAGAAATTTAGGAAAAAGGCAAAAAAGAAAGAAGAGAAAAACAGAAAGAAAAAGAAAGAAGAAAAAAAAGAAAGAAATGAAACAGATAGTTTACTTCTGTATATAAATATAGATGTAGCGATTATAGTGATCTTCAGCATACAGCTGTTCCATAATAGGATAAAAAGATCCACTCATAGAGAGAGAGTTTGTTAAAAAATAGCAGCAAGCCATAAGATTATAAATGATAATTTTTAGAACAGAGAAGGAGACACTTAGTAAGGAGCATAGGAAGTTGTTTGAACAAACAGAGGAGACAGGCTTGTATAGTAGGCAGCTTTTAGGCATGGTAGAAAGGATACCTGGTCAATCAATCTAAGCAGCACAGGTTAGCTCCACAGGAGTGTACAGCACACTGACGCTCCACAGCAGGACAGAGTCCTGATATACCCCTCAACCCCTCCCACACGTCCGTGCGTCAGAGGGGGCGCGGTCGGGCGTGAGCGGACACATAGTGTCAGCACGCAGGCGCCCACACTAACGCTGGACAAGAGGCCTACAATCCCCAGCAACCCCTGGGTTGGAAGGCGTGGACGGCCGAGTGGTCGGCCAATCATAGCGCGCCGGGGGAGGGGCACCGCCGTACAGCGGAGCAGCCCATAGGTACAGAGGAAGACCAATGTCTAAGAGCCGGGAGGGGCCAGATCGCCGATGGAGAGGGCGGGGAGCCAGCGATTAGGGGGGAGAGAGAGACACTGACAAAGAACGGGCTCACACAGTGAAGCCCTTGGGTGTCCAGATGGAAGGGGAAAAAAGGTGAAATATCAAACAACCGCAGCAGCATCACAAATCCTGCAGAATAATATAGGATTACCCAAAGGGCAAAGGAATAGCAACTCGGTATATAAAAAAATATATCATGACCCATAACTTAAAAAAGCAGGGCCATTGAAAAAAACCAGCATGGATGAAGGCAGGGTGGCAAGGGCATATATACAGTGGCAGAGCGATTCACAACAAGGTTCACACAGATAGGTAATATGTATAGATCAGAATAATAATTAAAAATCAAACATATCTGGGGCATTTATATAAAGAATAATAATTCATACACATACATTGATTAACAAAATGCCAAAATAGCCAAAGAAAGAAAACAGACAAAGGAAAGGAAAAAGGAGGAAAAGGAGAGGGGAAAAGATAGAAAAAAAGGAACAGGGGAAAAGGTAAAGCATATAAGGGAAGGGGAGACAAGAAAAAGGAAAAGAAAGGGAAGGGGAAAACAGAAAACAGAGAAAAGGAAAAAGAGGGAGGAAGGGGGGGGGGGGGAAAAAAAGGAAAGAACGAGAAAAGAAGGAGGAGCCAAGTACCAAAAGAAAGGGAGAGGAGAACAAAAACAGACAAATGATGCAGAGTGACAGGCATCATCTATTTCATGCTGGAGCAACCCGGGCGGTCGTCCGGTGAAAGCGTGGCAAGCCAATCAATAGAGCACAGGGATAGTGGAACTGAGACACATAGAATAGGTAGCCCTTACAGGAAAGATTTAAAACTGATATACTCGTTCAGTCCTGGGTAATGGGTGGCGTTTAGAGTTTGTATCCATTTAGTTTCAAGTTGCAGAAGACTGCGATCAATGCCCCCACCCCTAACATGTGTGGGCACATGTTCCAGGGCAGTGAATTTCACCATAGTGGGCTCGAAATTGTGCTCATGTCCCACATGCCGGCTAATGGCAGTGGTGGACAATTTTTTCCGTATAGGTGCAATATGGTCCGATATACGTTTGTGGAAAGGTCTTTTCGTCTTGCCTACGTAGAAGCACCCACACAAGCATTTGGCCAGATACACCACGCCGACTGTTTGGCATGTGACCCGATGCCGAATGGTGTGGGTACGTCCACCAGGCAGGACGACTGTCGATCCACTTAAGATAAAAGGGCACATGTGGCATCCCTTGCATGAGAAGGTGCCATTGATTATGTGTGGAGACTTTTCTAAGGGATTGTGATGACTCTAAAATGAAATAGCTGCTAGAAACCTATACTTTCGTTTGAAGGATAGAGGTTACAGTCATAATATCCTGAAGAAGGCCTACAATCGAGCCGCGAGTATTGACCGCAGGGACCTGATTTTTCCCCCCAGAAAGGTTAACTCCCTGCAACCAATACGTCTGCTCACTCAGTATTCTGCTTGCCATGCACAGTTTAAGGAAATTTTGGATAGGTATTGGCCGTTACTATTGGCTGACAATACCGTTAATAAATTCATTAAGGATCGACCGGAAATCACCTACCGCAGAGCACCATCTCTACGGGACAAACTTGTTCAGAGTCATCACAATCCCTTAGAAAAGTCTCCACACATAATCAATGGCACCTTCTCATGCAAGGGATGCCACATGTGCCCTTTTATCTTAAGTGGATCGACAGTCGTCCTGCCTGGTGGACGTACCCACACCATTCGGCATCGGGTCACATGCCAAACAGTCGGCGTGGTGTATCTGGCCAAATGCTTGTGTGGGTGCTTCTACGTAGGCAAGACGAAAAGACCTTTCCACAAACGTATATCGGACCATATTGCACCTATACGGAAAAAATTGTCCACCACTGCCATTAGCCGGCATGTGGGACATGAGCACAATTTCGAGCCCACTATGGTGAAATTCACTGCCCTGGAACATGTGCCCACACATGTTAGGGGTGGGGGCATTGATCGCAGTCTTCTGCAACTTGAAACTAAATGGATACAAACTCTAAACGCCACCCATTACCCAGGACTGAACGAGTATATCAGTTTTAAATCTTTCCTGTAAGGGCTACCTATTCTATGTGTCTCAGTTCCACTATCCCTGTGCTCTATTGATTGGCTTGCCACGCTTTCACCGGACGACCGCCCGGGTTGCTCCAGCATGAAATAGATGATGCCTGTCACTCTGCATCATTTGTCTGTTTTTGTTCTCCTCTCCCTTTCTTTTGGTACTTGGCTCCTCCTTCTTTTCTCGTTCTTTCCTTTTTTTGCCCCCCCCCCCCCCCTCCTCCCTCTTTTTCCTTTTCTCTGTTTTCTGTTTTCCCCTTCCCTTTCTTTTCCTTTTTCTTGTCTCCCCTTCCCTTATATGCTTTACCTTTTCCCCTGTTCCTTTTTTTTTTCTATCTTTTCCCCTCTCCTTTTCCTCCTTTTTCCTTTCCTTTGTCTGTTTTCTTTCTTTGGCTATTTTGGCATTTTGTTAATCAATGTATGTGTATGAATTATTATTCTTTATACAAATGCCCCAGATATGTTTGATTTTTAACTATTATTCTGATCTATACATATTACCTATCTGTGTGAACCTTGTTGTGAATCGCTCTGCCACTGTATATATGCCCTTGCCACCCTGCCTTCATCCATGCTGGTTTTTTTCAATGGCCCTGCTTTTTTAAGCTATGGGTCATGATATATTTTTTTATATACCGAGTTGCTATTCCTTTGCCCTTTGGGTAATCCTATATTAGTCTGCAGGATTTGTGATGCTGCTGCGGTTGTTTGATATTTCACCTTTTTTCCCCTTCCATCTGGACACCCAAGGGCTTCACTGTGTGAGCCCGTTTTTTGTCAGTGTCTCTCTCTCCCCCCTGATCGCTGGCTCCCCGCCCTCTCCATCGGCGATCTGGCCCCTCCCGGCTCTTAGACATTGGTCTTCCTCTGTACCTATGGGCTGCTCCGCTGTACGGCGGTGCCCCTCCCCCGGCGCGCTATGATTGGCCGACCACTCGGCCGTCCACGCCTTCCAACCCAGGGGTTGCTGGGGATTGTAGGCCTCTTGTCCAGCGTTAGTGTGGGCGCCTGCGTGCTGACACTATGTGTCCGCTCACGCCCGACCGCGCCCCCTCTGACGCACGGACGTGTGGGAGGGGTTGAGGGGTATATCAGGACTCTGTCCTGCTGTGGAGCGTCAGTGTGCTGTACACTCCTGTGGAGCTAACCTGTGCTGCTTAGATTGATTGACCAGGTATCCTTTCTACCATGCCTAAAAGCTGCCTACTATACAAGCCTGTCTCCTCTGTTTGTTCAAACAACTTCCTATGCTCCTTACTAAGTGTCTCCTTCTCTGTTCTAAAAATTATCATTTATAATCTTATGGCTTGCTGCTATTTTTTAACAAACTCTCTCTCTATGAGTGGATCTTTTTATCCTATTATGGAACAGCTGTATGCTGAAGATCACTATAATCGCTACATCTATATTTATATACAGAAGTAAACTATCTGTTTAATTTCTTTCTTTTTTTTCTTCTTTCTTTTTCTTTCTGTTTTTCTTTTCTTTCTTTTTTGCCTTTTTCCTAAATTTCTCCTTTTTTTCTATTTTTTGACATAAGATTTGGATCAGCTTGTTACAGATCTGATAAGCCTCCTGTCTCAAGCTAGGCGTATGCCTCCACAGATGCTATACCTGTTCATTTAAGCACTGTGAGTGTACATTTCATTCATCACTTTCTATAAATATTTTTATTAAGTATTCTATAATAGATACTGATATTACTACTCTTCCCCACAGTTGGCCACTCTGTCTCTGGGTGCCGCCCCTTGCCTCTCCGATGGTTGGGGATTGTGTGAATTCCATCTGCAGCGGCTCCTCATTTTTTCCTGCCTAGGTTATCCTTTTGGCTGTCAACTTGTGCTCATCCGGCCTGATTTTTCAGGCATGTGATGGAACCAGGGTATACACGCACCCTGTTGTCTTTTTACTCCCACTACGGACCAGCAGGTAGGCATTATGTGATATACACTGACAGAGCGACTTTATTTACTTATTGTTTATGTATATCTAATGTTTCTATGTATAAATCGTTAACTTTCTTTCTCTGTATGTCATTATCAGAATCCAAACTCTGATCTCAACCACCCCTGAAGAAGCCTGACCGGGCGAAATATATAGGGTTTACCAACCGGGTTGCGATCTCTGTTACAGTACTGATGTCTGTTATGGGAACCTTTTAACTTTGTACTCTTGATCAGGTTGTTGAGTTGTGTAGTGGGCTCCTGTGAGGTCTATGATATGCCTTACAACCTGACGCTACTCTGTTTTTTAATAAATCATTAAAATTTATATTATTTGTTCTATTTTCCTTTACTGGTTTTTGCATGCACCGCTATAGTCCCGCCACTGTTCTACTTTCCCATACAACTCCTGGAATGCAACAGCTAGTGGTCGGCCCGACTTCCAAAACCAGTATAAAAAATAAAATGGTAGTGGGCATTTTGAACGTAAGTTAGGGCAGCCTGGGAGGCAATTGCCACCCTGCCCCCCGGCCCAGCCCTCCCCTGCCTGCTCTCTATTTTCCCGTCGGGATTCCAGGCAGAGTGTTTCCTGCCGAGAAAACCGGTCATCTGTATGCTGACCTGAGTGAAGAAAAAACGTGCATGCTCGATAAGACTTCGACGCATACGCGGTAGCATACAAAGTTAGTGTGGGGTGTAGCAAGATGGCAGCGACGGAATCGAATGTGATGAGACACCAGCTCGTCATAGTCGATGACATCACCTCGTACTTGCCATTCAAAAGAACGGCGGTTCTTTTGAGTGGCCGTCTCTATACACGGCTTTGCAAGGCAAGCTTGCCAGGAATCCTGTCAGGGCTTAAGACCCAAAAGCTAATGGAGATCACTGTAGTAGCAGTGCTTACTACAGCGTTTTCCAACTTTCACAGGGATCCCACAGGTATGAATGTAAAAATTGCCATACCTGGAATTCACCTTTAATCACTATGGGTGCATATAAATAGGGTACACATAAAACTGCAGGCTGGATGTGATGGCATTATCCACTCACACAGAACAGAATGTAATAAAATCAGGAAAGATTACTGTAGAAAGCTGAGCCAAAATAATGCCAAGAATCTATCTCTATGGACAACAAAACTTTCTATTTTCATCTTTTCAGGGAAAGTCCATTGTTCCTAAAAAAAGATGATTCATGTGAACTTTCTTTGCCTTTTGTTTAGCACACTGAAGAAAAAAAAAGAATGATAACCAAAAGTGTTCAGTGTTTTGCAGATCAGGATGTCATGTACCCACCCCATCACTTACAATGCAGCTGTACATAGCACAAGAATGTGTAATTGAAAACGGAAAAAAATTCCCAAACTTTTCACTGTTACAAATATGCAATATACTAAGTTGTATGTTCTCAAGTAAATCATTGTCTCTTGCCACTAGATTTGTTTATTTTGTCAGTTTTTACCGCAGTTTTATTCACATCTGTGGTAGAAAACCACAGGGAGAATGTAGCAAACCTTGAGACACCATTTAAGTGAACTATCCATGAAGAGATCTCTGCAATGCAATGATGTTCACACCAAAAAACACATTGGGGTTCATTTACTAAAACTGAAGAGCACAAAATCTGGTGCAGCTGTGCATGGAAACCAATCAACTTCTAACTTCAGCTTGTTCTATAAAGTGGATGTAAACCCATTTTTTTTTAAATTTAATTAAGACTTGCGCCTTGTACAGTATAGGATTTCATGTCATCTGTGCCCAGTCTTGCCACAAAGCGTTAATCCAGCTCTGAACAGTCCCCTTATCTTTTTTCAGTTGATAAAAACTGACACAGAGAAATAGGAGTCAGTTCTTCCCCCTTGCTGTGAGTGACAGCAGAAGCCTGAGAGAGGCATTTTGTGTACTTCAGATCCCCCCTCCTTTCTTCTCCAGGTCTCACAGGATTGGCTGCTCCACACCTCAGCATGATTGGGCATGCTGAAGTCATGTGGTGACTTTTCTGTGTTTTGACTGGATGTTAGTAATCATAGCAGAAGTTCGGTGTAAGAAATACATAGGTGAAAATGCATGTTGACAAGGGGAGTGTAGAGGTGAGCGGGGAGTCTACTGGCATCACGACTCCACCCACCAAGCTCCGGACAACAGACCCACCCACAGAATCTGCAGTTTTTCAGGTCTCATAACAGACAGAGGGGAGACATTTGACAGGTAAGGATATATGCAGTAGGCATGTATAGCCTTATAGATAACCACTATGGCAGTAGTTTAGAAAGGATGAGAGTGGGTACAGGAGAGCTCAAGCAAGCTACAGAAGGTGGTAGGTGGTAAATCCCCTCCCGATGCTTGTAAAAGCAGTCCAGTGATTAGTTAAAATGTATGCAGAAAATGGAAAAAAATCCATTACGACCACTTTAATCTAAAGGTAAGCCTAGATTAAGGCTTACCTGTAGGTGCTTGAAATATCTCCCAGACCTGCACGGTCTAGGAGATATTTGCAAATCGCCGTAGGGCGTTTTCTTCTGCGCATGCGCCAGATTTAGAAAGGGTACACTGTGCCTTTTCTATCTCGGGTCATGCTGTTAAAGGCGGCTCCTGTGCGCACGCACGTGGGAGTGAAGTCACGCGACGCCGGCCAGTCACAGAGCCGGAGTTTGCGGCCCTGGAAGAAAGAGGGGTGAAGAATGGCCGCTTGCTACAAGCGAGGAAGACGGGGACATCATGGGTTTCTTCTGTAGGTAAGTGTCACATAATGGGCTACTATGCGATGCATAGTAGTCCAATATGCTTTACCTTTGCAGGGAAACAAAGAGGAAGTAACACCCATCAGGGTTTACTTCCTATTTAAGCTTTAAATGAAAAAACCTGGAAGCTGATTGATTTCTATGCAGAGCTGCACCAGATTTTGCAGTCTCCAGTTTTAGTAAATCAACCCCAGTGTGTCAACCTCTGTGTCAATGGACGCAGCAGCGGGACTCGGGAGAGAGCCTGCATGGGTGCCCCCATTGAAATCGGCTTTCTGTGGGGGCACCGAATGAAGAGAAGGGGCCTGGAGCACCGGCTGGTGATCCCAGAAGAAGAGGATCGGGGCTGAAATTTGCAAAACCATTGCACAGAGCTGGTGAGTATAGGCATGTTTGTTATTTCTTTTTATTTTTAATTGAACGTTTACAACCATTTTAAGCTTTGAAAAAAATAAAAATAAATTGAAGCTGATTGGTTTCTATGCAGAATTGCACCAGATTTTGCATGCTCCAGTTTTAGTAAATCAACCCCAGTATGTAAACATGTAAGTGCATTGCTGCAAACTTCAAAATCACCCATAGAAATGCAGTCAGTTAGGCATTGGGGTTGATTTATTAAAGCTGATGCACTCAGAATATGGTACAGCTATACATGGTAGCCAATTCTTTGCATCACGGTGAATAGCCTTCTGTGCTGCAGCTCCCCCCTGACCCCCCTATTCCTTACCTGAGTCAGATCCGATCCAGCGATATGCATGCGCGCATCGGCTCTAGCCGCTGTCGCTCTCCTCATTGGACAGATTAATAGCAGTAGGGGAGCCATTGGCTCCCACTGCTTTCAATCAAAAGCTGTGAATTGGGAGCAAGGGGTGGGGCCAAGTAACGCTGCAGCGGGACTCATGAGCGAGCACGCACAGGTGCCCAAATTGAAAGCGGCTTTCCGTGGGTGCACACAATGAAGAGGAGGGACCAGGAGCACCGGCAGGAGATCCCAGAAGAAGGGTGATCTTTTCAAAACCATTGTACAGAGACGATGAGTATAGTAATTTTTTTTAATTGAACGTTTACAACCACTTTAAGCTTTGACAAGAAAAAAATGGAAGCCAAATGGTTTCTATGCAGAGCTGCAGAGTCTGACTTTAGTACACTCAGGGGGTTATTTACGAAAGGCAGTGAAAGTGCACTTGGAAGTGCAGTCGCTGTAGATCCGAGGGGGACATGCAAGGAAAAATAAAAAACAGCATTTTAGCTTGCACATGATTGCATGATAACATGCACTGAAAGTGCACTTGGAAGTGCAGTCGCTGTAAATCTGAGGGGTAGATCTGAAATGAGGGGAAGCTCTGCTGATTTTATTATCCAATCATGTGCAAGCTAAAATACTGTTTTTTTATTTTCCTTGCATATCCCTCTCGGATCTACAGCTACTGCACTTCCGAGTGCAATTTCAAGTGCACTTTGCACTTGTAGTTTGCACTTGCAGTGCAAAGTGGATTTGCCTTTCGTAAATAACCCCCAATGTCTTTACTAATTTCTCTCAAAGGACTGATCCCACAGGCCCAGTGCTGTAGACGGAAACAATCTTCACGCTTACCTCAAAATCAACACAGATACCATCATAGTGTATTCATTTGAATCACCAGAAAATTTATAAAATAATACACTAACATCTGAATAGGTTAAAATCGCATAATGTGTAAGGCCCCATTCACACGAGACAGACTCTGTTCCTACGGAGTCCGCCTGCTCCCGCCAGCTCAGCGGGAGATCAGTACGCTGAGCCGACGGATGACAAGCTCCTCTCTGCTCACTTAGCAGGGAGGGGCTTGTCGGGCACCGCTGTCTCCTATGGAGCGATCTGATGAAAACGGACAGCATGTCCGTTTTCATCAGATCTTACCCGATCCGCATGGACGGATGGGGACGTGCCCCCCCATACGTCTGTTTTTAGCGGATCGGATAGGGTCGGATGTTAGCGGACATGTCTCCATAGGGATGCATGGAGCGGCCGTTCAGGTCCGCCGTCAAAACTGACAGGCGGACCCGAACGGTCCGACGTGTGAATGAGGCCTAAGGCTTATTCTCGGGATCTGACAGCTCTCCTGCCACACTTTTGATACTCCGGTCCCATCATCGCCTAGTACCGCCCCACTTGTATCATGACAAATCACGTGACTTTATCAGGGGATCCCCTGGAGTGGACACTGATTATTATTATTATTATACAGTATTAATAAAGCGCCAACAGTTTGCGCAGCGCCTTACAACTTGAGGAAGGAGAGTACAGTTACAATACAATTCAATACAGGAGGAATCAGAGGGCCCTGTTCATTAGAGCTTACAATCTAAAAGGGAGGGTCAAGTGATACAGAAGGTAATAGCTGTGGGGGATGAGATGATGGAGAAAATAAAAGTACAGTTGTGGAGGTAGGATAGGCGTCTCTGAAGAGAAAATTTTTCAGGGATCGTCCAAAAGTGGATAGAGTAGGGGTTGGACAGATAGGGATAGGGAATTCCAAAGGATGGGAGAGGCTCGGGAGAAGTCCTGGAGGCGAGTATGGGAGAAGTTGACAAGGGAGCTAGAGATCAGAACGTCTTGGGAGGATCAAAGAGAACAATTTGGTTGGCGCTGATGCATGAGAAAGATATATATTTTTATGGGACTTGTGTATTTGTGATTTCTAGCGACAACATTAGGAGAAATTATTATATGTTCTTTACACTTTGATTTGTGCACATAGCAGCAGCGCAACACTAATTTAATTTATTATTTGTTTATTATTTATTTATTTATTATTAAGTTACTCAGCTATGCCAGCACAGAAAGGTACTTTCAAGCATAAATCAGTAACAAAACATAACATGTAGAGGGCAGGATTATAAAAGGACAAAAGCGTGAGAGATCCTAATTGGTCTTTAAGTCTGTAATTACATAATTGGGTTTTAGTGTATTAACTTTAAAACCCTTCCTTACACCTCTTTGGTGCAGTCAATTATAAAGGCCATCCTCCATAGGGACGAATGGTAACACCTGTAACACATGTAGAATACTCTGCATTGCCACTACACCCCATGAAAAGAATTGTGACTGTATATCCTAAGACCTGCAGGTGCAGTAGAAAGCTAAAACAGTTCATTCCAATCCAGGATCTATCAGCGCAGAGGGGCTAGACACGCCATAGATCAGGGATCTTAAACTGGCGGCCCTCCAGCTGTTGTGAAACTACAAGTCCCATCATGCCTCTGCCTGTGGGAGTCATGCTTGTAACTGTCAGTCTTGCAATGCCTCATGGGACTTGTAGTTTAAAATTTACTGACACGACACCCAAAATTTACTGCCACAGCCAAGTTTTTACTGGCATTTCCAAAAGTTATAAGATGACAGTTTTTATTGCACATTTCAGTATTTAGGCTACGAACAAGTACAATATGCAACTAGCAATGTGATTTAAGGTAGATATTAAATTGGTTGTAAAGGTTTGTTTTTATTTTCTAAATAGGTTCCTTTAAGCTAGTGCATTGTTGGTTCATTTACCTTTTCCTTAGATTTCCCTTCTAAATGTTTTTTTTCTTTGTTTTATTTGTCTGAATTTCTCACTTCCTGTTCCTCCTCAGTAAGGTGTTCTGGCTGACTAACCCCCGGCCAGAACAGTTCGGATGATGGGGGCAAGCTTACTGAGGAGCAACAGGAAGTGAGAAATTCAGACAAAGAAAACAAAGGGAAAAAAAACATTTAGAAGGGAAATTGAAGGAAAAGGTAAGTGAACAATGCACTAGCTTAAAGTAACCTATTTATAAAATAAAAAAATGAACCTTTACAATCCCTTTAAGGCAAAAAAACATATTTCTTATTTTATTTTTGATATAGTAAGTAAGTAGCTCAGGGACAGGGCTCAGGGGGGCAAGAAATTAGAATGGGCACACACACATGAAATTGACTCTCACAGTGACACTGACAGCAGTGTGCAGCAGCACAGATGACAGATGATGACACCTTACCGACACAAGACGTCTCCTCCTGAGTCACAGTGGCATTTTCTCTCCACGCCAAGCAGTGGGGTATCTAGGGTATGGTAGCCATGGCAAGTGCCATGGGCGCCATATCAAGGGGGCGCTGTTGAGTGGACAGGCAGCAAGGCACTTACCAGGGTCTGAGGGTCTCTTCTTCCCTCCTCCTGAGCATAGGCAGGATCTCCTTTTCAGCACCTTTGCTAATGAACAATGGCAGCGATATCCCTGCTGCGTTCAGCCACAGCCCTCCCCTGTTCTCTCAGGCTCTCCAATTCCATCTGGTCAGATTGGCAGCGCACGAAGAAGGAAGAACATCAGTTTCTCCCTCTCCTCTGTGAAAACTGAGGCCCTAAGTGATGAAGATTTCATCACTTGCAGTATTGGTTCTGCATTTACCTGGCTTTGGAGGACAGAGGAGGGATCAGGGGGCTAATAACCCCCAGATTTCTCCATAAAGAGGATATGTCACTACCCAAGATATCACAAGGGATGATAAATACCACTTGTTTTGTTAGCTGTTTTTTTTGTTAAGGTTATCTGAAAGATGGGTTTCAAATGTTTCGACAGGGGCGCAGTTTCAGTGCTTGCCATAGGCGCTATTTTCACTAAATACGCCTTTGACGCCAAGTGGCCCCTTAGTCCACTCCAATCAAAACAGCACTGAAAGTCCCACTCCAAGCTTATCTTGCACCCATCCCGGGGACCCACACACGAGGCTCCGGCCGATCCGCTCGAGTCCCTTACACCATGACATCACACGACACACTCAGGCACTGCCTCTACCAGACCTGATCCCTGCTGGCGTCGTCTGAACACACTGTAGCAGGCACTGGGATGGGACATCACAGCCATATTTTTTATTGGCAACCTTTTCCTGTCAATGGCATTTACTGGAAGGACTCAGGAGAAAAAGTGCCCATTTTTTACTGGCTGAGGCCTCGTATACACGACCGTTTTCCTCGACAGAATCCATCAAGAAACTTGGTGGCAGAACTTTTTTGCCAAAGAAAACGATCGTGTGTATGTTTTTCATCGAGAAAACTGTCGAGGAACTCGATGAGAAAAAAAGAGAACAAGTTCTCTTTTTCCTCGTCGGGAGTCTCATGCCGCGTACACACGGTCATTTTTCGGCATGGAAAAAAATGTCATTTTTTAAAATGTGGTTGGGCTTCACATCGTTTTTCGGATTCTGAAAAGCGACAAAAAAAAATTCGAAAGTGCTGCATTTTTTAATGTCGTTTTTCGAAAAGTTGTTCTTCGTGTTGTAAAAAATGATCGTGTGTGGGCAAAAACGACGTTTTAAACCCGCACATGTATGCCCAGAAGCAAGTTATGAGACGGGAGCGCTCGTTCAGGTACCATTCATAATGGAGTAAGCACATTCATCACGCTGTAACAGACAAAAAAGCGCGAATCGTCTTTTACTAACAAGGAACCAGCTAAAAGCAGCCCAAAGGCGAACAGAACTTCCCCTTCAGAGTGCCGTCGTACGTGTTGTACATCACCGCGCTTTGTTCATCATTTTTCAAAAACGATGGTGTGTGGGCAACATCGTTTTTAATGATGAAGTTGGAAAAACTTCGTTTTTTGGACATGCTGAAAAATGTCATTTTTTTCCATTCCCAAAAATGACCGTGTGTACGCGGCATCAATTTCCTCGTCGGGCTGGTTTTCGACGAGAAACACGTTCGTGTGTATGCTGAGAAACCCGCGCATGCTCAGAATAAAGTATGAGACGGGAGCGCACCTTCGGTAAAAGTAGCGTTTGTAATGGAGATAACACATTTGTCACGCTGTAACAGACTGAAAAGTGCAAATTGGCTCTCACCAAACTTTTGCTTAAAGCGGAGGTTCACCCTTTAAAACATTTTTTGACATCACACAAAGTCGCGCCATCCTACCGACACAATGCCGGTGTTTTTTTTTTTTTTTTTCAGCACTCTTAATCCCGATTTTCACCTCACGGCGATCCCGCGGGAGTGGGCGTTCCTAAGCACTGCCTATGATTGACAGGCTTCCGTACGGCGCATACTGCGCGGCACAGGTTGCCGACAGAACCCGAACGTTGGTGCGCAGGCGCCGTATAGAGCCGCACCGACGTTCGGGTTTTTCCGGCAACCTGTGACACGCAGTATGCGCCGTTCAGAAGCCTGTCAATCACAGGCAGTGCTTGAGAAAGCCCACTCCCGCGGGATCGTCGTGAGGTGCAAATCGGGATTAAGAGGTATATGCTGACAAAAAAACACCGGCATTGTGTCGGTAGGATGGCGCGACTTTGTGTGATGTCAAAAAATGTTTTAAAGGGTGAACCTCCGCTTTAACACGCAGTAACATGAGATTAGCAAAAGCAGCCCCAAGGGTTGTGCCAGTGGAATGGAACTTCCCCTGCCGGTGTACGTGTTGTACGTCACCGCGTTTGAGAACGATGAGATTTGGTCTTGACAGTGTGTACGCAAAGCAAGCTTGTCAAGTTTCTCGACAAGCCTAACAAGGAACTCGTCGAGGAAAACAATGTTTCATTTACGACGAGTTCCTCGGTCGTGTGTACGAGGCCTGACAGGAAAAATACTGACGGTTCGGCAACACTGAACGGGTATAACGTTTATTTTTTAGGAAAGAACAATGCTTGGTAAAAACGCGCTCAGCATTTTAGTATCTAGAAAGCCTGCATCCGGCTGGAGACAATACTAACCACTCTGCCACTTCAGCATTTAGAAGATAAATGATTCCAGTCCATTCTAATAAAAACACTAATAAAGAAGGTTTATTCTTGTTATCATTACTGTGAAGAAAGGAAAATCTCATGTCACTCTCTGACACTTCTCCACGCAGTTGTAATGGTTTCTATTCAGCCCTTTCCTCCCACGTCTGTGTGCCTCCGCCAGTACTATCTCCCTCCCCAGCCATGTCCCTCCTGCTCTCCTGGGAGTGTTCACTCCTTCACAGAGTCTTAGGTCACCTGCCAAGTGTTTGTGTAGCAGTGAAAGGCTGAGTACAAGACTTCCTCTCACAGTCTTCACATCAGCCCTGCGCTTTCTCTGCTTCATATTACTTGCACTACCTGGATAGTTCAGCCTATAATGCATGGAAGCCTCCTCCACCCTCCACATCAGAAGGGGCTCATCATAACCTGCCTGACAGCTTCTGTGCAGGTGCCTGGGGCATTGTTGTGGTAGGTGCAACCTGTAAAGAAGTGTGTATGGCAACCAGCAGCTGAAAAGTCAGAGAGTGAAGATTTACGCTACACAAGGGCTGAGCCAGCGCTGACAAAAGAACAGTCTGAGAGGGGACGTTGACAGCTGAGTTTAAGTCCCAAGACACAGGACTGCGCTTACTGATAAGTAGCCTTCTGCTGATCCGCAGATAGACTCTCTGCCTTGGAACTTGAAGCAGGAATGTGGAAGAATGATGCCCTTTAAATTCTCCGCCATAGAGTACCTGTCTGGAATTGGTTACCAAAAAGATGACTGCTGGAGACACCTTTATAGTATAACTGATCCTGCTTCCACTGAGCTAGACATAGGGCAGGTCAGATTGTCCACTGGAGAGGATGCTACTTGTGTTTCTGTTGCCTAGAAGCTTGCAATCTTTGCCATCACTCTATTCTATTGACTTATTTTGAACGACCAGCGTGGAAATCAATTGTATTGTAATTAGGTGTCTGAGATCAGAGGGAGAGCTGAACGATTGCTAGTACCTTCCAGTGTCTGCCTAATGGTTCTCATTACTGAATTGCTCTCTCTAGTCTCCATTCCACACAAGATTTTGCCTTTATGTGGTATGAGACATAGGAACAAGATGCATTTCTTCAGGAGTTACTCCTATGAGATCCAAGTGGACAACAGATCTAAGGACTTTGCCAGCAGCATCCAGGGCATCCGATGGGTATGTACCACGTAGGATTCTGTATCGTGAGAAGCGTTGCATGGATGCGAGTGGCTGATCACATATTGCATGTTCCAGCTGGTATTTTTATGTAAGACTAGCTGAATACCCGGCGTTGCCCGGTCTTCCTATCTTAACCTTTTGGGGAGGAAAATCATAGTAATATAAATATACCCATCTTTTATATAAGGGTGTAGGTAAGGGTTAATTTAACTGTCATATATTTTTATTTGGCATATAAGTAATATGTGTACCAGGTATTATTGAAATATCTCCAGGCGTACAGAAGTTATGTGGGAACATACATTTCCCATTGATTTGCATGGGACTTTAAACAAAAACCCCGACCCTCACAAATGGGGGTAGTTAAGGGATAAATTAACTATCCTATAGTTTAAGTGGACATATAAGTAACATGTGACCAAGTGTTATCGAAATATCTACAGCCGTTTGGAAGTTATGAAGTAACATGTATTTCCCATAGAGTTGAATGGGACTTTAAAGAAAAACCCCGACCATGGCAAATGGGGGTGGGTAAGGGTTAAACCACCTATCCTATGTTTGTTGCTGACATATAAGTAACATGTGTGCCAAGTTTCATGTTAATATCTTTAGCCGTTTGGACGTGATGCTGGAACATACATACATACATACACACACACACACACACACGTTGAGTTTTATATATATAGATTAGCATCTTTCCCATGTGCAGTTTACCAGCCATCCACTGAATGGAAAAATCTAATGCCGCGTACACACGATCATTTTTCAGCATGAAAAAAACGTAGTTTTTCAGCATGTCCAAAAAACGACGTTTTCCCGACTTCATCATTAAAACGATGTTGCCCACACACCATAGTTTTTAAAAAATGATCTAGCAAAGCGCGGTGACGTACAACACGTATGACGTCACTATAAAGGGGAAGTTCCATGCGGATGACGCCACCCTTGGGGCTGCTTTAGCTGATTCCGTGTTAGTAAAAGACGATTCGCGCTTTTCTGTCTGTTACAGCGTGATGAATGTGCTTGCTCCATTATGAACGGTAGTTTTACCAGAACGAGCGCTCCCGTCTCATAACTTGCTTCTGAGCATGCGCAGGTTTTTTTACGTCGTTTTAGCCCACACACGATGATTTTTTACAACCCGAAAAACGACATTGTTTAAAACGACGTTAAAAAATGCAGCATGTTCGAATTTTTTTTTTTCATTTTTCAGAACCTGAAATTTTAAATGACGTTTTTGAAAAACAGCGTTTTTTTCATGCCGAAAAGTGATCGTGTGTACGCGGCATAAGAAGGAGAAAAGGCATGGTTGTATGTAGAAAACCAATAGAGTGTAGGAATCCTAAAAAACAGTATTTGCCGTTTGGTGCGCTGAATACATTTTTTACATTTAAAACGTATATTAACGGATGAATATTGTGTCATTTTGGAGGTGGTTGTTTGTTTCTGGCCATCTGTCCTAGTGGCAGCGGATAAGGAACATTGTTAATGATGATACACTAAAGGAATTGAAAATGAAATGTATTTGTTGTTATGTTTTTTTTATGGTCATTAGGGCTCATTTAGACGTGCTTCCAGGGCAGCGGTAAAACCATGGTCGATCCAAGGTTTTACCACCCCCCCAACTGCCCACCTGAACACAGACAAGCAGCCGCTCAGGGCTGTACACATGTTGTGGCCACTAATCTGTGCTTTGCGGTGGTTGCAAAAAATTAGACCTCCTGTTGCATTCTATGAGCAGTACCACCACCATACACAACCCATTAAAGCCGTGCAGTGGCTTGGCCTTAATAGTGTTAAAACAGGCAGTGAGGAGGTGACATATTGCAGACCCATAGGCAAAAGAATAAAAACATAGGCCCGGATTCACTAAGCACTTGCGCCGACGTATCTCGAGATACGCCGCGTAAGTGCAAATATGCGCCGTCGTATCTGTGCGCCGGACTCAGAAACTAAGATACGCCTGAAAATAGGCTTCATCCGACCGACGTAACTTGCCTACGTCGGGGTATAGTGGGCGCATAATTACGCTGGACGTGTTTGGCGCTCCCATTGATTTTCTATTCACATATGCAAATGAGGGAGATACGCCGATTCACGAACGTACGTCCGTCCGACGCAGTGCGCGTAAAGTCATACGTCCGGCGTAAAGTTTTGCCCCATAAAGGAGGTGTAACTCAGCAGCATCCATGCAAAGGGCTGCACCAGGGAACACAACGTATTTTACGTAGGACGTGAATATGACTAGGCGTAGGTTACGTTCACGCCGGTGGCAGTGATCCGACGTATCTTAGGCAGTTGTTCCGACGTGATCGTGAGCATGCGCACTGACATGCACCCACGGGACAACGCATGCGCAGATGGCGATACGTATCTTTCTGGCGCTCGACCCATCATTTGCATGGGGTCACGCCTCATTAGCATGGCTCATGCCCACTTCCACTTACGCCGACTTACGCCTGAGAAACTCAGCGCAGATTTGGGAGGAAGTGCTTTGTGAATTCAGTGCTTGCCTCTCTGCGCTGCGTCGGCGTAGCGTAAAGGAGATACGCTACGGCGGCATAAATATGCGCCAGTGTCTGTGAATCCGGGCCATATATGCTGCAATTTGTCGATAGCATTAACACGGCAGTTTACGTTTTCTGGGTCCGACCTGCAACGTTATTTTAATAGTGGGCGATTTTGCTAGTAGGTCTATTGATTTTCCACTTCTTGTAACAGGTGACCACAGTGTTTGCTTTGCAGGAAAAGCACTGCATTGTTGTCAGCTTGTGGACAGGGCAGCTTTTGATGGACATGTATTTTTGAGGGTGTTTAAATAGGTTAGCAGGAGCACCTATAAGGAGAACTATAAGATATTAGTGAAGACCTAATAATAGTCTTATCAATATTAAAGCTGAACTCTGGGGAAAACAAAAATACTTTTGCAGCAGGGCTTCCCCCACACTTCAAGGGTTAAATACGTATTCATACCTAAGGTACAAGTAAGATGCTCTGGCAGACACACGCACTATGACATCATCAAGTACAATCATTGTACATGAGGATGCCGAAAGACCGACGACAAACTGGAATGTGAGGGAGATGATTTGAGTGCTGGTTGCCAGTAGAGCGTAGGTACTGTAGGTAGGTAGTTAGGTAAATAAAAGTCCTAGGCATTTACAGACATCTGTGGCAGTGGGAGCCCCACTGCAAGGGAATTTTTGTTTTTGTTTTCCCCAGAGATCAGCTTGAAGCTGAGATTCCCACAGTACATGCAATATGGTTCTACATCGATCCCCCACAAACCTACTCTTTTAAGCATAGATCACTGCATTGTGGGATGGGGCATGCCTACTATTTCTGTACTTGGGAAATCAGAATATTTGGAGGATTTTAGTCATGCTATCAGGATATTGTCTATGTAAACAAAGTTATGATCTGGTATTTTATAGTGACAATCTTCGGCGTTTTACCGCGTTTGCGTTTATAAGCGTTTAGTTAAGAAACATCATAAGACCCTCCCTAAGCTCAAAAAACAGTATTATTTAACCATTTCAGCCATTTTGTGAGACCAGAGTGAGTAGCAGCTGAGAGAGCAGCAGTGTACTTGTATATAGCGTGTTACTTGCCACGTCACCTGCCACAAGCTGCGGATTGTCCACTTGCCACGTCACCTGCCACAAGTTGTGAATTGTCCACTTGCCACATTACCTGGCCACGTCACCTGCCACAAGTTGTAAATTGTCCATTTGCCACATCACCTGGCCACGCCACCTGCCACAAGTTCTGGATTGTCCACTGGCCACGTCACCTGGCCACGTCACCTGGCCTACATCACCTGACCACGTCACCTGCCACAAGTTCTGGATTATCCACTTGCCAAATCACCTGACCACGTCACCTGCCACAAGTTGTGGATTCTCCACTGGCCACATCACCTGGCCACGTCACCTGCTACAAATTGTGGATTGTCCACTTGCCACATCACCTGGCCATGTCACCTGGCCGTGTCACCTGTTCACATCACCTGGCCACAAGTTGTGGATTGTCCACTGGCCACATCACCTGGCCATGTCACCTGCCACAAGTTGTGAATTGTCCACTTCACCACGTCACGTGGCCACGCCACCTGCCACAAGTTGTGGATTGTCCACTGGCCACATCACCTGGCCACGTCACCTGCCACAAGTTGTGGATTGTCCACTTGCCATGTCACCTGGCCATGTCACCTGCCACAAGTTGTGGATTGTCCACTTGCCACGTCACCTGACCGCATCACCTGCAACGTCACCTGTTCACATCACCTGGCACGTCACCTGGCCACAAGTTGTGGATTGTCCACTGGCCACATCACCTGGCCATGTCACCTGACCATGTCACCTGGCCACGTCACCTGCCACAAGTTGTGGATTGTCCACTGGCCACGTCACCTGGCTACGTCACCTGCCACAAGTTGTGGATTGTCACCTGGCCACGTCACCTGGCCACATCACCTGCCACGTCACCTGGCCACGTCACCTGCCACAAGTTGTGGATTGTCCACTTACCACGTCACCTGGCCACAAGTTGTGGATTGTCCACTGGCCACATCACCTGCCACAAGTTGTAGATTGTCCACTGGCCACGTTACCTGGCCACATCACCTGCCACGTCACCTGGTCACGTCACCTGCCACAAATTGTGGATTGTCCACTTGCCACGTCACCTGGCCACAAGTTGTGGATTGTCCTTTTTTTTTTTGCACTCCTAAACATATCTACAGTGGTATAGATATGTTTCCTATAGAGATATTTGTTTTACATGGTTGACATAATGGCAACCACCTAAAACCCTAAATCAGCCTATCTCAACCAGGGTTTCTCCAAGGGTTGCTAGAGGTTCCATGAGCAAGGAGCAATTCAGCCTCTCAAATAAGTTTCCATCGACACCAGTGAACTTTTTATCTTTGATGGGGGCATTCTTCCCAGGGACCATCGAGTCAATGCAGGAGTCTCCAAACTTTTCAGTACAATCGCCATATCATGTATTTTATGAACTTTGGGGGGGCTTAAAAAATGGACTCCCCTCTCACATCAGAGTCCCCCTTATGCATCAGAGCATCTTTCACATCAGGTGAATTTCCAATCAGAGCATCTCTTACATCAGAGCACCCCACAACATACAGGAGAAGATGCTGCAGACCCGGTAAAATCTTGTAGCGCGCCAAAAGTGGCCCGTGGGCTGTAGTTTGGAGACCATTGTGCTAATGTATCATGAGCTTTAGACCTGGTAATTATTAGAAGGGGTTCCTTGGGACCGGAAAGTGATTTTAAGGGTTCCTCTATGTTAAAAAGGTTCAGGAAGACTGCAAGTATTAGTTTGAGTGCTGACACCAATCAGTATTTGTCTTATAATGGTAACACCTACACAATGAACCCATCTGTCACTATCTGTGCAGTAAATGAGATGTATGACATTACTTTTAGCTTTGCTTAGCCCATTTTCCATGTTGGCAGCCTTTGAGGCTAATGGACATTTGCACAAAGGCGAATAGCGCTTTACTTCCTGGAACTTTTACATAATATCCGTAAATACGATCCACGGCTCATTTATGTAATCTGACCTGTGATTTATTTTTACTTGTCCTGAACTAATAAAAACGTGTTGATGTATCCTTATTTCCAATTCACGGTGCTGATTAAAAGGTGGCGCCCACTGATTTTACTTGTTTCGTACATAGAAGCGTCCACCGTTCTGCTGTATACAAGATAACATTCTGCATTCCTTTGTTCTTATATTAACAGCAATATCTGATTTTGTGTCCAACACTCCAAAGTAAGAGCAGCTTTTTAGGTCAACATTAAAATTCCAGCATACCAGGAAAGTTATGGAGAGGGTGTTAAGTGACCCTTTTGTAAATACAGACGCTATTAAAAAAAATTGACGACAGAAGAATTAAATAACATAAAAATAACATAATGGTAATAAAGTAATAACAAAAGACAGAAGAAGGATTAACAGAAGTAAAAAGCAATGTTAGAATAATAAATAAAATAATAATAAAAATTTATAAATATAACATAATGATTATGTAAATAATAATAATAAAATATAAATGATAAAAGTACTAGAGAGAATAGTATAAAAATAAAACAGTCTAATTACTGAATCGTTCAGATACTAAAACAGCGCTAATATTAAAATAGGATATAGATCGTGTGGCCACCGCCACATCTAAAAGTCTTTGGGCCAGATTCTGATACATTTACGTTGCTCCACGGCAGCGTAACGTATCCCATTTACGTTACACCGCCGCAGGTTTACAGTGTAAGTGCCTGATTCACAAAGCTCTTACCTGTAAACTTGCGGCGGTGTAACGTAAATCCGATCGGCGCAAGGCCGCCTAATTCAAATGGGGCGGGCACCATTTAAATTAGGCGCGTTCCCGCGCCGGACGTACTGCGCATGCTCCGTCGGGAAAATTACCCGACGTGCATTGCGCTAAATGACGTCGCATGGACTTCATTTGTATAGACGTTAACGTAAATGGCGTCCAGCGCTATTCACGGACGACTTATGCAAACGACGTGATTTTTTAAATTTCGACGCGGGAACGATGGCCATACTTAGCGTGGCTTAGAACAACTAGGGCTCAGCCCTAATTTTACGCGGCGTATCTCGACGGAAACAACGTAAAGTTAGAGCGACGGGTAACGCGGATGTTCGTGGATCGCCGTAACTAGTCATTTGCATATTCTACGCCGACCGCAATGGCCTCGCCACCTAGCGGCCGCCATAGAATTGCATCCTTAAGATCCGATAGTGTAAGTCAATTACACCTGTCGGATCTTAGGGCTAGCTATGCGTAACTGATTCTATGAATCAGCCGCATAGTTAGGACAGGCGGATCACAGAGATACGACGGCGTATCAGGAGATACGCGTCGTATCTCTTTTGTGAATCTGGCCCTTTGTGTGTAGTGATAGTAGAGAAAACAGTTCAAAATGTCATAGGTGATCATCAACGGTTGTCACAGTGTGCACCTTCCACCAAAAACTCCAGAATTTCACCTCGTGAAGCACTCTCCCCCAGGGGGTTAAACTCACCAGAAGGCTCTGATGAGACAGGAATAGTGCCGCATTGCTGGTATCATAGGGAGGAAAAGTGCCCCATTAGTGGTGTCAGTGGGAGAAATGGTGCTCCATTGTTGGTGTCAGATGGCAGAATAGTGTCTTGTATCAGTGGGAGGGATAGTGCCCCAAGGGCCGGATAAAGGCAAGCAAAGGGCCGCATCCGGCCCTTGGGCCACAGTTTGGAGACCACTGATCTAGTGGAACAGCTACTACAAAACATCTCTATGACATTGGCACTTTATCATACGAAAAAAAGTCATTCTTGGTAGAAGCTTACATCAAGCTTTCAAAACAGGCCTTGACAAAAGACAAATGTGAATGAGCTCTTTTCTTACTAAATGTAACCGCTTGCCGACCAGCCGCCGCAGTTTTACGGCGGCAGGTCGGTTCGGCTGTGCGAGATCACGTAATATTCCATCATCTCGCGAATCAGCCAATAGGGGCGTGTGTGTGCCGCCGGAGCCGCGCGCGCCCCCCGCTCGCTCCCGGACCCGACGGGCGCGATCACCGCCGGGCACCCCCGATCGCTCGTTACAGAGCGAGAACCGGGAGCTGTGTGTGTAAACACACAGCTCCCGGTCCTGTCAGGGGGAGAAATGCCTGATGCCTGTTCATACAATGTATGAACAGCGATCAGTCATTTCCCCAAGTCAGTCCACCCCCCCTTCAGTTAGAACACACCCAGGGAACATACTTAACCCCTTCCTCGCCCCTAGTTTTAACCCCTTCCCTGCCAGTGGCATTTTTATAGTAATCAATGCATTTTTATAGCACTGATCGCTATAAAAATGCCAATTGTCCCAAAAATTTGTCAAAAGTGTCCGATGTGTCCGCCATTAGGTCGCAGTACCGATTAAATGCTTATTGCGATTTTTTTACGAAAAATATGTAGAAGAATACGTATCGGCCTAAACTGAGGAAAATTTTTTTTCTATATTTTTGGGGATTTTTATAACAGCAAAAAGTAAGAAAAAATTCATTTTTTTTCAAAATTGTCGCTCTATTTTTGTTTATAGCGCAAAAAATTAAAACCGCAGAGGTGATCAAATACCACCAAAAGTAAGGTCTATTTGTGGGAAA
Organism: Rana temporaria; assembly: GCF_905171775.1. NCBI lineage: Eukaryota > Metazoa > Chordata > Amphibia > Anura > Ranidae > Rana > Rana temporaria. The sequence continues at coordinate 112,568,180 of NC_053490.1, read as the reverse complement.
AAAAGGACGCCAATTTTGTTTGGGAGCCACGTCGCACGACAGCGAAATTGTCAGTTAAAATGACGCAGTGCCGAATCGCAAAAAGTGGCCCGGTCATTGACCAGCAATATGGTCCGGGGCTGAAGTGGTTAAATTGTTGCTATGGAAAACAGCCCCACTTTCTTTTGCCGCAGTTTTTATGGCTCGGCTGGCGTTACTATTTTAGCCACATTACGTGAGCAGTAACCTGTAGAGAAGGGAGATTTCTCCTCTTTCCCATGGAGCAAATGTGAAAAACTGGAGCAAGATCCACTACAGGCCTGTTTGTGAACTTTGCAGATTCCTTTAATCCTCTAGTCCAGTGTTTCTCAACTCCAGGTCATCAAGGCGCACCAACAGGTCATGTTTTCAGGATTTCCCTCAATTTCCGGCTGTGGTAATTACTAAGGCAGTGAAACTGATCGAATCACCTGTGCAAAATAATGGAAAGCCTGAAAACATGACCTGTTGGGGCGCCTTGAGGACTGGAGTTGAGAAACACTGCTCTAGTCTAGTGCCCAATCTGCAGTGCAGGGGCCACATTCCACCCTTTAGTACTTATTCTGTGGCCCTCAGGGACAGTGCAGACATTAGTCTGTATTCTCTTTACCAAGGAAAAATATTCTTTAAACTGGCTTCCATTAGTGTAATGGTTTGATTATTTCTTTCACACCTCCTTACTTTTTCTGTGTTCTACATTACTTTTATTTATTTTTTCCCTCTGTTCCTTTATGTTTATTACAGGTACCTACAGTGTATCCAGAAACTATTCACTTTTTTCACATTTTGTTATGTTACAGCCTTATTCCATCAGGCTATCCCTGATGGGGAGATGGTTTGGGAGGGTACTGGTATGGGGGTCTCCTCCACAATGAAGAAACCTTCCTCCATAGTGACCTGCTCCTCCTCTACTTCCTCTAGAGGTGAGGTGGGGGCACTCTCCTCAAGGGATGGCGTGGGCCGCCCAGCAGCCGACAATGGCCCAGCTCCCTCCATCACATCTGTGGATGACACAAAACATTCACATGTTGGTGGACCCACACACTTGTCACATGTTTCCTTTCCCCCCCACACATGATACACACCGGAGAGAAGATAAAACACACGTACCTGTCCTCAAGGGCTGATCAACAGAATTATATCCCTCCAGGCCCTCAACCTGCTCCCTCTCCAGGCATCGGGCAATCACCTGCTCCTCAGAAGTGAGGGTGATGTTGGTGGCTGGTCCACCTCCTGTGCCACTGGCATGCCTCCGGATCTTTGCCATCTTCTCTATTACCAGACGCCGCAGATCATTTATTTTTTTCATGATATCCAGTGCTTTAACTGGGCCGGAACGCGGCGGTACTCAGTACCGCCACTTCCAAAAATGGCCCTGGAGAGTACCAGCACCTCTCCGTGCGCCCAGTACGTGGGTTTCCCGTACCGGAACGCACTTCACCCAGGCAGCGTATATCGTGTGCAGGAGGAAGAGCAGGGGCGGACTGGGGAGGGGGAGGAGATTTCCCCCCAGGCCGCCTACCTTTTTTTTTTGTCTTGTCTGTGCAGCGCGGCAGCCCAGCCCTCTACATTGTCGCCCCCTCCTACTATTCTCCTCGCGAATGCTAATACCGCCCCGCCTCTCCAGCCCTCTTCTTTGCCGCTATACTCACGAATGCTGAGGATAGTAGGAGAGAGCGGCAATGTAGAGGGCTGGAGAGGTGGGCGGGGGATAGTACGGAGCGGCCGATGACTGATAGATTACAAACATGACTGGCGGAGGCGGAGCCTAAAGCTCCGCCCACCCCCTCCGTGCGGCTGTTGTTCACTGGGTCCTCTCTTGGGAGGGGGAGGGTGTCTGATGACAGGAGGAGGAGAGAGAGAAGCACGAGGGGAACCCCCTGCTAAGGACAGCAGGTACAATTTAATAAAATACTCTTATCATGATTTACAGATCATGATTTTGCAATAAATTGATCCATGCTGCAAACTCAACATTCTCCCTTCAGCGAAAGTTTATGTTTTGCAAACTTTGCAGTGCATGAACTTTCACTGAAGGTGGAGACTGTTTAATGAGTTTGCAGCATGGATCACTTTATTGAAAAATCATGATCTGTATATTAATACACTTTCAATGAATGTGGTCTGTTTAATGAGTTTGCATTGATTTCAGCATGTGCAAAGTGTTCCATGCAATGCATGCTGAAATCAATGCAAACTCATTAAGGAGGTTGAGGCTGCACTCATTGCCACTGATTAGGCGGCACTCTAAGGCTACTTTCACACTGAGGCATCAGCGCTAAAGTGCCGCTATTTTTAGCGATGCTTTACTGTCGTTTTTACGGCGCTATTCGGCCGCTAGCAGCCAAAAAAGGGTTAAAACCACCCGCTGCAGTGGCACTTTGGTGGCGGCGCTGCCCATTGATTCCAATGGGCAGGGGCACTGTAGGATCGGTGTATACACCGCTCCTACAGACTCAAAGATGCAGCTTGCAGGACTTTTTTTACCATCCTGCCAGCGCACCGCTCCAGTGTGAAAGCCTTCGGGCTTTCACACTGGAGTGAAAGGAGTGGCTCTTTCGGGGCACTTTGCAGGCGCTATTTTTAGCTCTATAGCACCTGCAAAGTGCCTCAGTGTGAAAGTAGCCTTAAGCTGCACTGATAAGGCAGCACTGATATGCTACACTGATGAGTCTGCACTGGTGAGGCTGCATTGTCAGGCATTGGTTGGACTGCACTGATGGGCACTAGTGATGCTGCATTGATGGGCACCGGTGAGTCTGCATTGATGGGCACCGGTGAGTCTGCATTGATGGGCGCTGATCAGTCTGCACCGATGGGCACTGTCTGCACTGGCACCATCAATGCAGCCTCACTGGTGCCCATCAATGCAGCCTCACCGAGGCTGCATTGATGGGTTCTGATAAGGCTACACTGATCAGGCTGCACTGGTGAGGTGGTACTGATCAGGCTGCACTGATAGGCACTAGTGAGGCTGCACTGATGGGCGCACTCTGCACTGGTGAGTCTGCATTGATGGGCACTGATCAGGCTGCATTGATGGGCACTGATCAGGCTGCATTGATGGGCACTGATCAGGTTGCACTGATGGGCAATTGAAAAATAATTCTGGACCTCCAGTAGCACCCACACACAGAGGGTGTTTAGTTGTATTGGGCTACATGGGCCAACATTTTCCATTTTAATTTTTCTCTTTAGAAAATATAATTTACCCTCTTAAATGAGAGAGAAGACATGTCTGAGAGCAGCACTGCTGCTCATCTCACTACTTTGAGTGAGATGAGCAGGCAGCTGAGCTTACCTCTCTCCACTACACTCCCAGAGTCTTTGGACAAGAGACAAGCAGAGAGGCAGCTTGGAAGTTGTCATAACCTCCTCGAAGAAGCCGTGCACGGTGCAAGAACCCACCGAGGTGAGATAGACCCTGACACCCCCCAGCTGACCCCCCCACGTCCCATGGGCACTGATCAGGGTGCACTGTTGGGCACTGTCTGCACTGGTGGGCACTAATCAGGCTGCGTTAATGGGCAATGAAGAGGCTTCACTAATGGGCACTGGTGAGGCGTTAATGGGCACTGATCAGGCTGCATTGATGGTTCAATGGGCCACTTGACTGGACTTGCCCCCCAGGCCTAAGGCTGCCAGCCCTCCCCTGGAGACGAGTCATGTAGCTTGCCCGGTCGGTAGGAGTGTGGCAGTGTCTGGGGGAGAGCAGCCTGGACGCAGGAGGACTAGTCTATGGCAGGGGTCTCCAAACCCCCGGCCCGCTCGTGTGCTTTATCCGCCCGCCCGCACACAGCTGACAGGTCCTGCAAACAAAGCCGCACACCCGCCCATGCTGCCAGGCCGTGCTTTTGGATTGGCTGCTGGGACTGTCACCGCCGATGTCCCGGCAACCAGTGACATCACTCCCCTCTTCCCGCCCGCTGTTTGAAATAATGATCCTTCGCGTGTGTAGCAGCGGGCAGGAGTCAGGAGTTACAGAAGATCTGAAGTCGTCTAGTGCGGAGGCAGGAGGTAAATGTGCTGCACAACGCTGATGGGGACATTGATGGATGATGGGGACATTAATGGCTGATGGGGACATTGATGGCTGATGGGGACATTGATGGCTGATGGGGACATTGATGGACCGTATCCGCGGATAAATCCTCTCGTGTGTACCAGGCCTAAGAGAGGGTTTGTAAAATATATATATTTTCATGTTCAGTATTGGGGGGGGGGGGAGCACCGGCGCCTAATAGAGTACCGGCACCTCTTTTGGCCCACTTAAAGCACTGATGATATCCCTGGGGGTCCTAGCCTCCACGCCAAGGGCATTCACCTGCGTCATTAGCTCCAGCAGGATCTGATCTTTCTGCACCTTGCTGGTAGTGCCACTCAGTGCCCCATAGAGGCACGCGCCGTACTTAGAGAGGCCCTCAATAATTATTGCCTTCTCCTCAGGGCTGAAATTTAGCTTCCTCCGACCCTTAGTAGGCACTACTGGTGCAGACATGCCTCAAGATACAAAAGTACTAGCACAAAAAAAATGCTTGTGTACTTTTGCACTTGATGGGCGCATGTCTGGGCGTATTTATGCACTGGGCGTAGGCGGTGGGCCGGCGTATCTTAGGGGTTACACCGGGCGTAGTTGTGAGCATGCGCAGAGGGGAGCGGGACACGCGTCCACGTCACGGCGCATGTGCCATTTAAGATACGCCGGGTGTAAACCACTGCAACACGGTCGGACCATCATTTGCATGGGGTGACGCCCACTTACACTTACGCTGGCTTACGCCTTTGAAAATATGTTACGCTGGAGCATCTTGGTGAGTAATGGCTTTCTGAATACACTACATGCCTCTCAGCGCTGCTCCGGCGTAGTGTAAAAAATATACTCTACGCCGGCATAAATATGCGCCAATGTATCTGAATCCGGGCCACAACAGTAATCACACCTACTTGATTAGTGACCACAGAGAGTAAGCTCCCAGTACTGTGGTTATCAGGAAACAGACAACCAGGAAGTGTTCAGAACAGAGAAGGATCAGAGCAAAAACGGACAATGAGCACATGAAACCAGCACTGCAGTAAGGTAGGAAGGCTGCCACTCCAGGTGAGCACACTAGAACAATCAATGTCCACTCAGGAACCAATGGGTGCCGGCAATGCACAGGATATGCAAAAGAAGAGAGATATGGACAGCCGCACTCCAATTTCTTAAAAAGACGTGCCCTTTATTGGGTAAAGGAAAAATGCACTACAAGTATCAGCACACAGTGGGAAAAACAGCTGATGCGTTTCGCATTGGATATCAATGCTTAGTCATAGCTACCAGCTAGCAAGGAAGCTATTTAGCTAAAAAAACAAATTCCTTTAGCGACCCTTTAAGTAACACTGTCCCTCCTCTCCCCTAAACAAAAGGGGCTTTTAACCCTTGCAGCATGAGCACAGCCCCAATGTAAAGGATGACTTGTTATCTGCCCAAAGTTGGGATTTAAGGAGCGTATGCATATTTCAGCTCCTTAAGTAAGTCGTGCCTGTTGCATAAGAGAGTGAATAAAGAGCAGGACAGTTAAAATGATCGAGCATTGTAGGTATTTTTTTTAATTCTGTAAGAAATGGTAACAAAGTCCTTTATAACTGTACAGCTGCATCAAACATTTAGGGGACTTTTCAGCGTTATTAATAGTGAAATTATTACTCAGGGCCATGTTGAGTCTGTTGGGAAAAACTCTGACATACTGTAAGTATAGGCTGCATGGCATTTACATTGCATAGTTGTTGTGCTACACTTACCGTGAAATGATTAGAATGCGTATTATATCATTATATTATATATAGATAGTCATTAGTGTTTCTGGGAACCTAATGTGCTCTCTGGTAGTACCTGCTCTATAAATAGATGCTTTGGCAGTGAAGTGGAGGTGAGTAAGTATCGTTATATGAATGAAAGTTTTGGAATTGTCTGTGCTGCCATAGCAAACATTTATCAGCTCCATTTCCATTTACAGTAAAACCTTGGTGTGAGAGTAACTTGGTTTGAGAGCGTTTTACAAGACAAGCACATTTTTTTATAAAATTTTCACTTGATATACAAGCGATGTCTTGATATACAAGTAGCGTCATGTCACAAATTAGTATAAAAAAGAAGTAAGGCGCCTCTAAGTGTAGCATTATGGTTACATTTAATGAAGGTACAACATATTGCTACACTTAAGCCCCGTACACACGATCGGACCTTTGTCCGACCAAAATCACATCGGAATTCCGACGGAATTCCATCGGAGTAAAAGAGAACATGTTCTCTATCTAACCTCCGACGGAATTTCTCAGAATTTCTGATGGAAATAATCCAATGGAGCATACACACAGTCGGAAATTTCATCCATCTGACTTTTTCCATCGGAAATTCCGATCGTGTGTACGGGGCATGAGAGGCGCCTCTCTTCTCTTTTATACTCTGTAGCTCCTGCTGGATTTTGCTTCTAATCCCCTCATATTGAAAAAAAGGAAATATAAACAACTTTGTTTGTGACAATATTAACCACTTCAGCCCCAGAAGATATGGCTGCTCAATGACCAGGCCATCTTTTGCGATACGGCACTGCGTCGCTTTAACTGACAATTACGCGGTCATGCGACGCTGCACCCAAACAAATTTGGCGTCCTTTTTTTCCCACAAATAGAGCTTTCTTTTTGTGGCATTTGATCACCTCTGCGGTATTTATTTTTTGCGCTATAAACAAAAAAAGAGTGACTATTTTGAAAAAAAAAACATATTTTGTACTTTTTGCTATAATAAATATCCCCAATTTAGTTTTTTTAAAATGCAATTTTTTTCCTCAGTTTAGGCCGATACGTATTCTACATATTTTTGGTAATAAAAATTGCAATAAGCATTTATTGATTGGTTTGCGCAAAAGTTATAACGTCTACAAAATAGGGGATAGATTTATGGCATTTTTATTATTATTATTGTAGCGCCTGGTTACTTCAATGTACCGGTGCTATTTAAATTTAGAGGGGGATCAGAGTGTAGTTAAACTCTGATCTGGTTAAAATGTTCAAATTGGGTCTCTGTCTCAGCTTGCCTGTGCTGTGGGCTCATTCTGTTGTGCTGGGGTGTTGTTCCCAACCCAGTGCAGTAGATGGCAGCAGTGGAGTCAAGGTTTGGGTGCTCTTTTACCAGCAGCCAATCAGGAGGGTTGAGCCTCGCTGTGCATGCTGGGGGAGGGTATTTATGGGGCAGACGCCATTGGTTCTGGGTCTTCTTCGTCCAGTGTGGCACCCACCTTTAGGGTGACCACATCACGGCGCCCCGGCGTTATGGCCTACCTGGCCGGGGTGCGCGTGCCATGCGGTGTTTCTGGTTCCAAATCCAGGTTCACTCCAGGAGGGTCTGTGGCAGAGACTTTTCCTCAAAGGTTCGAGCGATACTCTGTCTGCCAGGTCAGTGAGAGAGGCCTGTCCGGGTACGCTATTCCCACTCAGGCAGGAGTGGCGCAGAGAAGTGTTACACTTGGGAGCAGAACTGTTTCCCTATTGCTACGCCTGAATCTGCTATTCTCTTTCTTTCTTCAACTCTACTTTCCTCACCACAAGTTTTATTGTTTTTACCCGGCTGGGTAATAAAGAGCACAGAAAAGATACTTGTTGCCGACATTCCTTTACTTCTGCTATATGCACCATTCACCCCTAGGAATTCGGAGAGCCACAAGGTAAATGTGCCACCCAAAACAAACCAGCAGCTCCTCCGGGGGTAGTGCTACATTATTTTATTTTTTTACTAGTAATGGCAGTGATCTGCGATTTTTATCAGTGCTGCGACATTGTGGGCGGACACATCATACACTTTTGACACATTTTTGGGACCATTGTCATTTATACAGCGATTAGTGCTATAAAAATACACTGATTGCTGTGTAAATTTAACTGACATGGAAGGGGTTAACACTAGTGGAGATCAAGCGGTAAACTGTATTCCCTAGTGTGTGTTCTAACTGTGGAGGGAGGGGACTCACTATATGAGATGACAGATGGGCGTGCCGCGTTCCCAGCTTGTAGGAACTCACAATCTGTATCTCATCGCCTCACAGAACAGGGATATGTGTGTTAACACACACATGCCCCTGTTTTGCCTCTGGTGCCCGCAATCGCTCGTGGCCGGCAGTCATTGCAACCGCCAGTCACGAGCATTGGCATCCCCGCAGTGCAGGGACCGACGTACAGCTACGTCAGTTCGCGGGATCGTGCCGACCTGCCACAGTATAATGACGGCGGCATGTCGGCAAGTGGTTAAAATTATATTAAAGTAAAGTTTTTGTTTTTTTGCATAACAAACATGTTATACTTACCTGCTCTGTGCAGTGATTTTGAACAGAACAGTCCCAATCCTCTTCTTCTCGGGTCCCCTGCTGGTGCTCCTGGCTCCTACCTCCTGTCAAGTGCACATAGCTGGATAGTGATGGTGCTCATGGAAAGTATTGGGCGGCTGGGGGGGGGGGGGGGGCTCCTGCACAAAGAAAGTTTTTTTTTGACGAAGATTAAAACTTTGAGCCTTTAGAACCAAATAAACAAAACTTTATTTGTGACAATATTAAACATTATTTGCACAATAAAGGCAACTATGATGCTTTAAAAACATAAGACCAATAGTTCATCTCTTCATAGGTCTTGCATAGTACACTATAGTATAGTAAATGCACATCCTCTATGTCACATATGAAAGGAAGGCTTGTTGGGCCCTCTCTGAGGCCTTCCATATACAAAGTAGAGGATGTGGATTAACTATACTACACTATGCATGTCCTATGAAGATATATGAACTATTGGTCTCATGCTTTTAAAGTCTTATGCTTCGTAGACGTGTACGTCAAAAGACCGCCGGGAAAACCGGGAACCGGCTCGGTCACTTTTCCCCTGTACACACGGACAGTTTTCCCGACAGGAAAACTGTCAGGAGAGTTTTGGTCGTGTGTATGCTCCCTAGCATTGTTTCCCATAGGAAAACTGCGAGAGAAAAAATGCAGCGGTTCTTGGCGGGAAAAAATAAAACAAGTTCACATTTTTTTCACCGCAGTTTTCCTGTCGTGAAAACTGCTTCCCAGCCAAAAGAAAACATGGCAGTTTTCCCGACGGGAAAACCAATGGTGTGTACGAGGCATTACTCTTCAAATAATGTTTAATATTGTCACAAATAAAGTTTTGTTTATTTTTTTATATAAGAGAATTGCGTCTTACTTTCAAAGTCCCAGGGGGATTTTTGCTTGTTCTTCTATACTGTATTAGGGATGGTGGTAAACTCTATTCTTCTGATGACACCTTATATGCAGGCTTTTAATATAATATTCACCTTCAGAGATCCCCCTGCAGCATTTCCTTTTGCCACTAGATGTCCTCAGTCTGGTAGCCAGCATTATTCAACCCACTTTTTTTGAGCCCAAATCATCCTGGATCCATCCCAACCTGTGACTGGACAGTAAAAGGAAAATCTTTATGTCACTCTGCTTTCTTTTCCTATCAGCATGCTTTTAATTAGCATGTGAATTGATTGGCTCTTTGTTTTTCATCCTCTCACACTGCTGTACAGGGAGTACAAAAAGCTGATACAAGGCTAAGTGATAAAATACATGTATTATGTATTATTGAATACAGTGCTACATTAAATGGTGTCTTATATATCTGCCCAGTGTTCTGCTTTAAGAAAAGCCTTCTGGTTGGTTGCTATAGGTTATTGCACCTAATAATAAAGCAGTTATTCTAAAGCATAAGCAGTGATATGGAAGTCATAAACTAAGCTATATGGCAATGTCAGGAGCTTCTAGGGGCAGACTATAGAGACGCATACAGAGCTAAGAGTGTCAATATGGAAGGACCGAGCTGAGTGGAAATGTTTGCTTAAGGTGCTGCTGACGTTCGTAGGCGAAATAAGCACGACATACGAATCCTAAGCAGGTAGAGATTAAGCACACAGCGATCATTTAACACAGGCTTCTGCCTTTCTACACTTGAAGCCACTCAGTATTTCTAAGACATGCTGCGAACGTAAAAGTGCTGAAACGCATTAGCCAAGCAAGACTTTCACTCTTAGGGGGCGGTTTATTGAAAGAGCCATTTTCCTAAGCCGTTCTGCACTGCCTATAACCATTAAAGTTCATGGCATACAGGAATTCGCACTATATATGGCTGGATATGTGAAGTGAGCACAGGTTAAAGTGAAATTGCCCTTTAGTAAATCAGCTGCTTTGCTGTTTTTCAGTAAGACTCCTATAGCGCCCGTTTCCATAATCACTTATTTCTAGATATATTATTATTATAGTGGTTGTATTATTATTAAAGTGGCTGTAAAGTACCGTATTTATCGCGGTATAACGCGCTCCCGCGTATACCGCACACCCCTAAAGTGGCCCCCAATCCTGTGGAAAAAAAGTTTTTTTTGTACTTATAGTTTTGGTGTCTTGCGCGGCGTCCATCGGCGGCCTCGTCGGGTCCGGCGTTTCTTCTGCGGCTTCGGGTGTCCTCTTCGGTGGGTCCGGCGTCCTTCTGCGGCTTCGGGTGTCCTTCTGCGACTTCGGGTGTCCTCTTCGTCGAGTCCGGCGTCCTTCTGCGGCTTCGGGTGTCCTTCTGCGGCGGGCCTGGTGTCCTCTTCGGCGGGTCCGGCGTCCTTCTGCAGCGTCCTCCCCGCTCGTTTCCCGCGCCGAGTTTTGAATACTGCGCCGACATATACAGAGCGCAGTACACTCGTGTACTGTCGGCAATGCTCGGCTACCCGCGCTGACGTCCTGTACGTCCAGGACGTGAGCGCGGAAGGAGCCGAGACTGGCCGACTATACCCGAGTGTACAGCGCTCGGTATATGTCGGCGCAGTATTCAAAACTCGGCGCGGGAAAGCGGGTATCGGCGTATACCGCGCACCCACGATTTTGCCCTGATTTTCAGGGCAAAAAAGTGCGCGGTATACGCTGATAAATACGGTAGATTGTAAGCTCTAATGAGCAGGGTCCTCTGATTCCACTTGTACCAAAATTGTAATGTAACTGTAATGTCTGCCTTCATTTTGTTAAGCGCTGCGCAAACTGTTGGCTATATAAATGATTATATATATTATTATATTATTATTATACACAATTTATATAGCGCCAACAGTTTACGCAGCGCTTTACAATGTAGAGGAGGGACAGCACAATTACAGTACAGTTCAATCCTGTATTATTATAATAATGATAGTACAGTGGAACCTTGGTTTATGAGTAACAGGGTTAACAAGCATTTTGAAAGACGAGCAACTTTTTTTTTATTCTGACTCGGTTTGCGAGTGTTGTCTTGCAAAACGAGCAAGATTCAAGCTAATGGGGTGTGCAGTGCCGCATTTGGCCAGAGGTGCGGGGGTGCCGGTGACACTCGGAACGGATCGGAATGGTTCAATGCAGCCCACCAGCACCCATCAAAAGCAGCCTCTTCAGTGCCCATCAATGCAGCCTCACCAGTGCCCGTCAATGCAGCCTCACCAGCACCCATCAATTCAGCCTCACCAGCGCCCGTCAATGTAGCCTCACCAACGCCCATCAATGTAGCCTCACCATCCCCCATCAATGTAGCCTCACCAGCGGCCATCAATGCAGCCTCACCAGCACCCATCAATGTAGCCTCACCATCCCCCATCAATGTAGCCTCACCATCCCCCATCAATGTAGCCTCACCAGCACCCATCAATGCAGCCTACTAGTGCCCATCAATGAATGTTTGCTTGCTTCCATTCATTCGGGAGTAGGGACACAGACACAGCCCTCCGCCGCCAGTGCACCTCTGACACTATGTACAAATGGAGCGGCGGCTGCCTGCTGATGCTAAGCACTAGTTAAGTGCGAAACGCGTCGGCTGTCCTGTTTTGTGGTTGCGGTGACTGTACATGTTCCAGTTTGACAATAAAGACAACTTTCTTTTAAAGTTTTCCCGGAGTGCGGCTGTCCATCTTCCTCTTCTTATTGCTGATGCTGAGACTTAGTTGGTTGTTGCATAGAGAAGAGCATAGGAACACCCGGAGCAGCAGTGCGCCTTAGGCGGCTGACTAGTTTGCCTAGTGGTAGCACTGACCCTGGGGCTATATGTGTGTATTGAAACACACAGTGCGGCTGGAGCCAATGGCTCTCGCTGCTCTCACTGAGTCCAGTGAGGGGGGGAGAGAGAGACGCTCTGGATTCAGAGGGGTCTGGTAGGTGTTTAGTGGGGTGGGCTGCATGTAAAAGTTTTTTTTACCTTATTGCAGATCCTTTACTGTACAACCACTATAGTTCAAAAGCCATTAATGGTAGAATTAATAATTCTCATATTATAGGTTTCCTTCAAATATCTAATACAACATATCATACCATGATATGAAAAGCACTGTGACTAGATTATAAAAACACATTTATTACCATATTTTCCGGCATATAAGACGACTTTCTAACCCCTTAAAATCTTCTTAAAAGTCGGGGGTCGTCTTATACGCCGGTAACCTAACATCTTACCTTACCAGAATCGCGGCCGTACGATTTTTCAAAAGCCGCGCCTCCGACGTCTTCTGTTCCGTGATAGGCGGAAACAATCAGCTTCCCAGGAGGCACTGTGTTCAGTGTCCGCCTATCACGGAGGCCGTCTCGTCCTGTGTTTAGTGTCCGCCTATCACGGAGGCCCTCTCGTCCTGTGTTTAGTGTCCGCCTATCACGGAGGCCCTCTCGTCCTCGGACGAGAGGGCCTCCGTGATAGGCGAACACTGAACACAGTGCCTCCTGGGAAGCTGAATGTTCCGCCAATCACGGAACAGAAGACGTCGGAGGCGTGGCTTTTGAAAATCGTACGGCCGCGATTCTGGTAAGGTAAGATGTTAGGTTACACGGCCGCGATTCGCATCGGATAAGGTAAGGGCACGGTCTGGTCATGTAATGGGGCAGGTCTGGTCATGTAATGGGGCACGGTCTGGTCATGTAATGGGGCACGGTCTGGTCATGTAATGGGGCACAGTCTGGTCATGTAATGGGGCAGGTCTGGCATGTAATGGGGCACAGTCTGGTCATGTAATGGGGCAGGTCTGGCATGTAATGGGGCACAGTCTGGTCATGTAATGGGGCAGGTCTGGCATGTAATGGGGCACAGTCTGGTCATGTAATGGGGCACAGTCTGGTCATGTAATGGGGCACAGTCTGGTCATGTAATGGGGCACAGTCTGGTCATGTAATGGGGCACAGTCTGGCATGTAATGGTTCACAGTCTGGCATGTAATGGGGCACAGTCTGGCATGTAATGGGGCACAGTCTGGCATGTAATGGGGCACAGTCTGGCATGTAATGGGGCACAGTCTGGCATGTAATGGGGCACAGTCTGGCATGTAGTGGCATAGTTTGGCATGTAATGGTGGCACCGTGAGGCGAGGCATGACTAGTAGGAAGGGGGTAGTCTTATACGGTGAGTATATCCCAAAACCAACATTTTGGCTGGAAAATTAGGGGGTCGTCTTATACGCCGAGTCGTCTTATACGCCGGAAAATACAGTATTATACTCCCACAGCCTCAAATTTGATTTTTTTTCCAGCTAATTCAAAATGAATTGGTTGGTGTGGGAAACAACTCAGCATTTGCATCTGTTTTCTTTGATCTAATTCTTTGTTGTTGTGGAGTTCTGAATCAATGCTTGGTGGTTGCTGTTTCATATAATCTCCTGTACACATATAAATGAGATGCCTACAAAACATTATACTGGACAAACCGCAAACAATTCATATAAACCAAAAAGCAAGTGATACGAGACTTGCCTTCAAATGAACCTGTCCTTATATAATGATAGATTCAATTCGGCTCAATGTGTTTGACTACATTGTATAATGGCCTCTTAGTAGCTAAATTTAAACATTATTGGTATAAAAATAAATAGTGAGTGACATTTGCTGTTTTGCTGGAACCATTGTAAGTGACTGCACAATAAATAGTGATAGCTATTTTTACCCCTGGCAGGATGTGTTTTTTAAGTCACTTAGGTGTCGTAAACCACAGGAACCAAGCTCAGTGGTTACCTAATCTGCTGATTATAATTCAGTAGCAGTGACATAATACTGGCCAAAGAAATATCGGTGTACTTGGTGAGCATAAGGAAAAGTGTTCTTATTATATAGAGCATGATTTGTTTCCCTCCTTATTTTATTACAGATATATATATATCTATATATATATATATCTATATAGATCTACCGTGTTTCCCCGAAAATAAGACCGGGTTTTATATTAATTTTTGTCACAAAAAACACACTAGGGCTTATTTTCGGGGTAGGGCTTATTTATTTACGGTATGTACATTGAACAACATTTAAACAACATTTATTCAAATACCGGTACAGTCATCTTCATTTTCGTTTGAACCATTGGTCCTAATCTCTCATTTACAGCAATATATGGTACAGTAGCTCTCCCTAAACAACATTTATTCCTTACAATCATGTCATCCGTTTTTTAGATGTTAACATCTAAAAATGCTGTGTCCTGTCTTCCCCTCAATTGTGTTTGGTTGTCTTCCTACTTGCATCTTGTTCACGCATGCATGGGGCGCAGGTGTGTCAAAGGTCTCTGCCAGGTACTGAAGGTCAGAAAGTGCCCTTTCAATAGATCTACGCACGTGTGGCTCGTGTGCAACATAATTTTTGACTAGGTGAGAAAGGAAAAAGTAGAAATAAATAAAAAATAAAATTACGGGAGAAGAAGGAGGCTGGAATCGTTTTTGGAGGTGAAGATCTGCTTTAAATGCGAAGCCCTTTATTGTTGATTGGCTAATTTTGTCTGAAATTCAAACATACAGTAACAGATGATCAATGCTCTGGCAAAGATCAGATGATTGGATGTTGAAGAATGCTATGTGTGCTTTAGCAAAAACGTACAGACTCTTTCACAATCGATGATGATGATCTACACTGTAGTAGAGCAGCACAGAATATGGTGCGGTTGTTTGACTAAAAAGGAGAAATTCAGGTATCTGCAAGCTTGAGTACACTTACCTCCACAGCATCCGTCTCTAGGTCTGAGCTGTAAACTGTGAGCTCTTTCCACTGATTCAGCCACCACCTGCACACTTCTAGTATGTGAGCTCCACTGTGGTTATTCAGGAAATTCCCACAGATGTTTATGGGTCCAACTACACAAAATGAGCAGAACACAGGAACTAGAAGTATGCATGTAACAGCTGAATAACGAGAAAGCCAAGATTTCGCTAAAGCAGATGAAGGATGTCATGAAGGCAAGTGCAACTTACTTTTTACATGTTGTGTGGAGTGTACGTGATTGGAGTATATTTGGAGGAAAGGCATACATATACATAGTAGTGATAGTGAATAGTCATAAAAAGGGTATTAGCGTGAGTTTTTGAAAAGGCAGTTTATGTCTTAAGGCCCATACACACGATCGGACTTTTCGACAACAACGGTCCGACGGATGTGTTTTATCGGACAATCCGAGTGACAAATGTTCGCTGTGCATGCTTTCAAACTTTCTGACAACAAATGTCTGATGGAGGATAATCTGATCGTGTGTACACAAGTCCATCGGACTAAAGTCCAAAGTACAAACACGCATGCTCAGAACCAATGCTATACATCAGATAAAAATAGCAGAAGTTGCCCAAAGGGTGGCGGTAAACAGCTGAAAAACCACGTGATTTGGTGAATGTTGGCTAAAAAAGTTCTGTCGTGTGTATGCATACCAAGTTCACGGCCAACGCCCCTTCGGACAAAAATCCACGGAAAAGTCAGATGGAAGTCCGATCGTGTGTATGAGGCTTAAGTAACTTTATTTCATGAGGAAGTAAGTTTAAATCTGGATGTTGGAAATATGTCTGGTGTAACGTGTTTGATTTTTGCTAAAGCAATCAATACTGTTCTTAATAATTTTCCTGGTACAGAGCACTCAAGGATTAGAGAAGCCTGTATGTATATGGGTAACACACTGTTAAAAAAAGAGAAGACACAGGGCAGTTAAACAGAACGGGGCAGATCCACAAAGATTTGCCTATCTTTAGGCAGGCGTAGCGTATCTAAGATACACTGCGCCGCTGTAACTTACTTTTTCTTCTTGGGAATCCTCAAAGAATCCGCGCGGTAAGTTACGGTGGCGTAGTGTATCTATTGCGGCGTAAGGGTGCGCAATTTCAAATGGGAGTGATGGGGGCGTGTTCTATGCAAATACGTTGTGACCCGACGTAAACAACGTTTTTTTTTAACGCCGCATGCGCCGTCCTTAAAATATCCCAGGGTGCATTGCTCCAAATGACGTCGCAAGGACGTCATTGTTTTCGACGTGAACTTAAATGGGTCCAGCCCCATTCACGGACGACTTACGCAAACGGCGTTAAATTTTCAAAATTAGACGCGGGAACGACGGCCATACTTAACATTGAGTACGCCACCATATAGCAGCTTTAACTATACGCCGGAAAAAGCCGAACGAAAACGACGTAACAAAATGCGACGGCCGCTCGTACGTTCGTGGATCGTCGGAAATAGCTAATTTGCATACTCTACGCGGAAACGCCACCTAGCGGCCGCCGAAAAATTGCATTTAAGATCCGACGGCGTACTAAGGCGTACGCGGGTCGGATCTAACCCAGATGCGTTGTATCTTGTTTTGTGGATACAAAACAAAGATACGACGCTGGAAATTTAAAATTACGCCTTTTGTGGATCTACCCCAACATGTTTAAATATGCTAAGGTTAGCCATGGCGTAGCACAGAGTTCAGTGCTAGCCACTATTTTTTACAATCTATTTATTAATTACCTGGAAAGGATTAAACCAGAAATAATCTGGCCAACATCTTTACCTGGTCTTCTAGTGGGTTTTATCATCTTCAGCCATCTTGATTGGCCAAACTGCCATGGCGTGATTCCCATACATGTAAACAGGAAGGTAAGAAGCATATGTTCCTGCACGTAGAAAAAAAAAATCCTGGGTAAACTTCAGTGTTAAATAGGTAGCAATTTTTCTATTTTTGTCAGACATAAAATTATGTAGAATTTTTAAGAGATTTAGGAAAATTAGTTAACAAAAAGCAAAACATCCCTACTCAATCCAAAGTGGCAGCATCAAAAGCAAACAAAATCTTGGGGTGTAAAAAGGGTAGATAAAAAGACGTAATGCTAGTATAATGCTGCCCTTTTATTTATTCCTTCAACTATCTGAAAACGTATGCCCTGTACACACGATCGGATTTTCCGTCGGAAAAGCCTTGGATGGTTTTTCCGACGGAATTCCGCTCAAGCTTGTCTTGCATACACACGGTCACACAAAAGTTCTCTGAACTTTCGACCATCAAGAACGCGGTGACGTTCAACACTACGATGAGCCGAGAAAATGAAGTTCAATGCTTCTGAGCATGTGTCGAATTGTTTCTGATCATGCCTCAGAATATTGTGCGTCGGAATTGCTGCAGACGGAATTGCTCCATCGGCAAAAGTCCGATGGACCATACACACAGTCGGAATTTCGGACCAAAAGCTCACATAGGACTTTTGCTGTCGAGAACTTATGATCGTGTGTACGGGGCATAAAACTGTCCCACCCAGATCTTTATGGGCATGGGGGAATCAGTAGAGTGATGCAGATCTAGAGTTGCAGTGTTTCTTTGGTGTACACTTTGACTGTGGACCTCTGAGGGGCCACAAGAAAAGACAAGAAACTTTCCTTAAAGGTGAATTTAACTCACCTAAACATCAGTTTATTACATAGTCCCTGCTCTCTATCTCTTTTACTCAAATGCTAAAAAAAAAAGTTTTTTTGCTATTTTGTTGATTTTTGTGCTGCAAGGCAGTACTTCTAGGCCTTGATGCCGTCTGAGATTGCTGTGTCACATCTATCCCAGGAGGTAGTGTGTTACTAAGCCGCAAGTGTGCATACGTATGGCAAATTTCTCATGCACAAATGCCATGGCGCATTGCCCATTCTCAAGAAGCTGGCGACATTTGTGTGCGGGTGTGGTGGATGCCAGGAAGAGACCAGTGGTGCATGAACAAATGCACTGTTATGTAGGTACAGAAGAGGGGTGGAAGGGGTAGTCTAAGAGCAGCAGTTCATTTCTACTTTAGGCTGTCCTGTTATAGCCCAATGCTAGCCAAAATAGGTAATTAAATTTTGGATAGAGCAGGTAAGGGTTAGACCCTGTGACATTTTTTATTGCTATCTGTGTTCCTGTTGGGAAAATTATCCCCCACAACCCTTCAGACAGACAAAATCAAAATCACCTTTGTAGTACAGTGGGGAAGGGTTAGAACATCCCACAATGTTTTTGTTGCTGTCAATGATTTTGAGTGAGATGTGGTGATTTCACCACAGTGCTGCTCACTGTTCTCTTTGCTGGGGACTATCAAAAGGAAGCAAAGCCCTGCTTCTAACAAATTGCCTGCCTCCACACAGAGACACCAGTGCAGAACAAGGCATGGTAGGAACTTCTGACTAGTCCTTTTGTTCGCTGTCTTTTTTGAGACACAGCTTCCAAAATTCAGTTTGTCTTTTAGGTGCTGAAGAAAGACTGTTACTTTTGTCAGAATACGGTATGGTACTTATGAAATAGCAACAGTTGGATTGCATGCAATGAATTAATTAAACCCTTAGTTGCTGTGTATTACATTTAGACCAAAAGGTTGGATTTAAAGTGGAACTCCAGGCTCTAACTAACTAACCTTAAAATGTCTCTCACCCTCCTAACTCCTATTCTAACTACCCTGTAGAAGGAAGTTGTTTATACTTACCTATCTCAGGGCGCTCTGGTCCAGTCATGTAACCAGCTGCGTCAGAGGAGTGGAGGGACAGGCGACAATGCATGCCCCATAATAAGCCTATGGGTGACGCCACAACTCAGGCATTCCATCCATTTTCAGTGATCTCTCCTCTACTCTAAAGCTGGCTGCTGGAGAGATTACATGACCAGTTAAGAGCGCCCTGACAATAGGTAAGTAAAACCACGTTCTGACCATAATACATATATATATATATATATATATATATATATATATATATATATATATACGCTGTGCCTTTACCAGGGTTATGTCTGAGGTTATTTTTATTCTCAGCCGGCAATGAGAAGCAGCGGGAGGGATCGACCCCCCTACTGCCGCTCTCCGGTGTTTCTCAGGCTTACTGTAGAGAAGGGCAACCAAACTGATAAGAGGCATGGAGGAGCTCAGCTATGAGGAAAGATTAGAGGAACTGAATTTATTCTCTCTTGAGAAGAGGAGAATAAGGGGGGATATGATCCACATGTACAAATATATAAGGGGTCCATATAGTGAACTTGGTGTTGAGTTATTCACTTTACGGTCAACACTGAGGACAAGGGGGCACTCTTTATATCTAGAAGAAAAGAGATTTCACCCCCAAACCTATTATTCCACACAAACTGCTTCCACTAAAGTTAGAATTCCACTTTAAATATATTCAATGTATATAATTTCTGCAGGTGCACAAAGGACAGGCTAAACTGCTTCCACTATTGTTCATAGATCGCCGTATATTATATACTGTTAAATTATATGTTATGGTAATAGTGAACATATTTGTTAGACATGTTAGACTCAAGGTGTAGTCCCTTCAACCAGGTTTGTTATAGGGATATTAGATAGGATGTATTTTCTTACAGAATACAACTTAAATAGGATCCATAGAAACCAGAACAACTGAACCCATTTTAACGTATATCAGTTTGAAATGACTAAAAAGCTTTTGGGGAAATGGTTAATGGAGCATGTCAGAGCCTGAAATTATATATAATGGGAAAAGCTTTGCAAATATTCCCTTAGAACTAAGGGCAAGGCGGGGTGCCCTACAGCACACTGAGGGTATCCATAGCAACGCCAAATTGCTGCCAAATCCACTTGGTACCAGAGCGGTGGAGGCCTGGAGTAAGGCCAGAGTCTTGCCGGATGTGCCCTGTAATTCAGGAATTCTGGATCAGAACAGGGCAGGAAAGCCTGTGCAGAGAGAGAGGAGGAAAGGAGGGGTGCATGGCTATTGTATGAGGAGAGGAAACTCACACAGGCCAGCAGAGGACAATGCATTATTTTTAAATGCTCTACGCTTAAAGGAATACTAATCCTCAAATACAATGTTGTGTATTTAGTATTTAGTTGCATAGGCAAGTACAGGGGGGTGAAATCCCTACTTCAGCAGAAATGCATTAAAATTGCATGCAGTTTTCATGCTAAATGTTTATAAAATATAAATGTAATATAATGTTTATATTGTGTGCATTTTGTAAAACAGTCAGGTCCATAAATATTGGGACATCGA
This sequence comes from Rana temporaria, assembly GCF_905171775.1. NCBI lineage: Eukaryota > Metazoa > Chordata > Amphibia > Anura > Ranidae > Rana > Rana temporaria. The sequence continues at coordinate 112,547,877 of NC_053490.1, read as the reverse complement.
CACAATTCTAATCTTTTTGGCTCTATACACCACCACAATGGATTTGAAATGAAACTAATATGTGCTTTAACTGCAGACTTTCAGCTTTAATTTGAGGCTATTTACATCCAAATCAGATGAACGGTGTAGGAATTACAACAGTTTGTATATGTGCCTCACACTTTTTAAGGGACCAAAAGTAATGAGACAGATTAACAATCATAAATCAAACTTTCACTTTTTAATCCTTTGCAGTCAATTACAGCCTGAAGTCTGGAACGCATAGACATCACCAGACGCTGGGTTTCATTCCTGGTGATGCTCTGCCAGGCCTCTACTGCAACTGTCTTCAGTTCCTGCTTGTTCTTGGGGCATTTTCCCTTCAGTTTTGTCTTCAGCAAGTGAAATGCATGCTCAATCGGATTCAGGTCAGGTGATTGACTTGGCCATTGCATAACATTCCACTTCTTTCCCTTAAAACACTCTTTGGTTACTTTCGCAGTATGCTTCGGATCATTGTCCATCTACACTGTGAAGCGCCGTCCAATGAGTTCTGAAGCATTTGGCTGAATATGAGCAGATAATATTGCCCGAAACACTTCAGAATTCATCCTGCTGCTTTTGTCAGCAGTCACATCATCAATAAATACAAGAGAACCAGTTCTATTGGCAGCCATACATGCCCATGCTATGACACTACCACCACGCTTCACTGATGAGGTGGTATGCTTTGGATCATGAGCAGTTCCTTTCCTTCTCCATACTCTTCTCTTCCCATCACTCTGGTACAAGTTGATCTTGGTCTCATCTGTCCATAGGATGTAGTTCCAGAACTGTGAAGGCTTTTTTAGATATTGTTTGGCAAACTCTAATCTGGCCTTCCTGTTTTTGAGTATTCACTCTGGTGAAGTCTTCTCTTGATTGTTGACTTTGACACGCATACACCTACCTCCTGGAGAGGGTTATTGATCTGGCCAATTGTTGTGAAGGGTGTTTTCTTCACCATGGAAATAATTCTTTAGTCATCCACCACAGTTGTTTTCCGTGGTCTTCCTGGTCTTTTGGTGTTGCTGAGCTCTTTCTTTTAAAGGATGTTCCAAACAGTTGATTTGGCCACACCTAATGTTTTTGCTATCTGTCTGATGGGTTTGTTTTGTTTTTTCAGCCTAATGATGGCTTGCTTCACTGATAGTGACAGCTCTTTGGATCTCATATTGAAAGTTGACAGCAACAGATTCCAGATGCAAATGACACACTTGAAATGAACTCTGGACCTTTTATCTCCTCCTTGTAATTGGGATAATGAGCCATGGAACAGATGAGCAGCCCATTGTCCCATTACTTTTGGTCCCTTAAAAAGTGGGAGGCACATATACAAACTTTTGTAATTCCTACATCGTTCACCTGATTTGGATTTAAATACCCTCAAATTAAAGCTGAAAGAAACTTAGATCCAGAGGATTAACTTGGTTCCACGCTGGATTCCAGCAACCACCAGATAGGCCTACCCTCACCGGCCTAGCAGCTGGTGCAAAGCTTGCTAAAGTCTCTGCCACAGACTCGATAAGTTCTTCGGGCCGTCCCATGATCTTCTGCCACAAGATCATGCGACTACTTATGCACTTTGTAGAAAATTTCAATAGAGTACACGACTCACGGTGCCAAGAAGGTAAATCTGACAGGATAAGTCCTTCAATTGAATCCCAGTGGTTCAGCTCCCATAGCGTAGGCAAGGCAGTAAAGGACCATCCCTGGACTAGTATGCCCCAGCAACCTTTGGGCCTACTCTCAGTTGCGAAGCCTCGGGCTAGCCGGCCCAAGACCATAAACAGCTCACCCATCACCTGAACCCAGGAGGGCCATCAGGTCACGATCGGAAGACCCCGCCAAAACGGCATCCATTCCTTAAGTACCCTCTCCCAGAATGCACAGCAGGTTCACCACGCCCCCTGGGCTGCTTCTGGGAAAGAAATACCCAATGCATCCAGCCTGTTGCCTTTCCAACCTTGACCTACGATGGCAGCGACACCCACAGTCAAGGGGAAAATCATGCAACCCAGCTGAACTGAAACAGAACTATCAATTTAGCCAAACTATTGCTCAGACTATAATTTAACACAGAGCACCCCCTCAATGGGAGCAAGGCACTACACATATACACACACACACTATATTGTCAAAAGTATTGGGACACCTGCCTTTACATACAAGCTATAACAGCTTCAACTGTTCTAGAAAGGCTGCCCACAAGGTTTAGGAGTGTGTCTATGGAAAGGTTTGACCATTCTTCCAGAACTGATGTTCACCGAAAAGGTCTGGCTCACAGTCTCCACTCTAATTCATCCCAAAGGTGTTCTATTGGGTAGAGGTCAGGACTGTGCAGGCCAGTCAAGTTCCTCCACCCCAAACCTGCTCATCCATGTCTTTATGGACCTTGCTTTGTGCACTAGTCCAAATCATTTGGTGGAGGGGGGATTATGGCGTGGGTTTGTTTTTCAGGGGTTGGGCTTGGCCCCTTAGTTCCAGTGAAGGGAACTGTTAAGGTGTCAGCATACCAAGACATTTTGGACAATTTCATGCTCCCAACTTTGTGGGAACAGTTTGGGGATGGCCCCTTCCTGTTCCAACATGACTGCACACCAGTGCACAAAGTTAGGTTCATAAAGACATAGATGAGTGAGTTTGGGGTGGAGGAACTTGACTGGCCTGCACAGAGTTCTTACCTCAACCCGATAGAATGATATGAAATAGAGCGGAGGCTGCAAGCCAGACCTTCTTGTCCAACATCAGTGCCTAACCTCACAAATGCACTTCTGGAAGAATGGTCAAACATCCCCATAGACACACTCCTAAACCTTGTGTACAGCCTTCCCGGGAACAGTTGAAGCTGTTATAGCTGCACAGGGTGGGCCAACTCAATATTGAACCCTACGGACTAAGACTGGCATGCCATTAAAGTTCATGTGCGTGTAAAGGCAGGTGTCCCAATACTTTTGACAAAATAGTATATATATCTATCTATCTATAGATATATATCTATAGATAGATAGATAGATCTATCTATATATATATAAATATATATATATATATATATATATATATATACATATATATATATATATATAGGGCTTTTTTTCAGGGGGAACTTGGGGGAACTCAGTTCCACCACCTCTGGCTCAGACCCTTTGGTGCCTGCTTACCACAATCACTTGTAAACACAGAAGTCTGGTTTCTCTGTTTACAAGTGACAGCTCTGCACTCTGTGTGTAACCACCTGAACTCTGCATTCTGTATGTAATGCAATCCTGGTATTTAATGCCCCTTTAAGACCCTTCTACTGTTTGTGAAATCTGAACGGGGTCGTGGTTGAGTTCCTGCACCTATTTTCTGAGAAAAAAAGCTCTGTGTATATATATATATATATATATATATATATATATATATATATATATATACTGTATATATACAGTATATTGTAAATGGGTCAGGCTTCAATTAAACTGGCAGTAATAAACCATGCACGAAACAGGGATACCCAGTAACAAACAAAACATCTACTTATCTGAACCACTAACTCAGGTCAGTTCTTGACAAACAGGGTACACCTTAATGCACAGGTGTCAAACACAAGGCCCGTGTGCCGAATCCGGCCCTCCAGCCCTCCTCTGGTCCTACTCCAGACCCTTACTTTCTGCTTTCAAGCAATGCATCCAGCTCCTTCCCAGCAGAAGCATAAGGAAAGGGGGGTGCACTGGGATGTAAGGGAGAGTGGAGGACTCAACTTCTTGCTCTGGACTAATTTTACAGATACAATCGGCCCTTTTGAGGGCAATCATAATGTTGATGAGGCCCACAATGAAATTGAGTTTGACACCCTTGTCCTAATGGGTTCCCCAAAAAAAATAAGCAGTACATGTATATTTCTAGCATTCTGTCAGTGCTCAAGCTTTTCACCCAGCAGCAGAACTTCCAAGTCAGCCCACATATAAAATGGTCCGTGAACAACCAATTTTTGAGGTCTGTCTAACAGGTAAAACCTGGACCTCAGATTGGAGGCTTTATACACACCCAAAGCTCTACAAAGCCTTGGGACTCAGGACCCAGTCCTGAGTTTATTAAAATCTGAGAAAACCCAAAACTAGTGTTCTGGACATCAGCCATAAAGCCTGGAGCCCCTCACCGTGTGTAGGTGAGAAACCTAACTTTGCAATGCATTTTTTTTACATAACCACTTAAAGCGGGGGTTCACCCTTAGAGGGCACTTTTCCCCCTTCGCTTCCTGCTCGTTATTACTAGGGGAATCGGCTATTTATTTTAAAATATGTGCAGTACTTACCCGTTTACGAGACGCATCCTCTCCGTCGCTTCCGGGTATGGGCTTCGGGAATGGGCGTTCCTTCTTGATTGACAGGTTTCCGAGAGGCTTCCGACGGTCGCATCCATCGCGTCACGATTTTCCGAAAGAAGCCGAACGTCGGTGCGCAGGCGCAGTATAGAGCCGCACCGACGTTCGGCTTCTTTCGGCTACGAGTGACGCGATGGATGCGACCGTCGGAAGCCTCTCGGAAGAATGTCAATCAAGAAGGAACGCCCGCTCCCGAAGACCATACCCGGAAGCGACGGAAGAAGATGCAGCTCGAAAACGGGTAAGTACTGCACCTATTTTAATACAAATAGCCGATTCCCCTAGACCGAACGAGCAGGAATCTAGGGGAAGAAAAAAAAAAAATTTAGAAATGGGTGAACTCCCGCTTTAAGGACCGCTTCACGCCGATTTACGTTGGCAGAATGGCACATCAACGTATATGTACGTTGCCCTTTAAGCTCAGCATTAGTGCCTAACATTAGTGCCTAACCTCACAAATGCGCGGGTCACGTGCCGCGGGCGCGTGCATGTGACCCGGTCCTAGACTCCGTGACCACGGCCGCGGGACTCGCGGACCCGATCGCCGCTGGAGTCCCGCGATCGGTCCCCGGAGCTGAAGAACGGGGAGAGCTGTGTGTAAACACAGCTTCCTCGTTCTTCACTGTGGCGCCGTGATCGATCGTGTGTTCCCTTATATAGGGAATCACAATCGATGACGTCACACCTACAGCCACACACCCCTACAGTTAGAAACAGACATGAGGTCACATATAACCCCATCAGCACCCCCTTGTGGTTAACTCCCAAACTGCAATTGTCATTTTCACAGTAAACAATGCATTTTAAATGCATTTTTTGCTGTGAAAATGACAATGGTCCCAAAAATTTGTCAAAATTGTCCGAAGTGTCCGCCATAATGTCGCAGTCACGAAAGAAAATCGCTGATCGCCGCCATTAGTGGTTAAAAAAAATAAAAATGCAATAAAACTATACCCTATTTTGTAAACGCTATAAATTTTGCACAAACCAACCGATAAACGCTTATTGGGATTTTTTTTACCAAAAATAGGTAGAATAATACGTATCGGCCTAAACTGAGGATTTTTATATATATATATATATATATATATATATATATATTTTTGGGGGATATTTATTATAGCAAAAAGTAAAAAATATTGAATTTTTTTCAAAATTGACGCTCTATTTTTGTTTATAGCGCAAACAATAAAAACCGCAGAGGTGATCAAATACCACCAAAAGAAAGCTCTATTTGTGGGAAAAAAAGGACGCCAATTTTGTTTGGGAGCCACGTCGCACGGCCGCGCAATTGTCAGTTAAAGCGACGCAGTGCCGAATCGCAAAAACTGTCCGGGTCCTTTAGCTGCCTAAAGGTCCGGGTCTTAAGTGGTTAAAGACCAGACTTGGGCTTTAAATAACACATACTGAGGTACACCAGCATGGAATCTAGAATTGAAATATTACCAGATCCAAAAATATTGTAAGTAAAATGAAATGTGCCCAGAGCAATTATTGGATCATTATAATAAATAGCAACTGTCATCATAATGTCTAATATTTGTGGAAGGCTTTACAGAGCAAACAGATTTTTAAGGGAGTTCACCCGATGTGATGCTGAAGCAGCTAATAATATGTAAAGAGCAGAAGTTAAATCATGTAACAACATTATTCTAAAAATAGGATGTTGTTCTGGCTATGCAAGATAATTAATAGGAAGAATCATTATAAATGAAAGACTGGACATTACTAAACTGAAATCACTACACCCTAAAAGTGCCCGTACATTTGGAAATTTGCTCAGCAGGTTCTGCACAAATGGTGTTTTAAAACAGAAATAATGTCTAAAGCAAATGCAAGTGGCAAAGTATTATGAGGTGGAAATTTGATCAACGTTACACTGTTTTACCTAATTTGATGACTAGACCTAATGCTGCAGAATTTGGGGTATGCCAATTATAATAAGGTGACCAGATTTTTAAAATGAAATCCGGGGACATATTTTTTCTTTACTAGTAATGTCAACAATCAGCGACTCTCCGCTCGTCGCCGCCCGCCTCACAGCCTCTCAAGTCTTATGCTGGCCATACACTAGACGAAAATTTGGTCGTTCAGACAGCCACGCCCTGTGACCTTTGACCTCTGGGAACCCGCCTTCTGGCCTTTGAACTTTGGGGGAGGTTCCAATTCCTGAGTCCTAGCCATATTCTTCAATGGGAAACCCTAACCCTAACCCCTAACCCTTAAAGCGGGAGTTCACCCAATTTGTTTTTTTTTCTATTTTCCCCTTAGCTTCATGCTCGTTTTGTCTAGGGGAATCGGCTATTTGTTTTAAAATATGATCCGTACTTACCCGTTTTCAAGATGCATCTTCTCCGTCGCTTCCGGGTATGGGTCTTCGGGAGCGGGCGTTCTTTCTAGATTGACAGTCTTCCGTGAGGCTTCCGACGGTCGCATCCATCGCGTCACTTGTAGCCGAGAGAAGCCGAACGTCGGTGCGGCTCTATACTGCGCCTGCGCACCAACGTTCGGCTTCTTTCGGAAAATCGTGACGTGATGGATGCGACCGTCGGAAGCCTCTCGGAAGACTGTCAATCAAGAAGGAACGCCCATTCCCGCAGCCCATACCCGGAAGCGGCGGAGAGGATGCATCTCGTAAACGGGTAAGTACGGATCATATTTTAAAAGAAATAGCCGATTCCCCTAGACAAAACGAGCATGAAGCTAAGGGGAAAATGTGTAAGCTATGGGTGAACCTCCGCTTTAACCCATCAAAATCCCTGCTGAACCTACCAAATTTCGATTCATGTATGGTCATGTTGATTGTACCCAAGTCCATTTATTGATCAACTTTGGCATACCCAGCCTGTCAGATTTTTCTATGTGCGATTACTGCTAGTGGCCACTAGCAGTAATCATTGTATTCTGCCAGCCAAGAAGCCCCCCCCCCCCCCCGGCAGAATAAAATAGTGCTGTGGGGGGCATTTAATGTGTTATTGGGGGAACTGAGCAACTATCACATGGTGGAAGGAAAGAAGTTTAAATAATCTATGGGCTTCTTAAGGTTTCTCACTGAGAGAGGGAGTTTCACTTCAATCCTCACATGACTGGGCTATTAATATTCCTGGCTATGCTCTCTTTCGGAAAGACAGGGTAAAAAGGAAAGGTGGAGGGGTCTGTCTCTATGTGAGAAGTGACCTCAAAGCAAGCGTGAAAGAGAACCTGGTTGATGGAGAGTGTGATGAGGCTGAAGCATTATGGGTGGAACTGCATACAGATGTGCGTAGTTCAAAATTAATCATTGGAGTTTGTTATAAACCACCCAATGTTAATGAGGAGGTGGAGACTCAGCTCCTTGCACAGATGGAAAGGGCTGCAAGGTCTGGGACGGTGATAATAATGGGGGATTTTAACTACCCAGAAATTGACTGGATTAATGGCACTTCTGGGACAGTTAAAGGACAAAAATTTAAAAACCTATTGCAGGACAATTTTATGGTGCAGTTTATTGAGGCCCCAACTAGGAATGATGCCCTGTTGGACCTGATAATTTCAAACCATGCAGAGCTTATTACTAATGTTCAGATAAAGGAACACCTGGGTAGCAGTGATCATAACATGATTTCATTTAATGTTAACTATAAGCAAGAAATACATACAGGAAATATTAAAACACTAAATTTTAAGAGAGCAAATTTTCCAAGGATGAGGGCTGCTCTCCAGGACTTGGACTGGGAGGGACTATTGGCACAGATGAACACAGAACAGAAATGGGAATTCTTCAAAAAGACTGTGTGGAACCTCACTGCAAAGTATGTTCCCATGGGCAATAAGTTTAAAAGGCTAAAAATAAAACCTATGTGGCTCACGGTCAAAGTTAAAAAAGCTATAAACAATAAGAAAGTAGCTTTTAAAAAATATAAAAATGAAGGAACACTAGTGTTGTTTAAATGTTACAAAGAATATAACAGGATATGCAAAAAGGAAATCAAGGATGCAAAAATTCAAAACGAACGACAGATTGCAAAAGATAGTAGGACAAACCCCAAAAAATTCTTTAAATATATTAATAGTAAAAAGGTGAAGTCTGAGCATGTAGGCCCCTTACAAAATAATCTAGAGTGGGTGACTGGGGACAAAGAGAAGGCAAATTTACTAAATGTTTTCTTCAGCTCTGTGTATACAATGGAGCATGGGGGAGCTCATGTCCAAAATGGGGGTGGGAGTGACACAGCCTCAAATCCACAATGGCTCAAAAGTGATATGGTCCAGAAATATTTAGACAGAATAAAGGTGGATAAAGCACCTGGACCTGATGGCATCCATCCACGGATCCTAGGTGAGTTGAGCTCTGTCATTTCAAAGCCACTGTATCTAATATTTAGGGACTCATTAAAGACAGGAATAGTACCACTGGATTGGCGCAGGGCCAATGTGGTGCCCATATTTAAAAAGGGAACAAAGTCTTTACCAAGTAACTATAGACCTGTTAGTTTAACTTCTATAGTTGGGAAGATACTGGAACGTTTAATAAAAGACCACATGGATGAGTTCTTGCAGGAAAAAAACTATTTAAGCAGCAGACAACATGGATTCATGAAAGACAGAAGTTGTCAGACAAACCTGATTTCCTTTTATGAAGAGGTAAGTAAAACCCTGGACAGAGGCGTGGCTGTGGACGTGATATATTTGGATTTTGCAAAAGCGTTCGATACAGTTCCGCACACACGGCTCATGTGTAAGGTAAGGTCTACAGGATTGGATATATCAGTTTGTAAATGGATAGAAAACTGGCTGAAAGACAGAATTCAGAGAGTCGTGGTTAATGATTCTTACTCTGAATGGTCCAATGTTATGAGTGGTGTACCCCAAGGTTCAGTGCTGGGACCCTTACTTTTCAATATATTTATAAATGATATTGGGTCTGAGATCAAAAGTAACATTTCTGTCTTTGCAGATGACACCAAGCTATGCAGTGGAATAACGTCCTTACAGGATGTCTCCAATTTACAAGCCGACCTCAATGCTCTGTCTGATTGGGCGACTAAGTGGCAGATGAGGTTTAATGTAGATAAATGTAAAGTTATGCACTTGGGGGCTAAGAATATGCATGCATCATACATACTAGGGGGAGTACAACTGGGGGGGTCTGTAGTGGAGAAGGATCTGGGGGTTTTAGTTGATCATAAGCTCAATAATGGCATGCAATGCCAAGCTGCGGTTTCCAAAGCGAGCAAAGTCCTTTCTTGTATTAAGAGAGGTATGGACTCCAGAGACAGAGATATAATTTTGCCCCTGTACAAATCATTAGTAAGACCTCATCTGGAATATGCAGTTCAGTTTTGGGCACCAGTTCTCAAAAAGGATATAGGAGAACTGGAGAAAGTGCAGAGAAGAGCAACCAAACTGATAAGAGGCATGGAGGAGCTCAGCTATGAGGAAAGATTAGAGGAACTAAATGTATTCACCCTTGAGAAGAGGAGAATAAGGGGGGATATGATCAACATGTACAAATATATAAGAGGTCCATACAGTGAACTTGGTGTTGAGTTATTCACTTTACGGTCATCACTGAGGACAAGGGGGCACTCTTTACGTCTAGAGGAAAAGAGATTTCACCTCCAAATACGGAAAGGTTTTTTCACAGTAAGAGCTGTGAAAATGTGGAACAGACTCCCTCCAGAGGTGGTTCTGGCCAGCTCAGTAGATTGCTTTAAGAAAGGTCTGGATTCTTTCCTAAATGTACAGAATATAACTGAGTACTAAGATTTGTAGGTATAGTTGATCCAGGGTAAATCCGATTGCCTCTCGGGGGATCAGGAAGGAATTTTTTCCCCTGCTGTAGCAAATTGGATCATGCTCTGCTGGGGTTTTTTGCCTTCCTCTGGATCAACTGTGGGTATGGAGTTGGGTGTATAGGATTTTACTGTGTTTTTTTATTTTGTTTTTTCTGGTTGAACTGGATGGACTTGTGTCTTTTTTCAACCTGACTAACTATGTAACTATGTAACTATGTAACTATGTAACTATGTAACTGCACACAATTATGAGACCAGAAGCAGCAATGCCTTCCAGCAGTACATGTGTTGATCTTACATAATAGGGCAGCAACGTGGCCTAGGCTGTATCCACCGGATTGCCCTGGGGTAGCCGCCAGTGAGATTTAGTAAATTCTTATTGGCAGTTCATACGCTGCCTGCGCACACTGTGTGCAAACAACAGCAGCTGTCAGATTTGTAGTCTGTACAATTCAATGGCCAGCACTGCCTCTGTTCTCATGTAATTGTTCATCTTGGTTAGATGTGAATAAAGTCTCTGACGAACCTGGATGCAGACAGTGTGTCTCCGGGCAGGGCTGCTGTTAGAAATGAGGGGGCCCTGTACAACCCCCCCCCCCCTCACACAAATTATTATTAGCTAATACAAACCTAACAAAGAACCTGTGTAAATTAGCCCTTATTAAATATATTATTTTACATTTTTATTTAAAAAAGTATATTTTTTTTTATTTATTTTTTATTTTTACAATTTAATTTTACAATTATTATTTTTTTTTACAATGTTACAAACAAAATTCTACAAGACAAGGAAGCCGTCAGTGCCATGGAAGGGGGCTTGGCACAGTGACAGTGGGGCAAGCTGGGGGAGGATCAGAAGTGAGCAGACCAGGGAGGGGATTTGGTGCAGGGGAAGTAATTAAACAAATGATACCCTGTGTCTCTCCCTGCGGCAGCTGAATGCCGGCAGGAGGGAGCAAAACCGTCTTTCAGCTGCTGCAGAGAGCAGCACAGGGCATCTGTCTGGAATTGCCCCTCTGCCCGACCACAGCGATTCCTCCTGTTGTTCGGGTCCCCTACAGGAGGGCTGGTGGTCCCCCTCTATCAGCGGTCCTGTCGGTGTTGGCGTTTTTCCTCAGAGCTTTAGCCACACTTAAACTGGCCACAGCCATACAGTATGCTGTGATAGCAAATACTGTTGCTGTGTCCAAAGACACCTCTGAACACAGCAAACTGTGCACCCCTGGCCACCCATGTGAATGTAGCCTTAGTGTTTGGCTCATCTGCCTTGCAGCACTGGGGTCTTTGGCTTGAATCCCAAACAGGACATTATCTGCATTGAAAGACATCTTCTCCCCCCAGGAGCCTTGGTTTCCTCACACACTCCGACATCCTGGTAGGTCCATGCCTAAATTGGCCCTAGTATGTGTATGTATTCATGTGAGGTAGAGACCTTACATTGTAAGCTAAAGGGCAGGGACTGATGGAAATGTGCAATATGTAAAGCTCTGTGAAAATTGTCAGCACTATGTAAATACATATAGCAATAAAAACAACAGCATATTAGACAGAATAAATAAAGATCACAAGTGCACTTTTTCTGACTTCAGCACAGCTGTAGTGTTCGATCAGTAGATACACCGGCGTACTCGCTCTGTGAATCTGGCCCAAAATCTCTAATGGATATATTGCCAATATGGGACAGATAGACACAAGCTGTAGGAGAGCTACGGGACACATTTGGGCAGCTTAAACATATATTGTAATGTATGTAAACTAAAAAGCCCTGGTTTTGTGCAAAGTTTGCTAGAAAGGGTGTATAGCAGTGTGCAGGGGGTTCATTCAGAATTTTTAATGCTAACATATTGGCACACCCTCTTAGCACCTGATTGGTTCAAATATATATATATGTATAAGCTATTGGGTATATTTTATTTCTGTAGACAAGTAATGCATCTACATTGTTGGGCAATTTCCTTAGATATTTTTTAACTGGAACATATTTTTAATTCTTGGAATTGAGTCTATTTGTCTCCATCAGAATCTAGTACTCCTGGGCAGCAGGGAGTAACTTGTGTTAGTGTTTTCATTAGGAAATCCCCACTATGGGCCAGCAGCTGAACCTGGCGGAGAGCAGTGAGCACTGTAAACACAGCTGAGCACAGAGAACACTTTATAGCTTATTCAGGTGCATTGACCATATGGTGCCATGAACCTTAGCACTCCACCACAATTATTCTGGAATGTCCCTTGTGCAATGGCATGTCCTGAAAAAATTAACAATGCCATACAAGTTAGCGAACTAAAGAACTTTACTCTTGCTCAAAATGTGTCATTTTCCAAAAATCATCATTTATTACATATGTGACTTAGTATTTGGTTACTTGCTTTACTGCAAGATGTTATCCTATGTTATGAGAAGAAAGTCAGGAATCTATAAAAATAAATAAAAAAAACAATGTATCATGTTTAATTATTCACATGGCTGATTATTATGTACAGATAAGCTACCATTACAGAGTAAAGGCTGCTGCATGAGGTTTTGTGTGATAATTATCTAGTACACCAGAGTCTGTTTGGAATGTTTATGGAAATATTATATTAATACATACATATATTTCATGTTGTTAGTGCTGCCTGTCTGCTGGCCATCTATATCCACAACTTTCTGGATTCCCTGCATGCTTTGCAGCTTCCCCTCTGCTGTTTGCGTTCAATTTCTAGGGACTACATATCCCATGGTACCTTGCCACCTGCAAGCCATGATTCCTGTACTGACTCCACCTCCTGAAACTCCTCCTCTCAGCCCCTCTATACTTCAGAAGACAGGCTTTGTGAAATGTGTGACACAGCAGTGCCTACTCACAGGGCAGACTGAATATGTGTGAATGTTCGGGGATCGTCACAAAGCAAGTTTACAAATTTCAATATTGTTCAGATTAATAGGAGTAGGCAAGAAATAATTGAAATACAATATTTAAATTAATATACTGTATAGTTTTACATTTTGACCATAGATAAACTTTAACCCTTGCTTGTAATTAAAAGATTGCAAAGCAAAGCAAAGCTTTAAACTATCTTCAATCAGCTTTCTTAAAGCCTTTACTGCACAATTCTAGTTTGGGGATCTTAAAAAAGAAGTGTGTGATATGAAAAAACAAACCTACATACTCAGCTAGGTGGGTACAACATCGATCTGATGCTGTATCTGTCCCTAACTGCCTCTTAGACTGAGAACTGAAATCAAGGACCTCTGAGCCAGCTGCCAGTAAGGAATCTGGGTGGATCCTGACATTAAAGTCGGGATCTCTCCAGAGTCTGGACTGGCTGAGTTACGTCAGCCAACAACGGGCTACATGAGTGCATAATGAAGCGCACACCTGTGATTCCCAGGGGAAATAGGGCCAAAAGAGCTACTAGACCCTGATCTAGAAGGGTCTGGTATAGATAAAGGTGAACAAAGCAACCGGGATGTCATTTACTAACAATTTAATTAGTATTTTTTTTCTTTGTACATTTAATACAGTAAGTATACAATGTACAATGTAGCTGCATTTTTGCTTTCAACCATTGCCGGGAAAACAAATTGAGCTTTAAAGGTATTTTAAAGTCTCAAGGTTTTTCACCATTTTATGCATTAAGGTGAGAACCTTCTGTGCTGCAGCTGCCCCTAAACCCCCCCCCCCCTTCTCTTACCTGAACCCATCAATTCCAGTGATGTGCACGAGCCCAGTGTCTCCAGCCACTGTCTCTGTCCTCATTAGATAGATTGATAGCAGCAGGAGCCATTGGCTCCTGCTACTGTCAATCAAATCCAGTAACATGGGGGCGGGGCCGAGTCTGTGACAATGGAAGCAGCAGCGGGCCTCAGGAAAATATGCCCCCATGTAAAGTGGCTCTCAATGGGGGCACCCGATGAAGGGGAGGAGCCAGGAGCGCTGGCGGGGCACCCCAGAAGAGGAGGATCAGGGCTGCTCTGTGCAAAACCCTTGCACAGAGCAGGTAAGTATAACGTGTTTGTTTTTTGTTTTTTTATTATTCTAACCTTTACAATCACTTTAAGTTTTAGGCTTTTTTTCTGTTAAAATGTAAAAAATGTATATCTCCTGATAGACTCGTTTGAACTTTAAATGACAACATTGCATCATAACTACAACTGCTATGTACTTATGACTCATTATGCATACTGGCATTTTCACTGCATGCCAACAGAAAGGTAGCAAACAGTTCCAAAGATATGTATCATGGCATCTGGCAAGGTTCAGTCTGTCCTATGACGTCATGGTACAGCATTAAAATAATATTGACAGTTTATATCAGTAATAATTAACTATCAGCGAGTAATATACTACATATTATAATGCTCCCTGTAGAGCAGGTCTGCAACTGGTATAGTGCAAGTGCATCTGTGCCAGAGCTTCCCCAATGTACATCTTACCTGCTTCATATAAAGATACCCTGCTTTGTGAGTTTTGCAAATTTTGGGGTGTATTTTGACCATGTAATCCAAATTTTGGACAGAAATATTTCAATTTAGTATGGACTCGGAGCTACTTTTACATTCAAGTTATAAGTGAAGGTTATATGAGAAGGTTCTATGGTACACATTTGGTGGCGATGTCCCAAAAAACGTACATTTTGGTTCAAAATATTTGACTTTATACATGAATTTACAAACATAAATACTATTAGATCGACAGAAGTTGCTCTTTTTCAGGGACTTGATATGAGTTTCCCTAAACATACTAAACACTTAGGCCTGGATTCACATACATCGGCGCATATTTATGCGGGCGGAGCGTATCTAATATACGCTACGCCGACGCAGCGCACAGAGGCAAGCACTGGATTCACAAAGCACTTGCTCCCACTCGCTCTTAAAGATACGCTGGGTTTCCTCTGCGTAAGCCAGCGTAGGTGGAAGTGGGCGTGAGCCATGCTAATGAGGCGTGATCTGTGAAATAAAATTCACAACTGCTCTTATCTTTTCTTACTTTCTTCTCTTTTGATCTAATTTATTTTGACCATATTTTGAAAACCCCATTTATTTGGTTAATATTCAATATCTATGATACGTATTATATTACCAATTTACTATTCTGTATAATGACTCATTTGTTATCTTGTTTACACAAGATGTTAGTCTAATTGTTTGATTTTGCCCCTACTTTTTTTTTAAGTGATACATTTCATTGTCAAAGTTATAATTATATATTCTTCTTCTTACTTGTTAATAACTTGGGTATATTATACCTTATATTACTAAAAATGTGTACTATGTCAAGAAAACCAATAAAAATTTCAACCGAAAAACAAAAAAAGTAAAAAATGCAGATTAAAGCGTTTGTAACCCCAATAATTGAATAAATAAATGGATCCTGTTCCTTTAAATCATGTTATACAAAGTGCTTGTGCTGTGTAATTTGGCCCATTCTATCACCTAAAATACCTGGTTGATCCTGCCAGGTTCTGCCCTCCCCCCTGTAAATTGACCACAGTATATCATGGCTGCTTATACCTGACACCGTGGTCAGTTTACATGCCTCCATCATCCGCAGTGAAGAAAATGTTATCAGCACACCAAGGATTCCTCAAAAGGGTCCAAAGTTTTATTTCGTGGTCACATGTTAGATATACATAAAAAATAAAGCTTTGGACCCTTTTGAGGAATCCTTGGTTTTCTGATGATATTTTCTTCACTTTGATTATCCATGGTTTCCAGCCTATAGTCATTACAGCATCCAGCATCATTCTTCAATGTGTGCGTGGTGAACATTGTGTTTGGATCCGCAGTTATCCTCTGTCCTTCTCTGTCCGTCTGTCCCCCGCCTGTCGGCTCTGTCTGCTCCCCAATCCTCCCCTCCTGCTGCTTTCAAAAAAGTGTAATGTCTCTACAATCCACTCTGTTAGGTATCAATATGTGTCCCACTGTATGTCCTTTATTTACAAAAAGCAGATTTCTACCTTATTTCAGAGTTGCTATCAGCGCTCACGTGACTGCTCAGCTCTCTCTTCCCCTCCTCCCGGCTGATGTCAGCAGGAGTTCTCTGCCCCTCCTACTGTGGCTGACAGCACAAGAGAGGAGAGAGGCGGCCGGTCACGTAAATGCCGGGAGGCGCCCTGAAATAAGGTAGATATTGGCTTGAGTTTAATACGGTTATATATTCAGAACAACCCTCAAATGAATTTTTACACAGAAATAGCATACATAAGTGTCTTTTCTTGATATTAGCCCCTATAATCATTTGCACAACAACATAGGTCAGTCGTGGCTCTACTGCGTCATAAAGTGCTGCCAGTCTAGCACAGGGAACATGTGTTTAGGAGGGGAGAGCAGAGGGATGACATCATTAGTGTGATGCTGTTCCTAAATTGTCCAACCCTAGGCTGCAGTATTTCCTGTTTTGTTTAAAGGAAACCTGTGCTTAGAGAAAAATGTGGGATGGCATTCTGACCTCATTCTGACCTCCCGAATGTGCTAGTTACCTACCTCAGGAATTCTTATTGAGTTGGACTTGTTATAAATATAGGTTACCTGGTTAATTATAATCAAGGATTGTATGGATGCAGTCATTATTCTTTGATGTAGATATTGCTCAGAAGATACAGCAATGAAACACTTTAACCACTTGCTGACTGTCCCACATATATGTACTGTGGGGCACCAGCTCCAATGCGCAAAATCACGTACAGGTACGTAATTTCGCTGTTCCGGGTCTGTGGCTCGTGCAAACGTGTACCACCGGCTACCCACTCCAGCTGTGATTGGACAAAGCGGAAGCCAATCAGCGGGTCCGGTGGACCCCATGTCTGCCGGGACGCACCGATTGTTCACAAGAGAGGCAGAACGCCAGTCTGCCTATGTAAACAAGACAGATCGCCGTTCTGCTAGTAGGGGAGACAGAGATCTTGTGTTTCTGCTAAGCAGGAACATGGATCTCTGTCTTCTCACAGCAACACAAGCAGTCCATGGGAGCACATTTAACCCTTTGATCTCCCCTGATGTCAACCCCTTCCCTGCCAGTGTTTTTGTACAGTGACAGTGCATTATTTTTAGCACTGATCACTGTATTGGTGTCACTGGTCCCCAAAACGTGTCAATAATGTCTGATTTGTCTGCCGCAATGTCGCAGTCCCACTAAAAATCGCTGATTGAGCCCATTGCTAGTAAATAAATAAAATGAAAATTCCATAAATCGAACCCATAGTTTAGAGACACTTTTGCGCAAAGCAATCAATATATGCCTTTTGTAGTTTTTTGTCAAAAATATGTAGCAGAATACATATTGACCTAAACTGATGAAGTATTTAGGTTTTTACATTTTTTTATTAGATATGTTTTGTAGTAGAAAGTAAATAATATTGTTTTTTTTTTGTTTTTAAACTGTTGGTCTTTTTTTGTTTATAGTGCAAAAAAAAATGTAGAGGTCATCAAATACCACCAAAATAAAATTATTTGTGGAAAAAAAAGGACATCAAATATATTTGGTTAAAGCATTGCACAACCACGTAATTTTCAGTTAAAGTGCCGTATTGCAAAAAATGGTATGGTCATGAAGGGGGGGTAAACCTTCCGGAGCTGAAGTGGTCAATAAAAGACAAAAAGGAATGATAAATTGCATTTTTATTAGTGGTATGCAGTGATTTGCATTTAGCATGCACATATTCATATTTAAATGGTAAAATCAGATGAGATTATTCAGAGTAGTGTGACATATGTTGGATGTAGGATGTCTCTGAGGACTGGCTTTACTTGTGCTGAGTTGCTCAGAGTATTCTGCAGGTGTTATACAGTGATGTCACACTGGTGAACAATGGGAAGTCTGACTTTGTGTTCACACAACTCTACAGGCTGTTATTAATATAGTTTGCCCTAGGCTGACCCTACATCGCACTGTGGGTAAAATTCTGCAATGAATCAAAAATGCTCAGCATCTCAATGACTTCCAAGTAAGGGCCAGTTCACACCATGGAAACGCAGTCCGGATGCTTTTCTGCTTGCTTGTTTTTGATGCGTTTTTCATGTGTTCCAGTGCGTCTTTGATGCATTTTTGGTGCATTTTTGATGCAGTCCAGTGCTCTCCCCCTCATTTGTCTTAAAGCGGGGGTTCAGCCTGTTAAAAAAAAAAAAATAGTTTTTTTTTATTAGACCATTACATTCGGCATCGTAGCGCGAGCTACGGTATGCCGGTCTTACATTTTTTATCCCCGTACTCACTGTGCTATCGATGATTGAAGAATCCGGGGAATGGGCGTTCCTATGGTGAGAGAAGGTGATTGACGGCCGGCCCTGGCACGTCACGCTTCTCCGGAAATAGCCAAAATAGGCTTGGCTATTCACGGCGCCTGCGCATAGCCTGTGCGCAGGCGCCGTGAATAGCCGAGACCTACTCCGGCTGTCTTCAGGGAGCGTGACGTGCCAGAGCCGGCCGTCAATCATCCTCCCTCTCCATAGGCACGCCCATTCCCCGCGGGAGTCGGATTCTTCAATGAGCGATAGCACAGTGAGTACGGGGATTAAAAATTTAAGACCGGCATACCGTAGCTCGCGCTACGATGCCGAATGTAATGGTCTAATGATGTGAAGGAGGGTGAACCACCGCTTTAACCTTAAATAGGGGAATGTGTGTTACAGTGCATTTTTGATGCGTTTTACAGCGTTCCAGTCCAGTGCAGGAAAAATGCAGCATGTTCCACATTTTTTCCGGATCTGGAACTGACTGCACTGGTGTAAACTATGCCATTAAAAAACATATGTGGTGTGAACTGGCCCTAAATACATCTTTTTAAAAAGGTTGGGATATAAAAATGTCATGGCACAGATTGGGTTCTTTTGGTCAAGGGATTATTTACTTTTGTGTCCTACTATAGACTTTAAAGCGGATGTGCCACGGGGAAAAAATATTAAAAGCCAGCAGCTACAAATACTGCAGCTGCTAACTTTTAATATTAGGACACTTACCTGTCCTGGAGTCCAGCGCCGATCGCAGCAGAGGACGAGCGATCGCTCGTCTCTCTGCTGCTCCCCCCTCCATCCACGCTAAGGGAACCAGGAAGTGAAGCGCTGCGGCTTCACTGCCCGGTTCCCTACGGCGCATGCGCGAGTCGCGCTGCGCCCGCCGATTGGCTCACACGCTGTGTGCTGGGAGCCGAGTGTTCCCAGCACACAACGGGCGACAGACGGGATGTGACGGAATGCCCGTCTTTCGCCCGTAGCGTGTGGCCGGAAGTGGGTGCAAATACCTGTCTTTAGACAGGTGTCTGCACCCCCTCCCCCCTGAAAGGTGTCAAATGTGACACCGGAGGGGGGGAGGGTTCCGATCAGCGGGACTCCACTTTAGGGTGGAGAACCGCTTTAAAAAACAAAAAAAATCAATGTATTGGTACATGTCCTCTGACAGTGAGCAACCAATGCCCTTTTGTTTAACAAAAGCTTGAAAACTGGCCTTGAGAAGGGACAAAATATTAAGATAGGCTTCAGTGGGGTTTGATCCTATGTTTGGGGTGAGCAAACCTCCTGCAAACCTAAAGTTGGCCATAGATAGTGGACTCAGTGGGCTAGATTCAGGTAGCTGCGCCCCTTCTTACGGCGGCACAGCGTATCGTATTTACGCTGCGCCGCCGTAAGTTTGAGAGGCAAGTGCTGTATTCACAAAGCACTTGCCTCCTAACTTACGGCGGCGTAGCGTAAATGGGGCCGGCGTAAGCACGCGTCATTCAAATGATGTTGAGAGGGGCGTGTTTTATTTATATTAGGTTGACCCCGCGTATTTTACGTTTTTTACGAACGGCGCATGCCGTTCGTGAAAGAATCCCAGTGCGCAAGCTCGAAATTCCGATGTAAATCGTCATGGCTTTCGACGTGAACGTAAATTACGTCCAGCCCTATTCGCGAACGACTTACGCAAACGACGTGATAAATTCAAATTTCGAAGCAGGAACGACGTCCATACTTAACATTGGCTGCGCCACCTAATAGCAGGAGCAACCTTACGCCGAAAAAGCCTAACGTAAATGACGTAAATAAATTGCGCCGGCCGTACGTACGTTTGTGAATCGGCGTATCTAGGTAATTTGCATATTCTACGCCGAAAACAACGGAAGCGCCCCTAGCGGCCAGCGTAATATTGCACACAATTATACGCCGCCGCATTCAAGTTACGTCGGCGGAGGAAGCCGGCGTAACGATACGCCGGCGCAAATTTGTAATTACGGCGGCGTATCTGGAGATACGCCGTCGTAACAGCTACCTGAATCTAGCCCACTGACTCCACTCCACTTGTGAGTGGATGAAGGACTTTCCTCTGCTGGGAGATTGTATTCTGGCAGTGGGACTCACTGCAGCTGCTGATCAACAACAAATTTCTAGCTTGTCCAATTGACTTCTGGCAAACGGGTGACCACTCACAGATACAAATCCCTGCTGAACCGGCCAAGCTTCGATCCATCTATAAACAGCTTAAAGGGGTTGTAAAGGTACAATTTTTTTTTCCTAAATAGCTTCCTTTACCTTAGTGCCGTCCTCCTTCACTTATCTCATCCTTCCATTTTTCTTTTAAATGTCCTTATTTCTTCTGAGAAATCCTCACTTCCTGTTCTTTTGTCTGTAACTCCACACAGTAATGTAATGCTTACTCCCTGGTGTGGAGTGTCGTGCTCGCCCCCTCCATTGGACTACAGGAAAGTCAGGACGCTCTCTACATTGCAGATAGAGAAAGGAGCTGTGTGTTAGTGGGCGTCCTGACTTTCCCATAGTCCAAGGGAGGGGGCGAGCACGACACTCCACACCAGGGAGAAAGCCTCACATTACTGTGTGGAGTTACAGACAGAAGAACAGGAAGTCAGGATTTCTCAGAAGAAATAAGGACATTTAAAAGCAAAATGGAAGGATGAGGTAAGTGAAGGAGGACTGCACTAAGGTAAAGGAAGCTATTTAGGGAAAAAAATTACCTTTACAACCCCTTTAACTTTGTTCAGCGTGATGATCCCTAATGTGGATTTTTGGTACCAAAAACAAGTGAAATTGGCCATGTTCAAAATATTCTCCAAACACTTAAATAGATCCTGGCACCAACTTAATAAAATGCAAGTAAAAGCTGTTTTAATTTCCATAAATTAATATTTGTTAATTGACTTACAATGTGCCTCTGGACATTGTAAAGTACTGCCAACTGTGCTCCTGCAATGTCTCTTATGCAGCGTACACACGATCGGCATTTCTGCCAAGAAATGTTCGATGGGAGCTTTTGGTCGGAAATTCTGACCGTGTGACATTTTTTGTCGGAATTTCCAACAGCAAAAATTTGGGAAAAGTTTTTGTCGGAAATTCCGAACGTCTGTATACAATTCCGATGCACAAAAATCCTACGCATGCTCGTAATCATTGAACTTAATTTTTCTCGTCTTGTCGTAAGTGTTGCACGTCACCGCGTTTTTGACGTTCGGAATTTCCCACAACTTTTTTGTTTCCGTGTGTAATCAACACAAGTTTGAGGAAAAATTCCGTCGAAAAAAAATCCACGGTTTTGTTGTCGGAAATTCCGATCGTGTGCACGCGGCATAATGGTGGCCACACACTTCAATTTTTTTCCTATCAATGTGCTATTTAATTAAAATAATCAAATAGGCAAACTATACTTTCCCTTCTGATCGATTTAGACTTAAAGCGTTTGTTACCCCAACACTTTATATTCCTGATTGGTGCCTGTTGTACCATTTACTTGTATGAGAAAGTATTCTGTTCTCTTTGTATTGCTTCCTTTGTGTGAAATCCCTGGTGTTCCTGCCAGTCCCTCTGCTTTCCTATTAAAAACTGACCACACTGAACAGAAAAACACATCGTGGTCAGTTCTCTAGCTATGCTGGGATCTCAGTGTGCTCTCCTCCAACAATCAGACTTGTCCTGACACCCCCCCCCCCTTGCTGCACAGCCATTCACTGGGAAACTCAGTGTACTGCTGCTTCTCCTCCCCCCAGATCTTTGCCTTTTATTTCTATGTTAAACTGAATAGGGTTGTTTTACACGGTAATCGTTTACAGTCACTTTAATTTAGATCTAATTAGAATAAACAGAGTCAATCGACAAGGGAGGAAAATTGATGACCGTCTTGTATTATTTGCCAGCACTGTGATACTTTGTTCATTAACCGCTTGCCGACCAGCTTAGGGCCGATTTACGTCGGCAGAATGGCACATACAGGCAGATCAACGTACCTGTACGTCGCCTTTAATGCCTTTAAGACGCGGCATTGTGGGCATGCACATGCCGCCGCGAGCTCCGTGAGTGTGATCGCGAGTCCCACGGACTCGATGCCTGCGATCGTCTCATAGAGAGGAAGAATGGGAAATGCTAATGTAAACAAGCATTTCCCCTAGTGACAGGACACTGATCACAGCTTCCTGTAATCGGGAGCGGTGATCAGTGTTGTGACACACATAGCCCCGCCCCAGACAGTTGGAACACATCCCTAGGACACACTTAACCCCTTCAGCGCCCCCTTCTGGCTAACCCCTTCACTGCCAGTCACATTTACACAGTAATAAGTGCATATTTATAGCACTGATCGCTGTGTAAATGTGAATGGTCCCAAAATAGCGCCAAAAGTGTCAGATGTCCTAGGGAGTGATTCTAACTGTGTGGAGGCTGGGCTACTTGTGACACAACACTGATCACTGCTCCCGATGACAGGGAGCAGAAGACACAGGCACCCCCCCTGTTCTGCAGCTCCGTGATACGATCGCAGGACACCGGTGGACATCGAGTCTGTGAGTCGCACGGTCACAGAGCTTGTGACAGGGGTGTGCGGCCGGTGGGTCATGAGCGCCCGCATGGCGCGAAATTCAAAGCAACGTATATATACGTTGCTTTGCGCAGCCGTGCCGTTCTGCCGACGTATATAGTTGTGACATGGTCAGCAAGTGGTTAAATATACACAACTTCTGAAGGTAAATCACCGGTGACAAAGTTGAGCAGTTGCTCTTTATCTGCTGTCAACATCCAATGTTTATATGTATACAGATAGGTTTGTAGACAGTTACTGCCTCTCTCTACATAGATACTGTACATACAAGCTATATGTATATGTTAGGGAAGAAGAAAGCCCTAGTGGGTCATACCATAGCACATACTCAGCACTAGCCTGCCATCAGTCTTTAGTATAAGCATTGAAAGTAAGGTGGAGGTGTAATTGTTATTACAATATTACATCATGTCTGATAGAAAGATTCCTATTATGCATTGGCTTAGCCACCTCATAACATCAGTCTGCGTATTTGTTCTGCAAACAGCTTTACCAAGGTGGAAGTCAACCTCCAGGTGACAGCTGGTGAAAGGAAAGGTACGACAGTGACCTTATAAAATAAGTCTGTAGAAGAAAGCAATGTTTGTATCAGCTTCGGTGCAATGTTTACTTACTTTCCTGCTGGAAAATTGTCCATGTCATTGTCAACTGATAGGGATGCCTTACATCTTCAGTCAACTGTTTTCAATGTCCAACTTCAGGCAAAAAGTGTGTTTATTGATGAATAGACTGACTTAAGCCTCGTACACACGATGGATATCTGATGGAATCTAATCCGATGGATTTTTTCGTCGGATATCCGATGAAGCTGACTTTCATCAGTCTTGCCAACACACCATCGGTCAAAACTCAGACCGTGTCCAAACGCGGTGACGTAAAACACTACAATGTGCTGAGAAAAATGAAGTTCAATGCTTCCGAGCATGCGTCGACTTAATTCTGAGCATGCGTGGACTTCCACAAAGACAATCGTTTTTTTCTATCGTTTTTTTATCTATAGGAAAAATTTAAAACATGTTCTATTTTTTTTCACCGATGGAAAACAAACCGATGGGGCCCACACACGATCGGTTTGTCTGATGAAAACGGTCCATCGGTCTGTTTTCATCGGACAAACCGATCATGTGTACAGGGCTTAAGAGTTAGAAGAACCTATGTCAACTTTTGTTTTGCTACTGTTTTTGAGGAAATTTCTTCTCACTCAAAAGATAGAACATAAAATGATGGAAATCTCTCCACTTGCTGTCTTTTGATAGTTGCTCACGCCTCCTATGTAATGGTTGTCAGAGGCCCGGATTCAGGTAGATTTGCCCCTTTCTTGCGGAGGCGCAGGGCAAAGTTTTTGCCCTGCGCCCCCGCAAATTTACTGCGCTACCTGCGATTCACGGAGCAGTAACTCCGTAAATTGCGTGTGCGCTGTGTAAATTTGCCCTGCGTAAGGGCGCCTAATGTAAATGATCCCGTAGGGGGCGGGAATCATTTAAATTAGGCGCGCTCCCGCGCCGAGCGTAGAGCGCATGCTCCGTCGGGAAACTTTCCCGACGTGCATTGCGGCAAATGACGTTGCAAGGACGTCATTTGCTTCAAAGTGAACATGAATGGCGTCCAGCGCCATTCACGAATCACTTACGCAAATTACGTCAAAATCGAACGTCGCAACGCGGGAACGTCGGGTATACTTTAGCATTGGCTGCCCCTATTAGAAGGGGCAGCCTTACGCTAAACACGCCGTACGGAAACGACGTAAATTGCGTACGCAGGGCTCGCGCAACATTGTGAATCGGTGTTAGTATGCAATTTGCAAGAATGCAGCCTAAGATATGCGTGGCATAAGAGCCTTATGCCACACAGATTTTAGGCTGCAGTCGGCGTTACTGAATCAGGAGCATTCGTAACGCCGGGGCAAGTAAGCAATTGCGCTGTGTAACCTATGGTTACGCAAGCGCAATTGCTTCTTGAATCCGGGCCAGAGAGAACAGGCAATGAGGCAAAATCCCCTCAACAAGGACCAAGGAGGAAGTCAAGCACAGTGCTGGGGCATGGAGAAAGCAAGAAATTGGCAATATTGTTTTAATTGTCCAGGGAGGTCATATAAAAAATAAAATAAAAAATATTAGAGTTCTGATTTAACATAAAACCTAAAAAACGTGTTGACTGGAGTTGTAAGAATGGCAAAACGTGATGTAGCACACTAAAATACTGATTATGATAATGCACATGACAAAGTGATCGAAACCATTTCAAGGTCCCTGCTTAGGCTACAGCATTTTATTGGCCTGAAATCGGGTTGTGGCAGCTTTTTAACACTATTAGCTAGATTCAGAAAGACTGGCTTAACTTTGAGACGACTTACGCAAACGATGTAAAAATTTCAAAATTTGACGCGGGAACGACGTCCATACTTATCATTGGCTAGGCCAGCTTTTTGTTCGACTAACTTTACGCCGGAAAACGCCTTACGTGAACGGCGTATCTTTACTGCAACGGGCAAGCGTACGTTCGTGAATAGGCGTATCTCGCTGATTTACGCATTCTAGGCGTAAATCAGCGTTCGCGCCCCTAGCGGGCGGCGGAACTAGACAGCTAAGATACGACGGAGCAGGCAGTCGTATCTTAGCTACATTTAAGTGTACCTCAATTTGAGAATACACTTAAATGTACGACGGCTTAGATTCAGAGTTACGACTGATACGCCGGCGTAAACGTCTCTGAATCTGGCTATATTACTCTAATAGATTTGTAATGCATATATCCCATGAAGAATGCAGCTATCATACCTAAACATACCGCTAGCACCTCCTAAAAACCTTAATTGCGTTGATGACTTCTAGGCTCTGAGGTCCACCCTCTTGGTAAGCGTTTGCTTCATATTTAGTGGTGGTGGATGATCTGGTACCTATAACTAATCGGTGGAGTTCATACACATTCACTACATGCACTGCAATTTATTTATATAAGCCTATGGGAACGCAAAAACCCATTTGAAACAGATTAAATATTGGTCATAAGGAGCTCAGCTGCGGGTCAAATGCAACTGTCAACCAATTTCTAATGACTGTTTTGAGCTGATGTTAGACTGACACAGGACCAAAACAATTTGCCAAGATTTTTTTAAATATGTTGTCTACACATCTTTAAAAGAGAAGTATGGCCTAAGCTTTTTTGGCCATACTTCTTTGTGGGTCACAGGAGTGAACTTAATTGTGCTATCCTGTGACCCCTAGGCTCTGGAAGGATTTTGAGCATATTGTTGGGATCCACCTAGCTGCCTGAAAGACAGCAGGCTCCAGCTCTCAGTGCTCGGTTGAGAGATGAAGCCAGCTACGCCTACACCCTCTCCAGCCTGGTGCTCAGATGAGTGCAGGAGGGGTAGAGCAGAGAACGGTGACTGGCAGAGAGAACTGAGTAATCAACGGTCATGTGATCGCTTAATTCTCAGGCTTAGAGCCAGTGATGGACAGCTGCAGCATCAGACCGATGCTGCAGCATGAAGGTGAGTTTGTATGTTTTTTTTTTTAATGTAAACCTCAAACTTCTCCTTTAAAGCGGAGGTTCACCCATAGCTTACACATTTTCCCCTTAGATTCCTGCTTGTTTTGTCTAGGAGAATCGGCTATTTGTTTTAAAATATGATCCGTACTTACCCGTTTACGAGATGCATCTTCTCCGCCGCTTCCGGGTATGGGCTGCAGGACTGGGCGTTCCTTCTTGATTGACAGCTCCTTGGAAGACTCTCTAAGGCGTTGAAAATCCTTTGATTTGATTCCACTGATGTCTTGTTTTACTTGTCTATTATATAATGAAGATTTCCTTTCTTTCTTTCTTTCTTTCTTTCTTTCTTTCAGACTCCACTTACTGACACCGAATCTCGGGAGGAGTACAGCCAAACAGTGAAGCAGGTAACAGAGTGTTCTTTTTGTGAAAAGGTTATGTCTTCTAAAGAATTGTTCTGTTTATTGAGAAAGAGCCATTGATAGGTGAGTATCTCCCTGCTTCATCAATGTCTGAAATATCAACCATTTAAAGGAGGCAAAGATAAGCAGAAGGGTACACTCCAAACAAAGTGGGCCTTTCAGCACATTTTCAGGTCTGCGTCAATACATTTCTCACATAATACAATAACTAACAACAAAATAAATTTTCAAAAAACCTGTACCTGTTATTATTAAAAATCACACTGAACTACAGTCAGATGAGGAAGAATCTAAGGCCGCGTACACACGGTCGGTCCAAACCAATGGAAACGGCCTGAAGTCCAGTTTCATCTGTCCAAACCGACCGTGTGTATGGCCCATCGGTCCGTTGTCCTTCGGTCAAAAATTTTAGAACTTGCTTTAAAATCGAACCGATGGACCACTGCCCGATAGGTCCAAACCGATGGTTAGTACACAAAAGATGGCAAACATTGAAACGAACTTGTCACAAAGAGAGAAGCAGCAGCGGGGGGCTGATCTGAAAGTGTGTTATGTTCCATGTTGACATGCATTGCATTAAGGCAACCCATTCATTTGAATGGGATGCCTGTAGGAAGGTGCAGTCTACTTTCACCACTGCAGTTGATGCACTCTCGCAGCGGCATTGCAGCTGGAGAGGAAGTCAACAGAAACATAGTTCCTCTAAAGTTTCCCGGGTCTCTGGGCAAACATCCAATTGGATGTTGCTGCCTCATTTGACTGGTAGCCATCTTGGGTCAGCAAGAAGCTATTTAAGGCCCTGGCTCCCTGGTTTGACACACCTTTGCAAGTTGGTAGGTGAGTAGGGAAGCACCCCACCAGGGACAGTATTAGCGGCAGGGAAAGGTTCCTGACCAAGAGGAAAAACGTAGGGCTCACAACTTCTCTGGACACCTGCCTGTTTGGGCACAAAACAGTCAGGCTGCGTTCCTCCCCTCTATACAGATGCTGTCAGTTTGGCTGCAATCCACTCTCTACAAACTGTTAAAACTGTGAGTGTCCCCGGTTGGGCTGCATTTCCATCAGGTTATTGGTGAACTGTCCCTGCATCATTTCAGTATAAGTTCTTTCATTGCACTGGAACTCAGTGTGTCATTCCAGCCACACCGCTCTGCACCCCACCTACATGCCAATGCTTCAGAACAAAAAAAAAAAAAACATTTTCAACACAGTGAACTGCCTGGGTGTATGTTACCATGCATTGTAATGCGTTGCCTAAGTGCATTGGGGTGCTACTGTGTAACGTATAGATATAAAGCCACCACATCAGTCTGAAACAAAGATATTACTATATTTCTTAAAAAATATGTATACCAACTCTTAGAACATTGATCCACAGCCACATCCCAAAAATATAATCGTAGAAAAAGAATAGGGAGGAGAAACCCCTTTAATAACAATGTATGACTTTAACAGCTGTGTAATTAAACACTGTGAGGCCACGTACACACGGTCGAACATGTCCGCTGAAACTGTTCCGTGGACCAGTTTCCGCGGACATGTCCGACCGTGTGTACGGCCTAGCGGACAGGTTTCCAGCGGACAAAAGTTTCTTAGCAAGCTAAGAAACTTGTCCGCTGGAAACATGTCCGTCGGACATGTCCGATGGTTAGTCCACCTAATCGGACATGTCCACTGGTTATGACGTGTAACAAGCGTCCCGAAATCCCACGCATGCGTCGAATTGATTTGACGCATGCGTGGAAGCATTGCACTTCCGTGTTTGAGAACGTCGGTGTCTTCTACGTCACCGCGTTCTCTGTCCGCAGGGATTTTGGTCTGATGGTGTGTACACACATCAGACCAAAAGCTCCCAGGAGACATGTCCGATGAAAACGGTCTGCGGACCGTTTTCATCGGACATGTCTCCTTGTGTGTACTGGGCCTTACAGTTACTGATTGTAGCCTGTTTTCATGCCTCACTAGCTGTCATGGTGGGCTCAGTCGGGGGTTCTGTTTCTGCCTTAGGTGGTCCAGTGCCCAGTTGGATGCTCCCTGCTGGCATAGTTTGGGGCTGGTTGGCATATGGTTGTGGGTTTTCCTTTTAGACTACAGTGAACATGAGAATCTGGCAATATTTGTAGATGATGTTTACAGATTTTTCCTGATGAAGCAGATATGGTCTGTAAAATGTGTCTGAAAAAACTATCTGAGACCATGAATATCAACTACTGCTAGTTGTTCAACATTACATTGCTGTTTTATTATGGTTGGATGTTTTTAAAGGATAATTGGTATGGTCACTTTGACCTACAAGCTATTTTACTATGTATATGGAATAAAGTTTGTTTTACAAAAAACAAAAATTCATCTTAATTATGCTACCTCACGTTTAATTACACAGCTCGTAAAGTCCTAAATTTTTATTGAAGGGGGTTCTCCTCCTTATTCTTATTCTTCCATATTTCTGAAGGCAAAGCCAAAGATATCAATGTAAAAAATACTCGTAAATGTTACAGTAAAATAAAACTTAGCATGCAAACACTTGAAATTCGAGTTAGAACTAAAAAAAAAAACTCTTTATTTATATGAATTATATAATAAACTTTTTGTTTCTGAACATTATTCGAATTGCAAAATGTCTGATTAGAAACATCCATTGAATCCAGCCATTTAGCAATACTCCTCTCCTTCACCGACAACGTTGTGCCTTTGCAGCTGAAGGTGGCTGCTCACAGGCACTTCCTGGTACCATTGTTGGTGTCTGTTCATGCAGCACAGCAAAGCCTTGCTTTCCCCTGCCCCACTCGACCCTGATCACACCCTGGCTGACCAAGCCCCTGCCTTGAGCAGTCTTGCCCCATTAAAGACTGTACATGCTTTCCCATGAATGAGGACGCTCATTCCTCATTCATGAGAGAGCTGACAGGAATGTGATGCAGGGTACTTCACTTGCAGAAATTATGCTGCCAAGACTAAATAGATATGTCTATCAGCCACCCTTATATTACGCAAGGATAGGGATTGTGGTTATGTGACAGCAAGTACATACCGACAGAAAAAGGCACAGACATGGAGATTTTACCAATTTTGCTCATAATCATTAACTTATATATTCTTAATGATTGTGGGGGGAGGATTTAAATGCATATAATTTACACAGAGGATCAAAGTATTATTCATTTGCACACATAAGATAACATTGTTTAAAGCTTGCAGTTCAGCCACTAGGTGTGACAAGGACACTGCATTTAGGCAAGATCTACTGGTATTTTCTGCACTTGCTGAAAAAAGAAAACAAATGCAGCAAATTTTTACAAGTTGCAATATATTAAAATTCTGTTCTTGGGTTTAGTTATTTTTTTAATTCATACAGGAAGCACAGTTTGCCTGCTCAGTACTTGAACTTTCATCCCTGCCATAGTGCACCATTCCATCCCCCTATTTTTCCAATTATTTGGTGATTTTATAACACACCTGCCCATGATGCTGGTATTGCTGGGTTAACATCTTTGCCTCTCCTCACTTACAGAGAGACTGATGTGAAAAATGCCAGTACTGACAAGTTTCTAACAGCCACCAATCAGTTTTTAAACCACCTTTTAAGTTTGAAAGTGATAGGCAATGCATTAAAAATGACATTGCACAATACAGACTATGCTGTCACCTGTTTTTTCAGGGCAAAGTTACAGTTTTTGCTGACAATCCATCAATCTAGCAAGTTATACCTACCCATCCATGCTCCCTCCCTGCCCGTCTGCTTTGTTGGTGGACCTCTTGCTCCTTTGTTGTAAGTGCCCTGTGTGACCAATTTCCAGGCCTGAATTCTGTCATCTGGGAAGGCAGTGTCACGTGGGAAGATAAGCTTGGATACCTTTGAACACTGGAATTTACTCAGGATGGTGAGGGAGCATAAATGGGTGACTATAACTTGCTGGAGAGGTGGCTGCCACTTTGCGCTGAATGTGTAGGTAGCAGGATCTCTTCATGAACTCTCCTGCTCTCCTACTGACCCTGTAATGAGGGCTGTGTGTGATCTGCATGGGGTGAACAACAAAGAACTATGAGATTAAGGTAAATTGAGAACATTTTCTAATTTTGGCAGAGCTGAAATGTGGTGAGATGCATTCGGTAACTCACTGGTTGGAATCACCCATTGACTGAAATAGCTTTTTTTAGAGTAGATAGAGACCTAAATAATTTTCCGCAGATCCAACATAACAGCCTAGATGCATAGGCTACATATCAACATGAGGTTATTATTTTAGCTCGGCCTAGATTGCCCAGGTGTGAATAGGGTTAATTGGGGATCTGCCAGTTTGCCAGGCTTTTTGGATTCTGCCCTTCATCCTGGTCTATACTGTATTTATTAGCGTATAACACTCACTGTTTTACCCTGAAAATAGAGGGTAAACTGTGCCTGCATGTTATACACAGGGGGCTGTGGAAAGTTCCTGAAACTTCCCTCTTAAAGTTAGTATGCGTGTTATATGCCTGTGCGTGTTATACACAGATAAATACGGTATATAAAAATGCGGAAGGCCAGGCTCAGATAGAGGACACACATGACTGCAAGGGAAGCGAGAAGGTTCAGGTCTAAGAAAAGATGTAGCCTGGAGCATCGCCCAACCCTCCACTCTTAGGGAATTCATCTGCAAGGACTAAATCGAGTATATAACGCTACCCAATAAGGTCCGCCGAGGCAGCACAGGACAGTTTAGTTAGGGTTCTGGGAATATATTTGATGTGACTGTAATATTTACACTACAAGCGCTACAATAAAGCATTCAAATTTTTTCAAGCCTGGTCGAAAGACAGTACCTCTAGTAGGGAGGGGTCGATATTCTGACTCCCTACTTAACAGTCAGTATCTCAAAAGCAATCCGGATCAAACCTGCAGTACAGAGATCCCATGTATCTAGCCACATGGTACTGGAGAGAGAAGGACTTAAAGTGTTAGTAAACCTAGGACCCTGCATTCACTACACCCGGTCTCCCACAGTACACAGAACATGGAAATGCAATTGTTTTAGTAAATATAAACTGCTAAATACGATTTCTCATCAGCAGTCTTGTGACTTCTATCAGTGTCCGACACTGGTTTAAGCTTGTGAGAGGAATTTCCATTTTCCTCTGACTGTCCTGTGAGGCTGCATGAACCCTGACCCTCCGTCTGAACAGTGCTGATTGGCCTAGTGCTAATCACATGCACCTTCCCAAAAACTCTCTAGCAACACACGTCAAACCGAGTATGTGCAGAGTGCCTCCCAAGGCTTTGTGCTACCAGAAGATGAATTAGAGACAGTGGAAGAAGAAGGGGAGGATCAGAGAAGATGGGATCAAACAGCCTTTTTATACAATGAGCACAATTAACCCCTTAGGATTCAGAGAATAACAAGCATGCTTTACTGCTTATACAGACGGATTTTATTGTTGTAGGTTTAGTAACACTTTAATCATGTACATGCATGACGTCTGCGCCAGGTGCATGGTGGGACCCCAATCTGTCGCTGGGAGTATGGTGGCAGAGATACACTAGACTGGTGGAGAGGACATGGGCTCAGCTGTATACCTCCTAAATAGAACATACAGGAAGGGTGTATAGTGACATGGGACAGCATGCTCATAGAGAAACTCTATCTGTTACATCACTGCGAAAAGATAAAAGCTCACAACCCCAATCGCATTCTGCGATCCACCAACCAAAATCTGCTCCAGATACCCAAAGCCAGATGCAAGTCCAAAGGAGAAAGAAGATTTGCGCTCCAGGGTCCAAAACTATGGAACGCCTTACCAACCAGCATTCGGTTGGAGGAGAACAACCTGGCCTTCAGAAGAAAGATCAAAACTCATCTCTTTTGATGTCAAGAGAGACAGGAACAACAAGCGCCCAGAGGCGATTTAGTTTGCATGTGCCGCGCTATATAAGTTTTTCACTCACTCACTCATACAGTTTACGGCTCAACTCTAAGTTGAGGTTCTGCCTTAACGTAGACATGTGAACGTGGCCATGCCTGGTCCCGGGCACTGATGAGCCCCATGTGGACAGTGCGAGCGGACCCCTTCCACAAACCTACAATTTTCACTTTGGCACAGCATAAGTGGGTGAGGCAGGCTTCAGGGGTAGATACAAACATATGCAGTCAAAGCATTATGGGGAAGTAAAGATTTAGTGGCTCAAATATTATGATAGTTAATAGATATTAACTCATGTTGGAAAATGATTAGGAATAGAAGTGAGCACCCTATGACTGGTTGTATAAGCAGAAAAACATATAATGGCTTGTGTCTGATTACAATTGTTTCCCTGCTTTGAAGACAAGGCACGCAGTCGAGAGCAGACTTGGGTTGTTCTGGCATGTTCTTCACCAGATCCCACACCCCTTTTTAAACATAGTACGTCTCACACACCCTGTAACTACAGCACACATATTGCATTTATTTTTATCTGATAGCCACGTGTTGGAGCTCTGCATAGCACATACAGTATACTGTCCATGGACATTTCTGTCACTGGATGTATCCTGGTTATGGTTCTATAAATGACTGTTACACAGTACATATTGTTTGTTACAATTAATTTGTTCACGGAGAAACACTAAGTAATTAGTCATTGTTGACCTCCTTAAAAAAATGCTAGTCGTCTGACTGTTATAATCCATTATGCTTTAATATCTGCATACCAGGTTAGTGACTCTGCTGAAGCTTGAGGGTCAGCATGATGGCCAGGCAACCAGGATTTGTGCATTTAGTTATTTATTTTTTGCTGTAAACTTAACAGGGAACCATAGTCTTGTGTTTGTGTAGCATTACCCTGAAGGAGCTGCTGGTTTGTTTTGGGTGGCATGTTACCTCATGTTTCTCAGCCGTCTAGGGTACTTGATGAGAGTATATTCAATGGAATGTCCACACAACAGGTGCCTTTTCTGTGCTTTTATTACCCAGCCAGGCAAAAACAGTAGAACTTGGTAAAGAGTAAAGAGATAGTAGAAATGAAGAATAGCAGATCCAGGTGAATGGGAAACAGTCCTGCTTCCAACGACAAATTCTATCTCACCACTCTAGCCAGAGTGGATGTAGCGCACCTGGACAGGCCTCTCACAAGCCTGGCAGCCAGAATGTCACTCGAACATGGGGTTAAGTCTCTGCCACAGACCCTCCCGATAGTTGAACACAATGGAGATAATAGTGGTCCCAAATCCTCCTCAACAGATTCGACACCCGGATCTCCTTCAGGTAGTTTTGGTATGGGTACCGGCTGATAGGTGACCGACGTCCAGCCTCTCAGCACCCAGTTACCCTGGTCCCCGGTGGATAGTCAGGGCCCTTTTGGAACACCAGCCTCTCTTGGTACTCCTCAGGTAGACTCTCCACCGAACAGCTTCCTCACACAGGAATGGACAGCTCAGGACCTCATCAGATTGGGGACCCAGTCGATCACTGGGCCCCAGCCACAGCTCAGTTGCTCCGGGCCAACATGGTCCCGGAACCAGGAACACCACGTAGCATGCACACCCCTCCCTGGAAGGTCATTTCGCCGGGGGGGGCCGTGGTATGGCTACCCTGAAGGTGGGCGCCACACGGGAAGAGGACCCGAGAAAATCGTTGTCCTGCTGGAAGGTGAACTTCTGCCCCCGTCTCAAGTCTTTTGCAGACTCAAACAAGTTTCCTTCTAAAGCCTCATACACACGATCGGACTTCCATCAGACTTTCCCATGGATTTTGGAAGGGGCGTTGGCCGTGGACACGGCAGAACTTTTTCAGCCAACATTCACCAAACCACATGGTTACCACCACCCTTTAGGCAACTTCTGCTATTGTTGGCTGATGTTTGCATTGATTCGGAGCCTGCGTATTTGTACTTTGGATTTTAGTCCGATGGACTTGTGTCCACACGCTCGGATGATCCGATGTAACACATTTGTTGTCAGAAAGTTTGAGAGTATGCACAGCGAACATTTCTCCATGGAAATTCCGACAACAATTGTCCGATGGAGCATACAGACGGTCAGATTGTCCGATAAAACACGTCCGTCGGACCGTTGTTGTCGGAAAGTCTGATTGTGTGTATGGGCCTTAAGATTGCCCTGTATTTGGCTCAATTCAATTTTAGTCTCCTCTGACCAGAGCACCTTCTTCCACATGTTTGCTGTGTCCCTCACGTGGCTTCTCACAAACGGGACTTATCATGGCTTTCTTTCAACAATGAATTTCTTCTTGCCACTCTTCCATAAAGGCCAGATTTGTGGAGTGCACGTCTAATAGTTGTCCTGTGGACAGATTCTCCCACCTGAGCTGTGGATCTTTGCAGCTCCTCTAGCGTTACCATAGGCCTCTTGTCTGCTTTTCTGATTAATGCTCTCCTGGCCTGTCAGTTTAGGTGGACGGCCATGTCTTGGTAGGTTTGCAGTTGTGCTATACACTTTCCATTTTGGAATGATGGATTGAACAGTGCTCCGTGAAATGTTCAAAGCTTGCGATATTTTTTTATAATCGAACCCTGCATTAAACTTCTTCACAACTTTATCCCCGACCTGCCTGGTATGGTCCTTGGCCTACATGATGCTATTTGTTCACTAAGGTTCTCTAACAAACATCAGAGGGCTTCATAGAACAGCTGTATTTATACTGAGATGAAATTGCACACAAGTGGACTATATTTACTAACTAAGGGGCAGATCCACAAAGATCTACCCCGGCGCATCGTATATGAGATACGCTTCATCGCTGTACCTTACCTGGCTTTATTTCGAATACAGGAAGATTTCGCGCCGTAAGTTACGGCGGCGTAGTGTATCTCAAGCGGCGTAAAGGCGCGGAATTCAAATCGGCAATTAGGGGGCGTGTTTCATTTAAATGAAGCGCGTCCCCGCGCCGAATGAACTGCGCATGCGCCGTCCCTAAATTTCCCACCATGCTTTGCGCTAAATGACGTCGCAAGGACGTAATTTTTTTTAACATAGACGTGAATTACGTCCATCCCGATTCACGGACGACTTACACAAAAAAATAAAAAATTCAAATGAAACGCGGGAACGACGGCCATACTTAACATGGCAAATCTAACTATACGCGACGAAATACCAGCTTTAACTATACGCCGGAAAAAGCCGACTAGAGACGACGTAAAGGAATGCGCCGGCCGCTCGTACGTTCGTGGATCGTCGGAAATAGCTAATTTGCATACCCGACGCGGAAAACGACGTGAAGGCCACCCAACGGGTGCCGAAGTATTGCATCTTAGATCCAAAGGCGTACGAAGACGTACACCTGTCGGACCTAACCCAGAAGCCGTCGTATCTTGTTTTGAGGATTCAAAACAACGATACGACGCCGGAAATTTGAAAGTACGCCGGCGTATCAGTAGATACACCGGCGTACTCGCTCTGTGGATCTGCCCCCTAGGTGACTACTAAAGGCAATTGGTTCCTCTAGATTTTTGTTTTCGGGTATCAGAGTAAAGGGGCTGAATACAAATGCACGCCACATTTTTCAGATATTTATTTGTAAAAAATATTGTAAACCATTTATAATTTTCCTTCCACTTCACAATTATGGCCACTTTGTGTTGTTCTATCACATAAAATCCCAATAAACTACATTCACGTATTTGGTTGTAACATCACAAAATGTGGAAAATATCAAGGGGTATGAATACTTTTTTAAGGCACTGTAGATCTTGCTGCCTCAGCTTTAGTGGGAAAAATTCCACAGGGATAAACACATCTTGAGCTATCCTGCTGCTGGTGATTCTGACAAATTGTCAGCCACAGGATTTCTACTGGCAGAGTCACCCATCTGACATCAGTCTTTGGGTGAGCCGCATTCAAAGCAATAGAAGTTGATTCATATGATGCTTACAGACTGAATTTGCAGGCTGTAAAAAGTAGAACAAAAGCTTTTCATCTGCCATGAGTTAGTTGGCTCAGTAATAATGTTTTCACCAAGCATTTGAAGTGTTCCTTCCAGGTTCTTGTGTGTTCAAGACTTAGTGGAGTACACAAGGGGTGGGTGCACACTATGGCACTGCAGTTATGTACCAAACCAATGTCATGTGTGTGGGTGTGCTGCAGTGCCATTTATTCATTACGGCAGCCCACTGCACCTTTCCAATGCAGCCAAGTTACAGGATAACACACTACCATGCATTCCAGAAAAAAGTGGATGTGCCTTTTTGGAGTTTTTTGGTCTGTATAAGCCAGCCAACTTAAAGGGGTTGTAAAGGAAACACTTTTTTTCCATAAGCATCCTTTACCTGCAGACGTTCCTCTTTTCACTTCCTCATTGTTCGTTTTTGCTCAGAAGTTGCTCTATTTCTTCTCTGTTCACTTCCTGCTTGCCTGATTTTACCGACCACCATGAAGGGAGGCTTTACTGCAGTGGTCAGTAACATGCTCGCCCCCTCCTGGGAACTACATCTGTGCGGCAGGACGCTCTCTACATGTTAGAGACTTCGAGGAGGTGTGAATTACTGGGCGTGACGCAATTCATACTGGGAAATATAGTTCTTACATGAACGAGCGATGCAAACCAGGAAGTGAATGAGAGAACAGAAACTAGAACGCCGGAGGTGATATAGATGAAGGAATTTAATAGGTATTTACTTGTTTTTTAACAGAATCATTACACTATTCTGTCTGTCTACCTTGCAGACATTGGGGCAGATTCACATACAATTGCATGGGCGCAGCGTATGTGAGATACGCTACGCCGCTGTAACTTACTTTTCAAAGCTTTGAATCCAGAAAGAATTTGCGCCGTAAGTTACGGTGGCGTAGTGTATCTCTCGCGGCGTAACGGCGCGTAATTCAAATCGGCGAGTAGGGGGCGTGTTTCATTTAAATGAAGCACGTCCCCGCGCCGAACGAACTGCACATGAGCCGTCCCTAAATTTCCCGCCGTGCATTGCGCTAAATGACGTCGCAACGACGTCATTGTTTTGACGTGGACGTAAATTACGTCCAGCCCCATTCACGGACGACTTACGCAAACAAACTAAAATATTTTCAAATTCGACGCGGGAACGACGACCATACTTAACATTGCGTACGCCACCAAATAGCAGCTTTAACTATACGCCGAAAAAAGGCGAACGGAAACAACATAAAAGAATGCGACAGCCGCTCGTACGTTTGTGGATTGTCGGAAATAGCTAATTTGCATACTCTGCGCGGAAGACGACGGGAACGCCACCCAGCGGACGCCGAAGAATTGCGAAGACGTACACCTGTCGGACCTAACCCAGATGCCGTCGTATCTTGTTTTGAGGATTCAAAACAAAGATACGACGTGGGAAATTTGAAAGTACTTCCTTTGTGGATCTGCCCCACTAATTTTAGGCAAAATTTTTTTTTCCTTTACAACTCCTTTAAATAAATGGGCTGTCTTTACGTATTAGACATGAACGCACCACATCAATTATTGACAACTTTGAATCTATTAATTATGCGTTGAATTCAGGTATTTTCACTCAAAACTCTAAGGCCCCATACACACGATAGAATCCATCCGCTGAAAAATCCCAGCGAATGGGTTTCAGCGGATAGATCCTATGGTGTGTACACTCCAGCGGATCTGTTTCCGCGGATATTTATCCCCTGGGATGGATTTCCAGCGGATAAATATTTGATGACATGCTATCAAATCTATCCGCTGGAATCCATCCCAACGGATGGATCCGCTGGTCTGTACAGACTCACCGGATCCATCCGTCCGAAGGGATCCCCCGCATGCGTCGTAATGATTCGACGCATGCGTGGAATTCCTTTTATGGCAGCGTCGCCCACGTCGCCGCGTCATAATCGCGGCGACGGCGCGACACGTCATCGCCAGAGGATTTCGGCGCGGATTTCGATTCGATGGTGAGTACACTCCATCGCATGGAAATCCGCGCAAATCCTCGAGAGGATTTATCCGCGGATACGGTCCGCTGGACCGTATCCGCGGATAAATCCTCTCGTGTGTATGGGGCCTAACACGGGTCAGAGCATGTTCTGCACTGGCGATACTTTAGGGGAAATAATTTTCTAATATAAATGTCCTAATTTTATGCACATGACTTTGTATACATAGTTTGTTTTACAGTATTATAACGTTACTGTTTAGACTTGTCTACAAGATATAAATCTCTATTCCCCCAGGTGGTGTCACAGAAAATTTGGAGAGCAGCAAAAGTTTTGCAAATGTACTTGCTTAACATGTCACCGACTCTGATGCGTGACAGAAAACACCACTTTCGGAATCACAGGTACAGTTCTGCTTATTTTGGATCTGAACATTGAAGAAGTGCACTTTAAACTCACCTTAGCTCATTTAATACTTGCAGACAAAGGTTTGAAATGATTAAAGTGGATTATCTAATATACTGTTTGCTATATGTCCTCGTCCTTACATCTAGCACAGGGATCCTCAAACTACGACCCTCTAGCTGTTGTAGAACTACACATCCCATGAGGCAATGTAACACACTGACATTCACAGACATGATGGGAATTGTAGTTCCTGAACAACTGGTGGGCCGTAGTTTGAAGACCCATGATCTAGCGTATACAAACAACAGTGGTAGTAGCTTAGGACTTTTAGGGAACATATAGATACAAGGAAAACGCTATGCGTATAAAACCCATACATTTTATTATAACATTCAATAAAAACAAAAACATAAACCAAACAATAACATATTGAATATAGGGCTCAAGCATTTATTTAGATCCAATACACTCCACATGTAGACTTGGTGCATTTCAATAGATCTTCTTCAGGAGTACATGTGGACAATTAACATGATGAAACCCATAATTCTCATTGCATTAAAACCATAGATTCACTGGAATCCTACCGGTGTGTTTCGGCTCTTTCCCATGTGGGGGGTAAGGTAACATATATATGCAAAGGTTTCTAGAAAGCCTTCAGTGGTCATCCATAATCCAATTAGATGGACACATCAATTGGAACATAAAGGCACACCACCATATAACCCCCCAGCAAAGAGGGTTGGGGGCTTATCCACATCTTATTCTATGTGTCTAGAGCAGTGGTCTCCAAACTGTGGCCTGGGGGCTGGATGCAGCCCTTTGCTTGCCTTTATCCGGCCCTTGGGGCACTATTCCTCGCACTGATACGAGAAACTATTCTGCCAACTGACACCAACAATGGGGCACCATTTCTCCCAAAGACACCAATAATAGGGCACTATTTACTGTATGCCTATGATACCAACGATGGAGCACTATTCCTCCCCTTAATACCAAATGTGATGATGTTTACTCCCACTGATAACAGGAATACTTCCTCTCCCACTGGCTACAATTCTGGCCTCCCTAAATTCTGAAGGACTGGTTCTTTGCTTAGAAAGAACCCTGGTCTAGAGGATGGGCAACCAAAAATGAGCAGAGGTCAGATGTGTAAAAAGTAATTTCCAAAATATCCATTCCTTCACACCCAGATTTCCAGCGGTCAGTCATGGTTTGAAATGATAACCTATAATTATAATACTCATTGCCCTGCTGTACCTTGACAGCTGTATTGGAAACATATACATTTTTTCCAGCTTATGGCTGAAAAAAAACGACCTCTATCAACATACTCTGAAATATAGGCCCGGATTCACAAAGGAGTTACGACGGCGTATCTCCAGATACGCCGTCGTAACTCTGAGGCGTCGCATCTCCGCACATGATTTATAGAATCAGATACGCCTCACAGTTGCCTAGATACGAGCGGCGTAAGTCTCCTACACCGTCGTATCTTAGGGTGCATATTTACGCTGGCCGCTAGGGGCGCTTCCGTATATTTCCGCATAGAATATGCAAATTAGCTAGATACGTCGATTCACAAACGTATGTGCGCCCAGCGAATCAAGATACGTCGTTTACGTAAGGCGTCGGACCGGTGTAAAGTTACCCCTCATAAAGCAGGGGTAAGTCATGTTAGGTATGGACGTCGGAAACGTACGAGCGTCATATTTTACGTCGTTTGCGTAAGTCGTCCGTGAATGGGGCTGGGCGTAGGTTACGTTCACGTCACCTAAGCATTGAGCGGGCGTAATTTACTTTGAAAATTTGACGTGATACTGAGCATGCGTGTGCATGCACCGTTCGTTCGGCCATGCATCTACATGGGGTCACGCTGAATTTAAATACAACACGCCCACGACCTGACTACTTTGAATTATGCGCGCTTACGCCGGCCCATTTACGCTACGCCGCCGTAACTTAGGACGCAAGTGCTTTGTGAATACTGCACTTGCCTCTCTAAGTTGCGGCGGCGTAGCGTAAAGAAGATACGCTACACCCGCACAAAGTTACGCCGCCCTAGGTGAATCTGGGCCATAGTGTTTGCAATTGAACTTAACCTTTTGAATAAACATCCAATCTGAACAATCAAGAATGGCGAACAATCGAAAACAGTAAAGAATAAATAAAAGGCTGTAATTATCCAGGAAGCTGGGATCATCACATGTTTAGGTATTTAAATACAGAGGCATTTAATCGGACAAATTTCCCAAGCCTGGAGCTGTCCTTTAAAATGACGACAGTTACAGTTGAAGCTTCTGCCCTCTGGGATAAGTATGGGGCATTCACATCTAAAGCAATGCCAAAGATGCCTTCTGTTATATAATGGAACGGTGGGATATCTGTCACTCCACCCTCTCTATTGAGTGTCTTGTCACCACTTGTATAGGCTACAATAGTGTGTTCTTCTATAAATCACAGGCCAAAAACAGCAAGCACACAACAAGTATACAGTATATGAGAAATGTGATGGTCTGGCATTTGTCATCCAAACTGTTGTGGCTTTTTGAGTCACCTGCAGTTTATTGATAACAAAATAATGCAAACTGATTGGAATATATGGAGTATAGTGTTTTATATATGTATGAGCCACAGGTGGGATCTGCACATACAAAGAAATCATCTACACATTCAGATTTAAAAAAAATGATATAAGAAGAGTAGATCCCAATAAAAACGCTCACTGTCTAAATGTATTTAGAAAATCTCCCAATTTGCTATCTTGATTGACAACTAACACAGCACAATACTTTTCTGCTACAGATGATGCCATCTAGTGGCAATAAAAAGAACCTGCGCAATTTCAAAGGAACTTCAAAGGAACCTGTACTGAAAGAATAAGGCCGCGTACACACGGCCGGGAAACTCGACGGGCAAAACACATAGTTTTGCTCGTCGAGTTCCTAGTGAAGCCGCCGAGGATCTCGGCGAGCCAAATTTTCCCATTGCCGTCAAGGAAATAGAGAACATGTTCTCTTTTTGGCCCGACGAGATCCTCGTCGGTTTCATCGTCGAAAAGTGTACACACGACCGGTTTCCTCGGCAAAAAAAAAAAAAAACACAGCAAGCTTCTTGCTGGTTTTTGCCGAGAAACTCGGCCGTGTGTACGAGGCCTAAGGAGGCCATTGCTGACTCCTATGAAAATGCTATTTGTTGATTTAGTAGGTTAATTTTTTTTTTTTTTGCTCATCTTTCACAAGTATACCACTAAGGAGTTTGGACTTCCTTATCTGCAGGCTTGTTCTGAATCAGTCTCACAAAATATTGAACTGACCAAGAAGAGAAAAGTATCTATGCACAAACCATGTGTCACAAGATATAGGCTGTTCATATTCACAAAGCAGATGGTCAAAGCAGGGCCTCATTACAGTGGAAATTAAATATGGTAAAGCAAAAATTGAGCTCTCCATTAAAATCCGGAGCAGCAAGCGTTATACAGGAGTGGATGGATCTTTTCTTGTATAAGGCTTTGCACCTCTTGTTTGGGGTACAGCCCTTACGTTTTGCTGTACCATATTTTATTCAATGTATTGAAGCCAGGAACAGCTAAGAAACTTGTATTTGGATTTAAAGGTTACAGGTCTACAGTCATTGAAGGTAAACTGTTTTTTTTTTCTTTTTATTAAATTAAAGTGTAACTGAAGGTAAACTTTTTTTTTTTTTGCATAGGGTCATAGAGTCGGGAGGGATTAGAACACCTGTCAGGTTTTTATTTCTGTCTGTGTCCCCATTAGGAAGAATCCCCCTCTCTATTTTTCCAGGTGACTGCTATTCCAGAGAATGAAAGTGAAAGAAAATCCCAAATTTTGAATTGTCGCCAGAACAAAAATAGATGGGAAATCTTCCAACAAGGACACTAGTTCTGCTCGTGACTATCAGGGATTTCCAACATTTTGTTTCGGCTGCTTCAGACACAAATGGCCAAAAAGCTGACAGAAGTTATAACGCTCCCTTATTCTATCCAAAATGAAAAACAAAAACAAAAAAAAGTTTTGCCTTTAGTTCTACGTAATATTATAATATTTACATGTCCTTCGTACAATATATATTGTTATACAGATTTATATTTTGTTCTGTTAATGTCTATACATTTTTTGAATATGTTTATACAAATCTATTGTGTTGTTTTTTTTACTTTTGTTACTTTTTTTTATCTCACAGGCAGTGCTGCTCAGGAAAGGACCTTGTGGACTGGCTCATTACCATCAGCTCGGGCCTCCAGTCACGTGCCCAGGCTGTGGGCATATGGCAGGTGCTGCTGGACGAAGGGGCCCTTGTACATGGTAAGCAGCAATACGCTAAATACAATTTTAAAAAGCATCCATGTTATGTTAACTGGAAGTGGTAAGCACTTTTAACACACAGAACGAAAAACTTGTGTTCAGTTCCTAAAAGGAATAATTAAAAAAATAACTTATCTTCTGCAGCCATCACAAAGTTATTTCAGATATCTACATCTTAAAGCCTCTGCACATATATTTGCAAACATAGCTAGTATTAAGTCTTTCTTATGTATGTACCTATTTGCAGGGCTGGACTGGGACAAAAATTTGGCCCTGGACTTCCTCCAGACTGGCCCATTTTGACAGGTCTCTCCCACAGCGGCCGGACAACTTCCGCACCCCCCCCGGCCACCTAAGCCCCCTCTCCCCCTTCACTAGCCACTATCCGTTCTACTTTATTAGAGGAAAACGGCTGGTACTGGTACTCTTATAGGCAGTACCAGTGGGGAAGCTAGACATTATTTCTCCCAGGGCAAAGAATCAGTTTGGTGCCCCCCCCCCCCCTCATGGGACAAGATTAGGCAGAAGTGAGAAACTCCCAGGCCGCTGTCACCGGAAAACTCCCTGTAGTCCCAATGGCCAGTCCATCCCTGCCTATTTGTGTTTAGGTCTGCTGGTCCTTAGAGCCGATTCACACTGGGGCGACTCGTCAGGCAGCTCAGCCCCCTGACAAGTCGCGTCCCATTCTATTCACCAGAACCGTTCTAATAGGAGCGACGCAAGTCGCTCCGACTTAGAAAAAGGTTCTTGTACGACTTCGGGGGCG
The DNA here is from genome assembly GCF_905171775.1 of Rana temporaria. Taxonomy (NCBI): domain Eukaryota; kingdom Metazoa; phylum Chordata; class Amphibia; order Anura; family Ranidae; genus Rana; species Rana temporaria. The sequence goes on along the minus strand of NC_053490.1, from coordinate 112,503,702 downwards.
GCTCGGGGCGATTTGAATTGACTTCTATACAGAAGTCATTTTGCTAATCGCCTCTAAAGTCATCTTCAGGACTTGCAGAGTCGCCCCCGAAGTCGTGCCGCCGCAGTGTGAACCAGAGGATGAATTATTTACCTTACTTGTTGATTTAACTCTTATTCCTTGGACCTCTTGATAATATAAAAGATAAGGATTTCTATAAATGATTTACCTGAAGGTTAAAGGTCCTCACAGACTACCTAATAAATATGTTAAATATATCCAAGGTCTGTATAAAAAATCTGGTAAATTAACTTTTTATTTCAAGTACTTTACAAAGGACAAGGGGATATCAGATGCATATGTTTAGAATAGGAGTCATTACAGTAAGATTAGAATAAAGCATATCTAAACACAAGAAAAATTTGATATATTGCAACTTAGCAGTCTTTAGAATAGGTGGCTGTATTGGTTTTCATTTTTTCAGGATGTTTCCTTTATTTTCAGCCGGTCATCCTGCCAGTAACACTTTCTGTCCTTGCATGGTAACACTCATTCACCTTAGAGCCGGTTCACACTGGGGCGGCACGACTTCGGGGGCGACTCGGCAAGGTGTCCTGTAGACGACTTCAGAGGCGACTTGCAAAATGACTTCTGTATAGAAGTCAATGCAAGTCACCCCCAAAGTCGTTCAAGAACCTTTTTCTAAGTCGGAGCGACTTGTGTCACTCCTATTAGAACAGTTCTATTGAATAGAATGGGACGCGACTTGTCAGGGGGCTGAGTCGCCTGACGAGTCACACGCCCCGGTGTGAACCGGCTCTTATTGTGTCTTTTGAAAAGAACCATTGCTACCCTTGTATAGGACTAAAAAAAGTTCCCCCTCCCCTCTTCTCCATAAAATAGTGGGCATGGGTTCTGTAGCCCTCAGAATTAGCAATAAATGGACAGGGGGTGGGGGATTTACTAAAACGGGAGAGTGAAAAATCTGGTGCAGCTTTGCATAGAAGCCAATCAGCTTTCAGATATTATTGTCAAAACATAAATGAACAAGCTGAATTAAGATTGGCTATCATGAACAGCTGAACCAGTTTCTGGGTGCCCCGGTTTTATTAAATCTCCCCCAGTGTAACTGATAGGAGTGCAGCACAGGCAGAGAGCACAGGAAGTTATCAACTGAGAAGATTTGTGGCAGGATCAAAAGGTATTTTTCCACAGAACAGATATAACAAAAGACATTTAATGGTATATTTAACCTTTTCCAGCCAGCAAAAGGGTGGGAGGAATGTGACCCATCCTGCACACATGGATGATCGGTGTGGCGGGGGAAAGTTGCAAGCACAGATCTCCTTGTATGACTTTTCAGCTGACAGACACTTCTCCTCCTCTCCCTCCCACAGCTGTCAGCTGAAATGCTATACAGGGAAATCGGTGCTTGCAACTATCCACCCGCTGTAGTACTGCACCGATCATCCCACCAATGTCCGCCGTGTCCTCCTCCTCTGCCCCCGTGTTCTCTGGCCCCCTGTCCTCCTCCTCCAGCCCGCTGTGTGATCCTCCTTCGCCCCGCCCTCGTCCCCCGCAGCCGGCTCCCTCCTCCCCTGCCGGATGCTGTAGGGATATCAGGATAGAGAGTGGAGGGAGGGGAAATTTGTCATTTACCAACCCCTTCCTTTTCTGAATTGGACATAGAGAGCGATCACTACCAATCGCTCCTGTGCCCTGTATTAACTGAGTAAACTGTGTGCTAGTTTATGAATGAACGGGAGTCGCTGTGTCCTGTCCATTCATCTTCAATGCTGAAGCTGCTGAGAAAGGAACTGGGGCATCTTTGTCCTCAGTCCCTTTCTCTATCTCAAAGGGGAGATGTCAAGGGTCTGTTTAGACCCTGTTATTGCACCAAATTCCCCCAAACAGGGCTGATAAAAAAAATTGCAATACATATTACCAGGGATGGACTGGCCATTGGGACTACAGGGAGTTTCCCGGTGGGCCGATGGCTCAGTGGGCCAGCTTCAGTGACAGCGGACCGGTGCCCCCCTCCGCTCCTCTATCTCTCCCTTTCTGCAGCACTCACCTCCTCTCCCTGCCCGCAGCGCTCACCTGGGAGGGAACAGAAAAGCAGGGGGACTACAGAGGAGCATGGGGGAGGGGACAGACAGCTATGGCATAGGACTTTCTCACTTCTGCCTAATCTTGTCCCATAAGGGGGGGCACCCAACTGATTCTTTGCCCCGGGTAAAATAATGTCTAGCTTCCCCACTGGTACTGCCTATAAGAGTACCAGTACCAGCCGTTCTACTCTAATAAAGTAGGATGGCTAGTGGCTAGTGAAGGGGGAGAGGGGGCTTGGGTGGCCGGGGGGGGGGGGGGGGGGGCGGTAGTTGTCTGGCCGCCATGGGAGAGACCTGTCAAAGTGGGCCAGTCTGGATGAAGTCCAGGGCCAAATGTTTGTCCCAGTCCAGCCCTGCATATTACAAAAACAGGTTGTAAAAAAAGCAATAAAAAATCAAATTGGGTAAAAAAAATTATGTAAAACAAAAAAATACTGACACCCCCCCTGCCCTACTGACACTGACCACAGTCCCAACCAACCACCTCACCCCCCAAAAAGCATTGTGAAAAACAATAAAAAACTAATTAAATTGTAAATAAAATACATAAAAATGAAAAAATAAAGGATGCCTGCTGTGCACATGTATGTGGCAGTTCACATTAAAGGCCACCACAATGCTGCCACATTTATATAAATACACCTGTTGTTAAAGCGGTAGTTCACCCTCACTGACTTGATTTTACCATCGAGACAGGCATTGTAGCGCGAGCTACAGTATGCCTGTCCCGATTTTTTTAACCCCGGACTCACCTTGTAATCGTACATTGTAGATTTCGGCTCCCGCGGGGAATGGGCGTGCCTATGGAGAGGGAGGATGATTGACGGCCGGCCCTGGCACGTCACTCTCCCCGAAGACAGCCGGAGTAGGTCTCGGCTCTTCACGGCGCCTGCGCACAGGCTATGCGCAGGCGCCGTGAAGAGCCAAGCCTATTTCGGCTATTTCCGGAGAAGCGTGACGCGCCAGAGCCGGCCGTCAATCATCCTCCATCTCCATAGGCACGCCCATTCCCCGGTATCTTCGATCTACGAGTACAAGGTGAGTACGGGGGTAAAAAAATCGGGACAGGCATACTGTAGCTCGCGCTACAATGCCTGATTTTATTGTAAAAGAAAAAAAAAAATTTTTTTTTTGCGTTGATAGGGTGAACCCCCGCTTTAAGGTGTTATCAAATCAAAGGGGAGAAAATAATAGAAGCTCGAAGGGTTGCAGTAAACTTTAAAGCTAAAGTTTATTTTTTTGGGGGTAATCATGTGTATCCCATTACCTGCAGGCTGCTGCTTCTGATAAAAACTTTCCTGCAGTGTCTCCTTCACAGACACCAGATACTGTCCAGAGAGACTGTCCTCCGGTACTGTGAGGCCTCGTACAGACGGACGAACTGTTCGCTGAAAACAGTCCGCCGGACCGTTTTCAGCGGACATGTCCGCCCGGAGATTTCTGTCTGATGACAGACAGAAATCCGCGCGTACACGATACGCGGTGACGAGGCCGCGCCGTCGCCGCGACGATGACACGGCGACGTGCGCGGCCCTGGAAGTTCAATGCTTCCACGCATGCGTCAAAGTGATTCGACGCATGCGAGGGATGGCGGCCGATCGGACATGTACGGTGAGTCTGTACAGACGACCGAACATGTCCGACGGACAGGCTTCCAGCGGACATGTTTCTTAGCATGCTAAGAAACATTTGTCCGCTGCAAAACGGTCGACTGGACAAATGTCCGCTGGAAACCTGTCCGGTCGGCCGTACACACGACCAAACATGTCTGCTGAAACTGGTCCGCGGACCAGTTTCAGCAGACATGTTCGGTCGTGTGTATGGGGCCTGAGAGTTAATGGAAGCTGCTCCTACTCACAACAGTGAATACTTATCTTCTCCCTCCTGCCCTCTCCTCCATTCATTCATTCATTCTCCTCCACTCCTCCATTCATAGAACTCACCTTATAACTATCACACAAAGCTTTGTGTTCTATGACTGGAGGAAGAGGAGTTCAATGACAGTATCCTCTCTGATCATTCACAGAACGCAATGCATACTAAACTTCAGCTTTAAATTGTGGAATTCTATACCCCACAAGGTAGAAATTCAGTCATATTGGGGAGAATTAATGCTCTTCTAAGCTGAAGAAATTGAGCAGACACTGCTCCTAATTAACAAAAGTTTCTATTTCCCCATTTTCTATTTCACTCTGAAATAAAACATGAGCTTGGACTGTAGATAGACCTGAAACAGTCTTTCTGTTCTATTAAAGCACACAAATAATGGTGCAGGAATTTTTTTCTCAGTTTAGGCCGATACGTATTCTTCTAAAAAAAATTGCAATAAGCGACTGGTTTGCGCAAAAGTTATAGCGCCTACAAAATAGGGGACAAAATTATTATTTTATTTATTTTTTTACTAGTAATGGCGGCGATCTGTAATTTTTATTGGGACTGCGACATTATGGCGGACACATCGGACACTTTTGACACATTTTTGGGACCATTCACATTTATACAGCGATCGGTGCTATAAATATGCACTAATTACTGTATAAATGTGACTGGCAGGGAAGTGGTTAACACTAGGGGGCGAGGAAGGGGTTAAATGTGTACCCTGTTAGTGTTTCTAACTGTGGGGGGAGGTGACTGACTGGGGGAGGTGACCGATCTGTGTCCCTATGTACAAGGGACACAGCATCAGTCTCCTCTCTCCCTGACAGGACGTGGATCTGTGTGTTTACACACACAGATCCACGTCCTTGTCTGTGTAACCGCCGATCGCGGGTGCCTGGCGGACATCGCGGCCGCCAGGCATGCGCATCGGCATGTCAGTGATGCAGCGGCCGCCCAGTGGCCGGAGGAGCGGAGGACGTCTAAAGACGTCATCCTGGCAATTGAGAGCCACCTTGTGGCCGTCTTTAGGCAATAGGCTGGATGCCTTAGTGGTTAAAGTGATTGTAAAGGCTATTTAACATAACCTTTATTTTTAACATAATATAGTTACCTGCCCCAGACTTCCTCTTTTGGATTATCTTTAGGTGCCCCCAAAGCAAGCCGCTAGTTGCGGGGTCACTCGTGCAGGCTCGATCACTCAGCCCCACCCCCTGCTCCCTCATCATATGATTTGATTGATAGCAGCACAAGCCAATAGCGCCTGCTGTTGCCGAGTTTTCCGTGAGAAGAGAGGGGAGAATAGCTGGTTGGCCACAACATTGGATTGAGATCCGGTTAAACTAAGTGCTTGAGGGGGGGTTGGTGGACAACTTTTGAAAGTTTTTTTTTTTACCTAAATGCAGAAAATGCATTAAGTTACAACCTCTTTAACTATAACTAGAATGTACCTTCTATTTCTCACTTTCTTAATTTCATCTCTTATATATAAAACCTTTTTTTGCAATTCTCAGACTTCCTATTCTAGGATGGCTACGTTTGTTCTCCATGCTCCCTTTGTGTATGTGAATGAAGCCACCCTTTCCTGCTTGCCCCTGAAATAGACTACATATCTTTGTGCAGATGCATTCAGCTCTATGGGAATTGTAGTACACATAAAGCGGAGCATGTGAGCAGAAATTGTGGGCACTGCTCGCTCTACACTAGTAGTGCTGAGGTGCATCAGCATTGGGAGAGCACATGGGGCAATAAAAAAGCCTGAAAAAAACTGCAAGCCTCGGTTCACACTTGTGCAGGTCGGAAACTCTCACAAATTTGCATGTGTTACCATTTGCATGTGCCCTGCAGGCAAAACACACTGGGCCGGATTCAGATACCTGAGCGTATCTTTCCTCCGGCGTAACGTATCTCCGATACGTTACGCCGCTGTAACTTTGGGCGCAAGTTCTGTATTCAGAAAGAACTTGCGCCCTTATTTATGGTGGCGTAACGTATGTGTTGCGGCGTAAGGCCGCGTAATTCAAATTGGGATGTTGGGGGCGTGCTGTATGCGCCGTCCGTAAAATATCCCAGTGTGCATTGCGCCAAAGTACGCCGCAAGGACGTATTGGAATCGACGTGAACGTAAATGACGTCCAGCCCTATCCGCGAACGACTTACGCAAACGACGTAAAATGTTCAAAATTCGACGCGGGAACGACGGCCATACTTAACATAGGATACGCCGCACATACCCCTCATATAGTAGGGGTAACTTTACGCCGGAAAAAGCCAAACGCAAACGACGTAAAAAAAAAGCGCCGGGCGGTCGTTCGTTTCTGAATCAGCGTAAATGCTAATTTGCATATTCCTCGCGTAAACATACGGAAGCGCCACCTAGCGGCCAGCCAGAAAATGCAGCCTAAGATACGACGGTGTAAGACACTTACACCTGTCGGATCTTAGGGATATCTATGCGTAACTGATTCTCTGAATCAGGCGCATAGATACGACCTCCCGCACTCAGAGATACAAGGGCGTATCAGGAGATACGCCGTCGTATCTCTTTTCTGAATCTGGCTCACTGTTCTTTAGCAGATACGTGGGGGCGCAATAATTCTTAATGGCACACTCATGCTTCGACAAAAAGTAATTTTTTTTTACCTGCACAAAACCGCAAAGTGCCACAGCACCATATGGTTCCATGCGGCACAATTTTAAAAAGGGTCGGGGACTTTTTTCCCCCATGTTTCAGCTGGTAGGAAAGCCCATTAAAATTAATTGGCTGCACTGAATGCAGCCCACAGTAATGTGAACCGAGTTTAAGAGACCTAAAAAAGAAGAGCCGTGACATACTTGATATTTTAGAAGGACTGATGAAAAAAATCAGTGGGTTTAGTGTCATTTTAGTGTCATTTGAGTTCTCTGGAATGTGTTTTGTTTTTCAATGGCTCCACACAGTTGACTTTAATAGCAAAATGCAAGTTAGTGCACCGAAAACACCATAGAGAATATATTAATGAAACATACCCTACTGAAAACAATGTGCTCTCTTACGTATCTGCACTTTATCTGTGTGTATACCATGGCAATTTAAAGCGGGAGTTCACCCAATGATGTTTTTTTTTAATCTTTTCCCCTTAGCTTCCTGCTCGTTCGGTCTAGGGGAATCGGCTAGTTGTTTTAAAATATGAGCCATACTTACCGTTTTCGAGATGCATCTTCTCCGTCGCTTCCGGGTATGGGTCTTCGGGAGCGGGCGTTCCTTCTTGATTGACAGTCTTCCGAGAGGCTTCCGACGGTCGCATCCATCGCGTCACTAGTAGCCGCAAGAAGCCGAACGTCGGTGCGGCTCTATACTGCGCCTGCGCACCGACGTTCGGCTTCTTTCGGAAAATCATGACGCGATGGATGCGACCGTCGGAAGCCTCTCGGAAGACTGTCAATCAAAATAGGAACGCCCAGTCCCGCAGCCCATACCCGGAAGCGGCGGAGAAGATGCATCTCGTAAACGGTAAGTACAGCTCATATTTTAAAACAACTAGCCGATTCCCCTAGACAAAACAAGTAGGAATCTAAGGGGAAAAAGTGTTATGTGCGGGTGAACCCCCGCTTTAAATGACAGTTAAAAAAAAAAAAATGATATTAAAGGTCATTTGGATTTTCTTACTTAATTCCAACAATGATTTGAGAAATTGTTGGGGTGAAAGATACATCATTTGTGTGTGATGCATACTAGCCCATTATGCTTTTACTTTGCAGGTGAATAAAGAGGAAATAAAACACATCAGGGTTTACTTTCTCTTTAAGGAATGTAAAGAAAATGGTGCCAGCAAAAGTGATCCCTTGCATTCGCCAAGCCCTGAACATGTAAACAATAGGACACCTTGATAATCCAATTCATCAGCTGTTTTAAACTCCTTCTTTGCCCGAAATATGAGGCCAAACAGGTTACCAATATGCAAATTTCAACTTTTTCTCCAAAGCCAAAATTTTAGGCTTAATCTTCCTTTATAACCACTTCCTAGCCCCAGATATGATACAGGGTTGTCACAACCAGAGGAATTTTAATGTGTGGACTGTGATTGACAATTGGGCTTCACTTTCTCTATGCTGAGCAAGATGGTGGCGCCCAAGGAGGAAATAACTAAGTCTCTGGGACAGACCGAAACCGAGTTTTTGTTCACCTAATATGCGCCAGTGAGCTGTTTATAGGGCATTATATTCAGTTTTGGCAGTGTTTTGTGTAAACATTGGCAAAGGAAAGGGTTGTCTTAAGTTTAATAAGAATATCCTTCCTGGCAGCAGACATTTGATTTTTCTAACCCCCAAACTTGTATTTAACCATTTTTTGGCTAAAACATTTACATTCAATTCCTTTTTTTTTTTTAAAGAGTAGAGAAAATACAGTTACACAATGTCGATCAAAGTATATTTTTTTAGAAGAACACACAGGAACCGCTATAACAACATAAGAAAGGAAACAACACATATAAACTTTCTTGAAATTGCATATCTGCTATGCCTGGTCCACTGATCATAACATTTTCAATGCCTACGGCCAATGAGATTCTGGGAGCTGACACTCGAGAGTCATAGTAACACCCGTAATAATTGTTACCATAGGCGTGCGCACAGGGTGTGCCAGGTGTGTCTGGGCACCCTGTGTGGTGCAGATTGCACCGAAATTTACAGCATTAAGCGTGCCCTAATGCACAGAAATTTACAGCATTAAATGTGCCCTAATGCACAGAAATTTACAGCATTAAACGTGCAGTAACGCACAGAAATAGACCCCTGATATTTCACCAAACCTCCCTAATGGGGCTCCTAAAATAAAAAAATATAATAAAAACACTGTCCACTGCCCAACTGACACCAATCTCTGCCATACTGACACTGTCCACCGCTCTACTGACACCATCAGTATACTGAATATACACATGCACACACATCTAAATATGTTTGCGCTTTGGGGTGCACACCCTAATGCCATAGGCTGCGCACACCTATGATTGTTACTATGTACAAATTGGCCTTCATTCAGAACATATGTTAATGAAAATAGCAATTGTTCCTATCCATTCCCTTTATAAAGTGTTTCTGTGCATCACAGGTAATTCAACAAACAGCTAAATACAAAGCTGAAACGCATTGTGAGGATAGCTGACATGCTGTCATTGTCATTTGACTAAGCGTCTCTGTGTGTGAGACATGTAAGAAATCTCTTCTCATTTCCTGTGTAATTTATTTTATGGTTTAATAAAGAAACCGCTGTGGAATATGTTGGTGTGATCTGGTATCCATTTTTCCCTACACAGTTGGAGTCTAGAACTCTTCAACAAATGTCGAGACAATCTTTGTACATGCAGTTACCTGCTCTATAAAGTATAACCGCAGCAGTGGCATAATGAGGCCTGGTTAGATACATTTCCCTTGAGCACACAACACCAATTCATAGCCAAACTGGATTTCCCAGTGCTTCTCTCCCAACCTATATAACAACATTTTTGAATGACAGTAAATGTTTACATACATGTGATCCAAAAAGGAAAAGGTTCCCTTAAAAGGCATCATGGTTATCGAGACTACCTAAATCTAAAATAATAAAACCAACTTACAAATTGTGTAATACTCAAATGCTGTTGTTGCCTGTTCAAATGTATTTATACAAATAATAAGATTGCGCTAAAAAATGTCACAAATTAGTTAGTGAAAACCCACAGACAGATGTATAAGATTGTTCACTAAATGAACAAAGAAATGATTTTTAAATGAAAATAATCAAAAATATATACGTGTAACAATATATAAAAAAAACAAAGTATATATTTCACATATTAAAAATAAAACAAATTCAGTCCAAACTAAAAAAAAAAAAAAAAGTCGAAAAATCGGGGTAATTAACCCCACACTTTAAAAACTCCCAAAGAAATTGTCCATGGATGAAAAAATTGATTTCACAGATGCAGGTTGAGAGGAATACAGATAAAAGAATTCCACCACCGATCGGAGTAAAGTTTGAGCAGAATGTAGAGAATCCACCAGGAAAAGGGTAAGTAATAAACTCTTACCAGATGGCCAGATATAAACAGCATAAGGCTGGGTTCACACTACTACACTACTTTCATCCTACTTTTCTCTGTGTTCAATGTTTCCCTATGAGAGCGTCTTGTAGCGTCCTACACAAGTCGGTCCGACTTTGAAAATGCTCCCTGTACTACTTTTGGTCCTACATTGATCCTACTTCAGGTCCATTGAATATCATTGAAGTCGGACCAAAGTAGTATCCTGTTCATGAAAGTAGGATGGATGTAGGACCAATGTAGGATAAATGTAGGACCAATGTAGCAGAGCAAAGTAAGATGAAAGTAGTGTAGTAGTGTGAACCCAGCCTCACGATCCACTCCACCAGGGGAAAGGAAGAAGAGGCTGCAGCACTCCACGGTAGTCAGCTGGTCCTAATTTGTACAAATCCCGGTTTTCCTTTAGCTCACCTCCAGGTTTCAATCACCATATAGTACCCAAAAGGAATAATACTACAATAGTGAAGTACCACTAAAGCAAGCTCCGGTTTATTAAAAGAGTGTGTGTCCAATACAATAGCACTCCACGGGTACAAAAATTACAGGACAATTCGATGGAACAGGATAAAAACAAACAAATCAAACGTGCGCCCGTGCTTCCGGGGTCACGTTACGATGTGATGACGTCAGTGCATGGCTCCGCCCTGACCGGTTTCGACATAAACAGTCGTTGTCAAAGGGCATCTATATTGATTCAATTTATTTATTCATATCCCATAGCGCAGTATTTTCCACTTTAGAATTTCAAATGTATTTATGCAGTCAGACGGCACTACAAACTTTGAACGACTATGATGTATGGTCGTAGTATAGCGTTTTTGGGTGTAACTATGGCCATGACTAACTATAGTCAACATTGTCAGGTTGGGGACATTTTTTCTTATTTGGTTAGATAGAGCAACCTTAGATTCATTGGGTTGGCATTCAAATTAAAGTAGCTAATATAGTCCTGCTGCTTTTTGATCTTAGCCTTAACCTCTATATTGCTTCTTCTACTATATCAAAGCAAACAATACTTAGACAGATGCTGGGAAAATGTAGAATATAAATTATATACCAGTATATGAATTCTATACTATAGATTTTGGGCCAGATTCACAAAGAGATACGACGGTGTATCTACAGATACACCATCGTATCTCTGACGTAAACTGGTCCTATCTATGCGCCTGATTCATAGAATCAGATACGCATAGATAGGGCTAGATCCGACAGTGTTACACTGTGTTACACTGTCGGATCTTTTTTTAAATTTAAAAATGGCGCCGGGGGCGTTCCCGCTGATTTACACTGAATAATATGTAAATCAGCGAGATACGCAAATTCACGAACGTACACGGACCCGACGCTGTGTTCTTACGTCGTTTCCGTAGCGCGGTACCCGTCGTATACTTACCCTTTCTAAAAGCAGGCGCAGCCAATGTTAAGTATGGCCGTCGTTCCCGCGTCGAATTTGAATTTTTTTACGTAGTTTCCGTAAGTCGTTCTCGAATACGGAACTTCGTAGTTTACGTACGCGTCGCAACCACTGACGTCCTAGCGACGTCAGTGGGAGCAATGCACGCCGGGAAATTTCGCGGACGGCGCCTGCGCATTTAAATCGGCGCGGGAACGCGCCTGATTTAAATATGACACTCCCCTAGCCGCGGAATTTGAATTCCGCTGGGGGATTTAGGATCCGCCGTCGCAAGTTTGGAGGTAAGTGGTTTGTGAATTAGCCACTTGCCTCCTAAACTTGCAGGAGCGGATCTTAATTCATGTAGATCGAGCGGATCTATAGATCCGCTGAGCTACGTGAATCTGGCCCTTTGAAGGTAATGTCTGTCTGAAAACAATTACATCATCCTTCCTTTACTAATATGCTGGAAATATTTTTTTTTCAGGGTGAAATCGCACACGTGATTTCCCCCTGACTTTAAGGGGAAAAAAGTGAAGCATTATATGCCAAAAAATACGGTTTATAAATTCTATACTATAGATTTTGAAGGCAATGTCTGTCTGAAAAAAATGACATCATCCTTCCTTTATTAATATGCTGGAAATATTTTTTTTTCTTTTGACTGAGGTTAGCCAAAATCAAAGAAAAAAATCCAGTCAATAGGAAAAGGTCACCAAATAATTTTTTTTGTTATTGGGGGGGGGGGGGGGAGAGAGCCGCGGGGAATAAGTGAGGGTGGAGGGGGACGATTTTTCTCCTTTTTTTTTCTCTTTTCTTTCCCCGGGGGGGGGGGGGGGTATGGGATACAGATAGGGATTTTTATTGTATAATGATGTGATACATTGTAATATATTGTTAAACGGAAAGCTTGAAAAATTAATTAAACATTTTGGTAATAAAAAAAAAAATAGGAAAAGGTGGAATGAAAAGGAGAAAAGTGAAAGTAGGCAAGTACGTTTTTACAGAGTTTCTAGGCAAAGTCGAATCCAAAGTGGTATGACTGTTGTGTCGTACCAGTGTGAACCCGGCCTCGATTTTGCTTCGACTTTGAGAAAGTGGCTTGTCCTTAAACCAATACAAAAATTCCAGTGTGACATAAATTCCTTTTACTACTGCTGTAATCACCATGTCAGATGTCACAAGTTGGATGGTTAGTACAAGGATCGGACTTTGATTGGACTTCAATGATTTTCAATGGGCTGAAAACGGTCCAAAGTCTGACCATAGTAGTGCAGGAACCTTTTCCAAAGTTGTGTTGGACCAGTTAAGACGGCTCTCATAAGGAATCATTTACACGTGTCATGCGACACGTGCTATCAAAGTCGGAGTGTATGTTGTACCAGTGTGAACCCGGCCTCAAGGTCAGACCGACTTGTGTCAGACCAGTTAAGACGGCTCTAAGGCCTCATACACACGACCGTTTTCCTCGGCAAAATCCATCAAGAAAAATGCTGGCAGAGCATTTTTGCAGAGAAAAACGGTTGTGTGTATGTTTTTCGTCGAGAAAACTGTTGTGGATCTCGACGAGAAAAAAAGAGAACATGCTCTCTTTTTTCTCGTCGGGAGTCTCAATTTCCTCGTCGTGTTTCTCGTCGGGCTGGTTTACGATGAGAAACACATTCGTGTGTATGCTTCGAAACCCGCGCATGCTCAGAATAAAGTATAAGACGGGAGCGCACCTTCGGTAAAAGTAGCGTTCGTAATGCATATAGCACATTCGTCACGCTGTAACAAACTGAAAAGCGTGAATTGTCTCTCACCAAACTTTTACTTGACACGCAGTAACATGAGATTAGCAAAAGCAGCCCCAAGGGTGGCGCAAATACAATCGAACTTCCCCTTTATAGTGCCGTTGTACATGTTGTACGTCACCACGTTTGAGAACAACGAGATTTTGTCTTGACAGTGTGTATGCAAGGAAAGCTTGACAAGATTCTCTAAAAGCCTGTCAAGAAACTTGTCGAGGAAAACGACATGGGATTCTAATGTCTGAACGTGTACTGATTTTTATATCCTGTAAAAATAACTGAGAGGTGGGAAGTAGGACAGAGGGTTTCGAGAATGTACACTGTCATTAGACTGGTGGGGGAAAAGTGAGGTGGGGGGGGGCACGTTGGGTATGAACTATTGTTAGCTTATGCAACTCCTACATATAACATTGCCTATTAACAGATTAAGTAATGTTGTTGCAGTGAGACAGGAACAGAACTTCCAAGACAAAGATTCCCAGTTTTACAGATTCTTTAAAGTGGATCAGTTCCTAGAGCCAACACTAGGTGACCGAGATACAGATGATGAACTTCAGGAGTCTCTGGTGTTCCTGGCACAGCTCGGGCCGGCAGCATTGCTCACAATGATTCTTCGGAAGCCGTGAGTTTTCTAGTGTTTTACTTCTGTAGATACCTTAGGAATGTACTGTATATAAGAAAAATGATTCATTTAGGAGTGGACATGGACTGCAGAAGGACCTTCTGTTTAGAGAGACTCAGGCCTCGTACACACGACAGAGTTTCTCGGCAGAATTCGGCGAGAAACTCGGTCAGAGCCGGATTCTGCCGAGAAACTCTGTCGTCTGTACACTTTTGGCCCGATGGAGCCGCCGAGGAACTCGTCGAGAAAATAGAGAACATGTTCTCTATTTTCTCGTTGTTCTATGGGAGAAGGCGGCCCGCCGAGCTCCTCGGCGGCTTCATCCCTGAACTCGACGAGGAACTCGATGTGTTTGGCACGTCGAGTTCCTCTGTCGTGTGTACGAGGCCTCAGTTATGTCTCACCATACTGAAAAAAATCCCTACCTTCAATGTCCATCGTTGCATCAGCACACCTAACTTGTTCTCATAAAATTTGATAAGTTATGCATTCAGAAAATCATTACATACATTTTTCCTGCAGCTTCTTTGTCTTGCCATCAGTATTCTGTATATCAGCATTCAATACTAGAAGAGGGGGGGCAAGTACTAGGAACCAATTATGTTCTGCTGAAATGCATGTTCAATGATAGAGAAGAAAACGCTGAGAGATGGCAAATAGAGGAAAAGGAAATTAGACTTTACAAAGGCACTCTGCAAGGGTATTGCTCTAGAGCAGGGATATGCAATTAGCGGACCTCCAGCTGTTGCAGAACTACAAGTCCCATGAGGCATAGCAAGACTCTGACAGCCACAAGCATGACACCCAGAGGCAGAGGTATGATGGGACTTGTAGTTTTGCAACAGCTGGAGGTCCACTAATTACATATCCCTGCTCTAGAGTTTAGTAAATGCGGTAAAGTTTCACTCTGCAATGAATACCCAATCATCTTAAGGGGGAAAAAATTAAATTTTTGCTTGCACATGATTGGATGATGGAAATCAGCAGAGCTTCTGCTCATTTATCAAGCTGTGAAGCAACTGCTCTTGCAGAGTGCAGAGTGTATTTGCCTTTAGTAAATCAACCCCTGAGTGTTGACTTCTCCACCAAGTTGATGATGTTGCCATGTAAGTCAAAAGTACACATGATCGGACTTCCATCTCACTTTTCCGTGGATTTTTTTTCCCGAAGGGCTTTGTCCGTGAACTTGTTCTGCATACACACAGCAGAACATTTTCAGCCAACATACACCAAACCACATGGTTTTTCAGCTTTACTGCCACCCTTTGGGCAACTTCTGCTATTGTTGTCTGATGTTTAGCATTGGTTGCAAGCATGCGTGTTTGTACTTTGGACTTTAGTCAGAAGCATTTGTGTACACACGATCGGATAATCCGACGTAACACATTTATTGTCAGACAGTTGGTGAGCATGAACAGCCAACATTTGTTATTAATTCCGACAACAATTGTCTGATGGAGCATACACACGATTGGATTATCCGACAAAACACATCCATCAGACAAGTATTGTCGTAAAATTCGATCGTGTGTACGGGCCTAAAGACATAGATGTGGCGTCTGGCAGTGATGGCCAGATCACATGGCTGGAGGCAGAGAATTGGAAATTTTATGTCAGGCATAACAATTTACACATTAGTATTACAACTCTTTATTTTGTTTTTAGAATATTTTTTTTCAGAAAGTGGCAATTGACTACTAATACACTAGCAGAAAAGATTTATGGCCAGATTCAGAGAGAGTTACGCCGGCGTATCAGTAGATATGCCGACGTAACTCTGAATCTGCGCCGTCGTAAATTTAAGTGTATTCTCAAACTGAGATACACTTAAACCTAGCTAAGATACGACAGCCTGCGCCGTCGTATCTTAGGGTGCAATATTTAGGCTGGCCGCTAGGTGGCACTTCCATTGAGTTTGGCGTAGAATATGTAAATGCCTAGATACGCCTATTCACGAACGTACGTGCGCCCGTCGCAGTAAAGATACGCCGTTTATGTGAGGCGTTTTCAGGCGTAAAGTTATTCCATCAAATAGCTGGACTA
This sequence comes from Rana temporaria, assembly GCF_905171775.1. Lineage (NCBI taxonomy): Eukaryota > Metazoa > Chordata > Amphibia > Anura > Ranidae > Rana > Rana temporaria. The sequence continues at coordinate 112,487,821 of NC_053490.1, read as the reverse complement.
GTCAATGTTAAGTATGGCCGTCGTTCCCGCATTGAAATTTGAACATTTTACGTTGTTTGCGTAAGTCGTCCGTGAATAGGGCTGGACGTAATTTACTTTCACGTCGAAACCAATACGTCCTTGCGGCGTACTTTGGAGCAATGCACACTGGGATATGTACACGGACGGCGCATGCACCGTTCGTAAAAAACGTCAATCACGTCGGGTCACCCCCCATTAACATAAAACACGCCCCCTCATCCTAATTTGAATTAGGTGCACTTACGCCGGCTCCATTTACGCTACGCCGCCATAAGTTAGGAGGCAAGTACTTTGTGAATACAGTACTTGCCTCTCTGACTTAAGGCGGCGTAGCGTAAATACGATACGCTACGCCGCCTTAAAGTTGCGGCGCTCTCTCTGAATCCAGCTATTAGTTATCACAAGATATTGAGATGCTGCAATTCTGACTGTTTCTATCCCGATCCTGATTTTTAATCTCACTTATGTTTGTTTCATACACAAGATGAGCGTTTGCAGACTGGATTTACAATGACCCGTGATGCCTGATCACCTCTACACAGTGATCTGTAGCACAAGCAACGTTAGCATTTGAGCCGAGATGTTTATCAGGGAGGATATTATAGTTCAACATAATTTTTCTATTAGAGCAGGCTACCTTGCATAAACAGTTTGTAGTAAGAAGTTTAATTTCTGAAGAGAAATACATTTTTAATGAAAATGATCTGCTCACTGACGGTAATTTTTTATGGTTTATAGCCCATATCAGCGTACAGAAGAAGAGCTGGAGGTCATCTTTGAAGAGCTATTACATATTAAAGCAGTCTCCCACCTTTCCAGTTCGGTCAGTAATTTTGCATATATTTCACTTAAACGTTTGTTTTTTTCCAATGAATTGTATTTTCATATATTGTTGATTTTTTTTTTTTTTTTTTAGGAAATGGGTAAGCACGGTTTGTATTTTATTCTTAACCAGTTGAGGACACTGGGCTTGCTATACGTGCCCAAAAAAAACGAATCAAAGTAGACAGGGCCTGTGTAGAGCAATTACCTCTGCCCAGCTCTCACCCAACCCTTGCCCAATACCTGCAGACAATTCCAATATTGAAACCAGGAGTTGTTACAGTATTTAAACAGAGCACTTGTAGAGTTTTCTGCTGTAAAAAAATGGCCATCTTACCGTGTATTTTTTTCAATATCATGTATTTTTTTCAATAAATATTGTATTTATTCTAAAAAAAAAAAAAAAATGGCCATTTGACACAATGTTTATCAAGGTGGTGAAACAGATAGTACTATTAAATAGAGGTGAATAAAAAAATAAAAAAATAAGAATTTACTTGTAAGATGGCTTTATCTGACATCATATATACTGTAGACTGTGGTCCATCCCTCATCTATAGATGAATGAAACAAAGTAAATACAAAGTAACAATATTAAATATATATTTTTTAATTATAATTATATATATATATATATATATATATATATATATATATATATATATATATATATATATACATTTTTGTCACCTCTGTTTAACTCCTTATTAACCCATAGTCTACCCTAATTAATCCACATTAACAGCTCCCTCCCCTATTCCCTGAAACTATAAAGCCCTGTACACACAATCGGTTTGACCGATGAAAAGAGACCGATGGACTGTTTTTTTATCGTACAAACCGATCATGTGTGGGCCCCATCGGTTTGTTTTCCATCGGTGAAAAAAATAGAACATGTTTTAAATTTTTCCTCTGGATAAAAAAACGATAGAAAAAAACGATCGTCTGTGTGGAAGTCCATTGGTCAAAAATCTACGCATGCTCAGAATGAAGTCGACGCATGCTCGAAAGCATTGAACTTCATTTTTCTCAGCACGTCGTAGTGTTTTACATCACAGCGTTTGGACATGGTCGGATTTTTGACCGATGGTGTGTAGGCAAGACTGATGAAAGTCAGCTTCATCAGATGTCTGACGAAAAAATCCATTGGATTAGATTCCATCAGATATCCGATCCTGTGTACAGGGCTTTATTCTCTTGCATGTTTTTTTGTTGTTTTTATTTTTTTTACTCAACTCTATTTCATTAACCATTGACATTTAAACAATTTTTTTTTTTTTGGATAGAGCAAGGGAGGATTATAACCCCTATCAGATTTGCGCCATCTGTGTCCCATTGCAGAGATTTCCCTTCCCTTTACTTCCTGTCCCATAACCAAACAGAAAGTGAGAGAAAATCCCTACAAATGAAGAGAATTCCTTCCGTCACTAGAACTAGTAGGAAGATTTCCCGTCTATTAATTTTCTAGGGACAACACAAAATTTAGCATTTTCTTTTACTTTCACTTTCAATGATAATGGTAAACCGGACTAATTTAGAGGGTGATTCTCCCTAACGGGGGCACAGACAGCAATACGAACCTGGCAGGTGTTCAGGCTCCTATTGCTGCCTGTGCCCCAGTTAGCGAGAATCACCCACTCTATCCAAAACTAAAAAGTTTTGCCTTTAGTTATACATAAATTGATAAAATAAATATCCATCCATGTAGGCAGTATACTAACACCCTTCCGTTTTTAGTCTAATGCCTTGTACACACGATCGGTTTTCCCGGCGGTAAAAAGTCCACCGGAAAAACTAAGGGGAAAACCGAGAACCTGCTCGGTAGCTTTTTCCCCCTACACATGGCCGGTTTTCCTGGCAGGAAAACTGCCATGAGAGCTTTGGACAGGAAACGTTTGTATGCTCCACCGCAGGCTTTCTCCATAGAAAAACTGCCGGCTTAAAAACCGCCAGGGAATCCCGGCAGGAAAAAAAGAAAACATGTTCTCACTGTCGGGAAAACTGCCATGGAGCATGCACATATGGCCGGTTTCCCCGGCCATAAGCTGTCATGGCAGTTTTCCCGACGGGAAAACTGGTCATGTGTACGAGGCATTACCTCCACTTCCTTGTTATGGTAGATGTGTAGGCACTGGATTTTGACCTCACTACCTACTGTTCTTCCTAATTTACCAGACTTGGTCAAGCACCCCCTTTCTAGCTTTGTAACACGGTCTGTACTACTCATCTATGAGATCACTGGAGTAATTGGCAAGAAAATGCCCTTCAAATAAAATATATCTATATATATTTCTGGGCATTTTCAAGTGAAAAACTGTTAAAAACATATCATAACACAAGTAGTACAGGACTATATAGAGAAATAAAAGCCTGTAACATTCTACAAGTGTGGAGCAACATATGGTTGGTGTGCTAAACGTTTAACTATTACGTGTTTGCCTTTTTAAAATTATACAATATAATGTACTTTTATTTTTTTTCAGGTAAAAAAAGAAATAGCATCTGTATTAGTTTTTGAATCTCATGCCAAGGCAGGAACAGTGTGTAAGTATTAAATCAAATGAAACATACACACATATATCTATATATAACTAGAGTACTTTCATTTAGGTTGTTTTTCATTTTTATTCTGAATGAGTTAAAGCGGAAGTAAACCCATCGATGAAACACTTAAAAAAAATGTTAACATTCCCGGCATGCCGGGAATGCTAACTGCACATTGGTTGTGCTCTCAACCAAACTGTCAAACCATCCAATGGCTGGTGTCATAACTGATCACATGTGCAGCTTCATGGCAGTTGAAGATTGAACAAAGGCCAAGATGGCAGCTTCCTTGGCTGAAAAAGATAAGAGGGTTTATAACCGCTTTAAGAGATAGCACAAACATACAATGTAGCAAATGCATTATTGCCATAGATACAACCGCAAATACACAATAATAAAGCATAATAAATAAGTTATTACTATTTTTAACTTTTCTTTTAGTAAGGTAAATATGAAATATTGTATATGGGCATGGGCCCAGGGTGGGTGCCTGGGCACACCCTAATCACCCTGTGCGCGCATTGGTATCGTAGCCAGGCGCCTGCTGGTTAAGAGAGTGTCAGAGATTTTTTCCTACTCCTACCCCTGCTGTTGTTGCTGTTTGTCCTTCAGCCAGCTCCTCTCCCCATCACTGCTAAATTGCTAGAGCGGCTTTGTGTGTGTATCTCATCCTCCCAGTTGCCCCCCTTCCTTGCCAGGAAGCTGAATGGAGCGGTTGTGCAGTATCTCCGTGTGCATGTGCGATTCCCCACTCACCCCCCTTTCTTCCAGCATCTGTGTAAAGCATCTCTGTGTTGAAGGAGAAGTAGGGCCAAAGCTCTGTTGGTCCTACTTCTCATGTAAATTACAGGAGGCTCCTGTAGGTCATATGAGTGCACTTCGTTCTGTACTCCTACGAGCTGTATTCAGCCGACAGCATCACTCAGCAGGTTTAGCTTTAGTTGACGTCACTTAGCAGGTCCAGGTTCTGGAAGAATCACAACTTTAATGTCTGGATCCACACAAATGCCTGGTTTTCAGCTGGCTCAGCTTCTCAGTGAGCCGATGAGAGCCTGAGCCAGCCGCTCTTGTCTCCTCCACAGCCCAGAGGGCTAAAACAGAGAGCGGATGACTGACAATCACCTGCTTTCTGCTCACTAAAGGCTGAGGAATCAGCAGTCTTTGATCGCTTGATTCTCATTCTTAGAGGCAGCTGGGGGACAGATGCAGCATCGGACTGAAGCTGCATTCATCTAGGTGAGTAAAAATGTAATTTCTTTTAAATTCCAGCACTATTGTAATTTTTCCCGTTCACTCTCTGCTAATGCAATAGGCTGCACACACCTATGCATATGGTTATTTGGTATTTTAAATTCAAGACACCAGATGAAGCTCTAGAATCCTTTTCACATATTGTTCCAGATCTTACACTGGCTTAGCTGAAAAATGTCTGTTGTTTCTTTAGTGAGGGAGACACAGACTCAAATACCACAGGACAGCTGGCCAATTTCCCCCCATCTTCCCCCAGGTACTCTTCAGTGAGCTATCCAGACCCAGAAAGCTCCCAGACCAGACCTTGAGAATAGTACCCCACCAGCTTCAGCTTTAACAGGAACCTCAGGGACTCCCAAGGAGTGCTTCCTGCAGCCTGCCCCTAGTGGCAGAGCCCCCAGGATCCAGCAACCCTGCTCCAGGTCTAAGACTATTTACAGGCTCTCCAGCCACCTACTGGGTACACCTCCCAAGGGATTGTTTGGATATATATTCAAACTGCTTCCTCTGTTCTTCCTCCCAATATAATTCTAGAATTCTCTAGAATGCAGGGGGAAGTAATCTGATCAGCAGCCTGTGAGACACTGAGCAGGCTAGAGCAATTACCCCTTGCTCCACTGTCTGCATAGGAGCTTAACTAAATTTGCCTACACTAACTAGGAGGGTGCTTAAAGCAGAGGTTCACCCATGGAGAACACATTTTCCCCTTAGATTAATGCTCGTTTTGTCTAGGGGAATCGGCTAGTTGTTTTAAAATATGATCCGTACTTACCGTTTACGAGATGCATCTTCTCCGTCGCTTCCGGGTATGGGCTGCGGGACTGGGCGTTCCTTCTTGATTGACAGTCTTCCGAGAGGCTTCCGACGGTCGCATCCATCGCGTCACGATTTTCCGAAAGAAGCCGAACGTCGGTGCGCAGGCGCAGTATAGAGCCGCACCGACGTTCGGCTTCTTTCGGCTACTAGTGACGCGATGGATGCGACCGTCGGAAGCCTCTCGGAAGACTGTCAATCAAGAAGAAACGCCCGCTCCCGAAGACCCATACCCGGAAGCGACGGAGAAGATGCATCTCGAGAACGGGTAAGTACTGCTCATATTTTAAAACAAATAGCCGATTCCCCTAGACAAAACGAGCATCCAGCTATGGGGAAAAGAGGAAAAAAAACACAAATGGGTGAACTCCCGCTTTAATTGACCTAGCACAATAGGTGATACAGCAATTTATACAAATGACTGAAACAGAATGATCATTCCTCCCTTCCTGCTAAGATCGATCTATACAAAATTTCAATCACAGACAGACAGTGTGAAAAAAAACAGCTTGTGTCATTTTCTCACTTTAGAGGACCAATAGTGACATCAGGGTTATAGATTTGCCCTTAAATGGATGTTTATTTATAAAATAAAACAAACAAATGTAGAAAAACAATAGCATAAAAATGTATAAACTTAAAAAACAAAATATTATTGACCAAAACCCATTGGTGTTGCCCTTTGAAAATGGGTATTAGTTCCAAGGATAGAATGTTGTAACACTCTCAATTATTGTCCATTATTTTTTCTTTTTTTTTTTGCAGTATTTAGCCAGGGTGATATAGGTACTTCATGGTACGTAATATGGAAGGGATCAGTGAATGTGGTTACCCATGCCGGGGTGAGTTCATCTTATTTTATATGATTTAAATGTTACCTATTTAACATTCAGACTACTTTTAACTGTTTAAAGTGGAACCTCACCCTAAATAGGAAGTTGTACTTTTAAGAATCTATTTCCCCTCTTTAAGTAAAGAATTCAAGTTTGACAATAAAATGCATATATGACTGCAATGTACACAATATCAGTAAATAGAAACGATATAGAAATAATACATGATATAGTTCAAATGTCACAAATAATAAATAAATACGTAAACAAATAAAAATGATGTATAAAATCAGTAGTAAGTTAGAGGAAATAGAAAGGAAAAACCACATTCAATTCTTTCGTATTTATTCCTAAAATGTGTAAATACATTTTTCAATGTAAATGGTCTTTATTCCATTAGTAAATCCACCCCATATACAAATATACAGTGAGGTTGATTTACTAAAGCCAGAGAGTGCAAAATCTGGTGGAGCTGTGCAATCAGCCGTGCAAACCAATCAGCTTCTAACCTCAGCTTGTTCAGTTAAACTTTGCCCAAAAAAAAAAATGGAGGCTGGATTCACACTGGCTTTGGATGTGACTTACAGCAGTGGTCCGGTGCATCTCTGTTCTCTTATTCAGGGACAAATACGACCTGGATTTTTGCCTGAATTCTGACCTAAGACGCACAGGACCCTTGTGCAATCCGCTAGGCAGCTGTCACGGAGCTGTGTGAACCGACTCCATTGAGACCCCATACACATACACATATTTTTGTCTTCAGATTTACCAAAACCATGTAATATGAGGTCAAACCTTAAGGGGAGTTCCAGCCTTTTTTTTATGTTTATTAAAAGTCAGCAGCTACAAAAAGTGTAGCTGCTGGCTTTTAATAAACATACACTTACCTGTTCCACGGTCCAGCGACGTGACGCTGGGAGCTTCGTTCCAGTCCCCCCTTCACCGTCGGCGCCTCCACTTCAACTGTGGGCACCCGGCCATGACAGCTTTCGGCTTCACGGCCGGGCACTCACTGCGCATGCGCGAATGGCGCAGCGCTCCCTGATTAAACAGGCGTTCGCCTGGGACCTGTCACGTGTCCCAGGTGATCGCCTACAGGGAGGGGCCGCTAAAAGGCGATATGACGTATCGCCTTAGCGGTCCCTGGGCGGAAGGAGGAAGTGGGACAGAAAGTCCCACTCCTCCTGAAGCCCCCACTCCCCCCCCCCCCAAGAAAATGACATGCCAAATGTGGCATGTAAGGGGGCGAGGAGTGGATTAAGCGGAAGTTCCACTTTTGGGTGGAACTCCGCTTTAAGAGTTTCAATTTGTATGAAATCAGGACGGCCCTTGCACTACATGGCTTTGGTAAATCTGAAGACAAAAATATGCAGAAAATCGAATAGTGTGTTTAATCAGGAACATGTTCTTTAATTGTTATGCATAACAAGTATACAAAAGCACAATTTCATCTAGCATGTGTTTTGCTTAGTCTCACCTTGATGATTTTTGCTTAGGGTGTGGTCGCAACACTTCATGAAGGGGATGAGTTTGGGAATCTAGCTATAGTGAATGATTCTCCAAGGGCTGCTACCATTGTTTCTCGAGAAGATAACTGCCACTTTCTAAGAGTGAGCAAGCAAGACTTCATTCGCATACTTCGGGTCAGTAAATATACTCTGTATACAATGCATTTTAAAGTACTATCTATCTATCTATCTATCTATCTATCTATCCAGAGGCGTGGCTTGAAGCTTGAGGCCCCCGGTGCAAAAGTTAACGTGGCCCCCACTACCACCCAGCACTTTCACTGTGTGTGCATGTGATTTTAGCCCTGCGCAGGAGGAGCAGTATAGAATGCTGTAATGGAAAAGGAGCTCAGCAGCTGGGCATAGCATCCAGGGTGGAGGGTGTGGTCAGTGGGCTTTGGGGGGCACAGCTTAGATCTGGGGGAAAGCCATGTGACTACAGCCCCTCAAGGGCCCCTCAGGAGGTGTTAAGGGATTTGTTTTAGCAATTTCTGAAGGTTTCTTTGTCAGTGTTGGCTTGTTTTGGCAGAAGGTCACCTCCTGGAGGTGTGTGTCTTTTACCCAGTTGTTAGGGAAGTGGGGTAAGCTGACATCTCCAGGTGGGGGGGGGGGTACAGAGAATCTCAGCTGGTGACTAATGGTGTCTTACCTCACCAGTGACATCGGTCCCATCATTGGCACTCTCCTCCTCTTAACTCGAAGAGCTCTGTTGCCACCCCATGCTCCTTATGAAATGGCTCACAACTTCCCCCCAGCCAATGAGAACGGAGGGGTGTGGACTGTGGAAGGCAAAGTGGAAGCCCAGTATTGGAGCATGGCTGTGCGGCCCTAGGGCAGATCGGAGCTGGACTTTGTGGAGGATATGATAATATGACAATTGTTACCCCTGCAACCCCTTATGCTACACCTATCTATCTATCTATCTATCTATCTATCTATCTATCTATCTATCTATCTATCTATCTATCTATCTATCTATGTATCTCAATGTTTTATACACTATGGGTCAGGAGCCAAATTAGGTCATGGACATGTTTGGGATTGGTCACCATTTGATTGAAATCAGCATATACGTGGAGAGTGAAAGCATTTCATGAATGATAGCACAGAGCCCATGCAGGGTGAGGGGCATCTACTCAGACAAGATTTTGAGGTAAGGAGGTGAAGAAACCCAAAGTTAAATGAAAATGTCTGCTAAAAGAAAAGAAAATTAACATTTTATTTCTCTTGGCCTTACTAAAGCTTGCAAAAATGGAGAACATTGGCCACAGTCAATTTGGGAAAGTCTTTTTAATATAAGCCTTGAATTTACCAGACTAAAAATACAGTAGCTGTGAGTATGTGGCTATAATCATACCACTATTTTTTTACGCAATTTTCTGCAGGGGTTCTCAAGTGTATTCCTTGATCCCCCCCCCCCCCCCAGTGGTGTATTATGAATAAGGATGGGCTCAGACATGTTCGGATCCTAGTCCCAACCCCGCCAGGACGCCATCACTGCACACCGTCAATCATGAGCAGCCCAGCCATGTGTATGTGCAGCTGTGGGTCGGGAAATGTCCCACTGCCTATGATTGGCGGTGTGCAGTGATGGTTTTTTGGTGGGATTGCTCAGGTGGGTTGGGACTAGGATCTAGGACTAGGATCAAAAAGCGCGAGTATGTCCCTAGTTTTGCTATAAAGCCATTGGTATTTGTCTTTTCATGGCTTTTCTTACATTTTGGTATGATAACATTTTTCTTGTTTTGGTTCTCAAATTAAAAAGTTTAAAAGCCCCGGGTCTAAATCTTCCTAATATATATACCTACAACCTTTCTTTCAGGATGTTGAAGCTAACACCGTACGTCTAAAGGAACATGGAAAGGTGGTATTGGTGCTGGAAAAAAATCCACAATCATCCGGCAACAATTTACAAACAACAGAACCCGGAAGTCACAAGTAAGTACACCAGATTGTCTGAGACCATACATGGAAAGCTATAGTTCATTTACCTTCCTCTAACAATATTGGAGGGTTATTTTTTGGGGGAGAGCAGGTACTTAATTTTGTTGGGTACCTGCTTCCACTTCCGCTGGAATTGTCTAGAAAATTTCACCGGAAGCTGTCCCGTCCTCCGCACCTGCAACCTTGGGGCGACTAAAGGACCATTAACAAAGCACGGCGCAACTCGCACAGTGGGAAGCCATTTGTGAACCAACAAGTGGTCACAGCTGGCTTACCGCACTAGACATCCCGGCACCAGAGACCCAACGAAGAACTGGCTCAGCTGAGGATGGCGCTGGATCCCTAAACAGTATTTGTAGCTGATGACTTTTCTTTTCTTTTTTTGTTCTAGATACTGAAGGACCACTATAAAACAATAGCTATAAGTATTTATAGTAGAAAGTTAGAAGAGTTAAAAAATAATCATAGGATGATCATATATCACATTATCCACCAGTTTTGTGCTAATGAATGTAAACACCCCAACATAAAGAAATAATCAGCTTATCCCAGGGCCCATGTAGATTTTAGTACAAATCATAAGAAGATCAAATGTAATATGAGAGAACGTTAATGTTGTAAAATCTACTTATAATTGGATGGATAAGAGATGGATTAAGATTGTTTGATATCCAGAATAATAATCTGAATGCTGAGCCATTTGCAGCAAAACGTTATGATATATAAGTCCCATGTAAAAAAGTTTACCGTAGATTCAACAAAGAAACCTATTTATTCTTCTCAAAAGATATTGTGGCTATATTGTTATGTAGTCAATGATAAAGGTACAGTAAAAATGTATTTTTATGAGGTCCGTTAACCACTTGACCTCCAGAAGATTTTCCCCCCTTCATGACCAGAGCATTGTTTGCTATTCGGCACTGTGCTACTTTAAATGGCAATTGCGTGGTCATGCAACACTGTACGCAAATTAAATATTTATAATTTTTCAAAACAAATAGAGCTTTCTTTTGGTGGTATTTAATCCCCTCTGACTTTTTTTATTTTTTGCATTTATTCTTTTATACTAGTAATGGCAGTGATCAGTGACTTATAGTGGGACTTTGATAGTGGGGAGGCCAATCTGACACTAGCTGATGCTGGCTGGGAGGTACTGACACTGACATGAATAGTAACACTAATACAGTGATAAGTGCTGATATTATACACTGTCACTGTACTAATGATACTGGCTGTGAAGAGGTTAACATCTAGGGGCAATCAAGGGGCTAAATGTGTTCCTAACAATGTTTACTGTGTGTGGTATGTGCTGCTTTTACTAAGCGATCCTGCTGTTTTTGCCCTGCTTTGCAAGGAATTAAAAAAACAGCAAGATCGCCTTTCAGTGTATGGAACTCTGTGTTGTTTACAACACAGAACTCCCTTCCCTGAATGACAGAGCTGATCAGCAGGTGCAGGCGATCAATCATTGGTCGCCCCCCGCTGATCTGCTTGTGCTGTAACAAATCACAGCACGACCAGGGCAGCAGGCAGACGCATCCCTACCTGGAAGCTACGATTACATATGATTCAGCATAGAGCTGTCACCCTGCCGCAGTATATCTGCGTGGGGCAGTCTGCAAATGGTTAATGAGAACTTTTTGTACGTGTTAAAGAGAAGCCCCTATTATATGTACAAGAACGTCGATTTTAAACCTCTGTATTTAATACTGTAATACAGTCAGGCTGTATATATTGTAGTTTACAGCATATGTTATTATTTCTTTCTATTGGTACATGAAATCTTGCAGCAAGGATTAAAATATCCTGCAGTGGCAGCACTGTGGGGAATAGAACCACTGCTCTCACACACAAACATTGGCCCAAGTCTCCAGCGATCCAATGCTCCCACTGCCCACTGCTCCAAACAGCAGCACTGAAGCTCCCTGAGAAATGCTGCTGATTGGCGCAGTGGGCAGAGGGGAGTGTTGGACCAATGTTGACCGAAGGAAAATTTACAGTAATAAATAAAGCGACTTCCTGTCTGTTCTTGTGCATGACGTGCTACAAAGCCAGGCTGGTCATCAATAACCTTTCTACCTAATTACCAAGGCCTTTGCCTTACAACATAGGATCTAGGGCAGTTAAACCTTACAGTTACCACTGTAAGGTTTAACATGGGCATACCCGAAATAATACCAGTGCTGAAAGCTTCCATTGTGTTGCCTGTCAAACTAAAACAGCAGACCTACACAGTTATTTGGTGCAGGTGCAGTAGCATTAGGAAAGAGGCTTGCCATCTTGTCTTGTCATCATGCTGCACGATACTTTATGACTAGCCTGACTTTGCAGAAGCCCACAAAATTAAGTGGTGTTCCATTGCGTCAGTTACTACTTTAGTTCCTGCATACTTCTTTTCAGTACTTGCAAAAAGTCTAAAATGGCTAAGCTTTGTAAGATACTGAAAATAATACTATAAAGTACGGTCATAAGATGCTCATTGGCAGATGCCTGTGTTCTCTAATGAGAATGGTGGCCCTCTTTTTATTCTGCCGAATAGCCGCATAGGAGTACTGAGAAGAGGAGCGGTCACAAAACATCATCCAGTAGCTGTCTGTACCACTGCACTGTTGATGTTGAAATTCATCTTTAGCTTTTACTACGCGGCACTGGTAAGGACTGCTTTGTTTCCCATTTTGGACAATTGAAAAATAACATATTTTGCATTATACTATAGAAAAACACTCAGGGCCAGATTCACGAACAATTACGGCGGCGTAACGTATGCCCTTTACGTTACTCCGCCGCAAGTTTTTGTCGTAAGTGCTTGATTCACAAAGCACTTGCGTGTAAACTTGCAGCGGCGTAACGTAAAGCCGTCCGGCGCAAGCCCGCCTAATTCAAATGGGGCGTGTACCATTTAAATTAGGCGCGTTCCCGCGCCGAACGTTCTGCGTATGTTCCGTTAGGAAATTTCCCGCCGTGCTTTGCGCGAAATTATGGTGCCCGACGTGTTTTTTGAACGGCGACGTGCGCTACGTCGTTTCGTATTCCCGGGCGTCTTACGCAAAAAAAAAAAAAATTTAAATTCGACGCGGGAACAACGGCCATACTTTAACATGGGCTGTCTATTGTTACACCACCTAAATAGCAGCCGTAACTTTGCGACACGAAAAGCCGACTAGCGACGACGCAAGAGAATGCAACGAACGCGCGTACCTTCGTGGATCGCCGTAAACAGCTAATTTGCATACCCGACGCGGGAAAAGGCGCAAACTCCACCCAGCGGTTGCCGAAGTATTGCATCCTAAGATCCGAAGGCGTACGAAGCCGTGCGCCTGTCGGATCTTAGCCATAAGCCGTTGTATCTTTGTTTGTGAATTACAAATAAAGATACAACGCGGCAAATTTGAAAGTACGCCAGAGTATCAGCAGATACTCCAGCGTACTTTTTCTGTGAATCTGGCCTTCAGTTTCCAGTTTCCTTTTGTGATTCCTGAACTTTTCACCAGATTCCCCTGGTAAACTTATAGGATTTGGGCAATCAATGTTCTGAATAACCCCACATTAATAATCGCTACTTTACAAATCTGGAAAATGTTGTAGTAAATAAATGAAATCGGCTATATATCACTGCGCACGTGTATACTTTTGTGTAATGGAGAGCATTGTACCTTCTAGGTACACAGTTATGTCTGGTACAGCTGACAAAATTCTGGAACATTTGCTTGAAACTATGAGGTTGGATTCAACACTCAATAATTCTGAAGGTAATAATCTCTATCTAGGTAATGTCATCTACTAAATAGGCTTTATTATTATCAAATGTTGTGCGTAGAAAATGCTGTCGATGACCTCTACTTTTGAAAACCCTAGTTGCCTGTCTATCATGCTAATCCAATGGCTATATTATGCTGTACTTCCATGGTTGCTGACAAGTACAAACCAGCAGTTCTGAATTCACAATGAATGGCACCAAGTCAGTGACTTCGAAAATATGCAAATTAGCATGGCAGCTAGTGTTCTTTAAGGTGGATCTGACTGAAAATGTGCTAGGTTTCAGTGGGGCGTTACTAGGTGTCACTATCTGTCAATATTGCCTATTGACGTCAATGGGACTGGAGCCCTGTATTTCCATTCAAAAATCTCAGTTTAGCAAAAAAAAAAAAAGAAATTGTTCGGTAGATGGTATTATTGTCTACTGAATGCCTGCAAGCTGTTATAAGGCATTGCTGCTCCTGATTCCTAGACTCCCTAACCTGGGAACCTGCATTGCAAGGATCTGTCTGCTTCAGCATTATTCATTTGCTAGGTCTGTGCTTCCTCCACTTCTCCTTTTGCTTCTTCAATATTCCATCACCAGTGATCAGATCAGCTAGTAGAACATGGTAGGGTAAGTCAGTAATGAGAAAGAGAAAAGCTGCAGAGAGCCTATAGGCAATACCAATACTGGTGACTAGTTCTTTGCCCTCTACTTTCCTCTTTGTGTGCACACTTTCCACAGTAGAGGTAATCTTTAGTTATGATAACTGTGATGTCTATTTAGATATGGATGTTCATAATAAACTTTTCTATATTTTACAACTGGTTTAAAAATATTGAAATTTAGGATTTCTTTTTTGTATTAATATTCTATATTTTCTTTCAGACACCTTTGCTGGTGATTTCCTCCTGACTCATTGCATATTCATGCCAACTGCTCAGTTCTGCCAAGCATTGCTCCATCAGTATCCTGGCAAAATGCAAATAAGCTGCTCATTGCAAACAATCAGTTCCCTTTTTAACTTCACCAACGATTGGAAGATCTGATGTTAAAGTAGAAATAAAGTCTCTCAAAGAATATTATATATTATACCACAGTAGATTGTGTATAAATAGACAAGGGGCAACCATCTTTCAGCACTAAACAAGATGACAAGTCATAAACAATGCGCTCGCAATGTCTCTTTGTAGTTCAATATGAAAGTTAGAATCTCGGAGGCCGTGCTCTGTGCGCCACCGAGGTATCAAGTGAAAAACATAGCCACCAGGACCAGGAAGTGCTTGAATACCTGCAATAAAAAATAATTTCAAAAGACCTGTTGCAAATGTAGGGTAAAACATTTTACAAAACATTATAACATTTCAAGCTACAAAATATAATTTTTTGGTCTGAAAAGTTTAGATACACAAATGGTTCTTAGGTGCAGCAACTGCACCTTACACTAGCTTTCAAAAATCAACTCCAAGCGTAGAACCTAAGCTAAAGTCTAATAAAAACTCACCAAATCAAAACTCCATGTAATAGTGTATAAATGGGCTGACCTGATAAACTTTTAACTAAAGCCAAAAACATAATGCCGCATACACACCATCACTTTATGTGATGAAAAAAAACGACACTTTCTGTGAAGTAAAAAATTACGTTTTTGAAACTTCAATTTTCAAAGACGAAGTTGCCTACACACCATCGTTTTTCTCACAATGTTCTTGCAAAGTGAGGTTACGTTCACCACGTTTTACCATTGAAGCTTGCTTCATACAGTAGGTGTTTGTGATATTGTGCTTTTAGCACGACAGCGTCGCGCTGATACTCGGCGACATGGTGCCGAGATCTCGCCGACACCTCGCACTCACTGGAATAGTGACAGCACATCCCAGCAAGCGCGTCATAGAAGCGACGGGAGATCCGACTTGGATTCCCGCCAATTCTACACGTGTGCGGCGTTTGTTATGAATCCTGAGGGGGAAGTCCCCGCCGGATTTTAAATAAAAATCCGGCATGGGTCCCCCCTCAGGAGCATACCGGGCCCTTAGGTCTGTTATGGGTTGTAAGGAGAGCCCCCCCTACGCCGAAAAAACGGCGTAGGGGGTCCCCCTACAAGCCATACCAGACCCGTATCCAAAGCACGCTACCCGGCCAGCCAGGAAGGGAGTGGGGACGAGCGAGCGCCCCCCCCCCCCTCCTGAGCCGTACCAGGCTGCATGCCCTCAACATGGGGGGGTTGGGTGCTCTGGGGCAGGGGGGCGCACTGGCGGCCCCCCCACCTCAGAGCACCCTGTCCCCATGTTGATGAGGACAGGGCCCCTTCCCGACAACCCTGGCCGTTGGTTGTCGGGGTATGCGGGCGGGAGGCTTATCGGAATCTGGGAGCCCCCTTTAATAAGGGGGCCCCCAGATACCGGCCCCCCACCCTAAGTGAATGAGTATGGGGTACATCGTACCCCTACCCATTCACCTGCAAGAAAAGTGGTAAAAACACAAATAAACCACACAGTGTATTAAAATATTTTATTAGTCTGCTCCGGAGGCCGCCCCCTGTCTTCTTTATTAGCTCTTTTACCAGGGGGGGCTTCTTCTTTGACGTCTTCGGGTGGGTGGGGGCCGCCGTCTGGTTCTCTTTCACCGCCGGGGGGGGGTGGCTTTTAAAAAAGCCCCCACCCCCCCGGCGGGTTTCCTCCGGCGTCTTCGGCGGGGCTCTTCTTCTTCCGCTATCCCGACGGGTCTTTTCCGCTATCCGGGGGGTCTTCTCAACTCTCCGGGGTTCTCCTTCTGTCTTCGCCGCTCTCCGTTGTTGACTCGTCGCACCCCGGTTCTTCGTCTCGCAGTCCGGTCCCTTCTTCCGTGCTGTACGTCTTCTTCTCCTTCCGTGCTGTGATGAGTTCTTCTTCCGCGCTGTGACGTCATGTTCTTCACGTCTCTCCTTCTCCCGATGTTGACACGTCGCCTTTCCTCTCTGCAATGACGGGTGCGCGGGTGCATCGGACCTATATAGGCCTCACAGTCCCATCATGCTCTGTACCTACCCATGTGATACCTACCCACGTGGGTAGGTATCACATGGGTAGGTACAGAGCATGATGGGACTGTGAGGCCTATATAGGTCCGATGCACCCGCGCACCCGTCATTGCAGAGAGGAAAGGCGACGTGTCAACATCGGGAGAAGGAGAGACGTGAAGAACATGACGTCACAGCGCGGAAGAAGAACTCATCACAGCACGGAAGGAGAAGAAGACGTACAGCACGGAAGAAGGGACCGGACTGCGAGACGAAGAACCGGGGTGCGACGAGTCAACAACGGAGAGCGGCGAAGACAGAAGGAGAACCCCGGAGAGTTGAGAAGACCCCCCGGATAGCGGAGAAGACCCGTCGGGATAGCGGAAGAAGAAGAGCCCCGCCGAAGACGCCGGAGGAAACCCGCCGGGGGGGTGGGGGCTTTTTTAAAAGCCACCCCCCCCCCGGCGGTGGAAGAGAACCAGACGGCGGCCCCCACCCACCCGAAGACGTCAAAGAAGAAGCCCCCCCTGGTAAAAGAGCTAATAAAGAAGACAGGGGGCGGCCTCCGGAGCAGACTAATAAAATATTTTAATACACTGTGTGGTTTATTTGTGTTTTTACCACTTTTCTTGCAGGTGAATGGGTAGGGGTACGATGTACCCCATACTCATTCACTTAGGGTGGGGGGCCGGTATCTGGGGGCCCCCTTATTAAAGGGGGCTCCCAGATTCCGATAAGCCTCCCGCCCGCATACCCCGACAACCAACGGCCAGGGTTGTCGGGAAGGGGCCCTGTCCTCATCAACATGGGGACAGGGTGCTCTGAGGTGGGGGGGCCGCCAGTGCGCCCCCCTGCCCCAGAGCACCCAACCCCCCCATGTTGAGGGCATGCAGCCTGGTACGGCTCAGGAGGGGGGGGGGGGCGCTCGCTCGTCCCCACTCCCTTCCTGGCTGGCCGGGTAGCGTGCTTTGGATACGGGTCTGGTATGGATTGTAGGGGGACCTCCTACGCCGTTTTTTTCGGCGTAGGGGGGGCTCTCCTTACAACCCATAACAGACCTAAGGGCCCGGTATGCTCCTGAGGGGGAACCCATGCCGGATTTTTATTTAAAATCCGGCGGGGACTTCCCCCTCAGGATTCATAACAAACGCCGCACACGTGTAGAATTGGCGGGAATCCAAGTCAGATCTCCCGTCGCTTCTATGACGGCTCTGTCTCCATCGCGGCAAGCCAGCTCGGCGCTGGCTCCCGCGATGGGGCTCGTAGGTGCTCAATCTCGCCGAGAAAGAGAGCGAGATTGACACAAAATCGGGTTCACCTACTGTAAGTAGCTTCTGGGCATGCGTGGATGAAAAAACGTCTTAGAAAACGAAGTTTTTTGCTACACACGGTCAATTTCTGTGAAGTAAAAAACGACGTTTTGAAAAACGACACATAAAATTGAAGCATGCTTCAATTTTTTTTGGTCGTTTTTTACAAGACATAAAACGACGTTTTCCCCCACACACAGTCAATTAAAGTGACGTTTTTAAAATCGTCATTTTTTTTCATCACATAAAGTGATGGTGTGTACGCGGCATAAGGCTTGAACTGCCCTATCATCCTCTGCCAACTGGTGGAGTGGATTGCTACCTCTAAAGCCTCGTACACACGATCAGGCCATCCGATGAGAACGGTCTGAAGGACCGTTGTCATACGTTAACCGATAAAGCTGACTGATGGTCCGTCACGCCTACACACCATAGGTTAAATAACCGATCGTGTCAGAACGCGGTGACGTAAAACACAACGACGTGCTGAAAAAAACGAAGTTCAATGCTTCCAAGCATGCGTCGACTTGATTCTGAGCATGCGTGGATTTTTAACCGATGGTCGTGCCTACTAACGATCGGTTTTGACCTATCGGTTAGGAATCCATAGGTTAAATTTAAAGCAAGTTGGCTTTTTCTTAACCTATGTTTAAATAACCTATGGGGCCCACACACGATCGGTTTTGACCGATGAAAGCGGTCCATCAGACCGTTGTCCTCTGGTTAACCGATCGTGTGTACGAGGCCTAAGCCATTTTCAGTGTGGTCTACAATGCTCCCGCTTGACTGCCTATGTACCTCAACGTGGTTTTCTTCTTTCATCTGCAGATCCCAATGCTGATACAGAGATACATATAATTTAGCAAAAGGTACAAATAACAAACCTGGGAGATAGGATATGTTTTATTTCAAGAAAGCGGGTCACATGTAAATTTTTATTATTTAAAAATTGACAATTAGCAGAAATAAACAATAAAGTGGTTCTAAAGGCAGAATGTGTTTTTACCTTAATGCATTCTATTGTATTCTATGTATTAAGGAAAAAAAAAACTTCTGTGTGCAGCAGCCCCACTAATGCTTGATTGATTTGCACAAGAGCCTCGGCTCTTTGGGGCCGAGCCATGGCTCTGTATGTGAATGGACACACAGGGCAGCAGCTCAGGGGAGAGCCTGCTTGGGTGCCTCCATAGTGAGCTGCTTGCTCTGGGGCACTTGGCAGGAGGGAGGGACCAGGAGTGTCGGAGGGGGACCTGAGAATAGGAGGATCCGGGCTGCTCTGTGCAAAACCACTACACAGAGTAGGTAAGTATAACATATTTGTTATTTAACAAAAAAATATTAATTTAACTTTAAGTACTGTAAATAGAATAATCCAGGATCCACTAAAACAAGCATTTTATAAAAAAAATAACAATCTGTAAGTGTAAAGACCTCTCATTATACTTTTGTTATACTCAGTCTGCATAGGTACTCAGAGCAGTAAAGCTGCCACAAGAGATCCAGCAGGCTGACTGTTATGCCTTTGCAGCTATAGTGAGAACCCCCTGCATAGGAAGACAATACTTTTCTTTTTACCTTAAACTGTTTTCGGTTTCAAACTCCGTAAATAAATTGTAATGAACCCAATGAACTAGATGGCAGGTACTGCCTGCTTGACCATTAGATGTGAAACTAAAAATAATCAGGTAAATATCTCATAAATAATGCCTAACTCCTAAAATTCAGGTAAAGAGGTGTTCCTAATTAAAAATTCCATCTTTTAAAGTTATTAATGTCAAAAATGTTTGTCCTTTTATGATGACTTACCTTAACAAAACTTCAGATTTAACATGGAGCCATCATCAGTGAATGAACCTGAGAAGGCCACATACTCCTTTTACAAGAAGCAGAACATTGTACGGCTTGTCAACCTCTGGGTAGAGCTTTATGGTCAGTTGCTAGAGGCTGAGCCATATGCTAAAATCTTTCTGGAGGTGAGAAACTTTGGTATGGTGCATTTCTGTCTATGGCCCTTATCCATGACTATGGCTGAGCACATTTGTAGAGGACTATTTCTAATGTATTTTTTAGGTAAGCCAGATCTATTATTGGTTATACTAAGGAAGATATTATAGGAGGAGACTATAAAACTTAGAAAAAACAAGATTTACACTAATAGAATTCCATTCTACTTTTTTCGTTGTAGGAACAACTAATTTGAATTTGAAAATTTGTTTTCCTAATCATTATTAAAGGTCAAATTAATGTTCATTTTCGAGTAGCGACAAGAACATTTTAAGGAGCAGAATGGACTATTTTTCCTGAGTGTACAGTGTATGTGTTTTTTGTTCTGTAAAGTTCATGTATTCCAAAATTGAAAAGGAAATGAAATCTTGTACTTTCGAACAACATTTGAATGTACTGAGAATTTTTTAACACATTTTCCTTAAAAAAATGTTTTATTCATTTCTGTTCAAAAGTCTACTAGAATATATCCAGCTAAAGTTTTAAAGATGACTTTACCTGTATCTGTTGTAGCAGGGTGACCCCATGCTACTCAGTAGATTGGTGTCTGCTGGCTTCTTAAGCACCTCCTGAGGGAGGCCAGTGGGTCCGATGGGAGTTGTGCTAGATGCTGCCCTGAATCAAGGTCAGGTTGGAATAGAGGAAGACCGAGGCCTGAGGGGGAAGTCCAGGAGGGAAAGTGTAGCGAGGGAGCTGCAAGGAAAGAAGCAGAGCTAAAGTTCAGCATCTATGCATACCACTGGGATGCGTCTGATGGTCAGGAAGACCAAAAGGTGTTTGATGGTCAGGAAGACCCTGCATAGGTACTCAGAGCAGTAAAGCTGCCACAAGAGATCCAGCAGGCTGACTGTTATGCCTTTGCAGCTATAGTGAGAACCCCCTGCATAGGAAGATCTATCTGTATGAACTTTGACTTGCTTTTAAATAAAAGTCGGCTGCCATGCCCTTAGAAATAAAATTTTGGACTGGTGCAACTCATTGTAAATGCACCTACCACTTGAGTTTAATCACCCCAATCCTACACTGTGTTAAACTGGGATAGGAATCTTATATATAACATTTAGCCCTACACTGTAGCATCTTTTAGCTATACATTATAGTATTTGTTTTTTCTCATTGAGAAAACTTCAATCATATGCTGTATCCAAAGGCAACTATTTAGTTTAATGTATTGTAGTCAGAATACTGAAACCTCATCTGTGATTGGTTGCAGCACATTATTGCCCGTAATTATTTTGTATTCGATACTATTTGTTAATTATTTCTATAGTGTAATCAAATCCATTCTCATTTAAATTAAAAGAAACTCTCAGAACACATCAGTAGAGACGCTCGTTTACTTACCTGTTTGAAGGAAAACCTCCAGGAGAGACGGAAGAACAAAACGTAAGTGTTTTTTACCTAAAGTGGAACTTTAGTCTGAAAATTAAGTCATGATAGATCACTTCAGGCTGGCCCTTTTTAAAGGTATAGATATGAAAAACATTAAAAAGAAGTGTCTCTACTGTTTAAAATCCAGTAAAACACTGTCTCATCCTGCTCTGCACAACCTAAGCTGTCTGGTGTTCTTGGCACTGTGCCAAAAACCAGAGCAGTGAGGGAGTTTCACTAGAGGCGGATCTGCTCAGAGATTTAAGATTTACTGCTGCTGAGAGAAGGAGAGAGGGAGGGGGGGGGGGTAACAGGAATGGTTTAGACTGTGCTGAGGGGGGGGGGGCAGATTAGGGATTAGGGAGAGAAAATAGAGCAGGAGAGGTGACAAAACTAATTCTGCTGCCAAGGAGACACAGAGGGCCAGATTCTTCAATATTCTGCTATTTACACTACGCCGCCGCAACTTACTGGAGCAAGTGCCGTATTCCTCAAGCACTTGCTCCGTAGTTTGCGGAGGCGTAGTGTAAAAGGCCCAGCATATCCCCGCGTATTTCAAAGGGGGCGGCTTATATTTAAATTAAGCGTGCCCCCGTTTCGATTGAACTGCGCATGCGCCGGGCTAAAAATAGCCCAGTGCGCATGCTCCAGTTCTCGGCGGAAAACGTCAATGACGCCGACGTGTGCATCATTGACGTAAAGTGGTATTCAAGAACGACTTAGGAAAACGACGTACCCGACGGGAAAAGACGACGCGGACCCGACGCCATACTTAACATGGCATGCGTGGGACTGGCGTAAGGTTACCCCTCATATAGCAGGGGTAACCTTACGCTTACGCAAACGACGTAAGCGACGGTTACGCAACGCGATTTAGTTCGGGAATCGGCGTATCAGGCTCATTTGCATAAACAAATGAGACCTGAACGTAAACGCCACCTAGCGGCCGGCGGCGAATTACATTTAAGATCCGACAGTGTAAGTGACTTACACATGTCGGATCTTCAGCGTATCTATGCGAAAATGATTCTAAGAATCACTCGCATAGATACGCGGGTCAAAAAAGAGAGATACGACAGAGTTTCCTGAGATACTCCGTCATAACTCTACTGAGAATATGGCCCAGAACAGTTAAACTTACAAGGATAGTTTCTTATCTTATCTGCAAATGCACACATTTTAATTTCAGAAAGTAACACATAGTTTTTGAGACCAATTAGAGGGGGAGAGTTCTTAGTGAGGAAGCACCTGCTCTAGGCTTCCAGAAAATGGTGGCTTTGGACAAGAAGAAACAGAAACAACGCTGAAGTCAATTTACAATAAACACCATTTTGATAGCATAATTATTAATGTGGAATGTATGCATTTTTTTTGTTAAAGAATATTAATTGTTATCAAACTGTTATGGGTAAAGTTCCACTTTAAATTAAAAATCTATATTTCTTCAGAAATATATGACAGAAAGCCAAGTATTTGTATTTCCTAGACAATATATTGCTCTAGTAATGTTACCTTGGACAGCCACATGATCTGAAGCGTATACATTCTGTTGGCTTTTTGTTTACACTGGATGTGTTCTAATGCCTTTCTAATAAAATTTAAATGCACGTACATAAAAAAAAAAAAAAAAAAATAGTTTTCAATGGAGGTGGTTAATGGCTATATTCTGATTTGCAGCACACATGCTGCAATTTTCCATTGAAATTGGATGTTTCAAAAAAAAAAAGAGCATCTAATGCTTGCTATACATGTTTCCATAAATTATCGATTTATTTTCTGATTGAACTCCTCCAATAGGAATAATCAGTCTATATTAGGCAATGCATTCAATTGCTATGCTACACACGGGAAAGAGGATTTCAATTGATAGTTAAGATATGATTGTAACTTATGATCGTAAATTATGGATCGCATCTCTGTTTCTACCATGTAATTTCATAATCTAATCAATCGAAATACAATTGTTTTCATGAACAATATATCTCAGTGCTGCCGATTTGATGCAAAACAAGCAATAACATCCTGCCCTGGCTGATCGAATGAGTTTGATCTAATCAAATCTAAATCAAGGCTAAATTAATTGGAAAGTTATGACTGTTTGATCAATGGTGGATTTTATCGTTTTTGATCAAAATCAAACAGAAAAAATGAAAGCGTGTATTACCACTATAAGATGTTTGCTGGGAGAAAGTCATAAGTATATATGTTTTCCATACAGTAATAATTACAACTGATCACTGTCTAATAATTTTAGGCAACTTTAAAACTTGTATAGGAAGGCTTTGTTATATGAATTGTTTCTCATTCAAATGCAAAATGCAGCAGAAGCTGCATTTAGCCTGATTTGACAGCAACACCAGTGGATCTCAAGAGGATAGGCTGAATTCTAAGGCCCCGTACACACGACCAAACATGTATGCTGAAACTGGTCCGCGGGCCAGTTTCAGCATACATGTTCGGTCGTGTGTGGGCGCGAGCGGGCCGAATTCCAGCAAACATTTGCCCGCCGGGCCTTTTCCCAGCGGGCAAATATTCCTGGACGTGTTTTAAAACCGTCCGCTGGAATCCTGCCCGCTCGGACATGTACGGTCGTCAGTACAGACCTACCGTACATGTCCAGGCGCCCGCCGTCCCTCGCATGCGTCGAATGACTTCGACGCATGCGTGGAAGCCTTTAAATGGCAGGCCCGCCCACGTCTCCGCGTCATCGCCGCGTCATCGTCGCGGCGACGACGCGGACACGCCCCGCGTATTGTTTACGCGCGGACTTCTGTACGATGGTGTGTACAACCATCGTACAGAAGCCCTCTGGCAGACATGTACGGTGAAAACGGTCCGACGGACCGCTTTCACCGTACATGTTTGTTCGTGTGTACCCGGCCTTAGAAACACAAAGTAGGTCACATGCAGCCTCAGAATGGTCACACTACTCAATTGAAGAATAAGGATGAGCTCCAGCGTGTTCGCAAACCCCACACGTAGAGCCCGCAGGAAGTCAGCACTGCGCTGTGCTAATCACAGGCAGGGAGACATTGTCCCGATGCGCGGCTGCAGAGATCTGTAAATGTCTCACTGCCTGTGATTAGCACAGCGCAGTGCCAACTTCCTGGTGGGCTCTGCACGTGGGCTTTGCGAACACGCTAGAGCTCATCCTTATTAAAGAAGAAACAAATGTAAACCTTCAGAAGTTTGTTACAAGTTTACTTTAAATGCATGTGAAACAAAGAAAATCAAAGTCTGTCTACCTTTATGCACTCAGTACTAAGCCAGGTTTGTGAGCTATCGTGGTATTACAAGAAAAATCTGATAGAGTAGGATGGAAAAAACATACAAGTTATATAGTCAAGGTCTGTGCCATCTGTGATACAAATTTATGACCACTCAGGATTTGGCCGATTTTGGAGATCCAGTTTGAAAATGGTTTTGTATATATTGCCATTCTTATTTAATCTAGAAACATGTCTTTCTCTGATCTAATTACAGACTAGAGATCAGCAATGGAAACGTATCTCCTCAAATAAAGGTATATAAATGTCAATAGCAAAAAGCCTGTGTCCGTAGATAGTTGACTTGTGAACAAATATGGTGCATTATCACAAAAGCCTACACATGTTTAGTCTCTCCCCTGTTCAAATACATACATTTTATTTTAGTCAAATAAGAGGCAGATTTAAATCTGATTAGTCTTCAAATGACAACAATTATTGCATCAAACACAGCCACATCTGATTGAACAAAAGAATCTGAATACGAGTATCTAGGAACTAATTTATTAAAGTATTCAGATTCATAATACTTATTAATAATTATTAATCCAAACAGAAATTATTAAGATAGAGTTACATTCAAGGAAGACAACACAAAATCATAATAATTAACGTTTTATTAAGTATTCAAAGTATTTGAAAGATGTACCTGACTAGGTTCACAATTATGCGGAGTGGGAAATGCAGCGTTTTATGCATGCAAATTGCACTGCCCTTGCGGGTGTCAATACAAAGTTAACAACACTTCAAACACAGATTCCAAATGCAGTGCATTTACCTGCATCAGATCACACTCGGTCACATTTCACAAAACAACCCTGCTATCTGGCTTCGGTGAGCCTCAAAAAGGTGCATGCACTCAAAGTGAATGGGCTCAAATCACATCACACTGAATTGCATGTGAATTGCGCTGGAATGCGGTGCCATTCCTGTGCAATTCACATGCGGCCCATAGTTTGAACCAAGCATTACCACTACCAGCAAATTGTTTTCAAGCCTACCTTAAAAGCATAGAAAACAAAGGAAACAGGAAAATTAGACAAATGTAAATATATTGCATCTGAAAAACTGTCTCTTACACTTGTGTCATGGATTGGCACTAATAAATGTGTGCTGTTTTTCTCCTATTCTTCTTCTGTGCTTCATCATCTGGAGGCACTGGATTGGATAGTGTGCATTGTCTAATAACTAGCCTTGTCTCCATTTAACAGGTTTACAACTATGGGAACCTTCTTTCCACAGTAGATGATGACCACTCCTGTAACTCGTATACTATTCGAGTCCAAGACAAAGGTAGGACGACATGTTAAAGAAAAAAATCACTTTCAATGATGTTTGTGTTAATATACAATGCATTACAAAATTTACTATATGTGTATAAAATTGTGTGTTTATCCATCTAATGGGCTGAATGATATTTTCACTAGCCTGGACTATAAAGTTTATAAGAAGAGAGAATATAAGCACTTGCTATATTTTAATTTGTTTTCTGTAGCCAAAATTGGTTAAATATAGTCTGGGGAAGCCAGTAAAATATTGACAACACTTTTCTGGCTGTAGGTCTCTTTAGAACTACCTGAGCCTAATTTCAGACAAGCATTTGTTCCAGTTTCAACTACATGGGTGACAAATTCAGGTAGTTCTTACTACCTACCAACCTTACTTACCTACTTTAAGAACTTATCACTGTGGCAGTGATAGATTCTTAAAAATTACCTGGTGGTAATTAGGACCAGCTCTGAGCTGCCATACAGAGGTATACCAGTGCTCAGAATGGGGCATGCCTGTGCTGGAAAATTGTCATGTATGTGACATCTTCCTACACAGTGCTCCATCCCTTGCCCCATTCAACTGCCAGCCAAGAGAGACAAGAAGGTGAGGCCTTGAGTCACTGGGTGGGCAAAGCCTGATGTGGAACTGAGACTAGTTCTCCTTCAGGCTTGCCTTATTTTTGATTGACAGCACATGCCAGTAGGCAGATCCAAAGCCACTATTGGACTGAATAACAGCTATGGATCTGTCCACTGTCATGCACTGTCAATTAACAGCCCTGATGGGGAAACTAGTCTCTCTGTTTCCCATAAGGTTCTGCCCACCTCTGCTAAAAAAAACTCCTTGGCTGTGCGTTTGTCAGTGTGATGTTCTCAGTGGTCGGGAAGGCAGGGAGCGCACTGAAGAAAGATGGACACTCCAACCTTAGTGCAAGGCAGCAACAGATTTGTGTACCAATCTCTGACATGTACATGAATTGGGAAGTAACAATTACAAATATGGTGCTGCGCCCCAATGGAATTCCAAAGGGTGTAACTTTTTATAAATTCACACAATGTGTTGTGATGGTTGCTCTGACTTAGTCTTTAAATCCTGCAGTAGTGCTCAGGATTCTAAGAATTTATGTCTGGCAAGCAAACTTCAGCTCACATTAGAAGGAGTTAAGATTAGTTACTTGCAGACTACATCCTAATAACAAATTCTTTCTCTTTGCTGGGATAGATGGGCCTGTCATGTGGGTGGATTATGTCTCTCTCTTTGCTCTTCCTCTCTTACTCCCTTTTCCTTCCTCCTATTCTTCTTTCCTCAATTTGCCCTTTGATGGATTAATGCCCTATTATGACTTAATGACAAATCGTGTTGCACCCTATTCTTTTTGTGCATGTTATCTACTGATACAAAATGGAGCAGAATCAGGCTCTGGTCCACTTGCACTGCTCCCACAGAGTTATCAAATATATCCCCTTGTTTCTGTTCTTGATTTTCTTTGCTATTTACCTTTCCGGGGTACATTTCGATATTTGGGTTTTCTGCACCTATCATACACTTTGTTAATGAAAGCCTTTTTTTCTTTGTGTCTCGTCTGCTTTGCGAGCTCCATTTGCGTTACTATCAAGGGCTTATGGTTGTATTGTTACCTATTTGTATGTTAACCTTCAATAATAATATTGAAACAATAAAAGTTAAGGTTCACAATTTGTGCTGAATTTATTTAGCTATCTGTGGATATGTAAACAGAGATTAATATAGGTAATCGAATTGCTGTAATATACTAATTCTCTTCCAGTGCCCTATGACATATATCTGCCAAATCATTCTTGTGTGACCACTATGTTTGCTGTAAATGCAACTGTACAGGAAGTGCTATTAACCCTGGCCACAAAGACTGCCTGTAGCAAAGATCAAGTCCTGGTGAAAGTCAACTCAACGGGAGGTGAGTTACATCATAGCTCGAGACAGTTCCTGAACTTCAAAGAACATTTTAGGAAATAAACAATTTTTAATTGAAATTAAGGCCTGGTACTAACGAGCATACATGTACGATGAAACCGGTCCATCGGACCGTTTTCACCGTACATGTCTGCCAGAGGGCTTCTGTACGATGGCTGTACTAACCATCGTACAGAAGTCCGCGTGTAAACAATACGCGGGGCGTGTCCGCGTCGTCGCCGCGACGATGACTCGGCGACGTGGGCAGGCCTGCCATTTAAAGACTTCCACGCATGCGTCAAAGTCATTCGACGCATGCGAGGGACGGCGGGCGCTCGGACATGTACGGTAGGTCTGTACTGACGACCGTACATGTCCGAGCGGGCAGGATTCCAGCGGACAGTTTTAAAACACGTCCAGGAATATTTGTCTGCTGGGAAAAGGCCCGGCGGGCAAATGTTTGCTGGAATTCGGCCCGCTCCGCGGACCAGTTTCAGCATACATGTTTGGTCGTGTGTACGGGGCCTAATATGTATAATTAAATTACTCCATTAGAGGGATACGAGTCTTGTGTTTATTAGACTGGTGTCCTCTCTCTCCTAACCTCCCCTACTGCATATGCATAGTATCTTGAGATGCCTAACTCCGTACTCTAGTGAACTAGCTGGTTGTTCCACAAGTTGGAAAAAATTTTGTGTATACTTTAAACGGTATATCTGGGTGTGGAATGTGCTAAATTATAAATTTACTGACTTTCATTCATTACAGCATGCTTATTGGGGGACAAAATGAAACCAAGTCAGAAATAATAAGACATCTAGCATTTTCAAAAGGAGGCCTGCAATGCATACTTTTCTCATGAAAGAGTTACTTTAAGGTTAAAAAACATGTCTTATCTAAGAGGACACAATAAAAATAAAAATCCCAAAAATATATATCAAGGGAAACTACTTGATGTGAACCAATTCTTGAAAATGTTCAGGATATTTGTGATTTACAGTCATTTTGTAAAACAATATTTTTAACAAATGAAAATTAAAGTTGCTGCAGCACGTTCCTTCAACACAGTTACCTTGTTTACATGGATAGTTAGATATTAAAGAATTGTTTTCTTAAAATTTTCCACTGGCTAAACTTCATCTTAAAACATGGTGACACATTATTTTCTATCCATTTTGTCAATATTTTGCCCCTCTCTGCCCACACCATCTTTTGTCTCACGCTGTCCACGCCTCCTTCTTTTAACCTTGTCCACACAATCTCTCTATTGTGACCAGCTACTGCTCAAATCTATCTATCCCTTGCCCACTCTGCTTTTGCATCCTCTATGCCACTTGTATTCTTCAAAGTAATCAGTTTATTCCACCTATCTGACCCTTTTCAGTGTAGTGATAGTCAGACATCAGCAGTTTTCCCACATGCCACATTTAATTGATTCTCCCACATGCCATCTTTTATAGGTTTCTTCTGACAATGCTCCAGTTTTCCAGATAAAAATTGTAATACTGTATTTTAATGGAATCACATTAGTATTCTTTAACTATTCAAAACTTGTTAACTTATAAATGTTATTTTCTATATGACAGAAAAAGTATGTCTAAAATATGAGGACACTGGAGTATTCACATCTCTGGGTTTGAATGAGAGACTCTTTGTCTGTAGTGTTCAAGAGTTGACAACACTGGTAAGTAGAAAATCTGCTTTTATACTTATAATTATGAAGGAAGACTTTTTTATCCAATAAAGATGATCCAATATCTGTTTTTGCAGTAGTTGTTTGGGTCGTTTTTTGACCTTTGTAGTTTTCTAGCTAAGTCTTAAGTGATTTTAGGTGGCACAGCATTTTACCTGTTGAATGGTAAGCATTGCAAATACAGTAAAACAAAAAAAAACGAAAAAATATTTTATACTTTAGATGAAGATTGCCTGATAAAAGTCCAAACCTCATTTAAACATTAATAGGTCGACGCGATGTAGATAACAGCCATGAGCTGGGCAAACTAAAAAGAAGAAAATAGTCTTTAGGGTTTTTTTTTTTCCAGTATGGGTAGGGTTTTATTGATAAAGATTGATAAAGATTTCCAACATTGATATATGTAAACACAAATAGAATTAAGAGGTATATAAAGCAATGTACAAAACAAAAATACTTAGGGCATAGACAACACAGTATAATTATATTTTGAGAACCACAATAGCTAAGATCCACCCCTCTAGACTTCTTACAGCCTGGCTCAATTATTGGGTGTAAAAAAAGTAGTGTATTATAGGGAAAAAACAGAAGAATGGAAGGGGGAGGGGTTGAATGGAAGGGCTGGGTGGAGTTAAGGGAAAGGAATGGGCAAGGTCAGCCAGAGCGCCATCACACTTGAAACCATCCCCCCCAAACCAAATGGATGTTATATGGTCTATAGGGAATCATCAAAGTCACCAAGGAAACAATAAGTAATCCAAAACATAAAACCTTTCTATATTTCTTAGCCTTGTTATGGAGTATAGCCAACAGTTTCTTATGCGCTAAATACCATGTCATTTTTTGCTTGACTTGTGCAACCATTGGGGTGCCAGTCCATCATGCTTTGGCAAATGTGGCTGCTGTAAAAATTAAAGATTCAAGTCTTAATTGATTAACAGTGCATCCCATTAGTTTGAGGTTGAGTAGGGCTTCATATGACATCTTAGTGATGCTATTGCCCAATATAGTATATATTAATATATTAACTGACTCTAATCCAGAAACACCTAAGCCTGGGACATCCCCACTGTATATGAGCTATTGTACCCACTTCTAGGCAGCCCCTAACAAAGAGTTTAAGGCGCCCTGTTTGAACCTAGCCAGTTGTTGAGGTACCATGTACCTGAGAATTAAAATGCTATAATTTACTTCAATGAACATGGTATTAAATGATATGTGGGCTATCGTGTCCCAAATTTTGAACCACTGGTGGGACTTTAAAGAGCTCTTGGGACCCCATAAAGAAACATAAAATGGGGAATTTTGGGAGACACCTTCATCAAAGGAGCTGTAGATTGTAGAAAAATACTATTAGATAAGTGATCAGGGAGGCATGTACACATCTGGAGTGTATAAAGACTGTGTAACTAATAATGCTTTTAAGTTACTAACAAGATTGTTCTTCGTCATCGTTTACTGTGTTTTCTGTCCAAATCTGTGTATATTTTCATTTTTCTAATTATTCTTTATACTTATACCTCCCATGGTTTGTGCTTCTTGTCTTATTAGACTCCTCTTCCTGAGCAAATGGGCCCAAACAGCAGTAGCTACGATATGTTGGATCTCATCAGTTCAAAAGACCTGGCTCAACAGATGACAGAAAATGACTGGAACCTGTTTAAGAGCATCCACCAGGTATTGTAAAGCTGAATTACAGTTTACTCTATCTGTGGAGGTTTTGGACCAAGGGATTCAGATGTCTGCATGTTATCTACACTTAAAAAGACCCGGTCACTTTTCCTTGAATGGGCCTCTCACCCACTTTTACTCACCTTTGCAGCGCATCCCCACCACTTCTTTCTTCATGGCAGCAGATGCAAAATACTTTGTGCAATCTCTGTGTTGGAGCTTATGGGATTGATGTTGTATCTCTCTCCCCTTGTGATTAGATGCTTCCCGAGCAGTGCATCAATAGAGTAGTAAAAATGAATTGGAGGAGTCAGTGCAGTCTAGAACTTTGCTATTAATGGCCCTGAAAATGTATCATAACTTGTGAAAGCATTTCAGCCAAAGGGGATTGGTGCTTCTAAGTCAAAGAATATCATTTTTGCAGCCAGAGTGCTGTCTGTATTTAATGGTGTCTAGTTGGCAGATAGAAAGAGTAAAATACTCATATGCTAAGGATTAAAAGTATTGTGTGAGACACCTGTGTTTATATATTGATTACTGGGTTATGTTAACCTGTCCATTAGTAGAGACTTACATATTGTAGGTTTGCTGCCAGCATTTATATATTGTAACCCTTTTGGCGAGAAACTAACAATGAAATATAGGGTTTATTGAACAGATCAGGTGAAGTTAACACAGACATGCCATGTTATTTATTTTATGTTGCAATTTAAGTGCCATAAGCAGCAGGAAACTTTTGTTTATAAGGGTTTTTGAAACTCCTTGGGTGAAAAGAGCTAATGATGGAAGCATAGTTGAAATCCAGGCCAAAGCAGGAATAAAAATTGAAGGACATTCAGACATTCAGAGAACAGGTACGATGTTAGAAAAAAACAATAGGAGTATTTTATGTTGCCAGCTGGTAGAAAATAGCCTTCACCGGAGAACAAGGATCAGGAGTATCTGGTCTTTGGCAGAGACTTTAAATATTTGGATAGACTTGTGCAGCAGAGAACCCAGTATGTAATCCATTGGATTTCCCAACAGGAAAACCATAGATGGGAGCAGTCATAACTGATGCCTCGTACACACGGCCGAAAAACTGCAAGGAGAGCTGTTGGCTGGGAATCCCGGCCATGTGTATGTTCCTCACAGTTTTTCCAACAAGAAAACTGCCCAAAAACCGGCGGACAAAAAAAGAGAACCAGCTCTCTTTTTTCCCACCGGGTGGTTTTTGGCAGTTTTCCTATGGGAAAAACTGCGATGGAGCATACACACGGCCGGGATTCCCGACCAAAGCTCCATCGCAGTTTTCCTGTCTGGAAAACCGGACGCGTGTAGGGGGAAAGACTGACCGAGCAGGTTCACGGCTTTCCACTCGGGATTTCCGACGGGAACTTTTCCTGTCGGAAATCCTGCACGTGTGTACGGGGCATTAGAGTACCAAGACACATATAGGTATTGGAACAGGAGGCAAAGCGAATACAGGTAGGCACACAGGATCAGAAGCCAAAGCTAATTAATACAAGTGAAATCACAGTACAGAAGGGCCTAACGCAAACTAAGAAAACAGATGCTAAAATGTGATAATTGGTACAAAACTCAGATGGTAAGGTGGAGCGCCAAAATAGCCACAGACTCAAAACGGATGAGACAAAAGTAAAATAAAGCATAAAACCCAGAGTTACAGAACAGTTTGTCTTGATTGGAGAAGTTAAAGGGGGAAAATAGACTTAACTTTTGACAAGAAGTCAATTCACAAAAAAGAATGAGTGAGTTTTTGTATGATAAAATATTACTAGCTTCTATCTGTCATTAGTTGTGAGTTTCAATAATGTTTCTGTTGAGAAAAGCAGAAAATGGGGCCATCAAGTTGAAAATAAAAGAATGTTCCATAAGATAAAATACTAATTACTGAGTGATAGATAGAATATAGTGACTAGGCATTTTGTTCTCATAATTATAGAATAACCTGAATAAATGTTATACTATTTTGAATCCTCAGATAACCTCAACCTGCAATACAGGTAATGCCCAAATATCATTATCCTGGTAGTGCTTTAGATTATCCCAATCCTGCCAGTGTCACTTTTTGTTGGACAGCTTGTTCTGCATGTAAATAAAGAGAAAAATATACAGGCATGTAAAATAATGAGCTAATGAATATACTGAATTCTGTCATTGTGTGTATATAAAGAGCATACTTTTATCAGGATAGAAGATTTTCCTTAATGGTGGTATTTTAAATGAAAATCTGATTTTTTTTTAACTGTACTCAAGATGTCTACAGCATTCATTATATAGGTTTGCATTTACTTTTAAGGTGGAGCTGCTGTTTAATACATATGGGAAGCAGAAGTTCCGTAACTCAACAACTGCTAATCTAGAGCGGTTCATAAGGAGGTTTAATGAAGTCCAGTTTTGGGTGGCAACTGAAGTGTGTCTGTGCCAAGATGAAGAAAGGAGGGCACTGCTTCTACGCAAGTTCATCAAGTTGGCAGCATAGTAAGCAACCTTGTTCCCTCAATGGGGTTAATAGTCTCTTTTAATTTCTCGTTCCTAATGGTAAAACTATTCCAAGCACAATCTGGTAAACTTTGTGAACTGCATCATTAAAGGCACACACATTCAAGTCATGTTATCCCTCAAGCATCTATGCTAGCTTGGATTCTCTCTGTCTGGGTATAGACTCAAGATGGAGGATTTCAGTATAGTTCCAGACTAATTTGATTATATAGTTGTTTTTTTATATATACATGTACTGTCTTGAGGAATTCTAACCTGAAATTGTCTGGGGCTGCTTGCACAAAAAGCTCTTACAAGATCTGCAAACCTTCTAAAGTAAAACTTGTATCCAGTGGAACCATGAACATAGCTGTTATCCTTTGGGGGCCAGAAGGAAGATAGGATTTAGGGCCTTTGGCATCATCAGCTTAGTAATAGAATCTACCACAGGCACAAACAGAGCGTTATTTTGATCACAAGCCATCCCGGGTGACTATTACATAAATTCACATTTCAAAACAAACTCAGTCTATCCCAATTACATCGTTCAAACGCCAAAATAATTTCTATGTGGCAGATTTTCATTATTTACATAAGTGCAACATTTATTTAAATTAGAAATGTTTGGGTCTGGTACTGATCTAACAAAGGATTCCACCTTAACAATGCTTGTATTTTATGCAGTGATTGTCCGGTGGTCAGATTATTCCATCAGATTGCCATCTAATGTGCGGCAGTTTTAGCATGGGTGAAATTTTCCAAGGCGTATGAACATGAATGGAAATCAAAAGCCTTCTAACTGAAATTCCTCATTAATTTTGCTGTTATTGTTTTGCAGCCTCAAGGAGCAGAAAAATCTGAATTCTTTCTTTGCTGTCATGTTTGGTCTCAGTAACACAGCAGTTAGCCGCTTGTCCAAGACTTGGCAGGTACGTCAGTCAAAAACAACGTATACTAACGGAAATTCACTTACCGGTTGCTAAACCACTGGCAGAGATTTAAAGCATTCACAAAGTTAGATGTCTACACATATGTTCACATAGCTGAAAGAGCACCCTGGGGGGACCAAAGATCATGATGATCTAAAATTAGTCCGTAACAGTGTCTAGCATGGTGATGTACTAAAAGTGAGACATGGGTTTGTGCTTTGGGCCCAATTTGGACATTTTCACTTAGGAGTGTACTCACTTTTGTTGCCAGTGGCTTAGACATTAATGGCTGTGTCAAATAGTCAAAATACATGTGGTAAGGGGAATACTGCGCTAATGAGAAAATAAAAATTGAAAAATAGCTAATAAAAGCCAAGCTGCGACACATACAAAACATGTGAAATCATGCAAAAACAAAATATAAAAAGATAGAAAGTCGCGCTAAATATAATGAAACAAAACACAGGGGTGTGCATCTCAAGATACAAAAACCCTTGATGGTATCAGTGATTAGTCTAAGTGAATCAGGTGTGATTATTAAACTTATATAAATGAATCGTGGTATCTGAATAGATCAAATGAAACATATAAACCACACTGAGGCCTCGTACAGACGACCCAACATGGGTCCGCGGACCGTTTTCATCGGACATGTCCGCTGGGATCATTTGGTCTGATGGCTGTACACACCATCAGACCAAATTCCGCGTGGACAGAATACGCGGTGACGACGTGACGACGTGCGTGAACCCTTAAGTTCAATGCTTCCACGCATACGTCGAATCACTTTGACGCGATGCGCGGGTTCTCGGGCCAGCGGACATGTCCGATGAGTCGTACTGACCATCGGACATGTCCGGCAGACAGGCTTCCAGCGGACATGTTTCTTAGCATGCTAAGAAACAGTTGTCCGCTGGAAACCTGTCCGGTCGGCCGGAAAATTGTCCGGTCGGCCCTACACACGACCGAACATGTCTGATGAAACTGGTCCGACGGACCAGTTTCAGCGGACATGTTCGGTCGTGTGTACGAGGCCTCAGTGAACATAATGTGAATCCTGAAGGTTCAAAAAAACGATCAAAATTGGGAAACAAAAAATAATAATGATATACATAAGTAAGTATGACAACAGTGCAGCAAGTGTGAATTACCAAAAATGAGTAAAGATCATACATATAAACACATGAGTGCTCCCTGAATTTTTTTTATAAAATTGAATACAGTTCAATGGAAATAAGATGTGAAAAAAGTAAGCAGGAAGTCCATTCCCATTGTGAAAAGGTCCAATTCCAAAGTAATTAAGGAAGGGGTAAAAAAAAATACTGTGTTGAAAGAAGGCAATAATGAAGATGACAGAAGTAAATCCACCAACACCGCAGGTAGGGTTGCTCCCTGTAATGGCCGTCAAACGAAATGGGTAACCTTACCAGATAAGATGGACCCCCGCTAGTGGCAAGGCCTACAGCGCATGCAGATACAACCCTCTGCAGGGTCTTGTGATGATGCCAAGATGTCACTGGACCAGTGTTTGAGCACCTCCTTAGCCTCTGTTAACTTTCCTCTGTATGTTGGAAAGACAGGGGGGCGGATTCATCAAGAGATACGACGGTGGATCTCCTGATCCGCCGTCGTATCTGTGAGAGCCGACGGTCGGATCTGTGAGATCCCACGGTCGGAGCTATGCGACTGATTCATAAGAATCAGTTCCGCATAGATCTCCCTTAGATCCGACTGGTGTAAGTGACTTACACCAGTCGAATCTTAGGCTGTAATCTCCCGCCGGCCGCTAGGTGTCGTCGCTTTTTTTTACACGTCGCATATGCAAATGAGGAGAACCGCCGATTCACGTCCGTACGCCCGCCCGTCGCTCTTTTTCAACGTCGTTTGCGTTCGGCTTTTTCCGGCGGATAGCTACCCCTGCTAATATGAGGGGTAGCTAATGTTAAGTATGGCCGACGTTCCCGCGCCGAGTTTTAAATTTGTTACGTCGTTTGCGTAAGTACGTCGGGAATACGGATGGCCGTAAGTAACCTAGCCGCCGAAAACAATGACGTCATTTGGAGCATGCGCACTGGGCTTTTTCGCCGGCGGCGCATGCGCAGTTAAATCGGCGCGGGAACGCGCCTGATTTAAATTGTACACTCCCCCTAGCCGCGGAATTTGCATTCCGCCGGGGGGAGTTAGGATCCGACGGTGCAATTTGCGAGGTAAGTGCTTTATGAATCATGCACTAGCCTCGCTAAATTGCACCGGCGGATCGTAAAACAGGTAGATCTGGCGGATCTAAAGATCCGCTGATCTACATGAATCTGGCCCAGGATCTCCTAATCTCTGCAGGGGCCAAATGCTTCTCCAATTGGGAATGCAGTAATGAAGAAATAAAAACTCGGATAGTGTATTACCTCCAAGATGATGGATAATTTATTCCATTTAAAAAAAATACAAACATTATAAAAGCTGGCATAAAAATATTACAAGCGTACACCCGAAACACGTGAACCCGCTTGCCCATAAATAATCTGTATCGCTCTGTAGATAACAGCAGTTAAATAGTATGGAGTTGAATTACTAAAACAGCTCTACATATAAACCAATCAACTTTCATTTTTTTTTTTGTCAAAGCTTAATTGAACAAGCTGATGTTAGAAGCTGAATGGCTACCATGCACAACTGCACCAGATTTTGCACTTTCCAGTTTTAGTAAATCAACCACTATGTGACTATTTTGGCTTTATGAAAGTATGTTCTAATTGTTAATAATTTTCTCAGCAAACTATTTGATTGTAACAGAATATAGGAAATGCAACTATTTTAATAATGGCTTATACAGACTGTTTAAAGTCATGCATGGCATGTAAATGTCTGAAAATGGCTAATAAATGTATACGCATTGAAAATTGTATAAACTGAAAGGTAAAGTAAAAGCAAACTGTGACCCACGTAGATAGGCGTAAAATTAAGCGGGCGTAGCGTATCGTAGTTAAGCTACACAGCCGCAACTTTGAGAGGCAAGTGCTGTATTCACAAAGCACTTGCGTCTAAAGTTACGGCGGCGTAGCGTAAATGTGCCGGCGTAAGCGTGCCTAAATCAAATGAGGAACAGGGGGGCGTGTTTTATGTAAACTAAGCATGACCCCGCGGAAATTACGCTTCTTTCGAACGGCGAATGCGCGCGCATGCTCAGTATCACGTCGATTTTTCAAATGAAATTACGCCCGCTCAATGCCTAGACGACGTGAACGTAATTTACGCAAAGCCCTATTCGTGAACGTTTTACGCAAACTACGGAAAATCCGACGCTGGCCCGACGTCCATACTTAACATTGCGTACGCTTCATAGAGCAGGGGTAACTATACGCCGGAAAAAGCCTTACGCAAACGACATAAAAAAATGGGCCCGGCGGACGTCCGTTCCTGAGAATCGGCGTATCTAGCTAATTTGCATACTCTACGTGGAAATTAACGGAATCGCCACCTAGCGGCCAGCGTAAATATGCACCTATGATCCGACGGCATACTAAGACATTCGTCAGTCGGATCTACCCCACATTCAGGCGTATCTTGTTTTGTGAATACAAAACAAAGATACGCCGGCGCATCGTAGAACTTACGCGGCGTATCAATAGATACACCGCCTTAAGTTCTTCGTGGATCTGGGCCCAGGTTTGTATAAAAGACACTTAAAAATAAAAAAAAAAGTAACATTTAATAGTGTGGACACTTTGAAATCTATAACGTTGGGGCATTTCTTGCATTCCATGTGACAAGTAATATGAAAAATGCTGCATGTGGTGTTTGTTTTGTTGAATGACTAGGGGAAAAATGGTTCTCAGATCCCCTTTTTCAAGTTCATCTAAATATTATATCTTGTTTCCTATGTTAGTCTCCTGAATAAAAACATGTGCTCTGCTACTAATTAGCAAAGTATATATCACTTCACGGATATATGCATTTTATCTAAATGTTGACAATTGACAAGACTTTCTTTCTTGTCTGTTTTAGCGACTGCCACACAAAACACGGAAGTTATACTCCATCTTTGAAAGGTTGATGGTAAGTCTCTGCTAAACACAAACACAAACACTGTCTACTCTACTTTGAAGTATATCTAAAGCCGAGGCATTTTTTTTTTTTCATTTTGGATAGAGTAAGGAAAGGTTAAAATTCTTGTCATTTTTTATTTATTTTTGCCATCTATTGGGTAGATTCACGTAGATGGCCGCAACTTTGCGGCGGCGTAGCTTAAGGAATTTAAGTTACGTCGCCGTAAGTTAGCGAGGCAAGTACATGATTCACAATGTACTTGCCTGCTAAGTTACGTCGGCGTAGCTTGAATCGGCGGGCGTAAGGGCGCCTAATTCAAATGTGTGTTGGGGGGCGTGTTGTATGCTAATTGTGCTTGACCTTAGGTTTTTTACGTTTTTTATTTCCTGCGCATGCGCCGGGCGCCTACATTTCCCAGTGTGCATTGCGGCTAAGTACACCGCACGGGCCTATTGATTTTGACGTGGACGTAATCAACGTAAATTGCTATTCGCAGACGACTTACGCAAACAACGTAAAAATCTCGAAGCGGGAACGGCGGCCATACTATCTTAGATATGTTTAAGCGTATCTCTGTTTGCGCATACGCTTAAACATAAGTCGGCGTAGATTCTGAGTTAGGTCGACTTATCTACTGATAAGTCAGCCTAACTCTACCTGAATCTACCTATTTGTCTTGATAGGGAGATTTCCCTTCAATTTCCTGTTATCTGAACTCAACAGAAAGGGAGAGAATATATTTTCAATGTGAGGGAAATTGGCAACCTACATTTTTGGATTTACTCTCACTTTTGTTCCTGGTGACATTGATAATCAGAAAAATTAGAAAAGCGAATCTCCCTAATGGGAACACGCACCACACTGCCCCCTACCACAGCCGGCAATGGAGAGCTGATGCAGCGGCAATTCATTGCGGCAGATCTCCTTTGTGTGTGAATTCAGCCTTAAACAAACTGGAGAAATGCATCTGAATTACACAGCTAAGCAATAATGACCAGCTTGACAGACTTCACCCATGTTGATATTAAAGTTTTCACAGGTGACAACATCATGGGGCAGATCCACGTACATCGGCACATTGTTGCGGCCGGAGTAGCGTATCTCTGATACACTACGCCGCCGTAACTTACAGCGTATTTTCCTTATCCTCAAAGAAGTTGCGCCGTAAGTTACGGCGGCGTAGTGTAATTTTGGCGGCGTAAGGGCACGCAATTCAAATCGATGTGATGGGGGCGTGTTTTATGTAAATATGTCGTGACCCGACGTAAATGACGTTTTTTTTGAACGGCGCATGCTTGAAATTAAACCGGAACAAGCCAATGCTTACGACGGTGACGTCATTCTACGCAAATCCCTATTCGCGTACGACTTACGGAAACAACGTAAACAATTCTAAATTTGACGCAGGAACGACGGCCATACTTAACATTGAGTACGCCTCATATAGCAGGGGTAACTATACGCCGGAAAAAGCCGAACGCAAACGACGTAAAAAAAATTCACCGGCCGGACGTAAGTTCGTGGATCGCCGTATCTAGCTAATTTGCATACTCAACGCGGAATTCGACGGAAACGCCGCCTAGCGGCCAGCGGAAAAATGCACCTTAGATCCGACGGTGTACTAAGACGTACGCCTGTCGGATCGAGCCCAGATGCAGTCGTATCTTGTTTTGTAGATACAAAACAAAGATACGACGCGGGAACTTCGAAATTACCCGGCGTATCAATAGATACGCCGGCGTAATTCTTCTGTGGATCTGGCCCATTGTCACAGAGTAGTGGAAAATTCAGTTTTTCCATTATTGATTCTGTAGGTGAAATGTGATTATTATTGGCTTCAATAGCAGCAAAACCATTTTGCAATGCCGCGTACACACGGACGTTTTTCATGATGAGAAAAATGCAATTTTTTTAATTGATCGTTAAATACGATTGTGTGTAGGCTCCAGAGCATTTTTCGACGCAAAAAATGCCCAATAAAAATTTAGAACCTGCTCTATTTTTTCTCGTTGTTTTTCACGTCGTCGTTTTTCTTGTCGTGAAAAACGGTCATGTGTAGGCTTTAACAACGCGAAAAGAAACGTGCATGCTCAGAAGTAAGTTATGAGAAGGAAAATTTGCATAATCAGCCCAAAGGGTGGCGCCATTCGAATGGAACTTCCCCTTTATAGTGCCGTCGTACGTGTTGTACGTCACCGCGCTTTGCTAGAGCATTTTTTATCACAATCGTGTGTATGCGAGGGAAGGCTTGAGAGGAATCACGTTGAGAAAAACTTTGTTTTTCTCATGACATGAAAAACGGTCGTGTGTGGCGGCATAAGACTTTCTGTGTTGCTGCATAAAAACGTAAGGATCAGGGATCAACAATGGGAAAAAAAACTTATAACACCGAAGAAACTAAAATTATTCTTAGTAGTTTGAGATTATAATATATAATATACTATATATGGGACAGCATTTAACCCAATTTTATCATCAAGACCCAGAGAAGTGTATTGCATGTCCTAGCTTTCTATAGAAGACAACAGAATGCATTTTTCTCTGCAGGATCCTTCTTGGAATCACAGATCTTATAGACTGGCTGTGGCCAAACTCAGTCCGCCTCTCATTCCATTTCTTCCACTTATCTTAAAAGGTAGGTAACCAACAATGCATTATATATAATCAAGAGTTGTAGCTTTTTTTTTCTGTAGATTCAGAAATAATTACTGTATTTATTGGCGTATAACACTCACTTTTTTACCCTGAAAATAGAGGGTAATCTGTGCCTGCGTGTTATATGCAGGGGGCTGTGGAAAGTTTTTTTCCTGAAACTTCCATCTTAAACTTCCATCTTATGTTATACGCCTGTGCATGTTATACGCCGATAAATACGGTAAATTCTTTGTGTGCAGTATCCTGATATTTGAGGGCTATACGGTGCAGTAGATAAACACCTCAGCATTCAACCATCCAGAGGTGCCTACTTTTCAGCATAAGTCATAATTTCACTTCTTATTTCTAGCAACAGTATCACTTTAAAGGACAACTATTATGATAGCAACCTGTACTATATGGAGAGTCCAATTCTACAAAAAAAAAAGGGGGCAGTTATTGTAAGTTAGTTTAAATATTGGTGCATTAAAGCGGAGGTTCACCCTAAAAAACATCTATGAACCATCCCATACAGCAGGGATATGCAATTAGCGGACCTCCAGCTGTTGCAGAACTACAAATCCCATGAGGCATAGCAAGATTCTGACAGCCACAAGCATGACACCCAGAGGCAGAAGCATGATGGGACTTGTAGTTTTGCAACAGCTGGAGGTCCGCTAATTGCATATCACTGCCATACAGCATACTTGCGTCAGCTATAGTATGTTTTTTTCTTTTTTTTTTTTTGCTGTATTTACCGTTTAATCCTTCAGTTTCGTTTCAGACTCCCGCGGGGAGTAGGCGTTCCTATGAAGAGGGGAACATGATTGACGTCCGGCTATGGCGCGTCACGCATTCCAAAAATAGCCGGAGTACGACTCGGCTCTTCACGGAGCTATACGGCGCCTGCACACAGACTAGGAGCTGACTGCGCAGGCGTATATATATATTGTATATATATCCGAGTCCTATTTTGGCTATTTTCGAAATGCGTGACGCGCCATAGCCGGACGTCAATCATGTTCCCCTCTTCATAGGAACGCCTATTTCCCCGCCGGAGTCTGAAATGAAACTGGACGATTAAATGGTAAATACAGCGGCAAAAAAAAAACATACTATAGCTGACGCAAGTATGCTGGAAGGGATGGTAGATAAAGAAAAAAATTTTTTTAGGGTGAACCTCCGCTTTAAAAGGATTTAGGTACCACAGACTATTTTTTTTTTTTTTTACTTTTAGGAATTGGCCTTGGAAGTTTATAATTGTGAAACTCTTTTACTTACAGTTTATTGTAGAAGATATGAGGGGAGATCAAATAATTCACAGAATAACATAGAAGCAATACAAAAATAAAGAATAAAATAAATAATTGTATTAAGCCTTTTTTTTAGACTTGGATCTCATTTAAAAGACCAATTTAAAGCTTTTTTTATTTTGCTTCACTATAATCAGAGCGTTTCATCTCCTGCAGAGATATATTCAAAGGTTTAAACAAATATAGTTCATGTATGAAATAAGCCAAATGCCTTTGGAAATGTTCAGCTAGGGAATGTTCTCTGCCTGTAAACTTGCTCGAAAATTTGACTACTCCAGAAGAGTCAATTCTCTAGCACAGCTCTTATCTTCTGGGAGTGTCTGCCTCCCTAAACCTTCACCGCCCTTCATTATATTTGTTAAGAAGTTTGCCAAGAAAGGAATGACATCTCTGATTCTGCTAGGGCTGCTGATATCACGTCCATGGGTAGTAGCATCCAGCAGAAGTCTCAGGGCTTTGGATGTCCACAGGTAAACAACATGAATAAAATAAGTTGATGCACATATAATCTCATGGGAATCTTCTGGTTGAAATGAGGCCATTGGGTGCTAGAAACAGTTCTGTAAACTTATTGGTCTCCCCTTGTACATTATTCCATATATACACACATACACAAACTTTTTCAGTACTGTAATTTATATAATCTCAACAATATTCATTGATTTACAGACCTAACCTTCATCCATGATGGAAATAAAAATACTGTGGACAACCTTGTAAATTTTGAAAAAATGGTAAGACATACATGACTGTTCATGACATGTATCCATGTACTGTAATTGTAATGTTACTAAAGTGAGACTAAAGCCTCATACACACGATCGGGCTTCCATCTGACTTTTCCCTGGATTTTGCTCCAAAGGGCGTTGTCCTTGAACTTGTTATGCATACACACGGTAGGACTTTTTCAGCCAACTTTCACCAAATCACGTGGTTTTCAGCTCTTTACCGCCACCCTGTGGGCAATTTCTGCTATTGTTGTCTGATCTTTAGCATTGGTTCTGATACATGCGTGTTTGTACTTTGGACTTTAGTCCGATGGACTTGTGTACACACAATCGGATTAGCCTCCCCTCGGACATTTGTTGCCGGAAAGTTTGTCTGTTTGCACAGCGAACATTTGTCCGATGAAAAACACAAAAAGTTTGTCTGATGGAGCGTACACACGGTCAGATTGTCCGATCAAACAGGGCCGTCGGACATTTGTTGTCAAAAAGTCAGATCTTGTGTATGGGCCTTAAAGGGGTTGTAAAGGTAAAAAAAAAATCCCTAAATAGCTTCCTTTACCTCAGTGCAGTCCTCCTTCACTTACCTCATCCTTCCATTTTGCTTTAAAATGTCCTTATTTCTTCTGAGAAATCCTCACTTCCTGTTCTTCTGTCTGGAACTACACACAGTAATGTAACACTTTCTCCCTGGTGTGGAGAAAGCATCTTGTGGGGTGAGGGGGCGAGCAGGAGGGTCAGAATGCTATCTACTTTGCAGATAGAGAAAGAAGCTGTGTGTTAGTGGGCGTCCTGACACTCCTGCTCGCCCCCTCAAGAGGATTTCTCCACACCAGGGAGAAAGTGTTGCATTACTGTGTGTAGTTACAGACAAAAGAACAGGAAGTGAGGATTTCTCAGAAGAAATAAGGACATTTAAAAGCAAAATCGAAGGGTGAGGTAAGTGAAGGAGGACTGCACTAAGATAAAGGAAGCTATTTAGGGAAAACTTTTTTTTACCTTTACAACCCCTTTTAAGTAATGTTTGTTTGAGACAAACATTTTGGCTATTTTCCTATAGAACTGTTTTTGAAGTTTAGCTTTTTTTTTTTTTTTTTTTTATTGAACGGTGTAATTTATGTTTGTTAAGAGTC
Source organism: Rana temporaria (assembly GCF_905171775.1). NCBI lineage: Eukaryota > Metazoa > Chordata > Amphibia > Anura > Ranidae > Rana > Rana temporaria. The sequence goes on along the minus strand of NC_053490.1, from coordinate 112,443,570 downwards.
TAACTTTTGTTTTGATTACCTATATATAAAAGCCTTATTGTTTTTGCTTCGCAGTAATATATATATATATAATATTTAATTCAATTAACATCCATTTATTATTTTTAACTTTTGTAGCGCATGATTGCAAAGACCATACGGATATTTCACAGTTATCGAAGCCAGACCTACAGTAAGTACAATTGGTTAGGAATACAGTGCTGAATGTATTCAAGAAAAAGGTTTAAATGACTAAGGGTGTGGTTGACAACATTCCTGCTATTTATACCACACTTTACCTCTTTTTTTGGGACTTTCAAGGCAACAATACAACAATACCACAGTTAAAAATAAATCATTCTTTATTATTGCTTTCTGCTATTTTTCTTTAAAAAAATAAAACACATAAAAAACATTACTAATTGTATTTCTCCAACCATATTTGAATGTACAGCCACACAACATTTAAACTTTAATGGACAATCCAATATAATAGAACATATACAAAATATACAACATAATAGCACATACACTAGGGGTAGGCAACCTTTGGCACTCCAGCTGTTGTGGAACTAAATTTCCCATGAGGCATTGCAAGGTTGGCAGTTACAAATACTCCCAGAAGCATGATGGGGTTTGGCAGTTTGGCAGTTACAATTGTAGTTCTGCAACAGATGGAGTGCCACAGGTTGCCTATCCCTGACATACAAAATAAAAAGTGGCATTTCCAACTGCTACCATGTTTCCCAAATAATAAGACCTACCCCGAAAATAAGCCCCACTGTGATTTTCGGGGAGGGCTACAATATAAGCCCTGCCCTGAAAATAAGCCCTAGTTTGGAAGGATTGTGAAGTCCTATAATGCACTGTATTACAGCGTTGTGTGGTCTAGACCAGTGGTCAGACTCATCAACCCTGTCCTCAGGGCCCACTAACAGGTCAGGTTTGCAAGATAACTGAAATACATCATAGGTGATATCATTTGCTGCCGGGTGATTGCAGTATTCTAGTCTGCATCTCCCCAAGGTAATACATAAAACCTGGCCTGTTAGTGGGTGCCGAGGACAGGGTTGATGACCACTGGTCTAGACTGTGTATGTTTCTGTCGTCTGTTTGTGGTGAATATTTTTTGTGACCGGCCTTATCGGTCTTCCCCGCTCCAAGCACTGCAGAGTGGGAGGGGGGGGGGCAAGATCTCCTGCTGACAGCTGGCAGAAAAGGAGGCGAGCAGCGGGGATCAGCTGAGCGCTGCTTGGTGCTTCCATGACCCACCTGATCAGTCTTCCCCACTTCTAGCACTGCAGAGTAGGAAGGTACAGTGTTTGTCACAGGTGAATTACAGAGACATCCACAGTTTACATTGTATAGTGCTGTAATGCAGTGTATTTTAGGATTTTAAAGGCTCTTTTAACTCAGTTCCACTGGCAACTGGGGATTCCTGACATGCAGGGAGGGAGAGGGGGAGAGAAGTACACGACAAGCCCTACCCCAGGCTTATTTTCAGGGAAACGCGGTAGCTGTCAAATCTTACAACCATGTACTCTTGATTGTTGTAAAAAAACATCAACAATCAAGGATACATGGCTGTAGGGTTTGACAGCTGGTAGCTGTGAACACCACTTTGTATTGTATATGTGCTGTACATTAAAATATGGTTGAAGAAGTACAATTACTAACGTTTTTATGTGATGTTTTAAAAAGAAAGAAAGCGTAAAGCAATAATAAAGAATGATTTATTTTTAACTGTAGAATTGTTGTATTGGTTGCCTTCAATGCCCCAAAAAGAGAGGTATATTTAAGTGTGGTACAGTGCTGAATGTATATATGGCAAAAACATTTAAATCTGTGTCTACATCCTATCCTATATATTATTCAAAAATGATTACAATATACTAGTGCACTGCTGGAGGATGCATCCTTCCAGTTCGGAGTTTAGCTTTGCAAAGCATGTTCCACCATGGAAATCCCAACAGAATAATCGTATCTCCCCAGTGTCTGGCCACACCGTGCCTCAGCTCCTGTTATCCATGCCAGACAGTTTGGCATACTGTGCATTTATAAAAAAATAGAGAACTGCTATCCATGACAATCCTTTGCACACTTTAAATTGACATGAAAATGTCAATGTAAATAATTATGGTATTTTTTTATATTTGGAAATCTTACCTCTTATATACTGTGAAGGTACCATGCCATGTATCAGCGACAGTATGTACCAGTTAAAATCTGTGTTTCACAATACAAAAGAGATAAAGTCATTGTTTTATTTTCTTTACCAATATATACAGTTCCTCTGTCGCCACTTCGATCTCGGTCTCTTCATCTCCTTGAGGATGCTGCTGCAGTCCGGATGTCTACATGTACGTTTAGAGAATTTTTTTACTTTTTTTTTATTGAATATAATCATAACTTATTAGAAGGATAACATGTTTTTGTATAACAGCAAACAATGATGCACACAATCATTATGCAAGCTGTTGATGTTTGTGCTTCAAAAATTATTTTACAGTAAAAATATATTTTACCTGCAATGATCTAACAGAGTTTCATTTAATGAGATTTAGTTGGTGTTTTAAAGAGACTGTGACTGTTTGGGTAATTGGGTCAGGAAACCAACTACAGTACTCGTCATCTCTGAGCTGCTTCCTGAACTCAACATATGGCCTTATGGTAGAATTTATACTTTTTATATAATTGTTAGTAATGAAGTGCGCATACAAAGGGTAAATATATAGTGATCAAGTGATTACAATTAAAGGCATATGTCTAAGCACTGGAAAAAAAATCCAGACTGCATTAAAACATACTTTATGCTGAACTCCAGGCATACTGTATATTAAAACCACTGGTTAAAGCGGAGTTCCACCCAAAAGTGGAACTTCCACTTAATCCACTCCTCGCCCCCTTACATGTCACATGTTTGGGGGGAATGGGGGCTTCAGTAGGAGTGGGACTTCCTGTCCCACTTCCTCCTTCCACCCAGGGACCGCTTAGGCGATAAGTCATATCGCCTACGGCGGCCCTTCCCTGTAGGCGATCACCTGGGACACACGACAGGTCCCAGGCTATCGCCTGTCCACTCAGGTAGCGATGCGCCGTTCGCGCATGCGCAGTGAGTGCCTGGCCTTGAAGCCGAAAGCTGCCACGGCCGGGTGCCCACAGTTACAATGGAGGCGCCGGCGGAGAAGGGGGGGGGGGGAGCGGCGATGGACAGTGGAACAGGTAAGTGTATGTTTATTAAAAGCCAGCAGCTACACTTTTTGTAGCTGCTGACTTTTAATAAACATAAAAAACGTCTGTAACTCCCCTTTAATGCAGTTATATATTCATGAAATATTAAACATAAAATGCTTTTCACATCCGATTTACTGTAGAAAATATGAGTAGATCAAATAGCTCACAGAATAACATAGAAGCAATATAAAACAAATGATATTAAAACATTTTTAAGACTTGAAACCACAACACGACTTCCAGCACGACTTTGGGAGGCAACTTGGACACGACTTGAGTTTGAATTATCAGGCAACTTACAAGGCAACTTCAAGTTGCCTCCAGGACAGTACAAGGCAACTTCAAGTCGCCTCCAGGACAGGAGGCTTTCCAGTGGCCAATCAAACAACAATCAGCTCTGTGGGAGGGAAGGGGGAGGGGTTTGACTGAGAAATGTATGTTATCTTCCTGTATTGTTGCTTCAGTTAAGACAGTGATCAGACTTCTGAGGCAACTTCCATTGAAATCAATGGGTACAAGTTGCCTACAAGTTGCCTAGAAGTAGTACAGGAACCTTTTCTGAAGTCGGAGCGACTTCAGTAGTGTACATTAACCACTTAAGCCCCGGACCATATTGCTGCCCAAAGACCCAAGGTGTTTTTACAGTTTGCGTCGCTTTAACAGACAATTGCGCGGTCGTGCGACGTGGCTCCCAAACAAAATTGGCGTCCTTTTTTCCCCACAAATAGAGCTTTCTTTTGGTGGTATTTGATCACCTCGGCGGTTTTTATTTTTTGCGCTATAAACAAAAATAGAGCGACAATTTTGAAAAAAATGCAATATTTTTTACTTTTTGCTGTAATAAATATCCCCCAAAAACATATATAAAATTTTTTTTTTTCCTCAGTTTAGGCCGATACGTATTCTTGTACCTATTTTTGGTAAAAAAATTATATGCAATTTCCTGCTTTTTGGCTTTGTTTTTGGCAATCAGAGACATTTTATATCTTTAACTGATAATACATTCCAACTTGTTTTTTATCAGACATTTATATCTTAAGGCATCAGATTAATAGATCCTACAACAGGACACTCCCACATTAACCCTCTCTGAGACAGCTATATCATTGGCACCATTAAATAGGGTATCTGAAGGATTGTGTTTCCTACTAGGGAGGTCCATTGGATTGGATTTTTCCTGTTAACAGATTACCCAACACCTGTGAATATATAGGAACTCGGAACACCTAAGGGTGATCCAATTTGCAGCGCCACGATCCCAATCTTTCTACATCTTTATTGATCTCATCACTGAGGTTCCTTAGGGAGGCAGCAGCATTAATATACATCCTAAGCGCGGACTCCCCTTTATCTTTATTTAATAACACCAAAGACACTAACACGAGATCACGTAGACGCGTTTCACACAAGCATCTTGTGCTTAATCATTACCATTATTTTTATCGGGACTGCGATATTGCGACGGACAGATCGGACACTTTTGACACATTCTTGGGACCATTCACAATTATACAGCGATTAGTGCTGTAAAAATGCACTGATTACTCTATAAATGTCACTGACAGGGAAGGGGTTAACACTAGGGGGGTTCCCTAGATGTGTTCTAACTGTGGGGGAGGGGGTGGGAGTGACTAGGGGAAGAGAGAGATCGGTGTTTATACATTGTATGAACACACAATCAGTCTCCTCTCCCCTCAGAGAACCGTGATCTGTGTGTTTACACACACAGATCATGGTTCTCACTGTCACGAGCGATCACGGGTGCTCATCACGCCCGCCGGGCACTCTCATCTGCTCCTTGTACACGCTGTGGGTGCATGCGCACCCCTAGTGGCCAAAAGGCGAAGCAGCGGAAGATAACGTTGTTTCTCCCAGCCATGCCATTCTGCCGCAATATAGCTGCGACGGCTGATCGGCAAGTGGTTAAACTTGCATTGACATCTCTTAAATGAATGAAATCAAAGATCACACTGATCTGCGGCTTTGAAATCACGCTGAAGTAGTTGCATTGGTGTGAACCAGGGCTAGGTTTGAGTACCATTTAACACTTGGATCTTGGTCCTCAAAATGACAGAAAACATTACTTCACTGCAATCAGCAAATTTTCTTTTAGCAAGAGATAACATTTAAAAGGGACAGAACATTTCCAACACATTTGGCTCACTTCAAACATACCGTATATATAGGCATATACCGCGCGCCGGCGTATATTGCGCACCCCAACCTGAGAAGGGAAGTTTAGGGAAAAAAATTACTTTTTGGATGCTCAGCCTTGTCGGTGTCCGTCTGCTGTCGGCGTCCATCGGCGGCTTTGTCCGGCATCCGTCTGCGGGGTCCGTCCAGCCTTGTCGGTGTCCGTCTGCTGTCTTGCCCGGCGGCCTTGTCCGGCGTCCTACACGTCCGTCTGCCAGTCCGTCCAGCCTTGTCGGTGTCCGTCGCATCCGTCTGCCGGGGGTTGCAGCGTTTCCGGTGTGTTCGGCTCCTCTCGCATGGCTGCGGGCGTGGCCGAGTGCGCAGTACACTCAGCTCGGCTCGGTCTTTGTCGGCGGCGCTCAGAGACAGCGAGTATCGGCTGTCTCTGAGGAGGATCGGCGTACATCGCGCACCCACGATTTCCCCCTGATTTTAAGGGGAATAAAGTGTGATTTTTACAGCAATATCTCCTTGTGTGTAGCTCATATTTGGTTCCACCAGATAGCAGGTAAATTCTTATTGGTTTCCTGACAGATGCATAGCTATGTGACAAATAAATTATGGGAGCCACACATAGCCAAAAACGCTTTTTATAAGGAGGTCCACTATGTACGGTATGCTTTTCTGTACCTATAGCATTAAGGTAATCCTTCCTACGGGGACACAAATACCATTAAAAACCAGACAGATGCTCTAATCCTTACCTTTTTTTTAAATGGCCTCTTATGAGTGAGTGAGAAACTTATATAGCGCAACACATGCGAACTGAATCGCCTCTGGGCGCTTGGTATCCATTCCCTGGGCCCTCAGAAGAGATGGGTCTTGATCTTTCTCCTAAAGGCCAGGTGGTTTAAAATATTCATACCCCTTCACATTTTCCACATTTTGTCATGTTACAACCAAAAATGTAAATGTATTTTCTTGGGATTTTATGTGATAGACCAACACAAAGTGGCACATAATTGTGAAGTGAAAGGAAAATGATAAATGGTTTTCAATTTTTTTTACAAATAAATATCTGAAAAGTTTAGGGTACATTTGTATTCAGCCCCTTTTACTCTGATACCCCTAACTAAAATCTAGTGGAACCAATTGTCTTCAGAAGTCACCTAACTAGTAAATAGAAGCAACCTGTGTGTAATTTAATCTCAGTATAAATACAGCTGTTCTGTGAAGCCCTCAGAGGGAGAACCTTAGTGAACAAACTGCATCATGAAGGCCAAGTAACAGGTCAGGGATAACAATGTGGAGAAATTTGAAACAGGGTTAGGTTATAACAAAATATCCACAGCTTTGAACATCTCACAGAGCACTGTTCAATCCATCACCTGAAAATGGAAAAAGTATGACACAACTGCAAACCTACCAAGACACAGTAGTCCACCGGAACTGAGAGACGGGCAAGGATAGCATTAATCAGAGAAGCAGTCAAGAGGCCCATTATGGTAACTCAGGGGAGCTGAATACAAATGCACGCCACACTTTTCACATATTTATTTGTAAAAAAATTGAAAACTATTTATCATTTTCCTTCCACTTCACAATTATGTACCACTTTGTGTTGGTCTATCACATTAAATTCCAATAAAATACATTTACATTTTTGGTTGTAACATGACAAAATTTGAAAACATTCAAGGGCTACGAATACTTTTTCAAGGCACTGTATGTCTGTTGGGGAAAATTCCCCTTACTTAGCAGTTACACATCACGAGAAATTCTAACACTGCCCACTCAATTTTGAAGCGTGACAAAATTGAAAATACATTTGGAAATGTCTCACTGTCTATAATGGGGCACATCTGCTGGGGTATGGCTAGTCAAAGTCTAGTTGCAAAAAATTGTGCACTCGTTTACTAGCCATGTTTGGGTGATGGGAGAAAGGGTAAAATATTAACACCTGTGTAATAGTCCATACCGTTTGCAGCTTCTCTCTTAGGCTGCATTCACACCTAAGCGACAGCCGCGTTCGCGTGTAGCGACAGATTTGCCGCGATTACAAATGTTTCAATTTTTTTTTTCCTAAAGTATTCCCATTGCTGTCTATGGGAAAACGCGCCTGTCGCGTGAAAAAAAGGGTCCGGGACTTTTTTTCAGGCGACAGGCGTTGCGCGTCTATGAGATGTGAACCATCTCCATAGACGGCAATGGGAATTCTCCCCTCTAGCGACAGAAGCGTCCCGCGTCTTGTCGCTTAGGTGTGAATGGGGTCTTAGAACGTAAAATCTACAGTATAAAATAAAGCAAAACATTGTGTCAAAGCCATTACAAGAATTTTTATCTTTTTTTTTTTTTTTTATCTTTTCAAAATAGTTTGGTGTATTAAAAACAATTTTGTTGTGTTCTTCCTTACAGGTTCAGAATATTCAGTGAACTTTAGAAGTCCAGCAGCTACATGGGCTTATATCCAGCGCATGAAGGTCATTGACAATCAGAAGCGGTTATTGGAGCTGTCCCGCAGCCTTGAACCATCCTGAAATATTGGAAGTGTTCTGTGGAGTCTGTAGAGATGCACTTGGATACAGGCTTCCTCCAATCAGTTTCTTTGTAATCCCTGTATCAGGGACTCAGGTCATTGTTGGCCTTTAGCCAGTCCAACATTTGGACTCTATGCTTTTGGAACAAGCATACTGAAGAATATCCATATTTAAGCCGAAGCGCTATCTCATCTTCTGATGATGGATGTTACAAGCTTATTGACATTGTGACTTACCTTCACATTACTGTGGGACCTATAGTGTCAAATATTGGACAGCTTTCTCGCTCATGTAAAATGCTTTGCAGTGGCCATAATATATAGAGACTTTATTATATGCCATCTAATACTGTGCCAAAGGATCGCCTGGATCAATATAGAAAATACTTAAATGGATAATGATAAAATGAACAGACTGCGGGATACCTATGAACACCTATACCTATGGATATCGGTAGGAGTGATCGGTCAGTACAGCTATTGGTCCTAAACAAAAATAAAATGTATAAAAAAAATAAAAGCTTGTTCAACCGTTCCAATTTGTTCTACCAGGAAGGCTTGTTATATGAACAGGCATGAAAAAGTAGCAACTAATAAAGTGCTATTAATATAAAGCATTCATTATATTGCAGTTTAACAATTCATGGATGTTCAGTTAGGTTTTCTTTTAGGCTGTCTATTTTCATCTAGAACGTTTGCTTTTCAAAAGAACAAGGTCTTTTGCAAATGTATCAATTACAGGGACGAGACAAACCATTCAACAGTGACAGGGGTGCTTACAATGATCATCGTAAACAGAAGATTTCCCAGCACACTTACCAGCCAGCCTTCAAAACAACCAAATTGGCCATGGCTGACAGTTTGCATTTTAAAACGGAGGGTTTTGTTTTAAATGCGTAAGCCACTGTGGCCACATCAAGGGACCTCTGTATATACTGTGGTCCAAACTCAAAAATGTACAGAGCCTCCACAGTTAGAGCACATATATCAATGGATAGGTTAAGGGGCAGGTGTGCCTGGAGGGAGCCAATCCCTCCTTAAACAGGGACGCACATGACGCCCAGCAATAGCACAATGGCAGTGAAGGCATCCAGTGCGTCCCGGGACCCAATTGGACCACCCCAACCTATAACTAGCCTGTGCAGCAAGGTGAATATGAAAGGGAAACACATTACAAAACAAAATATAATTTGTTTGTTTGTTTTCAATGTGCATTGCCCTTCCAATTGCACCTTACTGCAAAGGCTAGTTATAGGTTGCAGTGGTTGCCATTTTTTTTTGTACTTGATCAGTTATATGTGTTTTGTTATGTATAGCCTTTATTCAAAAATAAAAAATTAAGAACACCCTTGCTGAAACTGCTTAAAAGGTGTAAGCTGAAGCTCAGCCCCAATTTTAGTGTATTTAAATCTGCTACTATAGCCAACAACTGAGTATGCTGTCCAAAAGGTGCTCCATCATCCAGAGTGGGGGGCACGCTAATACGCAAAGTGTGTTAGTGGCTAAATCACCAGGTAAAAACAGCCTAAGAAAACAAAAATGCAGCCACCACATCTAATGATTGGTAGGCTACAATATTTTTGGTTTTATACCGCTTTAACCAGGTGATCGGACCTGAAACTGAACAGGGACACACCAGACCCCTGCTGCGGTGTGACCGTGAAACCCTCAATCTATGAACGGAATAAAACTTAAAAGGATATCCTGAAAAGCTGAATAACCCATGGATTACAACAGTAAACTCAACTGATGCAATACATATAAACCCAAACATCTTGCAATGTTACCTTATTCCAACAGAATATACAAATCTTCAGCCCATCTATGTGATCATCACTACCACAATATACCGTATATACGCGAGTATAAGCCGAGGCACCTAATTTTACCACAAAAAAAATGGAAAAACTTATTGACTCGCATATAAGCTGAGGGTGAGAAATGCAGCAGCTACTGTAAGCGTAAAAGAGAGTCAACAATGCCTATTTGCACGCCTCACTGTGCCCATTGCAGCGTACCTGAAATTCTTGACAGGCTGCGCTCATCCATTTATTTATTTTTAAAACTCACGGCTTCCCCCTGGTCTCGCGATAGGCGTTTGACACCTTGTTCAGCCAATCACGGACGTTCTTTCATCCTTGGACAAGAGAAGGTCCGTGATAGGCGGAACACTGAACATAGTGTCAAAAGCCTATCACAGGAACGGGACCAGGCCAGGAGGAAGCCACAAGTTAAAAAAAAAAAAAAAAGACGCCTGCAGCCCCTCAGGGGTATTGAGCCCTAAAAAAAAAAAAAAAAAAAGGGCTGAAAAATATGAGTATATACGGTAGGTAGCATTGACCTTGCCATGTCAGTTTCAACATAGAAGAACCCTGGAAAATAACTTTCTATTCTCAGGGATCCCATAATAGAATCTACCATTTTCCTTGTACCTCTATATTTTATACAAAATTGACCTTTGCCGGCACCTTTCCGTTCCCCACAGCCAGACACACACTTGTGGGAGCAAGGCATGTCAAACACAGACACAAGATGACGCATTACTCCCACAAGGGTGTGTGTGTGTGTGTGTGTGTGTGTGTGTGTGTGTGTGTGTGTGTGTGTGTGTGTGTGTGTATAACGGAAAGGGGATGGCAAAGGTCAGTATTGTATAAAATATAGGCTTATAAAAGTTAATTATTTTCCTATAGAAGCATTCTAGGCTTATTTCCTTACAACCACTACTAATAAATCACTCTGGGCCATATTCTGAGTAAAGTTACGATGGAGTATCTCAGGATACTCCATTGTAGCTCTCTTTTTTGGCCAGTGTATCTATGCAAGTGATTCTTAGAATCATTTTCGCATAGATACACTGAAGATCCGACAGGTGTAAGTCACTTACACTGTCGGATCTTAAATGTAAATTACTCCGCCGGCCGCTAGGTGGCGTTTACATTCAGGTCTCATTTGTTTATGCAAATGAGCCCGATACACCGATTCCCGAACGAATTCGCGTCACCGTCGTTGGCGTAAGGTTACCCCTGCTATATGAGGGGTAACCTTACGCCAGTCCCACGTAGGCCATGTTAAGTATGGCGTCGGGTCCGCGTTGTGTACGTCGTTTTACTAAGTCGTTCTTGAATACGACTTTACGTCAATGACGCACACGTCGGCGTCATTGACGTTTTACGCCGAGAACTGGAGCATGCGCACTCGGCTTTTTTAAGCCCGGCGCATGCGCAGTTCGTTAGAAGCCGCCCCCTTGGATTTACGCGGGGGGATACGCCGGGCCAAATACACTACGCCGCCCCAAACTACGGAGCAAGTGTTTGGGGAATACAGCACTTGCTCCTGTAGGTTGGGGCGGCGTAGTGTAAATGGCTTACGCGCCGCCCGCCTACAATGTACCAGAATATAGCCCTATATCTACAGCTCACAGTACATTAGCAGTGGTCAAGGGGAACAATGCTCCTTACAGCCACTGGGAAGGATCCCCCTCCCTTCCTTACAGATAGCTTAAAAGATCTTTGGGTTCCAAGGTTTATGGAAGGCAGAAAATTCAAGGAACCCCTAGAACATTAGGGTTCTACTGAACCCTGGTTGAGAAAGGCTGTCAAGATCTCACACACACACACACACACCTCTCTCAACAAGCCATAAATAAAGGCTTCAAAGTTCACAGTAGAAGCACTAAAGTGGTTCATGTCACTTTTAGCAGCTCAGCTCCACTCTTCTACCAAAGTCTTCTAAAAAAAAAAAGTAACATGTTAACACAGATTATTTGTTCTGAGGTGTGTGTGTGTGTGTGTGTGTGTGTGTGTGTGTGTGTGTGTGTAAATCAGAGCTATCAGAATGATATGAGCCTACATATACCCTCTGTCCAGTTTCTGGTGATTAAGGCTTGGTTCACACTGGAACCGGCTGCGGATCGCACAGGAACGCTGTGCGTCCCTGTTCTCTGTTTCAGGACTAAATCGGGGCCTAATGTTTGCCTGAATTCAGCCCTGAAAACAGAGCCAAAGACGCACGTTTCTGCGCAGTGCGCTTCACAGCCACCCCGGAGATATGCGAACCGACTCCATAGAGACCCGCTCACATTCTCTTGGTATGCAAATTGGATGCAGGGAAACCCGCATAGGTGTAAACCAAGCCGGTAGGCAGTTTTAAAACATTGAACATACAATTTTTTACCAACAAATTACAAACATCTTAGAAATTAAAATTTATTGAAAATATGACAGACAAAAAGCATACCATTAAAGTATTTGTATATAATAAACATGTTTTAAAGCAACAAAGTTAACACATTACATATTTGATTCTAAAGCAGATGATGGCATCCAGGCAAAGTTGCAAATGAAAAAGGCATCCGTTACCAATACAGCATTTTTGCTTGCATCCTATGACAGGGAAATACTCTTATTTCACAGAAATAACTTGCAGAATCGTCATAAATTAAACATTATGTATTTGTCAAGACCTAATGTGACCGAGTTCCAACATTCTTCCGAAAATCTTAGACAACTGGCTGTTGTCCCGACCCTCTAGCTTCGCTGCTTTGAGTCACTCAGCCAGATCAAGTATGCAGACCAGGCAAGGCTGAGAAAAGTCTGCACATATATCTTCATGGTCAGCGATTTAACTTATTAATGCAAAAAAAAAAAAAAAAAAGTCAAATACCAGCCAGGCAGCTACCAATTTCAAAAGAGCTCAAGGAACAGCAACCCCCGTGTTTCTCTCAGGACAAGTGTCTTGACTGTTTTAATCAAAATTTCTTAAAATGATTGGCCTGGCAGAATAAAATACAGCAGCTCATGTGCATTGTTTAGCTTGAAATTTACAAAATGCATGAAAGTGTATATAAAACCTTTTTTTTTTTTGTAGCGCAAGGTAGGGTTAGCAACCCAGTCAGGCGTTTAATCCGCTCTATTTCCTCTGGTGACCAATGTCACTGGAACAGAAAGTAATCGTAAACATTTTTTGGGTGGTCTCTGGAACATTATGATTTTATTGAACCCTGGTTAAGAAAGGCTGCCAAGGTCAGTCAAGTATTTATCAAGCCATAAAATGACCCATCAGCCTCAAAGTTAACAGCAGAAGGTGTTACATGTTCTTCATTTCCACTGGTGACCATTGTCACTGGAACAGAAAGTAAAGGAAATTGCTTTGTCTTCTATTGGTCAAATGTTGGGGAAAAAAAAAAAAAGTTAAAGATTTGTCTTTAGATATATTTGATACAGCAGAAACTATTTTTGTACTTACAAGCAAACTACAGTTTTAGAGAAGTCTAAACTTGCCCCATTGCTAATTAGCTCCAATCAATGGACGTTCTTCTCTTTTCTCCCACAAACTTCTACTGTAATGTCGGGGATTTAGGTTTCTAGCGGCTTCCTGGTGCGTGATGTGCAATTCCAGGCACTCTTCTTGCTTTTCTTCATCTCCATTAATTTCTTCTGGATTTTCATTTGATCTTCTACTTGGTATATGGCATTGAGCATCTTGGGTAGAGATTGGCATCTGTGCACTTTTAAAGCCACCAAATCCATCTCTCACCACTGGCTCTATAACGTCAACCCCAGAGTCTAAGCTTGTTACATTATTAAGCTCATTTTCAAGCTGGGCTCCTTCCGAGACAGGCCTGTTTCCTATAAATATAAACCAGGCTTTTGGCTGCAAGAAATCAGTTTTTCCTAGTTGGGTGTTCTGTTTGCTAGAATCTTCTTCAGTTTTTCTTTCTAAAGTGTTGGGAAGTGAAAAGGATTCTTTTTTCCTTGAGTGTCTGCTTAGAACAGACAAGCCAGCAGTGTCCCAAGTGAACTGCTGCTCACTGGAATTTTCACATAGTACAGTACTACTTCGACTGAGGTCTCTCTGGGAACCTGCGGCATGGAACTGGTCACCATTGGAGGACACACGCACTGGAGACTCCAGGGGAATCATGGAGATATCTACATCTACTCCACTTTTCAGGGAAGAGCTACGTCTCTTGGCCTTGAGACTGAACATTGAACTTTTCTCTAATACTCCGCCAAAGATAGAAGCCCCAGACAACATACGCTGTAGTGTTGAAAAATGTTCAGAGGCCCTACTTTTTTTTTGTACAGGTTTGTCAACGATTGAAGTGCGTAATCCTTCCTCTTCATCACCGATGCTCATTATATGACTGTCCCGAGAAAGGTGAGAAGTCACACTTGTGCTTTTTTGGCTACTTTGATCCACAGTAATCGGCAATGAAAATGCCTGGGACTCTTTAGGATCGTTCTGCAGGTGAAGTTTCGGGTTGATTACATTCAAAGTAAAACTGGTCATAGATGTTGCTTGATCTCTCGCCAGTCTTCCGAATCTCATGGATGAGGTTCGATTTGTCATTTTGAAGCCATTCCTCCTGTAAATGATAGAAATGGTCTGTACATTAAAATGTGAAAGATACTGAATATAGCTTAATTTAAGACTGTATTGCTCTAAAGACACATGTAAATGATTACGTCCCTTGTGCAAGCACTCAAAGAAAAAAAACAAAGAAATTCCTGGCTCAACTTACCGACCAGCATGCTAACCAACCAAATTGTCCTTTTTAACAGTATGCGTTAAAAACAGGAGGAGTTTAGTTTGCACACAGTTGCAAACACATGCTTAATATTGGTGAGGGGCAGGCCCGGACTGGCCATAGGGCAGACCGGGCAAATGCCCAGTGGGCTGCGGCCACCCGCTCCGTGACATGCTGCTGATCAAGCCGCACAGCGGGAGTTAAGCGACGACCGCGGCCTGGACAGGGTTAACACAGGCCACGGCTGCCGCTCGCCTACCGCTATGCGGCCATACCTGTCATCTCTGGCGGAACTAGCGGCTGCATGGGCTGGGCTGTGTGTCTCTCTCACACACAGCTCAGCCTCAGAGCCGCGCTGACAGTTCCGCTCTCCACTCCTCCTCGACCAGCCATGAGCGTCCGCACAGGTGGGGAGAGGTGGGGAAAGCTGCAGGCTGCAGTCCGGAATGTTTCCCCCGCTCGCCCCCCTTCTCCTTCTCATGTCGGCAGCATGTAAAGAGAAGTCTTTCCAGCCCATTCTTCTCCCCTCCCCATTGGCCACAGCGGAGACCAATCACAGAAAAATAGAGGGCATCATGGGAAATGTAGTCCCAGAGATAGGTGGCTCAGTTATCAGTGGGGAGCAGACTACATTCCCCAGCATGCACTCTGTTGGGGGGAAAGAGAAAACCAGGAAATATGCTGAGCAGGCTGCAGCTACTACAGGAGACATAGAAAAAGAAAGAGGACTGTGCTGGGGGAACTAATAGCCCCAGCATCACCAGAGAGTGCCACACTTTACCCTCACCACCAGAGAGCGCCAAGCTGTACCTGCACCACCAGATAGCGACATGCTGTACCCGCACCACCAGATAGCAACACGCTGTACCCGCACAACACCAGAGAGCGCCATGCTGTACCCGCACAACACCAGAGAGCGCCATGCTGTACCCGCACAACACCAGAGAGCGCCACGCTGTACCCGCACAACACCAGAGAGCCACGCTGTGCCCGCGCCACCAGAGAGCCATGCTGTGCCCGCGCCACCAGAGAGCCACGCTGTGCCCGCGCCACCAGAGAGCCACGCTGTGCCCGCGCCACCAGAGAGCCACGCTGTGCCCGCGCCACCAGAGAGCCACGCTGTGCCTGCGCCACCAGAGAGAGAGCAACAATGTACTCTCACCACCAGAGAGAGCCATGCTGTACACGCACCACCAGAGAGAGAGCCATGCTGTGCCCGCACCACCAGAGAGCCACACTGTATCGACGCAACCAGAGAGAGCCACGCTGTACCTGCGCCACCAGAAAGATCCACACTGTACCCGCACCACCAGAAAGAGCCACACTGTACCCTTTACCCTCACCACCAGAGAGCGTCAAGCTGTACCTGCACCACCAGAGAGCACCACGCTGTACCCGCACCACCAGATAGCGACACGCTGTACCCACACAACACCAGAGAGCGTCACGCTGTACCCACACAACACCAGAGAGCGCCACGCTGTACCCGCGCCACCAGAGAGAGCCACGCTGTGCCTGCGCCACCAGAGAGCCACGCTGTGCCCGCGCCACCAGAGAGCCACGCTGTGCCCGCGCCACCAGAGAGAGAGCAACAATGTACTCTCACCACCAGAGAGCCATGCTGTACCCGCACCACCAGAGAGAGAGCCACGCTGTACCCGCACCACCAGAGAGAGAGCCACGCTGTACCCGCACCACCAGAGAGAGAGCAGGTCAGTGTCACAGGGCAGTGTGGGGACAATAGGAAACAAAGAGTACTAGCATTGTATGGCCAAAATAGGACTGGGACACTGTGATAAAAATGGGACTGCACTGTAAAGGGGCAATGTAATCATAGCAGGGCCCCTTTGCAGTGCAGTCCCCTTTACATCACTGTGTCCCTGCCCATTACAGTGTGAAGGACCGACACCAGCCACCCCCATGAATGTCGACAACCCCCCCCCCCCCAGTGACCGGGCTGCTCAGTCTAAATGCCCGTGCCTATTTTTTGTCCCAGTCCGGGCCTGGTGAGGGGGACATGTACTGGACACTTGCTGCCATGGCACGGTATGCTGGGTGTCCAGTGCATCCCCGTGCCTTTAAAGAGGGGTGGGCTCTCCAGGCTCACCTGCCCTCTGCCCATCCATTGTAATGCATGCGATTCCACTGTGGAGGCTCTCAAAATTTAGAGTTAGGACTACAGAAAACACTGGGGTGCCTTGACAGGGCTCTGTAACGCATGCATTTGTAAATGTGTGCAAACTAAACTTTTGTTTTTCACACATACTGTTAGTTAGACAGTACATTTCAGTTGGTTAGCAGGCTTGTCAGTAAATTGAGCTGGGAGTTTTGTTTGCGTTGCCCTTCCATGTGCCCCTTGCTGCAACAGGCTAATTATAGGTGAGGGGGTGTAGCAATTTGTATGTATTTGTGCAAGCACTACCCTTTATTACAACACTATTATACATGGTTTCTAGAAGAAAAAAAAAAATGCTTACCTAGAATTCAAGGGTCCCTAGTACTCAGCTATGGGATAGCACAAAGCGGGACATACTTTTCTCCCTACCTTTACAGCAGTGATGGGGAACCTTGGCACTCCAGATGTTTTGGAACTACATTTCCCATGATGCTCAACTACACTGCAGAGTGCATTAGCATCATGGGAAATGTAGTTCCAAAACATCTGGGGTGCCAAGGTTCCCCATCACTGCTTTACAGGTTACTATTGGTGATTGCAGTCTGACTTTTAATAGCAACAAAATTAAAAGTCAGACTTTTAATAATCACTCACGTGTCCCACGGTCCAGCGATGTGGGCATACAAACCGCCGCTCCTCTTCACGGCGCCGGCATTCTTACTGTGGACCACTGCACTGCGTATGGCAAAGCCACGCAGCTAATGGCTGGGCAATCTCCTGGGACTTGTGACGTATCCCAGAAGATTGCAGGAGGGGGGAGAGGAGAAGAGAAAAAATAAATAAAAAAGAGAAAACAAGAGAAGGAGAAGAGAAGGAGAAGAGAAGAGAGAAGGAGAAGCGAGTTGTTGGTCATCGAATTATACTGTGTCACATTTACCATTTAGGACAAAGTGACAGTAAAGGTTCCCTCTGCCTAACCCGCTCACGCTGTCTTCTCCAGTAGTCCCCTGCCGATGCTCCTTTTACTGTCACAGCCATCACTAAAACACCTGGTGTCCTAGATGGACCACAGATTGTGCGACAGACGTCGACCCTGGTGGCCCTTCACACTGCATCATGGGAGGTGATCAGATGTTGCCACAGAACAGGAGCATTAGGTATTTTGTGCGAGCTGCATCTGAGGAGTGGTAAGAATCACTGGAGAGGCGAGTATCAGTGGGCGGAGGTGGGTTTACTCTTACTGCTCTAGACACAGACCCACAAGTCCAAAACTGATAAAACCAGTAAACTGAATAACTGCTTTGAAATAACACCTAACAGTAAGAACAAGTAGTACCATAGTAATACTTTTGTTCCATTGTACCACAATGTTATATATGGACGTACAAAGAATGATACTCCTCTGCAGGAACTTCTGGAACATGAACAGTCTAGTTTTCAGTTAGAGAACATTACGGTAACTGCACAACTGCTGACATCAAGCCTACATAGATTAGCAAATATAATTCTGTGTTACCTCCAGTAGCACATCAGCAGGGAAGACACAGCCAGGAGAAGCAGGAGGATGCAGATGAGAATAGCCAGTAGGAATGCAGTGTGATGTCCAGGATCCATAGTTCCTCCTCTAAGGGATAATGGGCTGTTGATAGAGTGAAATTTTTGTTTTTATTTACATTGAAGCAGCATACATCACATTCAGGCATTTTTTCTTTAAGGGCCCATATACATTGGTGTTGTATATTAGCACAATGCATGGCACCGAGTGTGTGTAATTATATATATACACACACACACACACACACACACACATACATACAAACACACACACACACACACACACACACACTAAAAAAAAAAAAAAAAAATAATAAAAGCACCCCAATACATAAATAGTAGGTGCCAGCAGATCCACACTACCAGGCATCACAATGAACTTGGCATGCAATATGGTGCACTGCTTAGAAAAAAAATCTAAAATGCAGGTCCAGGTACTATGTATTGGCAGGTCGTTCAAAAATGATGGCAAATTGCAAAAGAATATGCTTTATACCCATATCTCTTGCAAGCAGCATGTACTCCCTTTGTGGTCTTTTAGGAGTTAAAGGGGTTGTAAAGGTTCGGTTTTTATTTTCTAAATGGGTTCCTTTAATGCTAGTGCAGGGGTCTCTAAACTACGGCCCGTGGGCCACATCCGGCCCGCCAGGCCATTTCTTCCGGCCCGCAGCTTGAGTCCTTGGTCCACCTGTTAGTTGTGGAACCTGCGCTGCATATTCGCCCCAGGCAATATGCAGCGCAGGTCCCGCAATCTCTCCCGGCGTCTCACTGTGTTGGCTGCTGGGACCACGGTATCCCAGCAGCCAATGAGGTGTTTTAGTGCAGACCCGTTGCCGCCTACCTGCTCCCGCCTCGCTGTTAACCAGTAACAAGTGTCTAATACCAGAAAAAAAAAAAACACAACACAACACACACACACACACACACACACACACATTTGGAAGGGAAATCAAAGGAAAAGGTAAGTGGACCAACAATGCACGAGCATAAAGGAACGCATTTAGAAAAAACAAAAACAAAAAAAAAACCTTTATAACCCCTTTAAGGCTACTAGAGGAAGCGGCAGAATCTGGGAGCATCAGATTCCTAGCCCTTCTAACGTACTGGTGGCCACAGCACACAGCAAAGGACCAGGTATCAGACACCGGGAAATGCATCGGATGTGAATGTCCTGCTCAAGGCTGTAGATATTGAAAAGAACAAAGTATAAAGAATCTTCTATAACAAGCTTCTAAGCAAGTGTCCAAGTAACAGTCACTTTGACTATCTCCTTAGGATACATTACCCCTTGCTAAAAAACAATATAAAAATTATGGAGTATTATGGATCTAAAGTTTGTTTGAATTGCAGACCTCGGATGCCTCCACAAAGAGCATCTGTCACAGCCTATGAACTATGACATAGGGGGCCCCTTGTGATAGTAATGAAGAAAAATTATAATAAACACAGCAAGATAGACTCCCATACAAAATACATGCATTGTATGAAATGGCTTGTCCCGTTAAGGGGCTTTACCTTCACTTTCTGTAGATACAACAGGACAGAAGAAGAGGAAGTTTCCCCAAAGCGAGGGAAATGTTCCATTAGATCCCCATCGGAGTCCCCTCTTACATCAGGGGGGTCAGATAAAAGCTTGCAGCAGGCCAGATTTGGCCCAGGTGCTGTAGTACGGAGACCCGTCTTAAACCTGGTACACACGGGCCGAATATCGACCGGTTCAACAGATCATCAGCCTGTCTGACAGAAGCTGGCCGAACGGCTGGCTTCTGTCAGACAGGCACACTGGAAAAACCAGCGGCCGATCAGCACTGGCAACAAATGGCTGCAAGCACTGACCAGTTTTGCCACCAAAATCAATAGAAAGTAAATCTCCCTAATGGGGGACACCAATTGATCACAGTAAACTGAACTTTGGCTGCTTTAGATTTCCTGCTCTTAGCACCTAAAAATACAGCAAGGAGGCAAATAAGGTTCAGGAGGGCAGTACACAACCTCAAACTAACTGGAGGAAAGTTCCAAACTAACCCTAGAGGGTATTATTTTACTGAAAGGGCAGTTGATGGTTGGAACAAACTTCCAGTAGAGGTGCGACAAGCCAGAACCGCAGGGGAACACATGAGGTGCACGGTGGGCCGATGAGAGACAGCAATAATACAGTTCATCGGTTTACTCACGGTTAGCAGAAAGCCTCCCTGGGCCGGTCGCACAGTGAAAGGGAAGATAGCACGAAATCCTCCGGGGCACGCTCTGCGATAGGGAAACGCCAGCCGAGATGGTGGTTGAGGTGCCCGTGATGACAGGGATGTTTAGAGTGCTTGTGGCGGCTGGGTCCCTTGATGACATTTGTCGTGACGCCAGTACCGTTAATGGTGGTACAACCAGTTGTAGTAACAATGTTAAAGAATGAGATAGACAGTGGCAGAATACAACTCACAACTTTTACTGTGTCTGGTTTTGGTTGCAGTACAAACATCCAGTTAGAATACAGTCTCTGGGTAAATAGAGGAGTTCTGCTGATCCACTGCTAATAGACTTTAGGAGGCCTGGACTCAGGGTGTGGTTCAGTAATAATGCTTACTTGTGTCTGGTCCTTTTTGAATCCAGTGACATGGGTGAGGTTGCCGGAGGCTAATAAATCCTTCACCTGTATACTCAAAGGTCCTTGCTGCCGATTAATGGCTTTTATCCTTTGATTTTAGCAGTTTAAATGTGTCCCTTCTCTGGACTGACTTTCTCTCACCTTTCTCTCTCCATACTGCTTTCTGTACTCAACTACTGACCACGGATAAGCCTGAGCTGGGATAGATTTCCCAGAGTGGTGCTATCCCCATCTTGTGGTGGGAAGTAAGAAGCACACCTGACCAGCCTATGAACAGGGATACCACAGGTATACAATGCAAAATGACATGCAATATAGCAATGACAAAGAAGTAATACTTTTGCAGTTCCCACATGTCCTGAGTGGGACGCTGCATACCCCCATGGTAAAACGTGTGTCGACCTCGGCACACTTTTGACTCGATGTTGTGTCTTCCTGTAAGATATAAGAGAAATGGAAAAGCATGCATGCATAGGAAATAACAATATAACCCCATTCTTGTACGTCTTGTATCTGCAAGTAAAATGGGTTAGGCAAACATATCTTAGGCAACAACGAAATGTGACAAAAAGGGGTGTAGTTTTTCCTCTGAAGACTGGTGATGTATGGCAAAACCAGAATAGTCCACGATGAGATGGAAAAAGAAAAACAAAACAAAAATAACATCTCAGGAGGCTCACAGGGTATGAGTCCGTTCCCTGGGTACAGGAAAATGTCAACAGATGAATATCACGGAGGCTCAGGTACGTGAAAGTCTATCTCCGGGTACAGGCTTGAACGTTGCAAAACAGTAGGTATGTAGTCCTTTTGAAAAGTCCTTTAAAGGAAATAAACATAATATCCCAAGTAAGTCTTCTTCTCACTCTGGAACTTCAGACGATGTAAGGATGCACTCAACGATGAGATGACAGAGTTGGTAGTCGACTCCTCGGTTGCTGGTGCAGGTAATCCTCCAAACGGACAGGTGGTCGTCCTCTTGTAGTTCTGTCAGATCTTCTTAGTGGCTGAGTTTCTACAGGCCTTGTTTCAAGGGAACTTGGTGTCTCTTGAGCTGTAGTAGACACTTCTTGAGATAGCTCCTCTGGTTGAAGTGCGGTTGTATTGGTCTTGGCAGGCACTAAGATATTGAGCCATGGTGTAAGGAACCATTGTAAAGGATCAGAGTCTAATAATGCTTTTCCGAAAGACTGTAGTGGATTCTCTGAATCAGATGGTTTTGTAGGCTCTGGTTCTATGGATTGTGTTTCTTCTTGGACAGCTTCTTCTTGAAGAGTTTCTTCTTGAGTACTTTCCTTGAGACATAACTTAAGGCGATTGCGATGTACTACACGCGATTTGTTTTCTTTAGTAATCTCATAAGTATCAGTCTCTGGATTGAGAATAGCTGTAATGGTGTAAGGTTCTCTCTCCCATTTGCTATCTAACTTGCTGGTGCGATGGTTGTTTTTTAACCATACATGGTCACCAATTTTGAGAGGTTCTGCTTTGGCAGATTGGTTATAATCTCTTTGTTGCTTTTCATGAGCACGTTCCATGCGATGTTGAACAATTTCTTGTGCATCAATTAGACGTCTTTGGTGCTCACTCACCCAATCAGTCTTTGGTAGAGGGTTGATTGCATCAGGCACTTGTACGCCCAAAGTATGGTCAGCAGGTAGTTTACCTTGTCGGCCAAACATGAGATAGTAAGGTGTATACCCAGTAGAACAGTGAATCGTGTTATTGTAGGTGTACATCAACTGAGGCAATAGGGTAGGCCAATCACTTCTTGTAGCAGGTGGTACTGCTCTTAACATCTCAATTAAAGTTTGGTTCATTTTCTCGCAAAGTCCATTCCCTTGAGGGTGGTAGGCTGTGGTCCTGATTTTCTGGCAATTGTGAAGTGTACACAGTTCTTTGAAGAGTTGCGACTCAAAGGCAGATCCCTGATCTGTAAGGATTCTTTCTGGGCAGCCATATGGCAATAGGAAATGTTTCCAGAAGGCATCTGCAGTTGTTCTAGCGGTCAGGTCCTTGACAGGTACGGCTACAACAAATTTGGTATAATGATCGATGATGGTCATGGCGTATGTGTAACCTGAGCGACTTGGTTCCAGCTTCACATGGTCAATTGCAACTATTTCTAGCGGTGTTTGGCTTACAATGGGATGTAAGGGTGCTTTTTGGTCATGTTTTTCATTTCTTCCAACAGCACAGGTGGAACATTCTCGACACCACTTTTCAATGTCTCCTCTCATCCCAATCCAGTAGAATCTTCTACGGATGGTGGCTTCTGTCTTCTGCACGCCAAAGTGTCCTGATTGATCATGATACATCTCAAGAATGATTCTTGCATCTCGGCGTGGTATTAAGATTTGGTATAGACAATCCGAGGTAATTGGGTCTAAAGTTCTTCTTAATAGTAGGCCCTTCTGTAGGAAGAGATGTTTTCTGTGTCTCCAAAGTTTTGACAATTCTGGATCAGCATTTCTTCTGCGAATTCTTTCAGGGGTTCTTCCGCTGGTGAAGAAATCTTGCAGTTCTCCCAACACTCTGCTTTCATTTTGCAGCTTGATCCACCTTTCTTTGTCCACTTGGGATCTTGGATCCACTTGTTGTTGAAGATTAAGGACTTTTCTTCCTTTGATGGTGATAATGTCTTGTTGGGCAAAATTTTTGTAAAAAGCTGGCATTTCTACCTCTTCCCAAACATCTTCCTGTGTAGTAGGGTCTTCTTGGGTAGGCAGACGGGATAATGCATCCGCATTTTCATTTGCTTTTCCTGTTCTGTATTTTATGGTGAAATCGTAGTTAGCTAGGCGTGAGGCCCATCTTTGTTCTAATGCTCCCAACTTGGCGGTATTCAGATGTGCTAGCGGGTTGTTATCTGTGAAGGCTACAAATGGTGTTGCGGCAAGGTAATCTTTAAATTTTTCCGTAACAGCCCACACGAGTGCGAGGAATTCCAATTTGAAGGAACTATAGTTTTGGTCGTTTCTTTCAGTACCTTTAAGAGATCTACTAGCGTAGGAAATAACTCTTTCTTTTCCTTCCTGTACCTGCGATAGGACAGCTCCCAGACCTTTCTTACTAGCATCTGTGTAAAGATGAAATGGCTTCTGGTAATCTGGATAGCCTAGGATTGGTGGTTCTGTTAACTTCTTCTTTAGGAGCTGGAAGGCAATTTCTCTTTCTGTGTTCCATTCAACTGGTATTGGAGACTTTTGGTACCTCTTAGGATGTCCTCTCAGAAGTTCTAATATTGGCCCCGCAATTTGGGCAAAGTGGGGAATAAAGCGTCTGTAGTATCCTGCGAAACTGAGAAAGCTCCTCACTTCTTTCACTGTAGTAGGAGTAGGCCAATTTCGGACTGCGGCTATCTTCTCTGGGTCCGGTTTAACACCTTCAGAGCTTACAATATGCCCTAAGTATTTGACTTCTGTCTTCAGTAGATAGCACTTAGATGGTTTGACTTTGAGTCCATGTTTAATGAGGATTTGAAAAACTTCAGCCAAATGTTTCAAGTGATCTTCATAAGATTTGGAGTAGATGATGACATCATCTAAGTACAACAGAACGGTTTCAAAATTTTTGTGTCCTAAAAAATGCTCCATTAATCTTTGAAAGGTTCCGGGCGCATTGCAAAGTCCAAAAGGCATGCGGTTGAACTCAAATAGGCCCATCGGGGTGGTAAATGCAGTCTTCTCACGATCTTCAGGTGCCATGGGTACTTGCCAGTATCCACTGGTTAAATCAAGGGTAGAGAAGTAGGCTGAAGATCCTAAAGCTGTCAAAGATTCCTCTATGCGTGGTAAAGGGTAGGCATCCTTGTGGGTGATTTGGTTAATTTTTCTGTAATCCACACAGAATCTGATGTTACCATCCTTTTTACGGACAAGGACTAGAGGTGCAGCCCATGGACTATGGCTGTCTCTAATGACATTGGAGTCCTTCATCTCTTGGATCATTTGCTTTACAGATTGGTACATAGTTGGTGGTATAGGCCGATATCTTTCCTTGATCGGTGGGTGTGAACCTGTAGGAATGGAGTGCTTGATGATATCCACTTCTCCATAGTCTGTGGAATGCTTACTGAAGGCAAGGTGAAGCTCCTTCACAATTTTTAGTACTCCCTCCATTTGGTTTGCTGGTGTGGAAGCATCTCCCACATGAAGTTCTTTCCACCAGGATGTGTTTACATTTTGGTCCTGGGGGTTCTGTCTCTTGGGAATTTGCTCTGTGGTAGCTGTAGCCACACTGATGACATCTTGAAAAGCGACTTGGATTAGCTGTGCAATAGGAAGGTGTTTTGATAGTGTTACGCTGCTATCACTCAAGTTTAGGAGTCGTATAGGCACTTTACCTTCAGAGACGGTTACTAGGCTCCTTGCAGCTCTCACTAGAGGATAGTCTTCCAAAACAACAGGCTCTACCAGGGCTTGGTAGTCTTGACCTTGGATTCCGACTACAGCTCGGCACCACAAGAGAGTTTCGGTGTTGGGTTTGAGGATCACAGGTTGCTTATCCCGGATGCGGGCACAGCAAATTTCTCCTTTTTCGTTGGTGAATCTCTGTTGCGCATTTAGTACACGGATGGTTTGTTGGATCACCTTCTTAGAATCAGGAGGGGCAGTAGGCACTAACTGGTGCAAGGCTTCTAGCATCTCAACATAACAGTTCCTGAGGACATTCATTCCTAGGACTATTGGAGGGTTAGGGTTATTGTCTCTGACTTGTACCACAATAAGGCCTTGTCGAGGTAGTGTAGTTCCTCCTACTTGAATGGTAGGTTCCCAATAACCATGGACTGGTATGGGTTTGCCGTTACTGGCTATGAGACTCAGCCAGGATTCTGGAGGCTGGGTAAGCTGATTTTGATCCCAGTATTTTTCAAAGGCTGCTTGTTGGATGGTGGTGACTTGGGATCCGGTGTCAACTAGGGCAACAAAAGGGACTCCATTTATTTGAAGTGCCACTTCAGGACGGGATCCAACGTATCTTGGCATCCAGTGGGGATCTTCTGGACCTATTGGTTTACCTCCCGAGGGGTGGTCCTTGGCCTCGGGGGTTTCCCGTTTAACTGCCAGCAGGTTGCTTCTGTATGGCCTGGTTTGTGACAGTACGTGCAGATAGGCCGCTTAGGGGTACTAGTGTGGTCAGGGGGGCGTCCGCCAGAATTTCTGGAATAAGTCTCTCTAGAATTAGAGGGGAAGAGTCTTCTGGACACAGGTTTCTCATCCTCTAGCATTAATGGTTTCTCCCATTGTTCCAATTTTTGGTGGACTTTCTCCAGACTTTTAGTCAGAAAACGGACTTGCTCCGTCAAGGCAGCAACTGCGTCAGGAACTGGAGCTTGGGTTGCCTGACTGACTATAGGTAAAGACTTTACAGGGGTAACCAGCTGTGATACAGGCACGTCAACAGATCTAACAGGTTCTGTTGGTGGGCTTTTTCCCAGGATGCTGATAGCTAGTTCTTTAAAATCTAAGAAGGTAGCGCTTGGATGTTGGGCGGCTAACATTCTTAGTTGGCTCTTTAGATTGTCTGTATGGACGCCTTCAATAAATTGTTCTTTCAGGGTTTTGTCCTGATTTTCTGCCTCACGGGGGTCTACTTGGACAACAGCTCTAAGGGCTTCCTGCAAAGATAATGCAAAGTCTCTGAGTGACTCACCAGATTGCTGTCTCTTGCTGAAGAACCTCATCTTGACCTCTGACACGGTACTGGGTTCAAAGGTGGTGTAGAGACGTTGAAAAATCTGCTCCATGGTCTTTCTCTCTGAGCTCGGCCAAGATTTCACTTCTCTGAGCGCAGCTCCTTCCAATTGCGCAAGAAGAATCTCCATCTGTTGCTCTGAGGATACAGGGTACAATCTGAACATAGCCAGAATTTTTTCTTTAAAGTCCCTTAAAGTATGAATTTCCCCAGAATATCGTGGGAACCAGGGGGCTCCAAAATAATAAGGCATGGTTAAAGGCATTAGACTTGGTGCTGCAGCGGTTGGTATTGCATTGGGACCGACTGCGGCTGATGCAGGGGGTCCTCTGAGGTCGGGCTGCACGTCATCTCCTTGCACAGACATGGTAACAGCAGGTGAGTTCTAGTTAGGTAAGTCAAATGCGTTTTTAGACACTTTTTGTGCGTTGTTGCTATGGGCAACCGCTGTCTTGCGGGTGTATGGCCCTTTAAGAATTTAATGCCGGCTGAATACAATGCTGCAGCAATGTTGATTTTGGGTCTCTGGCAGAGTTCCAGGTATCTGTGCCCTTACAATTAGTAGAGGCAACTGACAGGTTGCAATTACTGCTCGGACGGCAAGCAATGCGATTATTTTCTCTCCTTTGGCTCGCATGCAAAGTCTCGCGACTTCTGGGGCGTGCGTTTGTCACACTTTCCTCCCAGGATTGACACAGCAAAGGTAAGGCGATTTTGCATGAATGGGTGGCACCAAACTTTCCCGCTCTTCAGGGGGTGTCACTAACCTATCCACAGTGATGGCGCAGGAATTTTTGGACAAGAAGGTCTCTGGCAGCCATTTTAAGTGAATGGAAATAGTCAATTCAAATACTGCATGCAGTTTTGTTAACACACAAATGTCTGATTTTCTCACTTTGGATGCTGCGATTTTTATGCTGATAACTGGAATAACGCTTCCATGCGACTTTTAAACAGTTTAAACAGTTCTGTGGCCCCACACAGCATGCAATAAGTAAATAGTCTCTCAATAAAGCAAAGGGGCTTATTCTGATGCGACAGTCTTTTAGATAAGGCGCAGGGGTAAAATATCCTGTTCGTGACGCCAATTTTTCTTATGCGACAAGCCAGAACCGCAGGGGAACACATGAGGTGCACGGTGGGCCGATGAGAGACAGCAATAATACAGTTCATCGGTTTACTCACGGTTAGCAGAAAGCCTCCCTGGGCCGGTCGCACAGTGAAAGGGAAGATAGCACGAAATCCTCCGGGGCACGCTCTGCGATAGGGAAACGCCAGCCGAGATGGTGGTTGAGGTGCCCGTGATGACAGGGATGTTTAGAGTGCTTGTGGCGGCTGGGTCCCTTGATGACATTTGTCGTGACGCCAGTACCGTTAATGGTGGTACAACCAGTTGTAGTAACAATGTTAAAGAATGAGATAGACAGTGGCAGAATACAACTCACAACTTTTACTGTGTCTGGTTTTGGTTGCAGTACAAACATCCAGTTAGAATACAGTCTCTGGGTAAATAGAGGAGTTCTGCTGATCCACTGCTAATAGACTTTAGGAGGCCTGGACTCAGGGTGTGGTTCAGTAATAATGCTTACTTGTGTCTGGTCCTTTTTGAATCCAGTGACATGGGTGAGGTTGCCGGAGGCTAATAAATCCTTCACCTGTATACTCAAAGGTCCTTGCTGCCGATTAATGGCTTTTATCCTTTGATTTTAGCAGTTTAAATGTGTCCCTTCTCTGGACTGACTTTCTCTCACCTTTCTCTCTCCATACTGCTTTCTGTACTCAACTACTGACCACGGATAAGCCTGAGCTGGGATAGATTTCCCAGAGTGGTGCTATCCCCATCTTGTGGTGGGAAGTAAGAAGCACACCTGACCAGCCTATGAACAGGGATACCACAGGTATACAATGCAAAATGACATGCAATATAGCAATGACAAAGAAGTAATACTTTTGCAGTTCCCACATGTCCTGAGTGGGACGCTGCAGAGGTAGTGAGCCAGTCAACAGTAAATGGCTTCAAACATGCTTGGAATTAGGGGTTGCCACCTCATCCCTTTAGAACTGAACACATATGAATTAGACAGGTTCTGCGGCTGATTAAGGTGGTAATTAAATTCACTTGGTGTCTTATTTGCATTAAATTAGCCTCAGAACCTGTGTAATTCATGTGTGTTCGGGTTTAAAAGGGATGTGGCAACTAGGGTTGCCACCTCATCCCTTTAAAAAGGAACACATATTAATTACACAGGTTCTGTGGCTAATTAAGGTGGTAATTAGACTCATTTGGTGCCTTACCTGCATTAAATTAACCTCAGAACCTGTGTAATTCATATGTGTTCCTTTTTAAAGGGATGAGGTGGCAACTCTAGTGGCAACCCTACTTGGGATAAACATATCTATCCTCAGACAAAAAAAGTTTTTCCTAGGTTTCACTATTAAGCCTATTAAAGGTTACCTCAATAGGTGCGCGCACAGGGTGTGCCAGGTGTGCCCAGGCGCACCCTAATCATCCTGTGCAGCACAGATTCCCCTACTGCCCTCCTCTCCCATTGCGCATCCGACTTCCCTCCTCTCCCGTTGGCTGTTGCTGCAGAGATGTTTTAGGATGAGTGGGGGGGAAGGTGCCGGTAAATATGTAATTTACGGGCCCCTTCCCTTTCTGAATGAACATTGTGAGTTATTGGTAATGTGCGTTTGAGCTTTGGGGTGCACACCCTAATGCAGGGGTGCCCAACCTTTTGAAGAGCGAGGGCCACTTAAGCAACTTGGTAACCAGTCATGGGCCACAATGAGCGGAGTGGGCAGATGAAGGGTCGCGGCTACGCTATAGGCCCTCCGATCCACCCAGATGGAAAGGGACTAATTCCCTTCTCTTTTTCGGATTGGAGGTAGGCGGATGTAAACAGACATCTGTCGCTCTGAATTGAGGGTCCCATTTGGTCAGGCTGATCGTGTGAAAAGGGCCTAAGACAGGTTTCACACTGATGTGCTGCGGTTTACCCACACTGCGGGTGCAGTGTAGTGCTCCTGTGTCTATCCTGCAGGTTAGCTGATCTTTGCCATAGACTGCGCCTGTGGCAAAAGCTGGTGCTGCACAGGAAGCATCGGCTTATGGGGCTCTGCTCCGCAGCCGCTTTCTTCCTCTACCACCAGCTTCATTCACAACACTGATGCTGTGGTATGGGGGGGGGGGTCGGCAACCTGCGATCTAGATTTGCCAACCTGCCATTCCAGAGCAGGAGGTCGCGGGCCACATCAGAGGGCTCTGCGGGCCACATGTGGCCCCCGGGCCACCCCTGCCCTAATGAAATAGGCTGCGCACACCTATGGTTATCTCAATAGATAAATGGGGGTTACCACACAGTAATTTTGCATGCAAAAGGCAATCATCACTTTAACTTCACAAAATTCCTGAACTGAATCACTGCATTAAAAAAAGGATGAGCCTCTTGTTGACTGTGCAGAAAAAGCTTCCATGCCACATTAATTCAAATCAAATTTGTGCTTTCTCCATAAGGAAGAGGGAATATTTTAAGGATTCATCCCAGCATCTAAGAAAAGCTCCAACATTCATACCTTTCCCCATACTTACAAGGGTGCCCCTGCACTACCCACTTATCATAAGCAATACTCAAATCCATTGCATGGCCTGCAAACATTGGTCATTTGTGATTGGCAAAAGCAATTCTTACACACACTCCACATGTATTGTTTTACTTACGGATGTAAGAGTTTACTATCCCAGCCAAATGGTATTTTTTCCAGCTGCACACGGGGTTCTGAAAGGACTTGTTTTGGGTACAGCTAGGCACCTAAAGAAGACATTTCTAATTGTAGCTTGTAAGTAACTGTAGCTTGTTGCTTTGGAAGATAAAATTGTAGCACAGCACTAAATGGAAAGCCAATGTAACCTGCTAGTTAACACATGCAGCATGCAATCATTGCCCTCTGCAGGCTCTTGTCTTCCCACTGATTGATTGTGTGTATGCTGCACCTGAGTCTGTGCTGCAACATGAAGCCTTTCATTGGAGGAGACAAAAAATGCCAGTAGGACGGGAGTTTCCGCCTGGCAACCAATTCAGAATATTCTTTCCAGGAAATTAAAAATTAAGATTGATTTGTATAGGAAATCGCTATCAGTGCTAAAAAAAAAAACTTTAAGGGGGCGATTCAGATAGAGATACGACGGCGTATCTCCTGATACGCCGTCGTATCTCTGAGATCCGACGGTCGGATCTATGAGACTGATTCATAAAAATCAGTTACGCATAGATCTCCCTTAGATCCGACAGGTGTAAGTGACTTACACCATCGGATCTTAGGCTGCAATCTCCCGCCGGCCGTTAGGTGGCGCTTCCATTTGTATATGCGACGAATATGCAAATGAGGAGATCCGCCGATTCAGAAACAAACGCCCGCCCGTCGCTTTTTTTTTTACGTCGTTTGCGTTCGGCTTTTTTCCGGTGGATTGTTACCCCTGCTATATGCGGCGTATCCTATGTTAAGTATGGCCGTCGTTGCCGCGCCAAGTTTTGAATTTTTACGTCGTTTGCGTAAGTCGGTCGTGAATACGGATGGACGTAATTTACGTTCACGACGAAACCAATGACGTCCTAGCGACGTCATTGGGAGCAATGCACGCTGGGAAATTTAGCCGGCGGCTCATGCGCATTTAAATCGGCGTGGGGACGCGCCTGATTTAACTACACTCCCCCTAGCCGCGGAATTTTAATTCCGCCGGGGGACTTACGATCCGCCGGCGCAAGTTTCCAGGTAAGTGCTTTCTGAATACTGCACTAGCCTCTCAATTTTGCGCCGGCGGATCGTAAATCAGATAGATTACGCGGATCTAAAGATCCGCTAATCTATCTGAATCTAGCCCTAAGGCCCGGTTCACATTATCCGACTCCAAAGTTGTGCGATTTTCAGTGCAACTTTGGAGACTGATATGACTTTGAGGCTCCATTCACACTTGTCATGCAACTTTGGACATCAGAGTCACAAGACAAGTCTTTCCCTATGTTTTCCAATGATAACCATTCATATATGTGTGACTTAAAGGGGTTGTAAAGGTACATTTTTTCCCCTTCATGCATTCTATTCATTAAGGTGAAAAATCATCTGAACATTAGCGCCCCCCCGAGCCCCACGTTTACTTACCTGACCCCTCGAAAGTCCCGCGCCGCGAACGCGCTGGCTTCTCGGCCGGCTTCTCGGCCGGCTTCTTGTCTCATTCATAGGTTGATTGAAAGCAGCGCAGCCATTGGCTCGCGCTGCTGTCAATCACATCCAATGACGCAGTGCGTCGGGGGCGGGGCCGAGTGATACAGTGAGTGGCTATAGCCGTTGGCTGTATCACAGGAGCGCGCCCGCAAAACCTAACCACCATGCAAGCTCGCTCGCATGAAGGTGGTGAATTCTTGCGGGGAGGAGCCGAGACAGCCGCAGAGAGACCCCAGAAGACCGGGTTCGGGGCCACTCCGTGCAAAACGAGCTGCACAGTGGAGGTAAGTATAACATGTTTGCTATTAAAAATAAAAAATTATCTTTAGTGTTCCTTTAAAGTTGCAGCAACTTGAAAGTAGTTCATGCAATACTATGGTCCGACTTTCAGGCTCGGTTTCTACTAGTACAACATGCGATGCACGATGCGACTTGGGACTGCAAAGTCGCATGACAAGTCGTACCCCATGATTTCCAATGAGTACCGTTCATATCTGTGCGACTTCAAATCGCAGCAAATCCAAAGTAGTCCCTGTACTACTTTGGTCCCACTTTGATGCGACTTAAAGGTTCATAGACCTCAAGAATACACAGGCATTGTTTCAAGTCACATCAAAATCGCCGCAAAAATTGCACATTTTTCAGGTCGCAATAGTGGAAACCTAGATTCATGCAACTTGAGGACCATAGACTTAGACAAGTTACATAAAAGTCGTACCTGCATGGCATAGAATGCAACAGTTGTCCATTATCACTGGTCAAAGCCAAAGTCATATGTCCAAGTTGCACCAAAATTGAACCAAAGTTGCACTCTAAGGTCGGCGCAACTTTGGAGATGTAAGACCCCATACACACTATTAGATTGTCTGCAGATTTTTGTCTTCAGATTTACCAAAACTATGTAGTGCAAGGGCCGGCCTGATTGCATACAAATTTAAACTCTTATGCCGCGTACAGATGGTCGTTTTATGTGATGAAAAAGTTTTTCAAACTTTATTTTCAAAAACGATGGAGCATACACACCATCGTTTTTTCCAAAAGCTCTAGCAAAGCACGGTTGCCTTCAGCACGTACGACGGCACCCTGTTCCATTCAAACTCGCGTACTAACTTGCTTCTGAGCATGCGTGGGTTTAAAAACGTTGTTTTTTTTTTTTTTTTTACGTGTATTTTGTGCGTGTACTCGAGAGAGGAGCTGGACTGCAGGAGTTGGGAGTAGGCAGGCCTCCCCCAGAGGCAATCTGCCACCTTTCTCCATGCCCCGGGTGGCAATGGCGGCTGTGTGAGGGGGTCCTCCCACATAGCCCACCCTACCTGCTCCGCTTTGAAGCCCAACGGGGCAGAGGGACTCCCTATAAGGGAGTGAGAGGATTTGCCCGCTCAACCAGCCCCGTTAGTTCTTCGCCTCTCTTTTTAGAGACCGCGTGGTCAAAGTGCGTGCATGTTAACCCAATTTCGAGTGCGTGTAAGTGTGGTGGTTTTTGTGAGAGGGGGTGGGCGTACTAAGCGCAGGCTTACCTCGCATAGCACACCCACCGGGAGCCGGGCTGAGACCACCAAACTCAATTCACATGAAGCCGAGAGCGTGATCCGAACCCCTAGCTGCAGAGGTGAATGGTTTGTCAGCGCAGTGCCAATTGCGTTGAGCCACCATAGCTCCCTTTAAATGTCGTTTTAGCCTACACACGGTCATTTTTTATGACACAAAAAACTACATTTTGAAAAAAGACACAAAAAATTTAAGCATGCTTCAATTTATTTTTTGTCGTTTTTCAGAAGACATAAAACAACGTTTTCCCCACACACGGTCATTTAAAAATGACGTTTTTAAAAACGTCGTTTTTTTACATCACATAAAGCGACCGTGTGCACGGGGCATTAAGGTTTGACCTCATATTATATGGTTTTGGTAAATCTGAAGACAAAAATCTGCAGAAAATCGAATAATGTGTATGGGTCTTACATCTCCAAAGTTGCGCTGGCCTTAGAGTGCAACTTTGAATGGGTGCAACTTGGATATAGGACTTTGGCTTTGACTAGTGATAATGGACAACTGTTGCATCGTATGACATTCAGGTATGACTTTTATGTAACTTTTGAGGGTTAACAATGAAGTCTATGGTTCTCAAGTTGCATTGGCAACTGTATGGGGTCTAATGCCGCGTACAGACGGTCGTTTTATGCGATGTAAAAAAACGACGTTTTTAAAAAGTCAATTTCATTGACTGTGTGTGGGGGAAAACGTCGCTTTATGTCTTGTAAAAAACGACAAAAGAAAATTGAAGCATGCTTCAATTTTATGTGTCGTTTTTCAAAACGTCGTTTTTTACTTCACAGAAATTGACCGTGTGTAGCAAAAAACAACGTTTCAAACGACGTTTTTACACCTGCGCATGCCCAGAAGCTAGTTATGAAGCGAGCTTCAATGGAAAAAGTGGTGAGAACGTAACCTCACTTTGCTAGAGCATTGTGAAAAAACGATGGTGTGTAGGCAACATCGTTTTTGAAAATTGAAGTTTCAAAAACGTAGTTTTTTACTTCACAGAAAACTTCGTTTTTTTACATCGCATAAAACGACCGTCTGTACGCGGCATAAGACTTTTAGGCTGCATTCACAAATGATCGTGGGCGGCCTTGCCGCGATTCCGCCCTGCAATTTCAAATGGTTACAAAACGCGGGGCGTGTTTGCGATGCCATGATGGCCTCCTAATCGTGCCAAGATTTTGATGCAATTATTGCTTGGTATATCGCTCTGCGATTGCAGCAAACCTCAATG
Organism: Rana temporaria; assembly: GCF_905171775.1. Classification (NCBI taxonomy): domain Eukaryota; kingdom Metazoa; phylum Chordata; class Amphibia; order Anura; family Ranidae; genus Rana; species Rana temporaria. The sequence goes on along the minus strand of NC_053490.1, from coordinate 112,409,197 downwards.
CGCCACACTTTTGCCCAAAAGAAGCCCGTGTTCCTTTTTCGACCAACAAGTGACGCACATTGTGATTTGGCCTGATTGCAGTGCAATTTACAGCCCGAAAACTGCAGCAAATGCGTGCAATTGGGGTGTCATTAGAAGTAATGGCATTGCAAACGCGTCCCGCGTTTCGCAGCCATTTGAAATCGCGGAGCAGAATTGCGCCGATTCCGCCTGTGATCATGTGAATGCAGCCTTACACTCTCTGGCATTGAAGTCATGTCAAAGTCAGATAAAATTAGTGCAGGAAACTTTTGTCGCAGTGTCAATTGGAACGGCTCTCATAGAGATACATGGCATTTCACATGTCCTGCGACTTTGAGTCTCAGAGTCGAATCAGGCGGCGATGCTTACTGCTCTCTGAAAAGGGATCCATGGTGGATCGCTTTTTTTTAGAAGGTGGTAGAGGAATGGTTGGCAGGCATTTGGGAGGCCTGTATTTTTTTTTCAATTTTTGTAGAGAAAAAAAAAATCGAAATGCAACCGCAAGCCTTTGGCTCGTGGTTACAGTGCACATCCATTGAAATGAATGGGCCAGTTTCACAGGCGATGCAACCGGTCAAATTCTGTAGCTCAAATTAAAAATGCTGAAGCAAAGCAGCATGTGTACAGCCCTGTAAGGTTGTAATGTTCACGTTCAGGTGGGTGGCCAAAGGGTGGTAAAACGCAATTCGAGACCATTTATTTGGGCTTCATTCGCAGTGCACAAAAAAGCTTCAGACATCTTTTTTTTTTTTTACCGCACTGGAATTGGATTGGCGTGCGATCCAATTCTTGCACTTGCGCTGTGTTTTGGGGTGTCATTAATTTAACATTGACACTGGTGGCAGATCGCATGAACGGAGTGTGACTTCAGAGCGGTGCGGGAAACGCTCAGGATTCGCTGCATTTCCCACACAGCATATATGTAAACCAAGCCTAAGTATTTTAACGTTTCTGGATTAGATTCAACCCTGGTTCACACCAATGCCGCTTTGAAATCGCGCGCTTCAGCACCATTTCAAAACCACCAGTCAGTGTGATTTCACTTGCAGCTTGCTGACATCTGTGTGGCTTCATTTACACAGATGTCAAGGCAAGTCGCATATGAAATCACACAGAAGAAGTGCAGGGACCTTTTTCAAAGTCACTGCAACATGAGTTGAAGCAATTTGAACAGTTCTGTTGCCGCAAATGGGGTGCGACTTGTAATGCGACTTTGAACTGCCACTATTAAGCATACATGCTGGGAGCTCTGACTTCAGATGTGCGCACTTATCCAAGGTCAGCGTCTCATAGTAGTGAGGCCAGAAACAGTGGGGCTACCAGCATTTTCAAAACATCAGCAACATCAGCCCCTTTATTTCTATTTTAGGGCTTGTTCGCTTTTCAGTGGGCGTGTGCAGGCAGTGAGGAATCAATATGTTGCCTCCCTACCATATTTTTAACCTTCAAAATGCTGATCCCACCTCGCTGCAACCGCATGCATTGCATGCGGTTGCAGGCTGGTTGCAGCATGGCCCTATTTATTTGAATGGGTCATGTTTGGCAGGGGTACCACTTGCTGAATGTAACATGTTTTATTTTTCTACCGACCATGGCATGAGTACAGATCTGTGAGATTACATATCTGGGTTTGGGTGGGAGGTTGGGGGTGGTAAAAGCATGGTTCATGAGTTTCCTATAAATTTGTCAGTTTCCTACGTATTAACCACTTCAATACCGGGCACTTTCCCCCTTCCTGCCCAGTACAATTTTCAGCTCTCAGTGCTGTCACACTTTGAATGACAATTGCGCGGTCATGCAACACTGTACCCAAACTACATTTTTATCATTTTCTTCCCAAAAATAGAACTTTCATTTTCTGGTATTTGATTAACTCTGGGGGGTTTTATTTTTTGCTAAACAAACTAAAAAAAGTTTCTTCTTCGTTTCTGTTATAAAATGTTGTTTTTTCCTTCACTGATGAAGCTGTACTAATGGGCACTGATGAGGCAGCACTGATAAGGTGGCAGTGATGAGGAGGCATTAATATGTAGAATTGATGGCCACCGATATGCAGCACTGATGGGCACTGATAGGCGGCACTGATGGGCACTGATAGGTGCCACTAATGGGCACTGATAGGCGGCACTGATTGGCACTGATGGGTGGCACTGATGGGCACTGATGGGCACTAATAGATTGCATTGATAGGCAGTACTGATAAGGAGGTACTGACAGTCATTACTGATTGGCACTGATTGGCATCTATGAAGGGCACTGACAGGTGAGCACTGCCTGGCATCTGATTGGCACTGATTGGCAGCTGTGGTGGTCACCTCTGATGGGGGTTGCGCTGAACATACGGCTCTCCCTGTCAGCTCGAACCGAGCAAAGACGTATACCGTCACTTCCTGGTTACCACCAGGGCTGGGCTGGGACAAAAATTTGGCCCTGGACTTCATCCTGACCGGCCCACTTTAATTCAATAAAATGCTGCCCCCCACCCCCCGAAAAATTACGCCCACCAAAAGACCCCTACATCCATTATTGTATATCATGAGAGTGTGAGAGAGAGGGAGGGTTGAGGTAAAGGGGGTGAGAGAGGGGGGTGAGTGTAAGAAAAAGAGAGTGAGTGTAAAAGAGAGGGGGTGAGTGTAGGACCCCTTTTTACACTGAGGCGTTTTTTAGGCGCTTTTGAGCTAAAAATAGCGCCTGTAAAGCGACTGAAAAAAACGCTTCCGCTGCAGTCCCAGTGTGAAAGCTTGAGTGCTTTCACACTGGAATGTTGCCAGGGCGTTAAAAAAAGTCCTCCAAGCAGCATCTCTCTTTTAAAAAACGGCCCACTGAGCCATCGGCCCACCAGGAAACTCCCTGTAGTCCCTATGGCCAGTCCATCCCTGGTTACCACTGTGATTGGTCACAGCTGATTACGTGGTAAAGAGTCTACATCATAGGCTCTTTACCACAATCTGAGATATTGGTTTATCCTGCTGGACATCATATGACTCCCAGTCATGATAACGGAGCCACATTGCGGACGTCATTTAGCAATAGGACGGACGGGAAGTGGTTAAAGTGGTATTAAACCCAATAATGTTGGTAAGCATTGGTATAGCACTGCATCTAAATTGCAGAGATTCAAAAAACGTATGACTCATCTTCTGTTGTATCTTGCTTTTTTTTTTCATTGATGTAAATTATGACATTTCGGGATCTAAAGCATGCAAAAACTCCGGTGGAAATTCCTATTGCAGGAACATACCTTTCTATAGGTGACATCTAATAAAGGTTTGTTACTGCTGTAACATGACCTGACCTGAAGGGTTGCAAAACGTTCTATAATATTTTAAATCAATGTACATCTAGTACACTTTCTCTTGCCAAACAGCTGTGCTTTTAGACTTGCAGTGCTACTTCTGGCCACAAGAGGGAAACGTGCTCTACTGTCCTGAGGATACAAGCTGTTTGTAAGGCCTGGTTCACACCTATGCATACCTCCCGACCTTTTGATATGGGAACGAGGGACTCCTATTAGCGAAAGTATGTAGGTATAGGACACACTCCTGCCACGCCCCCTTAAAGGAGAATTGTAAAAAAAAAAAAAATTAGTAAAACCCACAAGTGCTTTTTTTTTTTTTTTTTTACCCCTACTAATCGTTTACAGTGGCTTGTGAAATTTACAAATGTAGTCATTTAGAAATTGGAGGCAAGGTTTAGCACCGGGAAACACTTTTTGAAAGGTAAAAAGTGTATTTTATATACAAGCATATAGCTAAGACCAAAATTAGGGACAAATGAGGAGGAACGAGGGACTTTGTTCAAAATCAGGGACAGTTCCTCGAAACCAGGGACAGTTTGGAGCTATGATGTAATCTTTGCAGGTGTCCATGGGCGTCCACTCCATAAGGCAAGGGGGGGGCAATTGACCCCCCCCCCCTGGAAAATCGTGAAGGTGTTGAAGAGTCTCGCGGCTGCGGGCTGTCTGAGCAGTCCTGGGTCAGATGTCACACAGGCACATCGAGCAGTGGGAAGCTGCTGCCTGTGCCACGCTGATGGCTGATCTGAGGTACCGAATGGGAGGGGGGTCCGTTTGTGCTGAAGGAGGGTCCATCTGTGATAAAGGGGGGTCCATCTGTCCTGAAGGGGTGGGTCTGTGCTTAAAGCGGATCAATCTGTACTGAAGGGGGGTCTGTACTGAAGGGGGTATGTGCTGAAGGGGGGTCAATCTGTGCTGAAGGGGGGTCGGTGCTGAAGGGGGGGGGGTTCCATCTGTGCTGAATGGAGGGGTCTGTGCAGACTGGGGAGGTCTGTGCTGAAGGGGGGGTCCATCTGTGTTGAATAGAGGGGTCTGTGCAGAATGGGGGAGTCTGTGCTGAAGGGGGGGTCCATCTGTGCTGAATGGAGGGGTCTGTGCTGAAGGGCGGTCTGTGCTGAAGGGGGGTCTGTACATTCTCTAGGCTATATTTGAGAATGGAGTGAAGCTAAATTATCTCAAGAGTTATTTCACACTGCCAGCTGGCCGCGTTATCGGTAAAGCGCCGCTAAAAAGCAGCGCTTTACCATAGTTTTAGCTGCACTATTCGGCAGCTAGCGGGCGCTTTTAACCCCCGCTAGCGTTTGAAGGAAGGGTTAAATGCGACTGCATCACCGCTGCCGAAGCGCCCCCCCCCCCCCCCTGAAAAAAATTCAGCGGATGCCCATGCAGGTGTCCCTACCAGTCAGATGATGTCAGGACAATGATGGCAGTGGTTGCTATGAGTTACTGCTTACTAACAATACAATAAAATACGACAACTATTAAGAAATGTGACATAAGAAGTACATACCATTTTGTTACGTCCTTGTTTCTCCCACTCGTTCAGTGATTGCAGCAGCTGAGCCCCATAGCCCGGCTCTCTTTAGATTTCCAATTGGTCAAAGGATCTCTTTGGTAAAATTCAGGATAACGAAGGAAAAAAAAGAATTCTTCTTCATCGGGGACAGCACTGCAGGGAGAGACTGGGATCCAGCGACTTATTGTCACATAATGCTACAAAGTACTTACACTGTTAGATCATTTAGCAGTAAAGGGCTATGAGTGACCACATAGGATCATCAGTATAGGAGGTACAGAATGTCATTAGGCCGGGGGGCCTTTCAGTGCAGCAGATGGTCCATTTAGGTGCAGCCACTTCTTAGACATATATCATATTACTAGTAATGACCTGCTGCCTTATATGCTGCCTAGAGCTGTGATACACCCCGGAGTTCTCTTTCTGGCTTTTCCTATATAAGTGATCCTAGGCTGAACTATAATATATCGACTTTTCATAAGTCAGACATATATGGCGGAGAGAAGAATGGAACAAGGTCTGTCATCTCCTACTTATTACTGGTAATCACCACTGGTGTATTGTTACATGTTCCCCTCATTCAGCTTCCTATATATTCGAATAGAACGGAGACAAATACCTAGATTACTCATTCTTTAATATGTTCATCTGGCAAAAGGTATAGTAAAAAAAAACTCAAGCAATGATTGTTACATGGGAAAATAAATGAGACATGGAAAAACATTGGGGCAGATTCTCGTAGATCGCCGCATCTCTGCGGCGGCGTAACGTATCTCATTTACGTTACGCCGCCGCAAGTTTAAAAGGCAAGTGCTTGATTCACAAAGCACTTGCCTGTAAAGTTGCGGCGGCGTAGCGTAAATCCCCCGGCTTATTCAAATGATCCGGGTAGGGGGCGTGGATTATTTAAATTAGGCGCGTTCCCGCGCCGTCCCTAAAATTTCCCGACGTGCATTGCGCTAAATGACGTCGCAAGGACGTCATTGGTTTCGACGTGAACGTAAATGGCGTCCAGCCCCATTCACAGACGACTTTCGCAAACGACGTAAATTTTTAAATTTCGACGCGGGAACGACGGCCATACTTAACATTGGTTGCCCCTCATATAGCAGGGGCAACTTTACGCGTCGCAAATCTAACGTAAACATCGTATCTTCACTGCGTCGACCGCGCGTACGTTCGGGAATTCGCGTATTTTGCTAATTTGCATACTCGATCGGGAAAACGACGGAGGCGACACCTAGCGGTGAAAAAAAAAATTGCATTTAAGATCCGACAGCGTTAGAGCCTTACGCCTGTCGGATCTAATGGTTATCTATGCGTAACTGATTCTAACAATCAGTTGCATAGATACGACGGCCCAGATTAGGACTTATGACGGCACACATTGCGTTGCGCCGTCGTAAGCCCTTTAAGAATCTGGGCCATTGTACTTATTTACTAAAGTGAACTGAAGTTGTGCTCACAAATCCCGTGAGCGGGAAGCCTTTCGCATGTTTTGCAGCGAGCCCCCTTTCTGACTTCATGGGCCCCCCACGGTGGCGGAACACCAGGGCCTGGTTGCAAGTGTGACCTTTGCAACCTTACTAGTTCTGCCACTGGTGCCATTGATTTTTTATTTATTTTTTTGACATTCAACTTTTATTGAAAAAAAAGTTCAGCTTGGTTCCCAGATACAGATATGATCCTGTGGGATCATGTTTCGTTTTTTATTTTTGTTGTTACATTTTTTTATTACTTACCATTTTTTTTTGTTTACAATTTTTTTTTCTACAATTACATTTTTCTTCTTTTTTTTTTTACAATTACATTTTTCTTCTTTTTTTTTTTTACAATTTTATTTTTCTTCTTCTTTTTTTTACAATTTAATTTTTCTTATTTTTAATTTTTTAGGAGCCCAGTTGCTTTGGTAAAATATTAGGGGTCTAAACAGATCTCTGATGTTTTACCTTTCAGATAAAGGAGATGGAGGACACAGCCCTCAATCTCTATCTCTGCAGCATGAGCTGCACATAATGAATACTGTATTTATTGGCGTATAACACTCACTTTTTTACCCTGAAAATAGAGGGTAAACTGTGCCTGTGTGTTATACGCAGGGGGCTGTGGAAAGTTTTTTTCCTGAAACTTCCCTCTGAGGCCCCATACACACGAGAGGATTTATCCGCGAATACGGTCCAGCGGACCGTTTCCGCGGATAAATCCTCTCGAGGATTTCCGCGGATTTCAATCACCATCGCATTGAAATCCGCGCCGAAATCCTCTGGCGATGACGTTGTCATATAAGGAATTCCACGCATGCGTCGAATAATTACGACGCATGCGGGGGATCCCTTCGGACGGATGGATCCGGTGAGTCTATACAGACCAGCGGATCCATCCGTTGGGATGGATTCCAGCGGATAGATTTGATAGCATGTCAGCAAATATTTATCTGCTGGAATCCATCCCAGGGGATAAATATCCGCGGAAAAAGATCCGCTGGAGTGTACACACCATAGGATCTATCCGCTGAAACCCATTCACTGGGATTTATCTGCGGATGGATTCTATCGTGTGTATGGGGCCTTAAAGTTAGGGTGCGTGTTATACGCCGATAAATACGGTAGCTAGGAATAGCTCTGTACAGAGCTTCCCATTGATTCACATACTGAAGTATAGTAAACACAGTTTACTATGTCTTACTTATGAATGGACAAAGTCTGTGATTGGTACCAGTCACTCACTGTGTCCATTCAGAAAAGAAAGGGGCCAGTAAATTACATATTTACCGGGCCTTTCCCTGCTCTTCATCCTCACACATCCCCGGTAGTAATTGGAGGGAGAGAGGAAGCTGGCATGGCTGCGGGAAGGGGGGGGTACCAGGGGAGCACACAGGGGCCATGGGGCAGCAGGAAACAAGTAACCTGGATATGAGGGGTGCTGGGGAGACACATTAGGGAACCAATGCCCTTCATTTTCCTCTTGCACTCGGGTAGGAGAGGAGGAGAAGCAGGCTTTCAGTGGCTGCAGGAGGAAAATCGAGGGCATCAGTTGCTTCAAATGTTGCCCCTCCTTTCCAGATGTAGAACAGGGGAGCTGCTGGGGCCCCCTGGAGTATAGGGCCAGGTCGCAATTGCAATTTCTGCAACCTTTATAGTTTCACCCCTGATGCAGTAAGTTATTGCAAGTAAACACTCAAAACTTAAATTGGTCACACAAACCAAGCAGACCAGTTCGCACCTCTACACTGCAGTACAGTACAATGCATTGCTGAAAGCATAGCGGCTTTGTGGTCAGCACTTCTGCCTGGTAACACTGGGTCCCCGAATGGTCAGTCCGCCCCTGGCCCTGCCTGTATACATATGAGGTAGGGTCTTTAGAGTGTAAGCTTCTTGACAAAGGGACTGATCTATAGTATGTATAGCACTGTTCTTTGCATACTGTAGATCAAATATATAAATATCTGTAAAATGAAACTTGCATTATTGCGCCAACATGCATTTGGGATTCACAGAAGGACTGATAATTTATTCTCCACGTCCTTACCTTATAAAAAAAATACCTGTCTGGGGTCTATATGGTATGTTGCAATACATCTTTATAGTGTTACCATTATTTTATATATTCACAATAAAATTCATGTAGGCTGCATTTTCCTAATACTCACTTTACTGTATCTATGGAGGAGCAGTACTATTCCCTTGCGACAGCAAATTTGTTAGGCAGGACTACAGAACACCCACCCCTCACCTCGTCTCCATCACATAAAGACTAAGGGGCAGATTCACGTACCTCGGCGTATATTTTCGCTGGGCGCAGCATATCTAAGATACACTACGCCGCTGTAACTTTTTTTTTTTTTTCGAATCCTCAAAGAAATTGCGCCGTAAGTTACGGCGGCGTAGGGCGCGGAATTCAAATGGATGTGATGGGGGCGTGTTTTATTTAAATACGTCGTGACCCGACGTAAACAAAGTTTTTTTTAACGGCGCATGCGCCGTCCGTGGGGATATCCCGGTGCGCATGCTCGAAATTAAACCGGAACAAGCCAATGCTTACGACGGTGACGTCATTCTACGCAAATCCCTATTCGCGAACGACTTACGCAAACAACGTAAAAAATTCAAAAGGCGACGCGGGAACGACGGCCATACTTAACATTGAGTACGCCTCGTAATAGCAGGGGTAACTATACGCCGGAAAAAGCCGAACGCAAACGACGTAAAAAAATACGCCGGCCGGACGTACGTTCGTGGATCGCCGTAACAAGCTAATTTGCATACTCAATGCGGAATTCAACGGAAACGCCACCTAGCGGCCGCCAAAAAAATGCACCTAAGATCCGACGGCGTACTAAGACGTACGCCTGTCGGATCGATCCGAGATGCCGTCGTATCTTTGTTTTGTAGATACAAAACAAAGATACGACGCGCAAAATTTGAAATTACGCGGCGTATCAAGAGATACGCCGGCGTAATTCTTTTGTGGATCTGCCCCAAAGTGTTCTGTAGTCAACCGACAGGATTGAGCATGGCTGCTAAAGTTATTTTGGAGCCCCCCACTGTAACAATACAGCTGGACAGCACTGTGCACATTCAGCACTACCCAGTCAAATTCACTATTAGGCCCGGATTCACAAAGCACTTGCGCCGACGTATCTCCAGATACGCCGCGTAAGTGCAAATATGCGCCGTCGTATCTGTGCGCCGGACTCACAAACTAAGATATGCCTAAAAACAGGCTTCATCCCACCGGCGTAACTTGCCTACGCCGGCGTAGAGTGGGCGCATATTTACGCTGGACGCACGTAGCGCTCCCATTGATTTTCTATTCGAATATGCAAATGAGGGAGATACGGCGATTCACGAACCTACGTGCGCCCGACGCAGTGCGCGTAAAGTCATACGTCTGTCGTAATGTTATGCCCCATAAAGGAGGTGTAACTCGGCAGCATTCATGCAAAGGGCTGCACAGGGGGACACAAGCCGGCGTTTTGTTTTATGTAGTTTACGTTGGACGTGTGTCTGGCTGGGCGTAGGATATGTTCACGCCGTAGGCAGTGATCCGACGCATCTTAGGCAGTTGTTCCGACGTGATGCTGAGCATGCGCATGCTTTGTTCGTTATAAGTATCTGTCTGACACTCAGCCCATCATTTGCATGGGGTCACACCTCATTTGCATGGCTCACGCCCACTTCCACCTACGCCGGCTTACGCCTGAGAAACCCAGCGCAGTTTTGGGAGCAATGGCTTTGTGAATTCCATACTTGCCTCTCTGCGCTGCGTCGGCGTAGCGTATCTTATTTGCGCTACGGCGGCGTAATGTGCGCCCGCTCTCTGTGAATCAGGGCCAATGAGTTCAAAAGGACTGCACTGCACCTGCGAAGCAAATATTCAACTTGCAGTTGCGGCGCAGTCCTACAATGTAAAATTGCCATTCAAACATTTAAAAATAAAAGTAAAATACAAAACCAAAAAAATGGTGATTGGGAAGCAGCAGTAGCACCTCCTGAATGCCTGTCAGCCACCGATATACCACCCCCTGAAAAGCAATCCACAGCAAATCGCTTTTTAAAAGGCAGTAAGCAGTGAAAGAAGCCTTAAGCCTCGTACACACGATCGGATATCTGATGGAATCTAGTCCGATGGATTTCTTCGTCTGATATCCGATGAAGCGGACTTTTATCAGTCTTGCCTACACACCATCAGAACCATCAGAACAAAACGCTGTGACGTAAAACACTACGATGTGCTGAGAAAAATGAAGTTCAATGCTTCCGAGCATGCGTCGACTTGATTATGAGCATGCGTGGCTTTTTGACCGATGGACTTCCACACAGACGATCGTTTTTTTCTATTGTTTTTTTATCCATAGGAAAAATTTAAAACATGTTCTATTTTTTTCACCAATGGAAAACAAACAGATGGGGCCCACACACGATCGGTTTGTCCGTTGAAAACGGTCCATCGGTCTGTTTTCATCGGACACACCGATCGTGTGTTCAGGGCTTTAGAATAATAGTTCCCTATTTCTCCTCATCTTCGGGTTCTAAGGAATTTTGGATTTCCCATCACTTTCTACCCCAACCGCACATTGCATGATTGCACAGACAGCAATAAAAAAGGCTGATAAGGATTTATTTATCCCCCAACCACCCACTATGCAAAACGTAAAAAATGGCTTATAGTATTATTACAGTCTAATCTGCTAATGACTTTTCTTTGGGTTGTCGTAATGATTCAGTAAGGCCCATAATCAGTGATCGGTGGGGCCTCCTCAGGGTTAATCCTCAGCTGGTCATTAGAAGGTGTGGCCTGTAGGAATCATTACCTGAGCACATATAGATGTGTGGGGACTCTGGGGAGGATGTTTGTAGTAGTTTTGGACTAGAATCATGAATGCGGCCAACAACAGAGTCAGTGCAACCGTGCAATGTCTGCAGAGCTTTAGGACTATGTATGATTATAAGAAAAGGCTTGACACATTTGCTGATTGGCCCTTTGCTGAAAACTGCAAGTGCACGCCTGAAAATGTGAGTATGTAGTCTAATCGCGTGGGGTGGGGCTTTTGTTTGCCCATGAGGAGATGACTGAAATCTACACAGCTTTGTCTTAGGCCAACCATAGATGGTTTAAATGTCCGCTAGTTCAGCAGGAACCAGCTGAGGTTTGAACTGTGTATTGGGTTGGCTGCATGTACCAAGTTGATCACCTTTTTATAACCAGCCTGCCAGATTCACTTGCAATTATTGCTAATGGCTGGTATAGCCTCTAGCGTGGGTCACTGTCCTCTCCTGGTGTGCGAACACGCCGGAGCTCATCCCTACTGGTGGGGATGGCTTTTATTTTCTGTGGGGGGTTTTGGGTGGTAGTAGTAGTAGTAGTTCCAATTTGCTGTCCGGCAGCATTAGAATATTCTCTAGAATCAACTGCCCTGGTGTTGCCTATAAATGTTGGTACCCAGTTATATTTTGTGCATTTAGTTGTGTAGCCAGCTTTGTTAAAAAAAAATAAAAAAAATAAACAAACAGGGATGGCCAGAACTATCTCTTAACCACTTCAGCCCCGGACCATATTGCTGGTCAATGACCAGGCCAGTTTTTGCGATTCGGCACTGCGTCACTTTAACTGACAATTGCGTGGTCCTGCGATGTGGCTCCCAAACAAAATTGGCGCTTTTTTTTTTTTATTTTTATTTTTTTTTTTTTTTTTTCACAAATAGAGCTTTATTTTGGTGGGCTTTGATCACCTCTGTGGTTTTAATTTTTTGCGCTATAAACAAAAATAGAGCGACAATTTTGACAAAAAATTATGTTTTGTTTTCTGTAATATCCCCAAAATCGTATAAAAAAATTTTTCCCTCAGTTTAGGCCGATACGTATTCTTCATATTTTTCGTAAAAAAAAAAATCGCCATAAGCGTTTGGTTTGTGCAAAAGTTATAGCGTCTACAAAATAGGGCATAGTTTTATGGCATTTTCATATATATATATATATATATATATATATATATATATATATATATATATATATATATATATATATATATATATATATATATATATATATATATATATATATATATATATATATATATATATATATATATATATATATTATAATATAATTTTTTTTTTACCAGTAATGGTGGCGATCAGCGTGTTGTTTTTTTTTATCGGTACTGCGACATTATGGCGGACACTTTTGACACATTTTTGGGACCATTGTCATTTTTATAGCGATCAGTGCTATAAAAATGCATTGAGTACTATAGAAATGCCACTAGCAGGGAAGGTATTAACACTAGGGAGCGGGGAAGGGGTTAATTATGTTCCCTGGGTGTGTTCTAACTGAAGGGGGGGAGGGACTGACTTGGGGAAATGACTGATCACTGTTCATACATTTTATGAACAGATGATCAGGCATTTCTCCCACTGACCGGACCGGGAGCTGTGTGTTTACACACACAGCTCCCGGTTCTCGCTCTGTAGCGATCATGGGTGCCCGGCGGTGATCCATCGGACAATTGTCGGATTTTCCGCAGACAAATGTGGGATAGCATGCTTTAAAATTGTCCGCCAACAAATGTGTGTTTTCTGATCATGTGTACACAAGTCCGTCTGAGAACTCAAGTACAAACACGCATGCTCAGAAGCAATGCTCACCATAACCCAACATAAGGCAGAAGTTGTCCAAAAGGTGGCGCTAAAGAACTGAGAAAAAAATTGTGTTGGGCGACAATCCTTTGCCGTATGTATGACAAGTTCCTGGCCAACGTCCTTCAGATAGACCAGTGGTTCTCAACCTGGGGGTCGGGACCCCCTCGGGGGTCAAATGATGATTTGCCAGGGGTCACCAAATCCTGGGCTGTTCCTGAAGCCCGTACTGTACTCCCAGGAAGGGAGATAAGAGGAACAAAGAAAAAGGGGGGGGGAAAAGAGAGCAAGAAAGACAGTTGGAGGGATGGGGGGGGGGGAAAAAACAAGGAATTAGGATAGAGAGAGATAGGTACATCCTAAAATGTACTATAAGGGGTTTTAATACTGTATGAGTGGAAAGCACTCAGGGAGCGCTAAATGTCCCCGGGTTAGGGGTGCAAATTACTTGGGTGCTTTCAACCCCCGCTATGAATTTTTTTTTTTTTACTGTTAGGGGTCCCCACAACTTGGGAAATGTTACCAAGGGGTCACGGCACTAGAAGGTTGAGAACCACTGCTTTAGACCATCACTATTTAAACCATATGAACACAATATGGAGACACTGACAACACCCATAACCAATTTGCCTGGTTTAAACTTTAAGTCAAAATATATCAGTCCCTGATATTTAGATAGTTGTAAACACTATTGGGTAGAAAAATAATTGTCTAACTGCCTATGTGCAATAAACCGCATCCAATTCGCATGACCTATGAAAGAACATTGCTTTCTATTGTTCCTGTTCAGACAACGTGCGGATTCGGTGCGAGTCCTGTCAGTTTTTTCTGAGCAGTGCGGTCCGGCTCGGGTGCAAATTCGGGCTCACTGACTTCTATAGGAAAGCTTCTGAATCGCACATCTCATTCAGTTGTGAACATAAATACCACCAAAAGTGTGTGTGTGTGTGTGTGTGTGTGTGTGTGTGTGTGTGTGTCATGGTCATGTATTTTATCTGGGTACAGCTTGGCACGACCAAGCAATTGTCAAAGTAACGCAGTAATAAAAAAACTCTGTACCCTAATGAATTTTTTCTTCACACAAATGCAGCCTGTACTGCCTGAGAGTGCAGAGTGCCCCCCCCCCCCCAAATTGCCTCCTGCATTGCAGGACAGTGGCGGTGTAAGGCTGAGCAGCCGCTACTATCCATTCCAAAGGAAGAGGTGGCTTGTCGGGTGCTGTGCAGGGGGAGAGGGCAGGGTCACCTATTGCCATAATTTCTGGTTGGCACAGCAGTATTTTTTAATTCTGAAACTAGCTTTCTTTCAGCCACACAACCTCAGTGCTCTCTGCAATGGAGGCAAGTGTGGCACATAAGGAGGCAAGCCAAGGTAAGGGACGACTGGGTTCCTTTTTTTTTTTTTTGGGTCGCTTTCTCCTCCTGGGTTTTTAACCCCCCCCCCCCCTTCCTCTACCTCTTAAGCAAAGGGATTTGTTGTGGGGCTTGGACACAGGGACGTTGGGAGGTCCTTTCCTAGTGCACCTGGATGTTTTTACATTTTTGTAGCTTGCCGTTTTTCAGCGTGGTTCTATTTATTTGTTCTGCTTGTCCAGGCTAAGAGCTCTGTTCAACAGGTAAAGAAAGTGTCCTGCTTGTATCACTGATTTAGTCATTGAGTCTCCATCCATTTGTGGCGATCTTGTTACAATCATTAGGGATGAGCTCCACACTACTTCTCAAGCTTTCAGGTCAAATCTGAGAGAAGAGCCAGGGCCCTGAGGGGAATTCAGTGCCCTGCAGCCGACCCCCAGCATTTTAGATTGCTTCTCTAATACAGCCGACAGGTCTGGCTTCCCAAGAACCTGTTTCCCCCCTCTTGGGGTATGATGGATTCAGAAGAGGTGGATGAAGAAAATGAGGCAGATGCCACCTCAAAGTACAAAATGTCCCTTTGGACATAGGAAGAGGACCGTATGTACACAGGTCTAGGAGACTCCACAGGCTGCACTTTTCCAGTCAGTTTGATCATCGGACATGATTAAAAAAGAGTGGCCGAAGAAGAAACCATTTTTTTTTTTTCATAGACCCATAAAATTAAATTCCCATTTGAGGAAAATCCTGACTCCATCTGGAACAAAGTTCCAAAACTAGATTTTGCCATCTCACAGGCTTCACAGTTGACTGACCTTGCCTTTGAAAATATGGGCATGCTAAGGGAGCCCATGGATAAGATTGATCTACTTGAGAGCCTGGCAATCAATTATGACAATCTGAAGCTGGCGATGGCAACAGCATGCGCCACTTGTGGCTCTGGACTCTCTTGTGAATTTTGATCACTGGGTTAATCAGCTGAGATGTTGTATAACAGTGGATTCTCTTAAACAGATTCTAGATTCCTTCAACCTTATCTGCTGCAGTGGCATACATTGCTGATGCATCAGCAGAGTCTGTATGTATGTTGGCTAGGTCTGCGGCACTAACCAACTCTGCTAGGAGGACCCCCATGGCTAAAGACCTGGCCTAGAGATGCAGCATCAGAGTATCCTTTTGCAGAGGATTGTCTGTTTGGATCAGAACTAGAATCCATTCTTGACCGTACAGCCAATAAAACAGTTTCCGGTCAAGAAAATGTTCAGATACGTAAGCATTTTCATCCTCTGGTGTCGGCAAGAAGATGAAATGCAGGGAAAAAAGGAAGCCATGGTCCTTCCAAAAGCCCAAAGGTAGGAGTGGAGTGCTCTTCAATTCTCCTGCGACTTCCTGAAAGATGCAGCGACTCCTTCCCCCCTCAGTCCGAGGAAAGCTCAAGTAGTTTCTTACGCAGTGGAGAAGCCAAACCAGTTTTATTTTAAACATGCTCTCCCAGGGTTATGTGATTAAATCATGGAAGATCCTCCAGGAAGATTGATGCGACAAGCACGCCAAGGCTCTCGCCATAATCTCCCTAATTCGGCAACTGAGATCTGTCATTGTTCTGGTTCTTCCAGGGTTTCTACTTGCATGTGTTTCTCATTCAGGAAAGCTTGGTTTCATTTGAAATCTCAAAGTGCTAAATTGCTCGGTAGAGTACAGAAGATTTCAAATGGATTCCATCTTGGTCAAAAACCTCCTAAACCAGGGTGCTACATGGCATCAACAGACTTGCAGGATGCTTACCTCCACATACCTATTGCCGCCAGGTCCCAAAAATATCTGAGGTTGGCATTGAATGTAGGGAAGAAAGTGCTACACCTGCACTCTTATTTGGCCTGTCATTGGGCCCCAAGGGTGTCTACAAAGGTGATGGCCGAAGCATTGGCACCTTTTGCGTCTAGAAGGAATCTGATACCTTATCTAGACTTTTCTCCTTCAGCAGAACTTGACCAGAGCTCGTGCTCACCTAGAGTCCATAGGATTGGTCTTAAACCGTCAAATCTATTTCACTCACAGGAGGTGTTCTTGGGGTACCATATCCACTCAGTGGAGCAAATCTTTCTTCCAGATGAAAAAGCAGGAAGTCTGTTGCAGTCCAGTCAGCTCCTGCCCATGGGGAAGGTCATGTCAGCCTTTGGGAATCCTGACCTCTTCCATTTCTTCAATTCAGTGGGAAAGACTTCACTTCAGACCGCTGCAGTTCGTCATTGAGAGCTTGGGATCACCAGCAGAAGTTGCTGGACTCGCTTGTGAAGACCCCCCCCCCCACCTTGGTAAAAAAGATTATTTTGGTGGAGGAACCAGACAAGGTTTTCAGCAGGTCTGTTATGGTCCTTGGTCCAAGTAAGGAAATGGATGCCAGCTCCTTGGCCTGGGGGAATCGCATGGGCACTTAATGGGCTCATGGTCTGCAGAAGAAACTGTAAGATCCTCAAATCGGAGGGAATGGACAGCAATAGAGATGGCCCTGCTGACATTTTCCAAAGTTCAGGGATTTCATATACAGATGCTGTCAGACAGTGGTGGCTTGCATAAACAGAGGCACCAGAAACAGTTCTTCAGGGTGTAGCGGGAAGTATTCTGAAATGGGCAGCTCTAAATTCTATCCTTATTGTCTATCTAAGGGGACTCTAAACAAGGTAGCGGATTTTCTCAGCAGAAACAAAGTATAAGACGCAGAGTGGCGATTCAACCCAGACATCTTTCATTTGATCATCTTTCATTTGATCATCAAGAAATGGGGGCAGCTGCAGGTGGTTCTCTGTCTCAGGAGAATGCACAGATGCCTCTTCTCCCTGAACAGAACCATCCCTGGGGTCAGATGTTCTGGTGCACAGTTAGAACTTTCACCTCTGCTGTGGTGGATACAGGGCCCTCTATTTTACCGCAAAGTTAATGCTCACAGCCTGGCTTCTGAAGAGCAGCTTTTGAGGAAGAAGGGATTCTCGGGTAAATTGGTTGCTCCTTTTCTATCTAGCAGAAAGTCGGGAAAAGTTTTCAAGCTGGTCCTTAAAGAATATTTCTTCTGTCCTGGAATTCCTGCAAAATGGAGTGGATAAGGGATTGGTGGTCAGTACCCTCAAGGTTCAGGTTGCCACACTGGGTGTTTTTTGGAGAAACCTATTTTTTTCATCTGAACCTTTTAGTGGTTAATTCTTCAGGTCCCTCACCCGATCCAGATCGGCAGTATTCAGATACTTTCCAAAGTCGGACTTGTCAGTCATTCTACAGGCTCCGACCAGAGAACCTTTTTTGAACCTATGGATTTAGCTTCCCTGAGACTGATTACATTGAGAAGTTGGGAGAGGTGTGTTTATTTATTTTTTCTGAAAACAGACCTAGATCTTTTTACCAAAGGTCCCTTCAGTCCAAAAGCGAGCTCAGATTATACTTCCTATGTGTAGCGCCCCCTTACTTTCAGTATGGGCACTACGCTAAAGTTAATGGGAGAGTTAGTTTGCTCCCATTCACAATTTACTAAATTGGGACTTTCTGTCATTCCAGAAATGTCGACTGGGTCAGCCTGTACTCCAGGGATGCGGTGCCATCCCTGGCCAGCAGTTGGCACCAGAGGGGTTCTGGCAGAGCGAGTTTTTCCCCTCGTGGGGCATGCTGGGGGAGAGTATATCTGTGACAGGTGTCATGTGCTAACAATCTTCGCAGGGTCCCGGTTCCAGGTGCGGCATCCACCTTCAGGGTGCGCGCATCCATGGACCCCGCCAGCGTGGCCCACCTGGCCAAAATTTCAAGCTACACAATCTCATTCGGAGGTAAAAGGGGACTCCAGTGACTTACTGGATCCCCAGTTGTATTGAGGATCCCAGGCTGGGTGCCGTTCGATTGGGGGGTCGGCTTGAGGAGAACCCGGAGGCAGGTTGTCCAACAGGGCTTGAACGAACCAATCAGGGATCTGGTGACTGTAATACTGACAGGTATGCTTTGCTGTCATCCGGTGACCTATGCTAAAACTTACTGGGAGGATTCGCTCAAATCATCCATCTAGTTCGCTTAAAGTAGTAGGCCTGTGGCAAAGGCCCTAGAGCCAGGCCTGTGAGAGACCTGTTCCTCCCAGCAAATCTAAAGTGACATCTCGGCTGCCAGGCTTACGATAGGGGTCTGTCCGGGGGCACTTCACCCACTCTGGCTAGAGTGGCGAGGAACAATAATTTGATACTACTGCGAGCAGGATTGCTTGGTTCATATCCAGGCCTGACACTGCAAAGTTTTCTCCCTTTTCTTCATCAACCTTTTTCTTCCCATTGAAGTTGATGTTGGCCTGGAAATAAAGCATTGGAAAACCTCCTATTCACTGTCTGGACCTTCGCTCACTACTTTGTTCTCCAACTACACCCCTAGACCACACCAAGGTAACTTAATATGCCGATCCCAAGGTAACTTAATATGCCGATCCCAACAACAAATCAGCGGCTCCTTCGCGGGTAGCCCTACATATGTATTTGCTTTAATCCCTCGGCAAAGAAGAATTTTTCATACTTTGGATGCCACTAAGGACTTTAGGTGTTCAGAAGAATTTTGTTTTATATGCTGGTAGTAAGAAAGGAAGACAAGCTACCAGGGGAACCATGGCCACTCGCCCATCTGGCAATCAGACGCCTATTCCTTTTCAGGTCCATTTAGTATTCGTGTTCATTCTAAAAGCTTTAGCGGTAAGTTGGGCAGAGAAAGCTGGTGCCGCTCCTAAGGGGAGTAATTGTTGATTACCCTCTCGGGGGCTGTCCTGAGTGGTGTTTTATAAAAAAAAAAAAAAAAATTCACATGATTGCTTATCAGTGAATTTTGCTGGTATAAGCAACCATTTTTACTGAATGAAACGGATTTATTCCGTGTATTGCTGTGATTAGCCACAGCTAATCAAATGGTAAAGATGGTTGATTTGTGATTGGTCCTGTCTGTGCAATTTGATCACTGCGACCAACCACGGCAACACAAATGGCATGAAACAAAGCCATTCATTGTTCACATGACAATTGTAATCTGTGTCCAATCGCAGCAATCACATGGTAGTGGCAGCAAGCTGGTACACTAATCGGTCATTGGCTGTGTCTGATGCAAATGTCTTGAGCACACTTTATTGTACTAAAATAATGGTGGGTTGGCATGCATCATTGTATATCTTGGATTGTAAGCTAATGTATTGTCTGCCTACATTTAAAAAAAAGTGCTGCACAAACTGTTAAATATAAATCCTGTATAATTGCAATTAATCAAATTTGCCCTTGGTGCAGAGCATAATTGTAATTAACGTTTAAGGTCAAATCTTTGGGGAGGTTCCCCTCTTATCTGGATGTCTGATGTCAGAAAAAGGGGATCTCCTTAACAAGACTTGGGGGAAACAAAAGGTGTGTGTGGTTTTTTTTTTTTTTTTTTTAATATGCAAGCCACAAGTTTTGGCTAGTGCTGGCCATTAATGTGGCAAAACACTCGGCACCTAGTGCAAGACTAATTGCTAGTTAAACTATTGCCTATATCCAGGGCTTTTTTTCTCAGTTGGAACTCGGTTCCACCACCTCTGGCTCAGACCCTCTGCTCGCCACTATCGTAAACACAGAAGTTGGCTTCTGTGTTCACAAGTGACAGCTTGTCTCCAAACAGCTCCCACAGATCTGATCTGCTGAGTGGCTCCCACTGAGTGCATGATGGAGATAAGAGGGGTGCAGGTGTTGACACCCCCACTAGATCTTCCTGCAAGTGAGAGGCAGCCACCTACAGTGTGTGGGTAGGTACTAGAGCCCCCTGGGTGCTTCAGCTTATTACTGCAACACAATTAAGGCAAGTGGAAATGGGGGCAGTGGAAGGGGGAGTTGCATGCAGAGGTCAGAGCTGAAGAGGGGTGAAAGTGAGCTGTGACCAAGGGATGCATAGGTAAGTTGAAGGCTAAGCCATACACTGTATAGTGCAGCACACCCTGAACTCTGCATTCTGTACATAATGCAATCCTGGTATTTAATGCTCCTTTAAGACACTTCAACTGTTATTGGATGTGGTCAAATTTCACTATTTGGTGTGGAAGTTTTTTCTTTTGGGGGGGGGGGGGGGGTGTGTGTGTATGGTCGTGGTTGAGTTCCTGCACCTATTTTCTGAGGGGGGGGAACCCTGCCTATATTCATATAGATGACTAGTTGCTCTTTTTGTTCCGATAGATGGCAAAAGCCGGCTTTATACATTGTCCCACGGAGAACGAGCCAGATGTTGCCTGCTGTTTTTTCTGTCTCAAAGAGTTGGAAGGCTGGGAGCCAGATGATGACCCTCGGTGAGGTTTTTTAAAGGCTTTTTTTTTATTTTTATATAGGGTTTAATGGTATATAAAGAATTATTGGAGCAGAGGCATAAACGTTGTCTAGTGCTGTTCGGTACAACCTGTCAGGTGTTGACTTTCATTTTCCTAACCTATAAAAGGCTTGAAGGATGATTATGGTCACCCTAGCCTTGTCATGTTTTACAGTAAAGGCAATAACGTATCAAATCAGTAACCTCCTCAGTGCAATCACTATAATGTGAGTAATTGGTGAAAACCAAAACTATTGAATTGTTTGTTTTTGGTTCAATTACAATAGTGTCTCAAAAGTGCATGTGATTGTATGTTCGAATACTGCTGCATATGTGTTCCCACATGTGACAAAATCCTATATTGATGCTGCGCAGTACTTTGTATTATAAAGTAAGCCTGTATTTTACCACAAATCCTATTTCTTTAGGAAAAAGTCCCAATGGACACTGCATAGCGTAATTATCAAAACTTCTTCAATAATCGCAAGTTTAATTTTTTTTTTCTTCTGCCGTGTGTTTTGAATCGCTGTGATATCAGCAACATTTCAGTACACGCACACCTTGTGGTTTGATGAGACTCGTGCGCTTTCTCCCTAAACAGGGTGATAAATGCCAGGTGTGTTATTTCTCAGTATGAATGTCTGTCAATGCACCTTCATCCACAGGAATTCCTCAGTGGTTGTGAAGTATCTCACAAAGGTGTGTACACCCCTCAATTTTTTTAAATATTTATTTTCATGTGACAACACTGAAGAAATTACACTTTGCTACAATGTAAAGTAGTGAGTGTACAGTTTGTATAACAGTGTAAATTTGCTGTCCTCTAAAAATAACACAACCAGGGATGGACTGGCCATTGGGACTACAGGGAGTTTCCCGGTGGGCTGATGGCTCAGGGGGCCGGCTTCAGTGACAGCGGACCGCTGCCCCCCTCCTTCGCTCCTCTGTCTCTCCCTTTCCGCAGCGCTCATCTCCTCTCCCTTCCCGCAGCGCTCACCTGGGGGGGAACAGAGAAGCAGTGGAAGAACCAGAGGAGCAGGGGGGACGACAGAGGAGCATGGGGGAGGGGACAGACAGCTGACTCAACAGCTATGGCCTGAGAGTTTCTCACTTCTGCCTAATCTTGTCCCATAAGGGGGGCACCGAACTGATTCTTTCCCCCGGGTGAAATAATGTCTAGCTTCCCCACTGGTACTGCCTATAAGAGTACCAGTACCAGTCATTCTACTCTAATAAAGTAGAATGGCTAATGGCTAGTGAAGGGGGAGAGGGGGCTTGGGTGGCCGGGGGAGGGGTGCGGGAGTTGTCTGGCCACCATAGGAGAGACATGTCAAAGTGGGCCAGTCTGGATGAAGTCCAGGGCCAAATTTTTGTCCCAGTCCAGCCCTGAACACAACTACAGTAGGGATGAGCTTCGAGTTCGAGTCTAACTCATGTTCGACTCGAACATTGCCTGTTCGGCGAACAACGAACAATTAGGGGTGTTCGCGGCAAATTCGAAAAGCCGAGGAACACCCTGTTAAAGTCTATGGGAGAAATCTAAAGTGCTAATTTTAACCACTTCCCGCCCGGCCCATTGTCAAATGACGTCCACAAAGGACCTCTACCGATCCGGGTGGACGTCATATGACGTCCTGGGCTTTGTGGGGGGAAATCTGAATGATGCCTGCAGCTAGAGGCATCATTCAGATATCCTTCTCTTCTGCCGGCGATTCTGCACAACGTAAGAACGATCATAGCGGCGGTTCCGCCACTAGATCGTTCTTACAGGCGGCGGGAGGGGACATCCCCCGCCGCCATCCGGTGCTTCTCCGGGCTCTCTCGTTCTCCGGGCCATCGGGGGCCCGGAGAACGAATCGTCCGGCGCTGGCAGGAAGCATAGAGATGACTGGTGACCAGATGGTCACCAGTCATCTCTATGACCGTCGGAGGACCCGGGCGCGATGTGATGACGTCACGCCCGGGTCCCCGTAAGTAAACAAAGCCGCAATTGCGGCTGCTAAGCAACAGCAAGCATGAGATCGGTGAATTTTTTTTTTTTTCACAGATTTCATGCTTTCCAGCCTGGAGGAGAGATGCGGGGTCTTATTGACCCTGCATCTCTCCATAAAGAGTACCTGTCACACACATTCCTATTACAAGGGATGTTTACATTCCTTGTAATAGGAATAAAAGTGATAATAAAAAAAAAAAGTGTAAAAAAATACTTTTTTTTTTTTTTTTACGCCCCTGTCCCCAGTAGCTCGCGCACAGAAGCGAACGCACACGCAAGTCCCGCCGACATATGTAAACGCTGTTTAAACCACATATGTGAGGTATCTCCACGTGCGTTAGAGTGCCAGAAACAATTCTAGCACTAGATCTCCTCTGTAAATCTAAACTGGTAACCTGTAAAAATGTTCAAAGCGTTGCCTATGGAGATTTTTAAGTACCGAAGTTTGGCGCCATTCCATGAGTGTGCGCAATTTTAAAGCGTGACATGTTGGGTATCTATTTGCTCGGTGTAACATCATCTTTCATATTTTACAAAAAAACTTGGCTAACTTTACTGTTTAATTCATGAAACCATTTTTTTCCCAAAAAAAGGCGTTTGAAAAATTATTACGCAAATACCGTGCAAGATAAAACGTTTCAATGACCGTCGTTTTTATTCCCTAGGGTGTCTGCCAAAAAAACATATATAATGTTTGGGGGTTCTGCGTAATTTTCTAGCAAAAAAAATGATTTGTACATGTAGGAGAGAAGTGCCAGAATAGGCCTGGTATGGATGTGTGTGTATAAAAGCCCTGTATGGAAGCGGTTAAAGGCTAATATGCAAGTTATTGTCCTAAAAAGTGTTTGGGGACCTGGGTCCTGTCCCAGGGGACATGTATCAATGCAAAAAAAAGTTTTAAAAACGGCAGTTTTTTCAGGAGCAGTGAATTTAATGCTAAAAATGAAACAATAAAAGTGAAATATTCCTTTAAATTTCGTACCTGGGGGGGGGGGGGGGGGTGTGTAAAGTTAGCATGTGAAATGGCGCATGTTTCCCGTACATAGAACTGTCCCTGCACAAAGTGTCATTTCTGAAAGGAAAAAGTCTTAAAACCGGCTATAATGAATTGTCGGCTCTGGCAATTCAGAGCGAATTCATTCATAAAAAAAAAAAAAAAAAAAAAAATAGCCTGGGGTCCCCCCAAATTCCATTACCAGGCCCTTCAGGTCTGGAATGGATATTAAGGGGAACCCTGCCGTCAATTTAAAAAAAATGACGTGGGGTTCCCCCCAAATATCCATTCCAGACCCTTCAGGTCTGGTGTGGATTTTAAGGGGAACTCCACCCCAAATTTTTTAAAAAAATGGCGTGGAGTTCCCCCAAAAATTCACACCAGACCCCTTATCCGAGCACGTTAACCTGGCCGGCCGCAGAAAAGAGGGGGGGGGGACAGTGCGCCCCCCCTCTTCTGAACCGTACCCTCAACATGCCCTCAACATTGGGGGGATGTCCCCATGTTGATGGGGACAAGGGCCTCATCCCCACAACCCTTGCCCGGTGGTTGTGGGGGTCTGTGGGCGGGGGGCTTATCAGAATCTGAAAGACCCCTTTAACAAATGGGACCCCCAGATCCTGGCCCCCTAAGTGAATTGGTAATGGAGTACATTGTACCCCTACAATTTCATGAAGCAAGTGTAAATAGTTTAAAAAAACACCGTAGAAAAAAGTCCTTTATTAAAAAAAAAAAATAATAATCCAGCGGTGACACTCGTTCCCGGCTTCCTGCTCCAACGTTGTCTGTATCCAGTGACGGGTGATCTCCTCTCCGGTCCAGCGATGAGAAGATCCATCCATCCAGAGCACAGCATCGCTGACCTCCTCTCACCACTGGACACAGCCCAGCGAATGAGCGGCTGAAGCTGTGACATTTCTTATTAAGGGGAGGCGGGCCACCCGTCACGTGACCCCGCACCCTCTGCTACGTCACTGGGGAAGCCCAGCAAGATGGAAGACTGGGCTTCCCCAGTGACGTAGCAGAGGGTGCGGGGGTCACGTGATGGGTGGCCCCACCTCCCCTATATAAGAACCGGAGAGGAGATCACCCATCGCTGGATACAGACAACATTGGAGCAGGAAGCCGGGAACGAGTGTCGCCGCTGGATTTTTTTTTTTTTCTACTGTTTTTTTTTTTTTTTTTTTTAAACTATTTACACTTTCTTCGTGTAATGGTAGGGGTACAATGTACCCCATTACCAATTCACATAGGGGGGGGCAGGATCTGGGGTCCCCTTTGTTAAAGGGGTCTCCAGATTCTGATAAGCCCCCCGCCCGCAGACCCCCACAACCACCGGGCAAGGGTTGTGGGGATGAGGCCCTTGTCCCCATCAACATGGGGACATGCTCCCCATGTTGAGGGCATGTGGCCTGGTACGGTTCAGGAGAGGGGGGCCGCACTGTCCCCCCTCTTTTCTGCGGCCGGCCAGGTTAACGTGCTCGGATAAGGGGTCTGGTTGGAATTTTTGGGGGAGCTCCACGCTTTTTTTTTTTTTTTTTTTTTTTTTTTTTTAGGGTGGAGTTCCCCTTAAAATCCACACCAGACCTGAAGGGTCTGGAATGGATATTTGGGGGGAACCCCACATTTTTTTTTAATTGACGGCGGGGTTCCCCTTAATATCCATTCCAGACCTGAAGGGCCTGGTAATGGAATTTGGGGGAACCCCCACTTTCTTATTTTTTTTCTCCTTTCAGAAATGTCACTTTGTGCAGGGACAGTTCTCAGTACGGGAAACATGCGCCATTTCACATGCTAACTTTACACCCCCCCCCCCCCAAGTACAAAATTTAAAGTAATATTTCACTTTTAGCATTATTAAATTCACTGCTCCCGGAAAAACGGCCGTTTTTAAAACTTTTTTTTGCATTTTATACATGTCCCCTGAGACAGGACACAGGTCCCCAAACACTTTTTAGGACAATAAATTGCATATTGGCCTTTAAAAATGGCACTTTAGATTTCAAATGTTCGAGTCCCATAGACTTTAATAGGGTTCTAAAGTTCACACAAACATTTGGTGTGTTCGCAAGTTCTGATGTGAACCGAACAGGGGGGTGTTCGGCTCATCCTCAAACACAACGCAGCCAATGATGTCTAAACTGCTGGCAACAAAAGTGAGTACACCCTTATTTGAATGTCCAAATTGTGCCCAAAGTGTCAATATTTTGTGTGGCCACCATTTTCCAGCACTGCCTTAACCCTCTTGGGCGTGGAGTTCACCTGAGCTTCATAGGTTGCCACTGAAGTACTTTTCCACTCCATGATGACATTACGGAGCTGTTGGAGACCCTGTGCTCTTCCACCCTCTGTTTTGAGGAGGCCCCACAAATGCTCAATAGGGTTTAGGAGACCTGCTTGCTTGGCCATTCATCACCTTTAACCACAGCTTCTTTAGCAAGGCAGTGGGTCGTCTTGGAGGTGTTTTGGGTCATTATGTTTACATACTACCCTGCAGCCCAGTCTCCAAAGGGAGGGAATTGTGCTCTATTTTACTATGTCACAGTACATGTTGGCATTAATGAACTCAATGGAACTGTAGCTTCCCAGTACCGGAAGAACTCATGCAGCCCCAGACCAGGACTCTCTCCCACCACCATGCCTGACTGTAGGCACGACACTTGTCTTTGTACTCCTCACCTGGTTGCCACCTGACACGTGACACCATCTGAACCAAATACTTTTATCTTGGGCTCATCAAACCACAGGACATGATTCCAGTAATTCATGTCCTTGATCTGCTTGCCTTCAGCAAACACTGGGCTTTCTTGTACATCTTTAGAGGCTTCCTTCTGGGACGACAGCCATGCAGTGTGCAGCGTATTTTCTGAGAACTGCCCCCCCCCCCCTCCATTCAACCTCTGAGGCAATGCTGGCAGCACTTGTACGTATATTTCCCAAAGACAACCCCCTGGATATGATGCTGAGCATGTACACACAACTTTGGTCAACCATGGCGAAGCCTGATCTGAGTGGAACCTGTTCTTGTTAAACTGCTGTATGGTCTTGGCCACTGTGCTGCAGCTCACTTTCAGGGTCTTGCCAATCTTCTTGTAGCCTAGACCAGGGATCCTCAAACTACGGCCCTCCAGTTATAGAACTACACATCCCATGAGGCATTGTAATGCTGACATTCAGACATGACTAGGCATGATGGGAATTGTAGTTCCTGAACAACTGGAGGTCCGTAGTTTGAAGACCCATGGTCTAGGGCTAGGCCATCTTTATGTAGAGGTGTTTTTTTTTTTTTTTTTTTTTTCGGATCCTCCGTTCTTTACCATAAGGTGCCATGCTGAACTTCCGCTGACCAGTATGAGAGAACGACAACGCCAAATTTAACACACCTGCTTCCCATTCAAATCTGAGACCTTGTAACGCTAACAATTCACAGTGAACAGGGGAGGGAAAAAGGCTTATTGGGCCCAATTTGGTCTTTTCACTTGGGGGTGTACTCAATTTTGTTGCCAACAGTTTACACATTAATGGCTGTGTATCATTTTGAGGGGACAGCAAATTGACACTGCTGTACACCCACTATGTTGCATTGTAGCAGTATACTTTCTACAGTGTTGTCACATCAGAATTTGAGGGGTGTATTCTGTGATGCTGTATATAGGAAGCGCACAAGATGTGGTGGTCTGTGTATTCAATATTTTTATAAATAAAGCCCAAAGTGTATAACTCTTAAGTGCACATCGGTATATAAAATGCCCTGTTTGTGGTGGGACGTCGCACTTAAAGTGCTTATGGCACAAGAAGAAAAGAATGGACACTTTGATTAACTTTTCCTGATTATTATGGCTATGTATTTTTTGTTTTTTAAATGGAAATATAATTTGTGGTCTAATATATAGGCGTTTGTTTTTGCACATAGTACCGCTTGGCACTATAACGATTTTAAGAACTTGATGTACTGTCCCTGTTTAATATGTGCTTTTGGCATATGACTAGAGGAGCATGTTACTTAATGGAAGTCCATAACAAATCATATTTTGTGTCTGTTCAGATCTTGGAGGCTTCTGATTTTTATTTATTTTTTTTTCTTATCGATTTACAGGGTTGAACATTCAAAAAGATCTACTAAGTGTGGCTTTCTCTTGCTCACAAAAAGCACGGATGAGCTGACCATGGAAGAGCTGCTTCGGCTGGAGGTTTTTCGGATTAGAACTTTTTATGTAAGACTTTTGAGGTTTTCTACAGTACATCAAAGAATTGATGCACAATTTTTTAGGATTGACATATACACCAATTCACACTGACACAATTGTGTCAATTTTGACTGTAGGACTTGTAGCGCTACCCCCTCAGGAGCCGCTGGTTTGTTGTTGGGATCGGCATATTAAGTTACCTCAGTGTTGTCTAGGGGTGTATTTGATGAGTAGAGTAGTGAGCGAATGTCCAGACAATAAAGGTTTTCCAATGCTTTATTTCCAGGCCAACATCAAATGGGAAGAAAAGGTTGATACTGCAAAGTTCTCCCTTCTGCTTCATCAGGCCTGGATATGAACCGAGAAATCCTGCTCTCAGTAATATCAATTGCAGTTCGTTGCCAGAGTGGGTGAAGTGCCCCCGGACAGACTCCTGTCACGAGCCTGGCAGCCGAAGTGTCACTTTAGATTGCTGGGAGGAACAGGCCTCTCACACAGACCCGGCTCTAGGGCCTCTGCCACAGGCCTATTACTTTAAATGAGCTAAATGGACGAATTGAGCAAATTCTCCCAGTAGATTTTAAGCATAGGTCACCGGATGACAGCAAAGCGTACCTGTCAGCATTCCGGTCACCAGATCCCCGAAGGTTCGTTCAAGCTCTGTTTATAACCTGCCCCCAGGTTCTCTTCAAGTCGACCCCCCCCCCCCCCTAACGAACGGCTCCCAGCCCGGGATCTTGTCAGTAAAGCAGGGGACCCAGCAAGTCACTGGGGCTCCTCTCGGCAATATAGAGCTCCACGTAGCATTTGACCCCGGCCTGGAAGGCCATCGCCGGGGTCCGTTGGATGCGCGCACCCTAAAGGTGGATGCCACACCTGGAACCCACGGGAAGAACCAATAAAGATGGCGTCTGCCACATATATACCCCTCCCCAGCATGCTCCGCAAGGGAAAACTCCTCTAATTGGCTGCTGGGGAAAAGTGGCTCTGCCAGAACCCCTCTAGCGCCACCTGTCGCCCAGGGGTGGAAATGACACCCCTGGAGCGCAGGCTGACCTACAGGATATTTCTGGAATGACAGCAGCCCAAATTGTGAATGGGAGCAAAAATAACTCTCCTATTCCCCACTAACTTTAGCGTAGTGCCCATACTGAAAGTAAGGGGGCGCTACAGACTTTTGTAGTGAGAACTGTTATGGCTTTCTTTTGTATTGAAAAAAGTTTATTGGCACAGGTAGCATGTGCTACTTATTTGCAAACTTCATGGCAACTGGTTTGATGGGTAGAGGTCTCATTGCCATCATTCTTGGTAAGCATGGGCTGTATATGGCCAGTCTTGAGGTTCATACTGTTGAGCCAACTGTTCATAATGCACTGCTTGGTGTCATGGGTGTATCTATCCATTCTTGGATCCAAGAATCATCCACTATTCCACTCACACCAGCTGACCATAATGTGAACTTTAACCAAAGCTTATTTAGTTTTTTTGATGGGCCAGAACCACTAAAGAGGTGTGTGTGTGTGTGTGTGTGTGTGTGTGTGTGTGTGTGTGTGTGTGTGTGTGTGTGTGTGTGTGTGTGTGTGTGTGTGTGTGTGTGTGTGTGTGTGTGTGTGTGTGTGTGTGTGTGTGTGTGTGTGTGTGTGTGTGTGTGTGTGTGTGTGTGTGTGTGTGTGTGTGTGTGTGTGTGTGTGTGTGTGTGTGTGTGTGTGTGTGTGTGTGTGTGTGTGTGTGTGTGTGTGTGTGTGTGTGTGTGTTGCCATGCCATTGTCTCTCTAATGGATCCAGTTGGGTGGTACGAGTTGGGACACTAGCAAGTGGGCGTTTTTGAGGGAAGCAAGCCAGCTTGAGATTCAATTTGAAGACCTCAAACAAGGTTTTTTGGCATTGGTGTCAAAGCAAAATACCTGTATCGGACTGAAAATGATTAGGGGTAAAAATGTCTGTAAATATGTGATTGGGATCCTAAAGATTGAATACATCGGTGAATCCTTAATAATCCTTAATACCTAAATCTAGCTGGTCAATTTTATCCATACTGGCAGTGTGTGCTTTCATGCACATGTTGGTATAATAACCATCTATGAATACAAAGTGAGTGTAAAATTACTTTTCCTGATGTATGTAGAATGCCATTGCTGATTTCTGGCCTCAACACTTTGAAGCTGCAGGCCCTAAATGAGTGTTGGAATGCCTTCTCTATACTTGTTCCAAGTCAGACCTGGATGGCACAGTCAAGGGATCAGCATGAGTCTACCAACTAACCCTCTTAAAGGAGGAGTCACCTATACTTTTCTTCTGGAGGCACTTTAAAATCAAAACCAAAGATTTGTAGAATATTTAAACTTCCATGTGTGCTTGCTGGGGTGTTTTTTTATTTATTTTTTTCCCCTCAGATGCTCCCCTTGATGCCCCCCTGATCAGCACAAGGGGACCAGGTGGAAACTGGAGGGCACAATACTGGGATCTATAGTGATTTTCTTATGCAGAGTAGCTCAGGGAAGCTGCTAAATCGTATGCGTGGCTTCCCAATTGCCTTCCTCTCCAGTCTCTCACAAGTGATGTCACACACAGGCATCTGGGATGCACATGAGGGGGGCAGCTAGGTTCAGCGCATGACAGTGCAAGGGGTGTGGTGGTTTGGTCCCCCCCCCCCAACTTTGGGATACAATACACTGTTCATCTGCTTGTGATGAGAAGTAGATTGTGGTGGAAACCTAGGGTTCTTTGGAACCCTGGTTGAGAAACACTGCTCTGGAGCATACTCCAGCAATTTTTAACATTGTTGCTACTGTAGTTGAGGGTGCTACATGTTATGTATTGCATTGCTCTACCCTTCTGCTGAAATATCTAATAAAGTTGTTAAGCTGGTTCTTGAATGATCAAATGTCTGCTAGGTGGATGTATGTTGAGTTTTGGTGGTAAAGGGAAATTAACGTGAACCTCTTTACCCATGCAGGATCATCAGGGTCACTTAACTGCTTTCCTGGCCATCTTTTTGCTCACCCATCCATGTTCCATTCTTTGGAGCAAAAGGACATTGTAGTCACGATCTGAGGATTACACCGGAACAGAGTTGCAGGCTCCCCATACACAGAAGTACAGGGTATTTACTTTTGCTCACAGGAGCTTATTGGAGCAGTAGGGCAACAAAGGAGTTGCCAAAATGAGCAAATCTGTTGCTTTGCCTTGTCTTGGCAAAGTACAGGTCGACCTTAAGGCTGCTTGAGTTGCAGTGAGTCAACGCTGCTCCCCAACAGGTAACAAATTGGACAGGAATTGTGGGGTTGGGTTCCGCTTGTTTCATGCGGGGAAGAGTGGTGATTGAATGCAATGTGCTTGGCATTAAAGCAGAACTAAATTTCATCTGAGCACCACAAACCAAAAAACACTATTTTGATTTTTTATTCACAGCAAATGTGACTGTCCATGTCTCAAAGCAATTCTTCCCAAGAAATTGCTTTGAAAAATGCCCCCTAGTATTTCTGGGCCATGACATCTTGAGTAGGAGCAAATTTATGTAGCCTTTACTTCTGTAATCAATCTGCCCTTGGCTCAGGAATGCAGGAAGGAGGTTGTGCTTGGCTTAAAGCCCCTCCTGAAGACCTCTGGGATGGCATTTATCTAGGCGGGAAACCTGGAAGTTGCTGGAGAAATATAAAGTTTAAAACTGATATGCTTTACTATCTATTTACTAATGCTAGATGTGTAAGGGTGAAGTTCCACTTAAAAGGGTTGTAAAGTTAACCCTCCCCTAAATAGCTTCCTTTACCTTAGTGCAGTCCTCCTTCACTTACCTCATCCTTCGATTTTATTTTTTTGCTTTTAAATGGTCTTTCTTAGAAATCCTCACTTCCGGTTCTTCTGTCCCAACTCCACACAGTAATGCAAGGCTTTCTCCCTGGTGTGGAGTGTCTTGCTCGCCCCCTCGAGGATGGATGGGGCGTGCAGGAGAGTCGGGACGCCCACTAACACGCAGCTCCTTTCTATCTGCAGCGTAAAGTGCAGCCTGACTCTCCTGCTCGCCCCCTCCCCCAAGGGAGGGGGCGAGCATGACACTCCACACCAGGGAGAGCCTTGCATTACTGTGTGTAGTTACAGGCAGAAGAACAGGAAGTGATGATCTCTCCGAAGAAATAAGGACATTTAAAAGCAAAATTAAAGGATGAGGTAAGTAAAGGAAGGCTTTTTTTTTTTTTTTTTTTTTTTAACAACCCCTTTTTTAAGTCGCTCCAAAATCTAATTTGCAGAGTATGAACATGGCCATACTGCATCAGCACTGAAATCCTGTTCTTACACTCTTGCTGAACACACTTTTTAGTTTTTGGAAACGTGGTCATTAATACCAGACAAAGATATTTAATCTTTGAGGCTGTGGTGTGGGTTTTTTTTTCTTTAAATAATTTTATGTAATTTTTTATTTTATTTATTTTCTTGCAGCGCAAGTTTGCCAGTGTTGTTGCTCAATACCTAGATGAAGAGATGACTGCCACCACTAGACGCCTGGTGGAATACTTTGCTAATCAACATAACTGCCCACTAGAGCTGGATCTTCTACTTTAACAATGTTTTGGCATTTTCCACTATATTGTATGTTTTAACAGTAACTTATTGAAGTGTTTTTTTCTGTTTTGTAAATTGTTCATACTGGAGAGGATGGTGTTTTAAATGTAGTTTTTTTACTTCTGATCCCCTGACCAGATTATAAATGGTTCATGTTAATAAACACGTTCCCCCATCTTTTTGCTTTGCGTTTTTCAAAGAATTAAACAAAAAAAAAAATCTCCTTACTGGTACAAACATGGAGTCAGAAAGTAAATGGAAATGTGTCCCATAATGTAAATTGGACTTGCAACAGCCTGGTTGACGGTTGAACCTGTTTACATGCAAAGTTTGCAAACTGGTATTCATGTCTGTCTTCAAATTTAGTGTTGGTGGAATGTGATCAAACGTTCCTAGACATTGTCGCCAAACACCCAGCATGCACTATTGAGACGCATTAAATGGTCTCCAGCTTCCGTGGAACAAAGTTCCAGCACATGAATTTACTGATGTTTAAACTCCATCTTAACCACTTCCACTGAGTTGACATTATGATGTTGGGGACTTGAAGTAGATAATAGGGATGGGCTATCTGTTCGAGTCAAACATGAGTTCGACTCGCACATCGGCTGTTCGATCGTTCGAAGATCGAACATTATAGGTCATTTGCACCAAATTTGAGTGTCGCAGCCCATAATGCACTGGGTCATCGCAATGCATTGCTGGCTGATTGGCCAAGCATGCATTTTGATGCATGCTTTGTCCAATCACAGCGCCGTCAGCGAGGAGAGCCATAATTGGCCAAAGGCAGGGTGCCTTTGGCCAATTATGGCTCAGGGTGGTTAAGTCCATGCCCCACACTATAAAAGGCTGCCTGCACATCAGAGCCGTGTGTAGTGTGTTGGTGGCGTTTTGAGAGAGACATTTTACTTTGAAGCTAACTGAATTGCATATAGAGATGAGAAAAATTGTGTAAAACTGCGCTAATGTAAACAAGACCATAAATACGGATGTGTAAACATTGCTGTGATGCAAATGTAAATCTGCGATTCGCTGCGTAAATATAAACAGGTATGGAAAAGAATCGTGCTAAAACCTCAAACAATTTCATATACAAATCAGTGAAGATAAATAATCTGACAAATAATATGACAAATCACAAAAAATGAACAGTCCTCATGTGTTAGTGGGGAAAAAAAGAAGAACCATTGTTTACAAAAAAAAAAATCCATAAGTCATGTGATATAGTAAAAAAAATTATAGTGACCAAGCTAGTCCTCATAAGTAAAAAGCTGGATTACTTCAAAAAGTGGGCTTGTGGATCAAACAATCAAAGTAAAAAAAATATATCGGTGACCAAAAAAGGAATAACAAATCCTCCTCCACCCATGTGAGAGTCCTAAATGGTGTAGTCATTTATGATATCGATGATGGGTGACAATCCAACCAATAGAAGCCTCCACCGATAGAGCACACAGATCTGCTTACCAGATCCTGATGGTCCCCTAATTACAGGGGACCCCAGGTCGCATATGTAAAAACAAACTGCTGGGCTTGACAGGATACAGACAGCCTGGTATAGGTAATTTCCTCATTCCAATCATCCAATGATGGTAACCACATTTGCATGAAAAGAAACAAGATGCCTCGATCGTGTAAAACCCTTGAAACAAGGAAAAGATGGTGTTAAATGGGTGAATTCCAGCCTCTTGGAGAGGTTGCAGTGTTGTGGCACCAGTGCTTATCACATTTTTTTTTCTGCCCCTGTTTAACAGGGGTGTGTAACTACAATTTTTAATCTACTATTTCACAGCAGGGCCTGTTCCAGCGCCCACCAAGAGTAACTGTAAGGGCTTACAGTGTTTTGGCACCACCATCAAAGGCCCAATTTTTCTGCCCCTGTTAAACAGCGGCATGTAATTACAATTCTTGATATAATATTTCACAGCAGGGCCCATTCCTCCGCCCACAGAGTAACTGTGAGGACAGTGTTCTGGTAACACCAACACCTAAGGCCCAATTTTCTGTAGAGTATATAGGGCAGACCGTATAGTGTGTGTATGTATATATAGGCGGTCCCCCTACTTTCAAACATCTGACTTACAAATGACTCCTACAGTTACTGTTTCAGGGTTGGGGTTGTCTTCCGAGGAGGAGTGTTCAGGCCATGGGACCTCTTCCTCAGCGGTCACCGCTCCGGTGATCTAATCCCCCCGATACTCACGGGGAGACTCAGCTGGTGGTTCCACTCGGAACAAATACTCTCTGCATCTTTTTCACCGAGCAAATGGCAGAATCCCAACAGCGAGGACAGGACAGTCTGAGGGCCTCTACACTACCACTGGAGAACAGGACAAGCTTCCCTTGGGTCCTCATTCGGATTTCCGGTATCGGTCAAGGGGACTCCGGTGGCATCAGGTTGGCTCCTGGTACAGACATCGGGGGTCTCAGCCTTTCAAACGGCGTCGGTGGCACAGACATGGTTGCACGACTCTCTCTCATGGGCGAGCAATTACTCTGTCCCTTGGCGCAAAACTCGTCCCACGCAGGGGTGGGTGACTCCTTCCACCTGAGCTCTTTTTCTCGTTTGTTGCAGGCACACGTGGCTCCGCTGCACGTGCGCCCAAACTCCAATGGTGAGATCAACTTCTTCCTCACCAGCACAGTCCAACACCATGACAATTCCCTGAAATAATGGCAGAATAAAACTTCTCAATTTGGTTGTGTGAGGTAACAGCCTATCCCGGATGAGCCCCCACATGCAGCACTACCCCCGGAGGAGCTGCTGGTTTGTTTTGTGTGGCACATTTACCTCGTGGCTCTCCGAATTCCTAGGGATGAATGGTGCATATAGCAGAAGTAAAGGAATGTCCACAACAGGTGTCTTTTGCTGTGCTCTTTATTACCCAGCCCGGTAAAAACCTGTGGTGAAGAAGGAGAATAGCAAATTCAGGTGTAGTAATAGGGAAACGGTCCTGCTCCTGTAACACTTCTTTGCGCCACTCCTGCCTGATTGGGAATAGCGTACCCGGACAGGCCTCTCACTGACCTGGCAGACAGAGTATCGCTCGAACCTTTGAGGAAAAGTCTCTGCCACAGATCCTTCTAGAATGGATTCAGTGAGAAACCTCTGCCACAGGCCCTCCTGATTGTAGTTACGGAACCTCCTTAGTAGAATTATGCCTGGATCTCCTAATTCCTTTCAGGTACCAACTGACAGGTGACCAGCCTCCCAGTGTCCGGATACCTCGATCCCTGGTCGAGACCCTATTGGATCGCCAGCCTCTCATTGGTGGGGAGTCCATCTGAGGAGAGCCAAACAGCTATACCGTTTGGGATCTTCACGATTGGGAACCCAGCCGACCACTGGGCTCCCTGCCACAACTCAAATGTTCCGGACCCATATGGTCCCGGAACCAGGAACTCCGCGTGGCATGCACGCCCCGGCCAGGTAGGCCATAACGCCGGGGGCCGTGGTGCAGACTCCCTAAAGGTGGATGCCGCACTTGAAGAAGAAGAACCCAGAACAATGGTGTCTGCCCCACAAACACCCTTCCCCAGCATGCACAGCGAGGCTCAACCCTCCTGATTGGCTGCTGTGGAAGAGCATCCAAACCTCGACTCCACTGCTGCCACCTACTGCCCTGGGGTGGGAAGAACACCCCAGCACAACAGAATGAGCCCACAGCACAGGCAAGCTGAGACAGAGACCCAATTTGAACCTTTTAACCAGATCAGAGTTTAACTACACTCTGATCTCTTTCTAAATTTAAATAGCACCGGTATTTTGAAGTAACCAGGCGCTACACCTTCTTTTGTTTTTTCTTAAAAATTGCTGTGCAATTTCTGTGACAAATTGTAATGACCACCACTTTATTCCCTAGGGTCTCTGCTAAAATATGTTTGGGGGTTCTGAGTTATTTTGTAGCAAAATATTTTTTTACATGTAGATGAGATGCCAGAGTGGCAAGTGGTATTCTGAGTAAAATGTTCATAAACACTCATTCCGTTAGGTGTTGCAATATACTGTATGTGTAAAACACTTGTATTACATCTAAATTGCTGCACTCAAAACATTTTCTTTGTTTTACGGCTCTGTATCCTCACTGTATTACTTCATCTCTATACTCAGATCAGTAAAGTGTTTTTTTTTTCTTTTTGCTAGAGGCTTAAAGCTCCACCTGCTATGGTTTAATTGTATATCATATCAAGTAGAGAATCTGTTTTCTGGTTTATGTTGCCCAACAGACACCTATTGTAACTGGACAATAAAATGTAGGAATATCTAAACTAGCTTTTCAATTGTGCAAATGTGTTAGAAGCACAGACTATGCATAGCTGCAGTTAATGGTCAGTATTCAGTTTAATTGCATTGAGTTTCCAGGCACCGTTCCCAATATTGGTTTTATCCATGAGAATTGCAGACCCCCTTTTTCAGTTCATCTAAAGGCTGGTCTACAGCTGGGTCTGGGCAGTGCTGGAGAGCCATCAGCAATCTGCTCTATTTAGTGCAGATTTGGCTGACCTTTTATAGAGACTTTGTTGCTATCTTGGATCAGTGCACCCGCTGTAAATATAAGCTCTAGATATGTAGGTTGATGCAAAGGAATAACAAGTGTCTAAAATATATATATATATATGTATGTGTGTGTGTATATATATGTATGTGTATATGTATGTATGTGTATATATATATATATATATATATATATATATATATATATATATATATATATACATTTCTCTCTATTACACACAGCATCTGTGTTTGTTCATCCTTATTGGCCAGAAACTTTTGTATGCTTTCTGGGTAGAAGCACCTAATTGTTGTGGTACTTGGTGAAAGATGCTGGTGTGGGGAACACTGGTAGAAACTGCAACTTTTGAGTCACGCGGCTCATACTGGTTCAGCAAAGTAAGTTTAACCACTAGAGAGCCGCGCTATAGACAAAAGACGTCCACAGCGCGGCTCTCAACTGCCAGGTGGACGTCCCTGGACGTCCTTTTATGTGCATTCCCCGCGCGCGCTGCTGGGGGTGCGCAGCGGGGAAACACTGTGCCCGACGCAGCGCAGAGATGCTGATGCGCGTGCCTGGCGGCCGCGATGTCCGCCAGGTACCCGCGATCATCGGTGACAGCAGGGACCTGGAGCTCTGTGTGTAAACACAGAGCTCCACGTCCTGTCAGGGAGAGAGGAGACCGATCGGTGTCCCTTGTACATAGGGACACAGCATCGGTCACCTCCCCCAGTCAGTCCCCCTCCATACACAGTTAGAACACACCCAGGGAATACATTTAACCCCTTCCTCACCCCCTAGTGTTAACCCCTTCCCTGCCAGTCACATTTATACAGTAATTAGTGCATTTTTATAGCACTAATCGCTGTATAATGTCAATGGTCCCAAAATTGTGTCAAAAGTGTCCGATATGTCCGCCGCAATATCGCAGGCCTGACAAAAAAATCGCAGATCGCCGCCATTACTAGTAAAAAATAAAAAATAAATCATAAATCTATCCCCTATTTTGTAGGCGCTATAACTTTTGCGCAAACCAATCAATATACGCTTATTGTGATTTTTTTAAACAAAAATATGTAGAAGAATACGTATCGGCCTAAACCGAGGAAAAAATATATATAAAAAAAAAAATTGGGATGTTATTATAACAAAAAGTAAAAAATATTGTGTTTTTTTTCAAAATGTTCTGTCTTTTTTTGTTTATAGCGCAAAAAATAAAAATCGCAGAGATGATCAAATACCACCAAAAGAAAGCTCTATTTGTGGAAAAAAAAAAGATAAAAATATAATTTGGGTACAGTGTTTTATGACCGCGCAATTGTCATTCAAAATGCGTTTGCGCTGAAAGCTAAAAATAGGTCTGGGCACGAAGGGGGTTTAAGTGCCCAGTAATGAAGTGGTTAAATAGGCCTGGCTTTACTGCCACAGGACCAGTAGCTGTTGAGCAATGGAAGCCTCCATCATTGCCTTCTCACATTGGTGATGACCCTGAGAAAATATACTTTATAAAAGAAACATAAATATGTCACATTTGTAACTTTACGGTTAGAAGCCACTGAGATGAGGGATGCTGGATTAACCCATAGAAACATGCAGATCTTTGTTGGCTGTAGCCTATACTTTCGCCACTAGAGGGCTCCCTGCTACAGTAATTGTATGAAGATGCCTAAAAGATTACTTTGTTTTTTGAAGCTTAGTGCTTATTTGTAAGGGCATATGTTATGTGCAGCCTTTCAAACCTGGAAGGCTAACTTTGAGCTATAACAATTATTTGCCACAATGACTCTTTTTAAGCGATGTTTCAATGGAGCTAAAGTTTGATACAGAATGTACAGTGATGAAATCCTAACCAAATTGTGGTTTGATGGTAATCTGATAAAATCGAGATTTTTTTTTTTATTATTATTATTATTATATATAATCTGTTTTTGACAGATTTTGCAGGAATGAATGGAACATGAGAGTGCAATATTGGGTTGAAAAAATGCTCTAATACCTGATTGTGTTGTATGAAGCAACTAATCGGTTTTAGAGAGAATTTTTATATATAAAGTGGACCTTAAAGCATATGTTAACCCAACCTAACCTTTTTAAAGCATGTTATATGACATAGTGCTTGTGCTGTGTCATTTGGAACCGTATAATACAAAAAAACCCTGGCTGATCGTGTCCGTTTCTCCTGTCTGTAAACTGACCATGCTAATTAAGGCTGCAGAGCCCTAACCGCATGGTCAGTTTACGTGCCTCCGTCACCCACAGCACTGCGGTCTCCTCTCTGCTCTTGTGTCCTTCCCCCTCCCTGACTGTCAGCTCCTGTGTCAGGGCCTGCCCCCACTCCTTCCTGCTGCAATAACCTGTCTTGTGTTATCTGCTTGGTCTCCTAAGGATGTATGTATTAAAAACAAAAAAAAGTCATATATCTCTTATTTGTGAGCACTGCTCAGTGGTCACATGATGCATCTCTCCTTGTATGACAGATGCAGTGGGAGGAGCTGAGACCCCCCCCCCCCCCACTGCCATTCGTGTAGAGGGGAGGAGAGAGCCAGCATGTCACATGACTGTTGATCAGCCCTCGAGGTATATCTTTTTCTATATATATATATATATATATATATATATATATATATATATATATATACAGTACAGACCAAACGTTTGGACACACCTTCTCATTCAAAGAGTTTTCTTTATTTTCATGACTATGAAAATTGTAGATTCACACTGAAGGCATCAAAACTATGAATTAACACATGTGGAATTATACATAACAAAAAAGTGTGCAACAACTGAAAATATATTTCATATTCTAGGATCTTCAAAGTTGCCACCTTTTGCTTTGATTACTGCTTGGCACACTCTTGGCATTCTCTTGATGAGCTTCAAGAGGTAGTCACCTGGCGCAGCACCCCATCACTCTCCTTCTTGGTCAAATAGCCCTTACACAGCCTGGAGGTGTGTTTGGGGTCATTGTCCTGATAAAAAATAAATGATGGTCCAACTAAACGCAAACCGGATGGAATAGCATGCCGCTGCAAGATGCTGTGGTAGCCATGCTGGTTCAGTATGCCTTCAATTTTGAATAAATCCCCAACAGTGTCACCAGCAAAGCACCCCCACATCATCACACCTCCTCCTCCATGCTTCACGGTGGGAACCAGGCATGTAGAGTCCATCCGTTCACCTTTTCTGCGTCGCACAAAGACACGGGGGTTGGAACCAAAGATCTCAAGTTTGGACTCATCAGACCAAAGCACAGATTTCCACTGGTCTAGTGTCCATTCCTTGTGTTCTTTAGCCCAAAAAAGTCTCTTCTGCTTGTTGCCTTTCTTTAGCAGTGGTTTCCTAGCAGATATTCTACCATGAAGGCCTGATTCACACAGTCTCCTCTTAACAGTTCTAGAGATGTGTCTGCTGCAAAAGGTGGCTACTTTAAAGAACCTAGAATATGAAATATATTTTCAGTTGTTTCACACTTTTTTGTTATGTATAATTCCACATGTGTTAATTCATAGTTTTGAAGCCTTCAGTGTGAATCTACAATTTTCATAGTCATGAAAATAAAGAAAACTCTTTGAATGAGAAGGTGTGTCCAAACTTTTGGTCTGTACTGTATATATATATATATATAACACATACACACGGGTACATATCCTTATGGGTTTTATTAAAAAAAAAACCTGTATATATCTTTTTATTTGTGAGTACTGATCCAGAGTCATGTGACATGCTGGCTTTCTCCTCCCCTCCAGACTGGTGTCAGTGGGGGGAATAGCTGCCTCGCCCACTGCATCTGTCAGCTAGCGGAGATGTGGCACGTCATGTGACCGCTGTGGTCACAAATAAGGTGTATTAAAAAAAAGACAGTATATAACACATACACACAGGGACATATCCTTAGGAGACCAAGCAGATTACATAAGTAAGATGTTGGTTAACAACCCCTTAAAAAAAGGCTGTTTTTTTTTTTTTTTAATGCATAAATATCCCGCTTTATCCCTGTACCGCTCACTGTAGAATTTATGCAATGCTGAAGCTGACTGTCACCCCTGCCCAACCAATGAAAGTGGTTGCCAGGGAGCGCTGGGATGCCATTTTGCTAGATTCAAGGTAAGTATTGTGGCTTTGTGTAACTAAAAGGAAGGTTTCATCAACCCCCCTGGCTTGTATACCATTTTTGGGCAATTTTGTAAACAAGTAGTAAAACATTTCCTGCTAGAGGGCGGTGGCTCTTTTCCAGATCACGTACTTTGTACGTGATCTGATCTGACACTTCCGGATGTGGGGTGCGCGCCACCCGTGACCCGCTCCCGCTGTGATTTTACACAGCGGGAGTCCAGCAGCGGGTACTGCAGACTCAATGTATGCTGGCACCCACTGATTACACAGGGCACAGGCAGAACGACAATCTGCCTATGTAAACAAAGCAGATTGTCATTCTGTCAGAAGGGAAGGCATGGATCCTGTGTTTCTGCTAACACAGAGCTTTGCCTTCCCCTAGTCATAGCACCTCCCCACAGTGAGTAAGCACAACCCAGGCACACAGTTAACCATTTGATCGCCCTGATGCTAACCCCTTCCCTGCCAGTGTCATTAGTACAATCACAGTGCATAATATTTAGCACTGATCACTGTATTAGTGTCACCGGTCCCCAAAAAGTGTCAAAAATGTCAGTTAGGTGTCCAATTTGTCCGCCGCAATATCACAGTCTGGCTATAAGTCTCAGATCGCCATCATTACTGGTAAAAAAATATACCATAATTTGTAGACGCTATAACTTTTGTGCAAACCAATCAATATATGTTCATTGGGATTTATTTATTTTTTTACCAAAAATATGTAGCAGAATACATATTGGCCTAAACTGGTGAAGGAATTCGATTTTTTAATATTTTTTTATGGGATGTGTTTTGTAGCAGAAAGTAACAAATATTGGTTTATTTTCAAAATTGTCGCTCTTTTTTTTTCATAGCACAAAAAGTAAAAACCACAGAGGTCATTAAAAACCACCAAAAAAATGCTCTATTTGTGGAGAAAAATATATAATTTGGGTACAGTGGAGCACGACTGCGTAATTCTCAGTTCAAGTAATGCAGTGCTGTATTGCAAAATATGGCCTGTTCATAAAGGGGGTAAAACCTTATGGAGGTCAAGTGGTAAAGGGTAAGTTCACCTTTTCACAAAAAAATGGTTTCCTCTGTGATCACTATGACAGCGAGTTGTAGTGACCACATAACTAAGCTGTCATAGGGGGGCCTAATACACAGAAAGGCATTTTGACAGAAGCAGCAAGCAGGCTGTAGCTGTTAAAGTGCGAAAATGTGAAGAAAATATTTAAAAAATATATAAAAATACATGCAGGTCAATTCACACTAGATGGGTTGCAACCTTGGCCAAAGCAATCCCAATACATAGGCAAAGCAAAAAAACCTTGTTCACTATCATGGTAAGTCACACCACACACAGCAGTAGTGAGCACTGCAGCCAAAAAGATCTGAATAAAGGCCCGGTTCACACTTTGCGAACTCTGCGAATCCACTGCGGGTTCCCGCATCGCACCCGACTCGAACTGCTGGGGAGTGTCATTATATGTTAACGACACCTCAATTTCAGCTTGCGTATCGCACTGTGAACTGACAGTTTGGACATGAATTGGATTGCATTGTGTGATTCTGGTCCGAACAGAAAAAAGGGTCCTGTGCGTGTTGGGACCGAATGCGGTGCAATATCTGCCATACTATCTGTATGGCTGAAATCGCATCGCACAAGTGTGAACTGGGCCAAAATCTCACTTTGGGACATTACTTTAAAAAAAGTACATGAGCTTCTTTTTTGGCAGATTACAGGCATTTTATTGCTTTTACATTGGGGACCTTTTAACCGTAAAAAAACGTCTGTACAAAAACGCTGCAAAAAACAACTACAAAAAAAGCAACGCCTAGATGTGAATGGAGACTAAGTCAA
Source organism: Rana temporaria (assembly GCF_905171775.1). Lineage (NCBI taxonomy): Eukaryota > Metazoa > Chordata > Amphibia > Anura > Ranidae > Rana > Rana temporaria. The sequence goes on along the minus strand of NC_053490.1, from coordinate 112,366,354 downwards.
AGGGGTTGTAAACCCTTGTTTTTTTCACCTTAATGCATCCTATGCATTAAGGTGAAAAAACACCTTGCCGTGTCCCCCCCCCCCCGTTTAACTTACCTGAGCCCCGAATTTCCGTGGGCGCAATCCCACGTTGTTCTCTCCACGGCTTCTCGGCTCTTCATTGGATAGATTGATAGAAGCGCAGCCATTGGCTCCCGCTGCTGTCAATCAAATCCAATGACGCGAGCGCCAGGGGCAGCGCCAAGTCATACACACGGCGGCTATGTACGTCGACTGTATGACACAGGAGCGCGCCCGCAAGGTTACCCCCTCGGGAGAGAGCTTCACACATGGGGTTATCTATTGCAAGGAGGAGCCAAGACAGCCACCGTGGGACCCCAGAACAGGAGGATCAGGGGGCCACTCTGTGTAAAACGAACCGCACAGTGGAGGTAAGTATGATATGTTTGTTCTTTTAAAAAAAAAATCGAAGCTTTAATATTACTTTTAGACCCCGTTCACACTGAAGCGTTTTTAAAAATAGCGCTCATAAAACGCTCTCCATGCATCTCAATGGACCTTTCACACTGAGTCCTGCAAGCGACATCTTTGGAGCAGTTTTTGGGCGCTGAAAAAAACGCTCCAAAAACACCCCTCTCCATTGAAATGAATTGAAAGCGCTGTAAAACCGCCTTACCCTTTCACACTGAGGCACTGCAAAAACGCCCTAAAACGTTAGGGTCTTAGCGGTGCTTTACCAGCGTTTTTCGGGCACTGGCAGTGTGAAAGGGCTCTGAATGCACTCTGGCTTTCTTATTGGGATTGCAGACGAGGCTTCTTTCAGGCGCTTTACAGGCTTTTTTTTAACGCCAAAGCGCCTGAAAACGCTTAACTAGCGCCCGAAAAACGGGCCTAACTGAAGATGACTGACGAAAATCAGTTTGAATTTTCATTAAAGGAACACTAAAGGTACAATTTTTTTTTTTTTAAATAACAAACATGTTATACTTAGCTCCACTGTGCAGCTCGTTTTTCACAGAGTGACCCGGATCCGTGTCTTCTGGGGTCCCTCGGCGGCTGTCTCGGCTCCCCCTCGCATGGTGGAAAGCTTTTGCGAGCGCGCTCCCGTGATACAGCAGCGGCCATAGCCGCCGACTGTATCACTCGGCCCCGCCCCCCGGCGTGCCGCGTCATCCGCTGTGATTGACAGCAGCGCCAGCCAATGGCTGCGCTGCTATCAATCCGCCCAGCCTAGCCAATCAACGGCCAGGCTGGGAACCGAGCAACATGACAAGCACGCGCCCGGGACTTTCGAACGGTCAGGTAAGTAAAACGGGGGCTCGGGGGGGGCGGGGCGGTGCTGTCAGATTTTTTTTTACCTTAATGCATAGGATGCATTAGGATGCATTAAGGTAAAAAAACGTTTACCTTTACAACCCCTTTAAGTCAACTAAAATCTCCAGTGCGTTTTAGTAGACTAAAATCGAATGGGTTTAGTTAAATTGTATTACCTTTTAAGCATTTATTTTCACTCTTTCTTTTTTACTTTTTGTCAGCTTATAATAGAAATGTTTGAGCGAATAATTTATTAATTTTTTTTACTAAGAAATAAAAAATAAAAAATAAATCAATAAAATCAATAAATAAATAAATAAATAAATAAAATCAGTGTCCCAATTATTCAGGCAGGCAAAGTAGTGATGGAGTAATTGTCAAGTTAATTGATGCTGATAAACATGGGCATTATTGACATCTGGTCACAAAGGGGTTAAGAGCGTGAACAGGTCCCCATTTTTATACTGGAAAAATAAACAAAAAATTGACAAAATAATCTCTGTAAATGGCATAAGAGCCATTGAAAGCCCCCCCCCCCCCTTAAAAAAAAAGCTTATTGAGAAACCGTTAACGGAAGAATAAGCAACGAGCGCCTGGACAGTCATTAAAGGGTGTGGAGATGTTATATAAAAATGAAATGAACTTCTGGCATTTGAAGTTTTCAGTGCCCTGAACCTAGCCCCCAGTCACCTGTGCCTCTTCCCTGACAGATGGCTGAAAGCCTACCCCCCCTTCTCAAACTGTTGCAGTCAGGCCATCTGTCGTGTGTCCCGTTAGGCCTGCCGGGCTCTGTCACTGCAAGAAGAGGAGGAGAGATAGGCAAGAGCTAGAGAAACCAATGCTTTGCCCATTTTACCGTTCATTTGTGACTTTCCTATTTTCTTTATTAGGACCTCATGCAAGATTTCTTGTTTCAGCAAAAAATGAAGACACTGTGTGTAATACTATATGTAATATATATGAAGAGTTCAGCAACTCGCAGCATCCGATTAGAACTCTGATGTTACATAGTTACATAGTTAGTCAGGTTGAAAAAAGACACAAGTCCATCCAGTTCAACCAAAAAAAAAAAAAATATATATATATCGTAAATCCCATATACCCAATTCTATACCCACAGTTGATCCAGAGGAAGGCAAAAAAAAAAAACAGCAGAGCACGATCCAATCTGTTACAGCAGGGGATAAAATTCCTTCCTGATCCCCCAAGAGGCAATCGAATTTTCCCCCGGATCAACTTTACCTACAAATGTTATTACTCAGTTATATTCTGTACATTTAGGAAAGAATCCGATGTGGTTCCGTTTGTACCCTGGCACTCATGTGCTTGTACTCTAATAATGAAATGAAAATAGCTATAGTCAGCTCATTATGAGTCCTGCAATTGTAAGATCGTTGAATTGCTACAGAGAATCTTGACTTCAGTAACTGTAAAGCCTCGTACACACGATCAGACACATGATTGGAATTTCCGTCGGGATAAACTCCGACGGATTTTTCTGACGGAATTCCGTTCAAGTTGTCTTGCATACACACTGTTACACCAAATTCCGACTGTCAAGAACGTGGTGATGTACAACACTACGACTAGCCAAGAAAAATGGGGTTCGGAGCATGCGTCGACTTGATTCTGAGCATGCGTGTTTTTTTTTTCTTCGTCAGAGTTCCATACAGACGAACATGTTCTCTTTCTAAGTCCGTCGGAATTTCCGAAGGAAAAACTCAGATGGGGCACACACATGGTCGGAATATCCGATGAAAAAATTCCGTCTGACTTTTTTTATCAGAAATTCCGATCGTGTGTGATCGTGAGGATAGCACGTGCACACTACAATTCTGGCTCAACACAGTTATTTCTCTGAACCTGCAGAATGTTTAAAGGGATAAAATATCGAGAATAGTCAGTGTATTGTAGAGATGTACTACACACTGTGGCCCAAATTCACAAAGGAGATACGACGGCGTATCTCCAGATACGCCGTTGTATCTCTGAGTTGTGCCATCGTATCTATGCGCCTGATTCTTAGAATCAGTTACGCATAGATTTCTATTGGATCGTAACTGCATATTTACGCTGGCCGCTAGGGGCGTGTACGCTGATTTACGCCTAGAAATATGTAAATCAGCTAGATACGCGAATTCACGAACGTACGCCCGGCCGACGCAGTACAGATACACCGTTTACGTTAGGCTTTTCCCGGCGTGAAGTTACCCCTGCTATATGGTGGCGTACATGCGGCGTACCAATGTTAAGTATGGACGTTGTTCCCACGTCGAATTTTGAATATTTTAAGTTGTTTGCGTAAGTCGTCCGTGAATGGGGCTGGACGTAATTTACGTTCAAGTCAAAACCAATACGTCATTGCGGCGTATTTGGAGCAATGCACACTGGGATATGTCCACGGACGGCGCATGCGCCGTTTGTGAAAAACGTCAATCACGTTGGGTCATGGTTATTTTACATAACACACGCCCCCCTGTTCCAAATTTGAATTAGGCGGGCTTACGCCGGCCTATTTACGCTACACCGCCGCAACTTACGGAGCAAGTGCTTTGAGAATACAGCACTTGCCCGCCTAAGTTGCGGAGGCGTAACGTAAATCGGATACGTTACGCCCTACGAGAATCTGGCCCTATATGTTATTTATATTTTTTATTTTACTTTGCCATAAGCTTTTTTTTTTGTTTTAATTCAATAATTTTTTTTTATTGTTTTCAACAACATCATATACAAATTAGAGCATTCTACATTCAAAATACATAAGCTTTCATTACAGTATCATCCCATTGAGGATCGCACAGTCCAGATTCAAGGAAAATATGGAAAACATGGAGTACTAAGGTTCTTTATTTATATTAATATCTAAATTTGATGAAACGTATTACTGTGGAAAAGAGTCAAATTACACGAAAACTCAATAAAAAAATAAATAATAATAATAATTATTGCAGTGGTTATACTTTGATGGGCATTTGGAACAGGCTGTTGCTGTCCAGGGTCCTGAGAGTTCAGTACAAATCAGGTAATGAGCATTCAGGCATGAGGTGATTTTATTCGAAAAATCAGCAACATATCCCAGTTCCCCGCCCCCTCACCAGTGCTATGTATGTTTGTTTTTTTTGGTCCTAATTTTTTATTTTATTTTTTGGTGTTAGGTATTTTATTTTTAACAAGGGCATACATGATTTTTGCATCATTTTCTTTTTTTTCTTTTTTAGGCTTCATTTCCATGGACGTTTTTACAGCCACTTTTTTTAGCCTTTTTTTACAGCTTAAAAAGGCCTGTCCATGTTTTTTTTTTGTATTTTTTTTGTATTTTTTTTGAGCTGGAGCTCAAAAACGCAGCGGTAGCGTTTTTGCGAGTTTTTGAGCGTCTTTGAGCGTTTTTTAACGTCTGGCGTTTTTACAGCTCTAACGCTGGAGCTTCAGAACGCACTGGTCCTGTTTTTTTTTTGCAGCTTAAAAACGGCTCAGCCATCTACAGCTCAAAAATGTCATGGTGGGCATGAGGCCATAGACTAACATGGAGAGCTGTTTTTAACCACTTAAGGACCAGACCAATATGCTGCTACATGACCCAAGGGGTTTTTACAATTCGGCACTGCGTCACTTTAACAGACAATTGCGCGGTTGTGCGACGTGGCTCCCAAACAAAATTGGCGTCCTTTTTTCCCCACAAATAGAGCTTTCTTTTGGTGGTATTTGATCACCTCTGCGGTTTTTATTTTTTGCGCTATAAACAAAAATAGAGCGACAATTTTGAAAAAAAAACAATATTTTTTACTTTTTGCTATAATAAATATTCCCCAAAAACATATATAAAATTTTTTTTTCCTCAGTTTAGGCCGATACGTATTCTTCTACCTATTTTTGTTAAAAAAAATCGCAATAAGCGTTTATCGATTGGTTTGCGCTAAATTTATAGCGTTTACAAAATAGGGGATTGTTTTATTGCATTTTTATAAAAAAAAAATTCTACTAATGGCGGGGATCAGCGATTTTTTTCGTCACTGCGACATTATGGCGGACACTTCGGACAATTTTGACACATTTTTGGGACCATTGTCATTTTCACAGCAAAAAATGCATTTCAATTGCATTGTTTATTGTGAAAATGACAGTTGCAGTTTGGGAGTTAAACACAGGGGGCGCTGTAGGATTTAGTGTTCACCTAGTGTGTGTTTACAACTGTAGGGGGGTGTGGCTGTAGGACTGACGTCATCGATTGAGTCTCCCTATAAAAGGGATGACTCGATCAATGCAGCGCCACAGTGAAGCACGGGGAAGCCGTGTTTACATACGGCTCTCCCCGTTCTTCAGCTCCGGGGAGCGATCGCGACGGAGCGGCTATAAACGAATAGCCGCGCCGTCATCCCGGATCGCTCCCCGAGGGAATCCGACTGCCGCATGTAGCGGGGGGTCCCGATTGGACCCCCGACCCGCGGAAAGGCAGGGACGTACAGGTACGCCAATGTGCCTGTACGTGCCATTCTGCCAACGTATATCTACATGCGGCGGTCGGGAAGCGGTTAAGCTGCAAAAAACGCTCAGAAAAGTGGCTGTAAAAACGTCCAAAAACGTCAATGGAAATTAAGCCTTATGACGACGCCACTGGTGTTTGGGCTACATTGTAATGACATCCCGGGACAAATGTGATCCCATGAGGTGGACCTGTCAGTTTGGCAAGTTAGAGGTTTTCTTCTGCTAAGGGTAGGGGATGTCCCTCCTCTCTGGGGTCACATCTACTGGCAGACTCCGCCAGTATGGCTTCATAAATATTCTCAGTAAAAGTGAATCCTATAATGTTTTTTAATAAAACAAAATAAAGATATGCAATCTGCTCCTGCCAATCAATTTGTCATACCTTTTAAAGTAGGACATAAATAAGTATGCCTACAGGTATTCAGTAACTTTTCAGTATGCTGCCTTGTTCCTCTGCTATCTGACAGATTTTCTTGACACCAAGAACCAAATGGTGACAGGGGAGGGAGCTCCAGCACAGAGCCTGTGATTGACAGCTGCAACTCCTGTGTGCTATGTGAAGGGGAGTGTGTCAGTTCCCTCCAATTAGCTCTCACTGAGCTCTGCAAAGTGTAACTTGAGTTCTCGCCCTTGCATTCTGAAAGCTCAGACAAGCTGTACAAATTCTCTACTTTTGATAGATGTAGAGAAGAGATGGCTATAGATAAACAGGTACAACTTATGTAGGAGGATTTGTTTCATCTTTGTGCATCACTCGAGGCCAGTTACTTCACTAGGTATACACTTTAAGAAAAGGTAGACCTGGCTGCTGGAAACAGGTCTAAAGGGAAAATTTGAGGGATTGTTTTCCCTCGTATGGGCTTCCCAAGCTAAGAAATTGAAGGGTCGAGATTGGTCAAGGTCAAAAGGGGTGTGGAAGATCAAGAGACCCTAAAGTGGGCAGAGGACGGGGTCAATGACCTCTTTGGAGAGAAACATCTATCATGCAAATTCCCACCCTCCCTCCTAATTTCAGTCTTCATCACAGCTTTGTTGGCAGTTTCTACCTTGCCAGCCGTGTTTTAACACGTGTTATACGTTAATACTGTTCATATCAACTTTGGGCCAGATTCACAGAAGAAATACGCCGGAGTATCTACTGATACACCGGAGTACTTTCAAATTTGCCGCGTCGTATCTTTAGTTTGAATCCTCAAACCAAGATACGACGGCTTCTGGCTTCGATCCGTCAGGCGTACGGCTTCGTACGCCTTCGGATCGTAGGTCCAATACTTTGGCGCCCGCTGGGTGGAGTTTGCGTCGTTTTCCGCGTCGGGTATGCTAATTAGCTTTTTCCGTCGATCCACGAAGGTACGCGTAGCCGTCGCATTCTCTTACGTCGTCGCTAGTCGCTATTCGCTATTATGTGGCGTATAGATAGACTTGCCATGTTCAAGTATGGCCGTTGTTCCCGCGTCGAATTAAAAAATTTTTTTTTTTGCGTAAGTCGTCCGTGAATAGGAGAGGACGTAACTCACGTTGAAGTTAAAAAAATGACGTCGGTGCGACGTCATTTCGCGCAAAGCACGGCGGGAAATTTCAAAACGGAGCATGCGCAGTTCGATCGGCGCGGGGACGCGCTTCATTTAAATGAATCACGCCCCCTGCCTGCCCAATTTGAAATACGCGCCGAGAGATACACTACGCCGGCGTAACTTACGGCGCGAAATCTTCCTGGATTCGACTTAGAGCCAGGTAAGATACGGCGGTGTAGCGTATCTCTGATACGCTGCGCCTGTCTAAATGTACCTGAATCTGGCCCAATGTATTTATGTTTCCTTAGGAAAATGTGTATCAAAGGGGTTGTTTTTAAGTCCAATAAAGCTGTGTCCTTGCCATTCAAAAAAAAAAAATCTGTCTTGAGTATTTTTGCATGAAAATGCAGGGTTGCACAGTCTTAAAAGATGCTACAATCGTGTGTGCACCTATGTTTATCAGCAGCTATGTTATCAGTCTGCTGCACGCAGGAGTAAGCACTTCCTCAGTCTCCCTTCCACCATTGACCATTCACTTGCACTGTTGTAACATTGTAATACTGTGGCAGCTCAGAAGGTGAGAGGCAACAAGAGGGGGATGTTCCATGTGTGTACACATATCCAAGACAACTGCACCAGCATTGGAACTTACGTAGTTGTATCATTAGACAGTATCTCTGTCAATGAGTTATTGGTATCAGTAGCTAAGATAACTGGAATACTATTATTTTTTGTCAGACATTTTCCTACAAGGAGTCAGTTTGCTGTGTTCTTTGAAGGACACTTGAAACTGCCACTTGTTAGCCTCTTTAGCTTAAAATGGCTGGTAACTAATGCCCTGTACACACGATCGGTTCATCCGATGAAAACTGTCCGATGGATTTTTTTTTATCAGATATCCGATGAAGCTGACTTTCATCAGTCTTGCCTACACACCATCAGTTAAAAAAACGTTCGTGTCAGAACGCGGTGACGTAAAACACTACGACGTGCTGAGAAAAACTAAGTTCAATGCTTCCAAGAATGCGTCGACTTGATTCTGAGCATGCGTGGATCACCGATGGGGAAAAGAAACGGTGGGGCCCACACACGATCGGTTCGTCTGATGAAAATGATCCATCGGACCGTTTTCATCAGACGAACCGATCGCGTGTACGCGGCATAAGAGTAATATACTGTGTAATGTGAATACAATGCCATATGTATTGGTGGAAGTACTTTAAACTAAAGACATGTAACAGCTCCTGGGCCAGTAAGAGTGGAGAGGTTAGGCTACTGAACCAAGTGCACCCTCACCCTCAGTAGCAACTTGAAGGCTTCTCACTTATATTCATTTACCCTTCTTTTACCCTTTCTCTTTACTTCCTACTGATACTGTTCCACAAGGTGATAGATTGGCTGCTGTTATAGTATACATAGGAGCCCCATCTGAGCAGAAATACAATCTGGAGGTTACATTTACAGTACTTGATTTAAATTTTCGGTTTTGCATATTGCATAGGGTGACCACATTTCCAAACAGGGACATTTGCCATTCAGGGACACACCCCCTCTCTCACCTTCCCTAAAAAAAAGGTGAGGGGGGCGGGGGGAAATGTAGTCTCACTGACCACCAATGAAAAGGAGCTCTGATGAAGAGCAAAGTGACCACTGAGCACTACTGCTATAGGGGGTACTGACCACCATTGCTTAAGAGGGCACTCACTACCATTGCTATATGGGGCACTGACAACCATTACTATAGGAGACACTCCCCACCAAAAATACCAGGGCCATGGACCACTAAAGATACAGGGAAAACTGACCACCAATGCTGAAGGGGGCACTGATCACCCATAGTAGGGGGCACTGACCACTAATGCTATTGTCAGTGCAATATACTAATGTAGCAGAGGGCACAGACCACAGAACATTAATTTAGTTTGGGGCACTGTGTCCATCTATTACCAATGTTTAAGGCCGCGTACAGACGAGCATACATGTACGATGAAACCGGTCCGCCGGACTGTTTTCACCGTACATGTATGCCCGGGGATTTCTGTATGGTGGCTGTACTCACCATCATACAGAAATCCGTGCCTAAACAATATGTGGGGCGTGTCCGCGCCGTCGCCGCGTCATCGTCGCGGCCCTGCCAGTTCAATGCTTCCACGCATGCGTCAAAGTCATTCGACGCATGCGAGGGATGGCGGGCGCTTGGACATGTACGGTAGGTCTGTACAGACGACCGAACATGTCCGAGGGGACAGGATTCCAGCGGGCTGTTTTAAAACAAGCCCGGAAATATTTGCCCGCTGGGAAAAGGCCCAGTGGGCAAATGTATGCTGGAATCCTGTCCGCTCGGGCCTACACACGACCGAACATGTCTGCTGAAACTGGTCCGCGGACCAGTTTCAGCAGACATGTTCGGTCGTGTGTACGGGGCCTGAGTGGCTAATGAGCACTGACCCCCAACACTTAAGGAGGCACTCATCACTGACTATCAATATCGCAAGTGCACTGATGACCAACATTTTAAGGTGCACTGAACAATGAATGTTTTAGGTGGCACTTACCACTGACCATCAACCTTTAAAGAGGTTATGCACCATTGACCATCAACATAAGAGAGCACTTAAGCTCAGTACACACTAGCAGTTTTTTTTTTTTTGTTCAACGGGCTGAATGAAGAAAAAAACGGAAGAGCTTGGAAGAGCTTGATGTACTAACAATCCAATATTAGTACAGAAATCCCCCCCCCCCCCCCGGAATTAAGGGGTGCATTTCAAGTGTTTCCAGTTGTGTTTCAAGTGGAACTTTAAATAACAATTTCAAATTTGCAAACAGGCAGGCTTTTTATTGCAAAAAAGATGCTTACCTGCCTGTTTGAATTCCTATTTACAATGTGCCCTAAGGCTGGCAATACATGAGTCTTTTTTTTTTTTAAACCAGCTATTTGCAAGAAGATGAAGATGGCAACAGGCTGCCAAATAATACAGGCTACAATCAGCCTACCAATACATGGATCAAAATGTGTCTGGTCCCTGCCAAACTGGCTGAATTTTGATCCATGTATGGCCAACTTAAGTTGCCCGTGTGCAGCTCGGTGTTCAATTTCACCATCTGCTGGGATAAGAGAACTCCTGTACATGAGAGGAACGTCATCTGGCATGGCCAACCAAGACAGTCGGAGATCCTGAACCCAGAGGAAGACAGAACCTGCGAGGGATCTTGTGCATGTCGCATCGCTAGATGGGAGGCAAGTATAAATCCGCTTTAACCACTTCAGCTCCAGAAGGTTTTACCCCCTTACTGACCAGGCCATTTTTGCAATAAGGTATTGCATTGATTTAAACGACAATTGTGCGGCCGTGTAACACTGTACCCAAAAAAAAAAACATCCCCACAAATAGAGCTTTCTTTTGATGGTATTTGATCACCTCTGTGATTTAATTTTTTTGCGCTATACACAAAAAAAGACTGACAATTTTGAAAAAAAATAAACAATATTTTTTACTTTCTGCTATAAAACACATTTAATAATAATAAAAAAAAAATTAAATTCATCAGCAGTTTAGGCCAATTTATATCCTGCAACATATTTTTGGTGGAAAAAATCCCCAAAAGCGTATATTGATTTGTTTGCACAAAAGTTATAGCGTCTACAAACTATGGGATAGATTTATGGACTTGTTTTTACTAGTAATGGCGGCGATCAGCGGCATTGCAGCGGTCAAATCTGACACTAAGGCCTCGTACACACGATAGGTTAACCAGAGGACAACGGTCTGATGGACCGTTTTTATCGGTCAACACCGATCGTGTGTGGGCCCCATAGGTTATTTAACCATAGGTTAAAAAAAAGCCAACTTGCTTTAAAATTAACCTATGGATTCCTAACCGATAGGTAAAAAACGATCGTTAGTAGGCACAACCATCGGATAAAAATCCACGCATGCTCAGAATCAAGTCGACGCATGCTTGGAAGCATTGAACTTCGTTTTTTTTCAGCACGTCGTTGTGTTTTACGTCACCGCGTTCTGACACGTTCGGTTATTTAACCTATGGTGTGTAGGCGTGATGGACCATCAGTCAGCTTCATTGGTTAACCTATGACAACGGTCCTTCAGACCGTTGTCCTCTGGTTAACCTATCGTGTGTACGAGGCTTCAGTGACACTTTTTTGGGGACCAGTGACACTAATACAGTGATCAGTGCTAAAAAAAATGCACTGTCACTTTATAAATGTCACTGGCAGGGAAGGAGTTAACATCAGGGGCGATCAGAGGGTTAAGTGTGCTCCTAGGGAATGCTTTCTAATGGTCTGGGGGATGGACTGACTGGAGGAAAAGAGACATATGTGTTCCTGATTAGCAGGAACACAAGATCTCTCTCTTCCTCTGTGACAAATTGATGGTCTGCCTTGGTTACATAGGCGGAATGCCGTTCTGCCTCTCCATCGAATGATAGCAGATGGCCGGCACCCATTGCGGCCACCGTCCAGACCGCTGATTGGCTCCTGCTGTGTCCAATCACAGCGGGAGTGCGGCTCCAGCGGTGCGCATGCACGCCCCAGAGTCCAAGAAGAGAAATCACGTACAGGTACATGATTTTGTGCTTAAAGGGGTTGTAAAGGAATTTTTTTTTTCATAATAAGCATCCTTTGCCTGCAGACATTTCTCTTTTTACTTCCTCATTGTTTGTTTTTGCTCAGAAGTTGCTCTATTTCTTCTCTGTTCTGTTCACTTCCTGCTTGTCTGATTTTACTCACCACCGTGATGGGAGGCTTTACTGCGGTGGTCAATAATGTGCTCACCCCCTCCTGGGAACTACATTTGTGTGGCAGGACGCTCTCTACGTGTTAGAGACTTCAAGGAGGTGTGAATTACTGGGCGTGCCGCAATTCATACTGGGAAATGTAGTTCTTAAATGAACGAGCACCACAAAACAGGAAGTGAATGAGAGAACAGAAACTAGAACGCCGGAGGTGATGTAGATGAAGGAATTTAATAGGTATTTACTCGTTTTTTAACAGAATCATTACACTAATCTGTCTGTCTACCTTGCAGACATTAATTTTAGGCACATTTTTTTTTCCTTTAGTGACCCTTTAAGGGCCGCCCTGCCACAGTATATGTACATGGGGCGGTCCTTAAGTGGTTAACTATTCCCTTCAAACCATTCTTTCTGTTTGACACAACCTAGCCACTCCCACTGTTCCTCTCCTTATTGTGTCCCAGGATGCACAGAGCTTTTACAATTCTAGCAATGCCGCTCTTAATGACCTTTCCTTCAGAAATTTCTGGATGATTGGCTGTAAAACTGGCCCAGAACCAGTATGCAGATCATTAATTTCTCCTTCTATGGCTGCATTTTGGGTCAGTAACTCGGTCAAATAGACAGTTTTTTTGTAGTAGTTCCCTTAAGAACAACCTGTGTCTGTCACAAATTTGCACCAGTGTTGGCAAAATTACCGACACGTGTGGCAAATTCAGGTAGTTCTAACTGCCGCAACCTGTCGCTATGGTAGCCACAAATTCTTATACCGCGTACACACGACCCTTTTTCATGACGAGAAAAATGCAATTTTTTTAATTGGTTGTGAAAAACGGTCATGCGTAGGCTCCAGAGCTTTTTTTTTCAACGAGAAAAATGGGTGTTAAAAATTTAGAACCTGCTTTTTCTCGTCGTTTTTCACGTCGTCGTTTTTTCATGTCGTGAAAAATGGTCGTGTGTATGCTTTAACGCAGGGGAAAAAACGTGCATGCTCAAAAGCAAGTTATGAGACGGGGAAATTAGCATACGCAACCCAAAGTGTGGCGCCATTCGAATGGCACTTTCCCTTTATAGTGCCGTCGTACGTGTTGTACGTCACCGCGCTTTGCTCAAGCTTTTTTTTTCACGATCGTGTGTATGCAAGGCAGGCTCGAGAGGAATCACGTCGAGAAAAATGTTGTTTTTTTCCATGACATGAATAATGGTCACGTGTACGCGGCATTGCAGTTCTCAACTTAGGAAGTAATCAGGACCAGCTCTGATGTATAGAGCTAAGCTAGTATTCAGAGCGGGCCTTGCTTGTGCTGGGAAGCTGCCATGTACAGTATGTGACAGCTTCCTGCACACAGCTGTGTCTCCAACCCCTTTAATTCATTTGCTAGGAGATTCCATAGCAGAAATCTAAATGAAAATGGGAATAAAGGTGATGTCATTCCCCAAGTATGACAATGCCCACATTTGGGAAATTATGTCACTGAGTGGATGGTGGGCAGATTCAAAAGCCACTATTGGACTGAATAGCAGCTATGGAACTGCCCGCTGCCATGTGCTTTCAATCAAACTGAAGCAGACCAGATGTGAAATTAGTCTCTCAATTCTTCATCAGGCTCCACCTGCCTCAGTACAAAACTCCTTATCCATGTGCCTGTCAGTGTGATGAGCACAGTGGCTGGGGAGAGAGCGAGGGAGTGCACTTGTGGGCAGGTTGAACCAGTTGGGTGCTGTCCTGGCCGGGAAGGTTAGAGTTAATACAATGTCTGGTTTCTTGGTCTTTTTGGCAGGTTCTGCTCTGGGTATAAATAAATATTAATTGGGACAGCGGTCCGGTACGAGAGTCAGCCCCCAGAGGTAGTTGGGGAAGAGAGGATCCCCAGAGAATTTAAGAGAGTTGAAATTGTGGGTTGCGAGACCCATAAAGGATGGAGGATGAGACCACGACCAAGTGTCCCGGATTGCCCTGGACAGTTCCGCATTTTGCAGGTCTGTCCCAGGCACATTCATTCCAGGACAATACAGTGTCCCGGGAATGAAACTGACACAGCCACCCCCTGGGCCAATCTGATGCCCCCAAAAAAGGCCACCACATCACCGCTTTATTCACTGACTTGTCCTAGCCGGGAATGCCTGGAGGAGCACAATCCCGCTCCCTGCTTGTGATTGGAGAAATCATAAATCCTGCCTCTGGTGTCCAATCACTGTGCTGTGCCTCGTTACAGCACAAGCTGATTTTTGGCAAGGGAGGGTGTCCCTGAACGGTAGTTTAGAAATGTGGTCACCCTAGATGAGACCCGGAGGAGCAGGAGAATATCATTCATCACAGCCCACATGTGTTTAACTTGGGGTTCACCCTAAAGACACCAGTACTGGAGTATGCCTCTGAATGACTTACACATATGTGAGGGAACCTTTGAAGGACTTTGATTACTGCAATGCACTTTTGCAGGTATGCCGGGGCAGCACACAAGCCTGTAGTTAGGAGTAGGGATATCCTGCCTTTATCTGTTGGACTGAAAAATCGTTTTTCAAAGTAAAGTATTGAAACGTTGTCCTTTGCCTGGTCTGAAGTTAATACATTGGGGTATGAAAGTATTCATGTGGAATGGAGTAGTGTGAAGACACATGTGGTTACCTAGAATAACCAAAATTATAACAAGCAGCCTGTCGATAGGGTGTGCCTGTTATAGGTGGAATGGCCTCTAGCAGCAAGCGAGATGATGAGACCACTCTTCCTGCCAGTGGTCTGTCTTCCATAACAATGAAAATGGATTGAACTGCAGAGGTTCCCCACCCTGTACAGATGTATGGAAGGTTCAAGAGTTAAGTTTAGGGCTGTTACTGATTAAAATTTTCGTGTTCGATTAATAGTTTTTTAAAATCGATTAATCGACTAATTTTGATTAATTATAACGCACATACAGATCCAATTACTTATAGCTGATCTCCTTGAAGGCTGATTCCCAGTGCAGCTACCAACCACTGGAAAAATGGATAGCAGGATACAAAAAATACACAAAGGCAGCGCTCGATGGGAATAGCATTTAAACTTTTATAGTCTTCAAGTAGGTAATAAAATAAATATTGCACTGGAGATAAAATCGATGTAGCTACATAAACTGTAAAAATGGTGCGAGTAATACCAAACGGTAGCAAAAGCAGTCATAAAAACATGTAGCTAAGTATGATACTGGTATAAAAATGTGTACAACGATACCACTGCTGAATCCAGATGAGGAGGGGTTAACATCAGTCCGTTGTCATGTAGATGTTCCGTGAAGGGAACTATCACAACTCCCAGTGGATGGTTGTAGAATCCCAGGTTGATAGAGGGAAGTGATAGAGGGAAGTGTAACAGCCCTTGCATATTGAAGATAGTAAGGTCCCATCGGCATGCAGATATGAAGGCACAGGAAAGGAGCCCTTCAGATGAACACGGCAAGCCCCGCAAGTGTCTGTGACGTCACCGGATCTCCGACGGTACTCCCTGAAGACCCAGAAGCCGGCGGAGAAGCGAGTACCGATCAAAAGAATTTTGATCGATCAAAAAGATGAACGATTAATCGAGGACTTAATCGTTAATTTCCACAGCCCTAGTTAAGTTGAGTACACATGTGGAGCTGCTTGGGAGAAGTAGTGAAAAACGGGAGGACGTGACAACCAACTACTACCCTACCCCCTTACACACTGAGGAATAAATGTCCAGTGTGGACACTCCGATGTTGGTGCAGATACAGACACATTCATGTACCTGTCTATGCTGTCAGTGCTGCACTCGAATGGAATACTAAAGGGTGTCTATGACACCCTTTATGAATTCCCCCAAGTAAGTTTCAAAACCATAGATATTCTGGCAATTATTATTTTCAGACAGAGCTCAGCAATGGCAACCGTCTGAATTCACTCAACTTTAAAGCGGAGGTTCACCCCTACAATATACTTTTTCCCCTTAGATTGATGCTCGTTTTGTCTAGGGGAATCGGCTAGTTGTTTTAAAATATGAGCAGTACTTACGGTTTACGAGATGCATCCTCTCCGTCGCTTCCGGGTATGGGCTGCGGGACTGGGCGTTCCTATTTTGATTGACAGTCTTCCGAGAGGCTTCCGACGGTCGCATCCATCGCGTCACGATTTTCCGAAAGAAGCCGAACGTCGGTGCGCAGGCGCAGTATAGAGCCGCACCGACGTTCGGCTTCTTTCGGCTACTAGTGACGCGATGGATGCGACCGTCGGAAGCCTCTCGGAAGACTGTCAATCAAGAAGGAACGCCCGCTCCCGAAGACCCATACCCGGAAGCGACGGAGAAGATGCATCTCGAAAACGGGTAAGTACTGCTCATATTTTAAAACAACTAGCCGATTCCCCTAGACAAAACGAGCAGGAATCTAAGGGGAAAAGAGAAAAAAATAAATAAATGGGTGAACTCCCGCTTTAAAGCGGGAGTTCACCCGAATTTTTTTTTTTTAACATTAGATTGATGCTCATTTTGTCAAGGGGAATCGGGTAGTTTTTTTAAAATCGAAGCAGTACTTACCGTTTTAGAGAGCGATATTCTCTGCCGCTTCCGGGTATGGGCTGCGGGACTGGGCGTTCCTATTTGATTGACAGGCTTCCGACAGGCTTCCGACGGTCGCATACATCGCGTCACGAGTAGCCGAAAGAAGCCGAACGTCGGTGCGACTCTATACGGCGCCTGCGCACCGACGTTCGGCTACTTTTGGAAAATCGTGACGCGATGTATGCGACTGTCGGAAGCCTGTCGGAAGCCTGCCAATCAAATAGGAACGCCCAGTCCCGCAGCCCATACCCGGAAGCGGCGGAGAAGATCGCTCTCTAAAACGGTAAGTACTGCTTCGATTTTAAAAAAAACACCCGATTCCCCTTGACAAAATGAGCATCAATCTAATGTTAAAAATTAAGTTTTCAGGTGAACCTCCACTTTAAGTGAAAAAAACTATATGCTATGTACACACCATTCATCTTAATGCAGTTTTTATGCTTTATCATTGCATCTTCCATATGTTGTACTTGTCACCTGTATATATTCTGAAATGTGCCCACCTAGCTTCAATGAGAAATTTGGTTTGTACAGATAATGCTTACTGAAGTTTATGGGGCACTTATGGCGTTTCCGTCATAAATGGTACCATAGAGCATCTGCATAGCGTGCCTGTGTCCTAATTTAGGAAATTATCTATCCAAACTATTATGAGAGCATATGAATACAATTTATTATTTTATTTGGGGGTTACAGATAAAGATGTCACAGAAAAAGTTACAGCTGGGAGAAGGAGATGCTTGCAATTATAAAAATACGACAAACACACTGTGGACCTTACGCGCAGATGATATAATAATGAATTTGATGAAGCAAAGCTTTGCTACAACAGTTCTCTCCACTAGAGACTTGCCAATTCCTCTGCAGCAGATACATTTACGTTGATGGCAGGCATGTAAAGGTGCCTACATGGAATAGAGGAACGTGTGTGTGCGCTACTATGGAGGAGAAGAGAAAGAGGAGGGGTCAGGTGGAAGCAAGCTGATTTCCCTGCCATCTGTCTAGTTGTGGAAAACTCAGTGGAGAACTCCAGACCTATGGCTGTGTGCACATTGGGAGAGATTTAGACCTCCCAGGACATGTCCCAATGTAGACCACACCTGAGCACTGCTGTGTGCCCCCCAGAGAACAAAAATGGGGGCTCTGCAGTTTGCCCTCTGCTCCAATATGGGACGTGAGCCATCACAGCAGATGAGAGCTAATCTATATCTGCCACACGTTTGTGAGGTCCGTTATAATACTTGGTCTGAGTTTATTTAACTTCCAGAAAAAAAATCAAACTTTGTGGGTAAATGGCCATGATAATGACAGAGCTCTGGATTCTGCATCATTACAGGTGACCTTAAAGCTCAACTCCGGTCTTGCTGTACCATCAGACTTGCACAGTTGTACAGACTCGTCTCATGTATATATTGCTTATCAGCAGCGTTGCCAACCTACAGTACCAGATTAAGATTTACTGACACGACACCCAAAATTTACTGGCACAGCCAAGTTATTACTAGCATTTCCAAAAGTTACATAATTACAGTTTTAAGTGCAAATTTCAGTATTTAGGTTACAAATAGGGTTGTCCCGATACTAGTATCAGTATCGAGACCGATACGAGCATTTGTGCGGGAACTTGTACTCGCACAAATGCTCCCAATGTCAGATCCGATACCCGGAAGTCGGTGGACGGAGAGGGGGCGGAGCTAGTGGGGTAGCGTGGAGGGCGCCGTGATGCAACATTTAGGGGGATGCCAGGCAGTGTGTGTCACTGCCAGATCCGTCCCCCTAATGTTGACTTCCTGTGTCTCTGCGGCTGGTGCCCTGTGAATGGTCATGTACGGCGACGGGGCTATTGGCTAATATGGCGGTGCTGGCCTATCAGTGATCACAGCGGGGCTGGCCAATCCGTGATCACGGCGGGGCGAGGCTGGCTTATCCACGATCACGGCGGGGCTGGTCCTGCCTCCGCCTAGCCTCCAGACCAATGTGCTCTCTTCCCCTCCTTCAGGCTCCCCCTCTCCTCCGGACACCCTCTCTTCACCTCCTCTAGGCTAATGGAAGACGCAAGCTGCAGGTGAGACTCAGTCAGCCGGAGAGAGAGATTAGAGAGTTTAGACAAGTCAGTATTGGTCAGTATATAGTGTAGTGGACAGAGTAGTGGTCAGTGAAGTGTAGTGGATAGAGCAGTGGTCAGTGTAGAGTAGTGGACAGAGCAGTGGTCAGTGTAGAGTAGTGGACAGAGCAGTGGTCAGTGTAGTGGACAGAGCAATGGTCAGTGTAGTGTAGTGGACAGAGCAGTGGTCAGTGTAGAGTAGTGGACAGAGCAGTGGTCAGTGTAGTGGACAGAGCAATGGTCAGTGTAGAGTAGTGGACAGAGCAGTGGTCAGTGTAGTGTAGTGGACAGAGCAGTGGTCAGTGTAGTGACATCCATCCATCCATCAGTGCCATCCATCCGTCAGTGCCCCCTGTCAGTGCTCCCTGTCAGTGCCATCCATTTGTCAGTGCCCCCTGTCAGTGCCATCCATCCGTCAGTGCCCCTGTCAGTGCCATCCATCTGTCAGTGCCCCCTGTCAGTGCCATCCATCCGGCAGTGCCCCCTGTCAGTGCCCATTATTCAAATTGTCACATGACATTAAAAAAAAGTATCGGTATTCGGTATTGGCGAGTACTTTAAAAAATAGAATCGGTACTTGTACTTGGTCTTAAAAGTGGTATCGGGACAACCCTAGTTACAAACAAGTACAATATGCAATTAGGAATGTGATTTAAGGTAGATATTAAGATTTTTTTTTTTTTCAATATAGTAAGTAGCACAGGGTCAGGACTCGGGGGGCAAGAAATTTGAATGGGCGACACACACACATGAAATTGACACTCACAGTGACACTGACAGCCAAGTGTAGCAGCGACACCAGCACAACACGTTCCCTCCTTAGTCACAGTGACTATCTCTCTTCATGCCAGGTGGTCACTTCAGTCCACTCCAGTCCAAACAGCACTGATAGTCCTACCCCCGGCTTGCCTTGCTTGCTCCTGTCCCATAACGAGGCTCCAGCTGCTCCGCTCAGCTCCCTTTCACCATGACATCACAGGACACACTCAGGCACTGCCTTTGCCAGACCCGCCCACCACTGCAGCAGGCACTCTGATGCTCTTGGACAGCTCCAGATCTGAGCCAAGCGTTAGAGCCATATTTATTTACTGGCAACCTTTTCCTGTCACTGGCATTTACTAGCAGGAGAAAAGTGCCAATTTTTTACTGGCTGCCAGTAAACATACTGACGGTTGGCAACACTGCTTACCAGGGCTTTTTTTCTCAGAGAATAGGTGCAGGTACTCCCGCTTCCGAGACACCCCTTATCTCCATCCACTACCCACCTCTGAGCATGATCCTGTGCAGCCAGCAACAATAGATCCCCCAGTGACAATAGATCTCCCAACAACAATAGATCCTCCAACAACAATAGACTCCTGATACAACCAGTGGTGGCTGCTCATGCAGGGCGCACAGGCGCCGCCCCCCCTCCCCTTAATCCATGCGCCCGGCTCCCTAATCTACATGCAGGGCGCTGGAAGCATGGATTTCTATAGATTTTTTTTATAGAAGCACATGATTAGAGCCTGAGCCTCTAATTGGCTTCAAATAAGGAGGAGCCGGCTGTGTTGTCAATGGTGTGCAGTGGCGGACTCGAGTGGTCGGGGGGGAGGCGGTTAGTGTGGGGTGGCAGGCTGGAGTGAAGGGGGGTTCTGTGGTCAGGTCAATCGAACCACAGCCCCAACTGGTGGAGCACCAGCAGTCACTGGATATAAGTGTACTTTCAGAACGGGGCACTACGCTAAAGTTAGTGGGAGAATGAGAGAGATAAGTTGCTCTCATTCTTAATTGTGTTAAATTTGGCTGTCACCAAATTCTGGATTGTCTTGTGGGTCAGTCTGTGTGTCCAGAGATATGGTCTCATCTCTGGACGGCAGATGGCGCCAGAAGGATCCAGGCGGAGCCACTTCTTCCCAGCAGCCAATGAGAGGAGTTGGGCCTCGCTGTGCATGCTGGGGAGGGGGATTTCTGTGGCGGAGGCCGTTGTTATGGGTTCTTCGCGGGTTCCTGGTTCCGGGTGCGGCACCCACCTTTGGGATGTGCGCACATCGCGGGCCCCACCACTATGGCCTACCTGGCCTGGTGTCGTGTGTCACGCGGAATTTCAGACTCTGGGCCCTCCTGGCCTGGAGCAACTGATGCCACAAAGGGGCCCCAGTGACTTACTGGGTCTCCCCCTTCTACTAAGGAGATCCCAGGCTGTATGCCATTCGGTGGGGGATCGGCTTGAGGAGAACCCAGAGGCAGGTTGTCCAAAAGGGCTTGAATGAACCATCGGGGATCTGGTGACCGGAACATTGACAGGTACACTTGCACTGTCAACCGGTGACCCTAACGTAATTTACTGGGAGGATTCGCTCTGCTGTTCAACGTAAATCTTGAACTAGGCCTGTGGCAGAGGCCCCAATATTCATTCAGAGCCAAGTCGGTGGCAGAGACTTGTTCCTCCCAGCAACCTAAAGTGACACTCTGGCTGCCAGGCCTGTGGCAGGGGTCTGTCCGGAGGCACTTCACCCACTCTGGCTGGAGTGGCGACGTATTGATGCAGCTACAGAATAGCAGGATTGCTCTTCTTTATCCAAAGCCTGATACCGCAAAGTTCCTTTATTTCATCAGCCTTTTCTGTCTACCTCAAGTTGATGTTGGATCAAGGAAATAAAGCATTCAGAAAACTTCATCTACCGATTGGACATTCAATTACTGCTCTACTCACTACCTTCACCCCTAGACATCACATAGAGGTAACTTAATACGCTGATTCCAAAACAATCAGCGGCTCCTGAGGGGGTAGCGCTACATAAGAATACAGTAGATCTCCCAGCAGCCATCATCAACAAGCCCTCCAGCAGCCAGCATCAATAGACCCAGCAGTAAATCCCTCCTAGCAACAATTGACCCCCTAGCAACATAAGATCCCCACCAGCAACAATATAATCCCCCACCAACAACAATAGAACCTCAAACAACAACAACAGATCTCCCCAGCAACAATAAACGCCTGCCAGTAACAATACAGTAGATCTCCCAACAGCCAGCAACAATAGACCCCTCCCTCAACAGTAGATTCCCCCAGCGTAATAATTGACCCCCTGGCAACATAAGATCTAGGATGACCACATTTCCAAACACCATTCAGGGACACCATCATTGTAGGGCCATTGTAGGGCCAAGTAGTCAATTTTGGCGTTGTCCTCCGTAGAGGTGAACTGCAGAAACAGCTTAGATTTAAAGGCTAGTTAATTTCTTTCTTCACTATTGTGAAGAGCTGGTACTCAGTGACATCCTTAGCTTACTCCTTGATTTAGGTTGCCTTGTACATAAGGGAAACAAAAACAGATGTATAGTTTAGTCTTATTGCCGCGTACACACCATCACTTTATGTGATGAAAAAAAACGACATTTTCTGTGAAGTAAAAAATGACGTTTTTGAAACTTCAATTTTCAAAGACGATTTTGCCTACACACCATCGTTTTTCTCACAATGTTCTAGCAAAGCGAGGTTACGTTCACCACGTTTTTCCATTGAAGCTTGCTTCATAACTAGCTTCTGGGCATGCGCGGGTGAAAAAACGTTGTTTTAAACAACGTTTTTTGCTACACACGGTCAATTTCTGTGAAGTAAAAAATTACGTTTTGAAAAACGACACATAAAATTGAAGCATGCTTCAATTTTTTTTTGTCGTTTTTTACAAGACATAAAACTACGTTTTCCCCCACACACGGTCATTTAAAGTGACGTTTTTAAAAACCTGTTCCTTTTGTGACATGAGCGATACTCTGATGGGAGCAATGATCCCTATGAGAAATTGAATTTCAGGCATGTTATATGTGAGGATATGGTGAGTTCAATATTTAAAGGAAGAGGCCCTCACAATGGGAGATATGGACTGAGATTGCACATCAACCTAGAGCTGCACAATTCTGGGAAAAATGAGAATTGCGATTCTTTTGCATAGAATGAAGATCACGATTCTCTCACGATTCTCAATTTTTTTTTTTATCTAAAGTTATGTAGCGCCCCCCCTTTTTTTAGTTAGTGGGGCACTACGCTAAAGTTAGTGGAGTGGGAGATTTAAGTTGCTCCCACTCACAGATGTTTAGTTTGTGCTGTTGCCAGTTTGGGACTGCCTCCTAGGTCAGTCTGTGTGCCAGGGGTGTGTTGTTACCCCTGGACGACAGTTGGCGCTAGAGGGGTTCTGATGGACCAATCTTTCCCCAGCAGCCAATTAGAAGAGTTTTTCACTCTTTTGGGCATGCTGGCGGGGGGTATATCTGTTGCAGCCGACATGAGTAGATGTGCTATGCGGGGCCCGAGTCCAGGTGCGGCATCCACCTTCAGGGTGCGCGCATCCATGGGCCCTGCAATCGAGGCGCGCCTGACCGGAGCTGCATACCAGGCAGAGTCTCATCTTGATGCTGAGAGGGACCCCAGCGGCTTGCTGGGTTCCAGATCCTAAGCTGGGAGCTGTACGATGAGGAGTCTGCTCGGGAGAACATGGATACAGAGGTTGTCTGCGAGGTTGGGACGTACCATGGGGGATCCGGTCACCACGCCACACGACAGGTACATTGCAACTGTCCATGGGTGACCCTAAATTTCGCTTACTGGGAGGATTCGTCAGTCCTAATCTTTAACCATTTTCAAATACCTATCAGGCCTGTCCAGAGGCCCTGTTTCCTCCCAGTGACTTTATTTGCAAGTGACCCACCGGCTGCCAGGCTAAAGTTAACTACCTGTCCGGGGACACTTTACCCACTCCGGCGGGAGTGGCGACGTTTGAGCTATTTGTATTGAGAGCAGGCTTGCTCTCCATGCTTTGATATCCAAGGCCTGATACCACAGTTCCCTCTTGCTCATCAACCTTTTCTCTACTGTGTGCTATGTTGATGTTGGCTATGATAGCCTTGGAATAAAGCATTGGAAAATCCACCCTGTTGTCTGGACATTTGCTCCTTATCCACACTCACAAGTTATACCCCTAGACAAGAAAACTTGGTAACTTAATACGCCAATCCCAAACTGTTCAGCGGCTCCTTTGGGGGTGAGCGCTACAGTTATTTTCAACACAAAACAGAGCTTATGTGCTTAAATGCAGTGGCCTGGATTCACATACATCAGCGCATATTTATGCCACCGTAGCGTATGTTCTTTACGCTACGCCGACGCAGCGCAGAGAGTGTAGCGTAAAGAAGCCAAATTCACAAAGCACTTGCCACCAAATCTGCGCTGGGTTTCTTAGGCGTAAGTCGTCGTAAGTGGGCGTGAGCCATGCAAATGAGGCGTGACCCCATGCAAATGATGGGCCGAGCGCCATAAAGATACAAATAACGAATGGCGCATGCGCCGTCCCGTGGACGCATCCAGTGCGCATGCTCACAATCACGTCGGAACTACTCCCTAAGATACGCCGGATCACTGCCTACGACGTGAACATAACCTACGCCTAGTCATATTCACGTACAACGTAAACGACAAAAGATACGACGGCTTGTGTTCCCTGGTCCATACCTTTGCATGGGTTGCGCGCCTCATATATGGGGAATAACTTTACGCCGGACGTACGACTTACGCAAACCGCGTATATTATGCCCTGGGCGCAAGTAGGTTTGTGAATCGACGTATCTCCCTCATTTCCATATTTGAATAGGAAATCAATGGGAGCGCCACATGCGTCCAGCGTAAATATGCGCCCACGATACGCCAGCGTAGGCAAGTTACGTCGGTCGGATGAAGCCTATTTTTAGGCGTATCTCAGTTTGTGGGCACGGCCTGGAGATCCCGTGGGGGGGGGGGGTGAATCGAGATTGCGATCTTTTCGCGATTAATTGTGCAGCTCTACATCAACCCCTTCCATACTTGATTGATTTTTAAAACTTTTAGGACTCACATGGTGTAATTCACTTTTAAAGGCACATTAGGTGACATTCACCTGAGGAGCCCTGCTAATGCTATTAATGATAAGGATAAAGGCATGTGCTAAGAATGTGCAATGAATATTAAACATAGCAGCTGCTGAAGGTGCAATGGACTTTTTTTACAAAAAAAATAACGATTTATTTACTATTATCTGTGTTCGATGAGTGCTGGGAAAAGTGATTTATTTGGGTTGATTGTGTTTTGAGATGTATAGTTTACCTGTGACCCTCTATTGATATATGCAGAAAATATGGGGACCTTTTTAAATTTAAAAAAATTCATTGCAGTCAGGCTTTGAAATTGCTTCTGGATCAGGCCTCATGGTACATGAACCTTGTTCTTTGAGGTCTAAAGAGTACTGGTTGAAACACTGAATGCTTGCCAGATTTACAGGTGAAACTCAAAAAATTTGAATATCGTGAAAAAGTTCATTTATTCCCTAATGTAACTTAAAAGGTGAAACTAATATATGAGATGCACTCATTACATGCAAGATAGTTCAAGCCGTGATGATTATGGCTTACAGCTCATGAAAACCCCAAATCCACAATCTCAGAAAGTTAGAATATTACATGCAATCAATAAAACAAGGATTGTACGTAGAATAATATCGGACCTCTGAAAAGTATAAGCATGCATATGTACTCAGTACTTGGTTTAGGCCCCTTTTGCAGCAATTACTGCCTCAGTGCAGCGTGGCATGGAATCTATCAGCCTGTGGCACTGCTGTGGTGTTATGGAAGACCAGGATGTTTCAATAGCGGCTTTCAGCTCTTCTGCATTGTTGGGTCTCATGTCTCTCATCTTTCTCTTGGCAATGCCCCACAGATTCTCTATGGGGTTCAGATGAGGCAAGTTTGCTGGCCAATCAAGCACAGTAATCCCATGGTCACTGAACCTGGTTTTGGTGCTTTAGGCAGTGTGGGCAGGTGCCAAGTCCTGCAGGAAAATTAAGTCGGCATCCCCATAGAGCTCATCTGCGGAAGGAAGCATGAAGTGCTTCAAAGTCTCCCGGTAGACGGCTGCGTTGACCCCGGACTTAATGAAGCACAGTGGACCAACACCAGCAGATGACATCCCCAAATCAACACAGACTGTGGAAACGTCACACTGGACTTCAAGCATCTTGCGGTGTGTCTGACGTGGTGATCCCAGAAGTGTGTCCCGCGATACGATAGACAAGCTCTTTTGGTTTGGACATTTAACCCCGTCATATTGGGTCCTGGCTGTGGAGTCACCAATATTGGAGGAGACGCCGTTGAAGGAAAGAGGAGACACTCTGAGGTTCCTCGAATCCCTGATTGGGATACAAGCGCAAGTTATCCACCACTGTAGGGTGAGTTGGATCCATACTGGAGTGTAAGAGTATTCATTTCTTTACCCCCACATCCCAAAGGTGAAGGCACTCCCCGGTGACTAGGGATGAGCTTTGAGTTCGAGTCAAACTCATGTTCGACTCGAACATTGCCTGTTCGCCTGTTCTGCGAACAACGAACACTTTGGGGTGTTCGCGGCAAATTCGAAAAGCCAAGGAACACCCTGTTAAAGTCTATGGGAGAAATCTAAAGTGCTAATTTTAAAGGCTAATATGCAAGTTATTGTCCTAAAAAGTGTTTGGGGACCCGGGTCCTGTCCCAGGGGACATGTATCAATGCAAAAAAAAGATTTAAAAACGTCTATTTTTCGGGAGCAGTGATTTTAATAATGCTAAAAGTGAAACAATAAAAGTGAAATATTCCTTTAAATTTCGTACCTAGGGGGGGTGTAAAGTTAGCATGTGAAATAGCGCATGTTTCCCATACTTAGAACTGTCTCTGCACAAAGTGTCATTTCTGAAAGAAAAAAATACATTTAAAACTGACTTGCGGCTATAATGAATTGTCGGCTCTGGCAATTCAGAGCAAATTCATTCATAAAAAAAAAAAAATCCACACCAGACCCCTTATCCGAGCATGTTAACCTGGCCAGCCGCAGAAAAGAGGGGGGGACAAAGTGCGCCCCCCCCTCTCCTGAACCGTACCAGGCCACATGCCCTTAACATGGGGAGGATGTCTCCATGTTGATGGGGACAAGGGCCTCATCCCCACAACCCTTGCCCGGTGGTTGTGGGGGTCTGCGGGCGGGGGGCTTATCAGAATCTGGAAGACCCCTTTAACAAAGGG
This sequence comes from Rana temporaria, assembly GCF_905171775.1. Classification (NCBI taxonomy): domain Eukaryota; kingdom Metazoa; phylum Chordata; class Amphibia; order Anura; family Ranidae; genus Rana; species Rana temporaria. The sequence continues at coordinate 112,339,572 of NC_053490.1, read as the reverse complement.
GACCCCCAGATCCTGGCCCCCCCTATGTGAATTGGTAATGGGGTACATTGTGCCCCTACCATTTCATGAAGGAAGTGTAATAGTTGGAAAAAACACACACACACACACACCATAGAAAAAAGTCCTTTATTAATAAAAATAGAATAAAAAAAATCCAGCAGTGTTAATCCACTCTCGGTCCCGGCTTCCTGCTCCAACATTGTCTGTATCCAGCGATGGGGGGTGATCTCCGGTCCAGCGATGAGAAGATCCATCCATCCAGAGCGCAGCATCGCCAACCTCCTCTCTCCGCTGGACACAGCCCGGTGAATGACGCGGGTGAAGCTTTGACATTTCTTATATAGGGGAGGCGGGCCACCTGTCACGTGACCCCGCCCCTCTGACGCAAGTGGGAAGACCGGCTTTCCCAGTGACGTAATAGAGGGTGCGTCAGAGGGTGCGGGGTCACGTGACAGGTGGCCCACCTCCCCTATATAAGAAATGTCAAAGCTTCACCCACGGCATCTCCAGACCCTTTCACATCTGTCACATATGCTCAGGGTGAACCTGCTCTCATCTGTGAAAAGCATAGGGCACCAGTGGCGGACCTGTCAATTCTGGTGTTCAATGGAAAATGCCAATCGAGTTCCACAGTGTCCGGCAGTGAGCACAGAGCACACTTGAGGACATCGGGCCCTCAGGCTACCACCATGAAGTCTGTTTCTGATTGTTTGATCAGAGACATTCACACCAGTGGCCTGCTGGAGGTCATTTTGTAGGGCTCTGGCAGTGCTCATCGTGTTCCTCCTTGCACAAAGAAGCATATACCGGTCCTGCTGATGGGTTAAGGACCTTCTACGGCTCTGTCCAGCTCTCCTAGAGTAACTGCCTGCCTCCTGGAATCTCCTCCATGCTCTTGAGACTGTGCTGGGAGACACGGCAAACCTTCTGGCAATGACACATATTGATGTGCCATCCTGGAGGAGTTGGACTGCCTGTGCAACCTTTATAGGGTTCAAGTATTGCCTCGTGCTACCAGTAGTGACACTGACCCTAGCCAAATGAAAGTGAAAATTACTAGTGAAAAACTGTCAGAAAAGATGAGTAGGGAAAAAAAATGTCAGACACCTGCACCTGAAAAACCATTCCTGTTTTGGAGGTTGTCTCATTGTTGCCCATCTAGTGCACCTGTTGTTAATTTCAATTAACAGCAAAGCAGCTGAAACTGATTATATACACCCCTCCCCCTCTGCTATTTAACTGACCAGATCAATATCCCAGGAGTTCTGCTTCAAAAGTGTTCCTTTAATTTTTTGAGCTGTGTATATCACGCTATTACTTTTTTTAATATATTTTTGTACTATGCTGTGTGTGAATAAACCCTCAATATATTTATATTCATGTTACTCTATATGGCTGGTGTGATAAGCTGGTATCCTTCAGGCACAGTTTTAGGTTTGCATTAAAATAAACAATAAAAGAAAAGGTTCTAAAAATAAAAATGGACAGAACAAGGTAGCAGTGGTGTATCTAGCAAGCTGCTGGTGGACCAGATTTGTAGCGATTCACTCATCTCCAAAGTTGACATTGCTGCACAGAAGGGTGCAGGGACTCCAAGCACTTTGTTGTGTAAGAAATTGGTGGGAACCTTGTCTTCTTTTGCCATTCAGTGTGATGGTTCTTAATTAGTGCCCGCAGGCTGGGCTGAGTGCTATTCCCATCGGGGACGAGTGAAGGGAGTGTGACTTGGGAACTATGCTTTCATCTATAGCGTGCAACTGTAACACCCCCTCCTCTTCTCACCCCAATATGTATACACAAATACACACATTTCTTACAACTGCTGTGCAAGGCACACCTGCAAGGTGCCAGTCTGATATTGGCACACAGAATGTGTGAATATTCTTCTTATTTTCATGCATTCAGCTAGCTAACATATTGATTTACAGATATTGGCAAAACATAATTTAAAGAGATCCTCACTCATAAAGTACCTAATTCTAAGGACATTTTCTCAACCTATATAGTTGTTTTTACCCTTCAATAATTTGTTAATTTTGCTGGCTTGGTGTTTAGCTCATCTTTTATATTACATCATTAGTTTAATAAAGAGGTGCATGGTTAAATTTAATATAACATTGCCCAATAAATATCTCATTTAATATTTTCTTCTTGTATAAAATATATTATGTATTTTTATTAAGGACAAAAAGATGTTGACCTATAATACTTTATGTTGGTCTATAATGTGGATACAGGTAGACTCCAATTAAAAGTGAAAATTAGGCTGTGGGATGCATACAAGAAACAAGGAACTACATCTTAGGGCATTGATTTTTTTTAATAGCTGAAGTGCTTCAGGACGGAGAGTGGGGGAATGGTCCAGTAAATGTCATATTTACCAGCCCCTTCCTTTCCTGAAAGAACACGATGATTGACCGGTACCGGTCACTCACTGTGTTCATTCATAACTGAAGCATAGCAAACTGTGTTTATTTGGGGAAGGGGCCCTGCCAGGTTGGTTGTATGGTGCCCCACCAGGTTGGTGGTATGGGACCCCTGTGGTTTCTAACAGCAGCCCTCCTCTGCTCCTTTGGCACTTCTCAGGGTAGGTTTTCTGATCTCCACAACAGTGGACCATGCCTCTGTAACGCGTGATCAAATGTCCACTGGAAGCCTATGTGACAGGATAACAATGCAGGAGAACATATAGGACACACGGACAGGGTATTATCATCCCGTACCTAGAAGTGTTTGGTCAAGAATCCTTATAGCAGGATCACCAATAATTATTTTAACGAAAGCTGCAATTAAAATAAATAATGAAAATGACAAAACGGTATCCACTAGCAACCAATTTGAACTGACTGCGCTGAAGTCAGACCAGGACGGATTGTGATTGGTTGCGTTGGGTTACTGAACTAAAAAAATAAGAATTCCTAATAAATTAGGCTGCTTATGCTTTTATAACCCTTGATCTTTTGATTTGACATTCTTTCTTTTGTAGCAGCATTTTGATTGAACACATTAAGATGAAGCCATTAAAAAAAAAAAAAAAATTCTGTAATATATAAATCTGTGGTTGTTAATAGAATACATTTAAGCTATTATGTTTACTTTAATAAGGCTTTAATGTAGGAGAGAAGCCCATGATGGCTCCAAGGCTCCTAGCAATGGGGGTAAGGCGTCTTAGAATGGCGTTAGGGGGTGGAAGATTATTAATTCAGCACTAGAAAGAGATAATTTGAGAAAGTTGGAAGACATCCAAGATGAGATAGATTTCAGGCAATTAGTAATTATGCAGTTAAGAGAGGGAGGAGATGTAAATTAAAAGGTGACAGTGAAGGAGCTGATTAAAGGACCAGTAACAGATCCTTTATAGCTCTATAATTCAAATATTTCCCATTCACTCCTCACTGGATTTGTTCAGTGTGGAGCTATCAGTGCTGAGAGCAAATATAAACCCTAGAGCTCTGCTAACTGTCACCCCTAAGACATAACCCTAGTTCTGCCTGAACCCTTTATCACAAATAATACCTTAATTTGTCTGTTACAATATTTTTTATTGTGATTCAACAAGAGCAAAAAAAAGCACAACTGCCCATGCAGGGGCCAGGCATGTAATGGAAAACATAAAAACTAGGAAGAATTATATACTTTATAGCCAATATTAGGCAACACTGGGTCACAGGAATGTCTAACAATATGGAAATTGTGACTCTAGGGCAGGGTTGCCGGCATCTCAAGACCTACCAAAGGAGCAAGCCCCTGGAAGTATTACAGGTGCCCAAAGACATGGGTAGGAGAAAACCAGAGGAGAGAAAGCAGAAGAAGAAAAAGTGATAAAGAGAGAAAAAGCAGAAAAGAACTTCTCGGACTTGGAAGCACCACAAGTGGTATTTAATAGTTATCGATAGCCTAAGCAAGCCAAAAGAAGTGTGGGGAACATGTAGATAATGCCTTCGTTTTTAACCCCCCTCAGCACTAACACTTAACACATAAAGTGAACCTGTACTTTGTCCATGCAGGACAAAGGAAGGGTGGAGCATGTAACTCTCTTCCTTTTTTCCGGTAATGGAACACCGAATGCCAGAGTCACATATTGCCAGGCTAAGCACTGTTATGTGGTTGAAGGAGGAAGGATCTTGTAATCTCTTATTAGACCACCTTAGAGGAGAGGGGCTAGTAAGTGAACCAACTATTTAACCTGTGTGGTTCTCTTTAACTCTAGAGCCAAAGGGCCAGATTGAGGTACATTGTCGTATCTTTGTGCTGGCGTAGCGCATCTCATATGCGCTACGCCGACGTAACATTGAGAGGCAAGCTGAGTATTCACAAAGCACTTGCTCCCATATTTACGCCAGCGTAACGTAAATAGGCCGGCGTAAGCGTACGACGTGAACGTAACTTACGCCCAGCCCCATTCATGTACGACTTACGTAAACAACGTAAAATACCGTTCATACCTTAACATGACTTACCCCTGCTTTATGAGGGGTAAACTTACTCCCTCCCCGCAGCGCTCACCTCCTCTCTCTCACCGCAGCGCTCACCTCCTCTCTCTCACCTCAGCACTCACCGGGGGGGAACAGAGAAGCAGGGGGAGGACCAGAGGAGCAGGGGGGATGACAGAGGAGCATGGGTGAGGGGACAGACAGCCGACTCAACAGATATGGCCTGGGAGTTTCTCCCTTCTGCCTAATCTTGTCCCATAAGGGAAAATTATCCTTTCCCCCGGGTGAAATAATGTCTAGCTTCCCCACTGGTACTGCCTATAAAAGTACCAGTACCAGACATTCTACTATAAAGTGGAGGTTCACCCTATAAGAAATTTCTAACAATACATCCAGCCCAGTCCTGCATATAAAATGACACTGACCTTTTTTTTTTATTTGCCGTAGATAGCGTTTAGCCGTGGAATTCACCGCGGCTTCCGGGTAGGGTATCCCGCGGGAGTGGGCGTTCCTATTGTCATGCCAATTGATTGACATGCTAAACGACGGCGCACACAGCGCGTCACGACTTCCCGAAGGAAGCTCGGGTCGGCTCGGCTCTATTCGGCGCCGGTGCGCAGGCGCCGATTAGAGCCGAGCCGACCCGAGCTTAAAAAAAAAAAGGTCAGTGTCATTTTATATGCAGGACTGGGCTGGTTGTATTGTTAGAAATTGTTTATAGGGTGAACCTCCACTTTAATAAAGTAGAACGGCTTGTGGCTAGTGAAGGGGGAGAGGGGGCTTGGGTGGCCTTTGGGGTGCGGGAGTTGTCCGGCCGCCATGGGAGAGACCTGTCAAAGTGGGCCAGTCTGAATGAAGTCCAGGGCCAAATTTTTGTCCCAGTCCAGCCCTGCGTACAGGTGAACAACAAGGATATCCAAGACAGCTCACACTTGCAAATAGGGAATATAAGCAGAAAACTTTTCCAAATACATACCCCATATACCCTGCAAGAGATCTGGAATTTTAACAGGAGGAAAAATAAAATCCTCTGCACCAGAAAACATATGAATGTCAACTATTCATACTATCATTTTTTTGTTATTATTATTATAAAAGGTGGGGACATGTGTAATATGCAAAGAGCAGAATGGACATAAAGAGCAGGGCGCCCATCTAGGTCCTGATTGACTCCCTATGTAACAGCTGCATATCTTGCACCATCAACATCTTTTAGGGACAGGTTTAAAGGTGTACCTAATAAAATGGCCGGTGAGTGTATATTACCCTCTTGTAAGCTGTTTGACAAGAATTAGTGAAAAGAGATCATTAAAGTGACCTTGTCACCACAGGGTCACGGTAAGCTAAGCACAATCTGTTAGAGAAGAGCATCAATGCCTCTCTAATGGCCTGTGTCTTCAAACTCTAAGGGCCGGATTCAGATACAATGGCGTATCTGTCCGGCCCGCGTAACGTATCTCCGATACGTTACGCCGCTCTAACTTTGGGCGCGAGTTCTTTATTTAGAAAGAACTTGCGCCCTTAGTTACGGCGGCGTAACGTATGTGTTTCGGGCGTAAGGCCGCGTAATTCAAATGTGGAAGGGGGGGGGGACCTGACGTGATTGACGTTTTTTACGATCGGCGCATGCGCCGTCCGTGTACATATCCCAGTGTGCATTGCTCTAAATGACATCGCAAGGACGTCATTGGTTTCGACGTGAACGTAAATTACGTCCAGCCGTATTCACGAACGAATTACGCAAACTACGTAAAATTTCAAAACTCGGCACGGGAACGACGGCCATACTTAACATTAGCTACCCCTCATATAGCAGGGGTAACTATACGCCGGAAAAAGCCGAACGCAAACGACGTAAAAAAAAAGCGCCGGGCAGTCGTTCGTTTCTGAATCCGCGTAAATTCTCATTTGCATATTCCTCGCGTAAAAATACGGAAGCGCCACCTAGCAGCCAGCCTGGAACTGCAGCCTAAGATCCGACGGTGTAAAACACTTACACCTGGCGGATCTTAGGGATATCTATGCGTAACTGATTCTCTGAATCAGTCGCATAGATACGACCGTCGGAACTCAGAGATACGACGGCGTATCAGGAGATACGCCGTCGTATCTCTTTCTGAATCCGGCCCTAGCACTTTACTGTTACCTGGCCACTGCAGATATTCTGATGTTTTGGATGTGTGATCACCTGCTACTCCCATCACACGTTTGTATGTATTAGGACATACAGGCCGGTGGAGGATGCAGGTTTATGGACACACTAAGAAGAATCAGATAGATGCAGAGATCTGGGATCAGCAAAGCACCGGAGTTTGGAGATGCAGACCACCCAAAGAATATGTATAGATGCTCTTCTTTTACAGGCTGTGCTTTGTTTACAGGTGACAGATACAGCATAACCATATATATATTTCATGAACGGAAATCAGTTGTAACCAACGTATAGCATTATCATTCTCATTTTGTGTCACACCCAAAATAGCTGGTATTTTTTTCTGGGAAAGGTGGCATCTCTAGTCGCAAGTAAAATGCACTGGGAATTTTATTTTAATAGTCTGTCTATCAGCGGCGGCCTGTCCATAAGGGGGGAAGGGGCGCCGCCCCCTAATCTCTATGTGCCTGACCCCTAATCTCCATGCAGGGAACCAGACGCATAGAGTTCTATGTTTTTTTTTTTTTTTTTTGTGAAGCACGTGATTAGAGCCGGAGGCTTTAATTGGTTTCAGAAAAGGTGGGCTCTGGGCACAGAGCACTGCGCCCTGAGCCCACCCACTTGTGACAATAGCGAATCAACACTGTCTTGTTTCTTCTCCTACTGGTCAATCAGGACAAGAAGCGGGTCCTGAGGCCGGATTGGCTGAGAGAAGAATCGACCAGATTGGCCTGGAGGAGAAGCTGGGTGAAGCTGCCCGGGAGGTGCAGGAGGTGGGTGGGAGTGCAGGAGGTGGGTGGGCTTGCGATTGGGGCTGACGGGGGGGGGTTTGTTTGCCCCCCAAAAAAAATGGAGCACCAGCCGCCACTTCTCTCTATACTAATGCTTTGTGTTGCATCATGAAAATATATAAAATGTATGTATGAGTCCAACACGTCCACCACATACAACTGCAGACTGAATTGAATCATTGCCTACAGTGGTGGAAAACAGTGCATCCATTCCAATTTGCACGCTCTTAGCAGATGCAGAAAACAAATCTCCAGTGCTTGTATGTGACAGAGCTATAAGCCCTGGTTCACACTATTTGTATGCCTGTGTAAATCCAGGAAGTGAACAGGCAGCAGCTTCAGCTGCACACAGTTAAAATGGTTGCAACCAGACTCGGTAAAGGGAGATTTCTACAGGATATTTGGCAAGTACAGAATCACAGTATATATAAAATAATATGCAAAGAGGCTCTAAAAGGCTTCAAAATAGGGTGGGCTCGTGGCACAGAGCATTGCGCCCAGGTGTGTTAGAAAAGCAAATGAATATTTACTTTTCTTACACTGAATCGCCTATCCGCCAATCAGGAAGCGCAGTTCTGATTCTTGTTTCCCAATTGGCTGTAAGGACAGGAGATCCTATTGGACGCCTAGGAGGAGGAGGAGGGAGATGCACGGCAAAAGCTGCCGTGATCCACAGGAGGAAGAAAAAAAGCTGCAGCTGTCCGCGCTGCCCGCCCACCCGCTTCCCAGATGGGGTAAGTGCAGGGCTTTGATGTCCCAACTCTCCTCACTGGAGGGGGGGGGGTTGTTGCCAACCAACCGAGGGGGTGGCTGTTTGCTGCCCCCCAAAAAGAAAAAAAACACCAGCCGCCACTGAACATGTTTCATGTTCCACCCATAGTTAGGGTGGAGCATGTACCATTTTCCATCAGCTGCAGCCTCTCCCCTGTCACCCCAGTGATACCACATCAATAATTCACAGTCCTCTGTGAGTGGGAAACTACAAGTCCGGCTGTCGGCCTGTAAACTACCTGCAAAAAGATGTGCAAAGTAGGCCTCACGGTCCTATTGGTTTAGACGTGGACGTAAATGACGTAAATCCCTATTCACGGACAACTTACGCAAACAACGTAAAATTTTTGAATTTCGACACGGGAACGACGGCCATACTTAACATTACTATTCCAGCTATTTGATGGAATAACTTTAGGCCTGATAATGCGTTACGTAAACGGCGTATCTGTACTGCGTTGGCCGGGCGTACGCTCGTGAATAGGCGTATCTAGTGATTTACATATTCTACGCCGACCGCAATGGAAGCGCCACCTAGCGGTCAGCCTAAAAATTACACTTTAGGATAAGACGGTGTAAGACACTTACGCCGCTCGTATCTGAGCCTAATTTAAGCGTATCTAATTTCCAGAATACGCTTAAATTAGCGCCGGCGCAAATTCAGACGAGAGGATCTATCCGCTGGAATTTATCCGCGGACCGGTTTCAGCGGATAGATCCCCTGGTGTGTACGATCCAGCGGATATTTATCCGCGGATATTTTTCGGCCCGATGGATTTCCAGCGGATCAAAATTTCTTAACTTGCTAAGAAATCGATCCGCTGGAATCCAGTCCAACGGATTGATCCGCTGGTCTGTACAGACTCACCGGATCAATCCGTCCGAATCCATCCCTCGCATACGTCGTAATGATTCGACGCATGCGTGGAAGTCCTTATATCACAGCGTCGCGCACGTCGCCGCGTCATCATCGCGGCGACGGCGCGACTTGTCACCGCGGAGGGAATTCCGCGCGGATTTTGATCTCATGGTTAGTACAACCATGAGATCAAAATCCGCCAGAGGATTTATCCGCAGAAACGGACCTCCGGACCGTTTCCGCGGATCGATCCTCTCGTGTGTACTAGGCCTAAGTCTTTCTGAATCCACCTATAAATATGGATGAAACATGTACCATGGTCTTAAGGTGAAGTTAGCCTTTAAAGCAGATCTTCCACCAAAAATAGACTTTGGAATTCCAACCTTCCCCATTTACATAAAAAAAAAAAAAAAAAAAACATTTTCTTTTGCTTTAATTTTCTTATTTAACATTCAAACTGCCTCCTGTCTATATTCTTGCCTAGGAGAGGATGGCATTATAGTAAGGTGACCAGATTTTTAAAATGAAATCCGGGGACATATTTTTTCTTTACTAGTAATGGCAACAATCAGCAACTCTCTGCCCGTCGCTGCCCGCCTCACAGCCTCTCAAGTCTTAAATTCCGCGTACACACGAAAAAATGTTGGCTTGTAAAAAACGAAGTTTTAAAAAAATTTAATTTAAAACAATCGTGTGTGGGCTTCACATCATTTTTCGGGTTCTGAAAAACAGCAAAAAAAATTCCAACATACTCCATTTTTTAACGACGTTTTAAACAATGTCGTTTTTCGGGTTGTAAAAAATGAGTGTGTGGGCTAAAACGACGTGAAAAACCTGCGCATGCTCAGAAGCAAGTTATGAGACGGGAGCGCTCGTTCTGGTAAAACTACCGTTCATAATGGAGTAAGCACATTCATGACGCTGTAACAGACAGAAAAGCGCAAATCGTCTTTTACTAACACAAAATCAGCTAAAGCAGCCCAAAGGGTGGCGTCATCCGCATGGAACTTCCTCTTTATAGTGCCGTCGTACGTGTTGTACGTCACCACGCTTTGCTAGAGTATTTTTTTTTTACGATCGTGTTTAGGCAACGCCGTTTTAAAGATGAAGTTGGAAAAAACGTTGTTTTTTTTAGAGGCTGAAAAACGACATTTTTTACAAGCCGAAAAAGGGTTGTGTGTACGCGGCATAACTCTCCAGGCCCCAGCTACTACTGGATGGGGAGCGGAGGAAGATCACTCCGCCAGGGAAGGCAAGGAGATAGGCTGGTGGCTGGCCAGGATTTGAGCCAAGATAGAATAAAATGCGAGCGAAGCTGAATGGGCATGCGCCCGAAACTGAAGAAATATTCCCTCGGCTCCAACCAGAACATGATTATCAGAAAGGGGCACAGATAATGGGAAAAATACAAACCCCCAATGCTAGTAGGCACAGGGGAGCAGGGGTGGGTAATTCTAATTTTTTTTATTTTAATTCTGCACTGACTTTCTTTGAAATTGCCTCTGCCCCCTATTAAATCCAATCTGGGGACAAAACCGGGGACAGACTTGGTCCGGGGACAGTGTCCTCAATCAGGGGACTGTCCCCTGAAACTGGGGATGTCTGGTCACCCTACATTATAGGCCTCCTCCTGAAGCCTCCTTGCATAATGATGTCACCTGTCCCAGGAAGCATCAACCTTCCCTCAGCACAGAGAGGGGCACTTGGCGCCATGTCATCCAGGAGCTGGCTGCAAGGACAAGGAAGAGACAGCCAGCTCCTGATGATGGTTATAATAAGGGTGAAGGCATGGTCAGGACGTGCATCAGAAGAGTGGCAGGGCAGTATAGGACAGTTCAGGAATTACTGAGCTTGTAAGTATTTTTCTCCTGGATAAAAGAGCATCAAAGCTAAGTGGCATTTGGAAAATAATATTAGTGGACATGGATGAAGTTTCCCTTTAATTAAAAAAAATATATATATATTCCTCTTTAAATGTAAAAAAATAGGAACAACATCTATTACAATGAACTAATTACTCTAGCTTCTAATTAATTCTAGCCTTCTCCTAAAATCAGCAAAGCGTTTCTATACTACATCTATCTGTGTAATTTAATGTGGATTAAGTCACAGCAGTGCTGGGGGCATAAATGATATTATAATTAACAAAACTAATAATTAGCCATCTCACACATGGTGGGAGGGGCAAGTGTTCATTTCTATGAAGCCCCCCACTCCCTCCCCCTCCCCTGCATTAGTTGCACCTCAGGTGTGGTATTAACCTTGTTATGTAGGTGGTGTGCTGTGGAGGGGTGATACTCTAAGTGGGGTGTGTGGTGCTCGTCAGTCCCTCCCAGACTGTGCATGGAACAAAAGCTGACTGTCACTGTGGTTGGAAAGAGACAGATGGCGTGTTGAATGCTCAGGCTGGCACATCTATTTTCACAGGCTGAGGCTGTAGTTTTCCCAGGCCTTTTATGAAATCCATCCCCTGTCTTCTCCTCGTAATTATTGCTTAGGTAAAGGTCTGGCAATATGCACAGCATATCAAATTCTGCAAGGCCATCTAAATCGTACGTATGGCATAAACCACTAGTCCTAAAAATCAGAGTCGCACATTATGGTATTGTTAGGGTACATTTTTATATAAATCGGTTAATATTTTACCTAAGTGGCTTGGCAGAGAGCAAAGAGGAAACCACTACCTTGAGAACAAACAAAATCATTTTACTGAAGCCTGATCGATCAAGTATACTGATTAATTGGTGTGGGTTACCTACTTTGCAAGTTGTCCTATTACATACACTTGTTGGTCACCTTTTTTTTTTAAAGGTGTTGTAAAGGTTAGTTTTTTATTTTATAAATACCGTATTTATTGGCGTATACCGTGCACTTTTTTGCCCTGAAAATCAGGGCAAAATCGTGGGTGCGCGGTATACGCCGATACCCGCTTTCCCGCGCCAACATATACCGAGCGCAGTACACTCGGGTATAGTCGGGCAGTCTCGGCTCCTTCCGCGCTCACGTCCTGGACGTACAGGACATCAGCGCCAGAGTTGCCGACAATACACGAGTGTACTGCGCTCTGTATATGTCGGCGCAGTATTCAAACTCTGTGCGGGAGGACGCCGCAGAAGGACGCTGGACACGACGAAGAGGACACCCGAAGCCGCAGACGAACGCCGGACCCGACGAGGCCGCCGATGGACGCCGCGCAAGACACCAAAACTGTAAGTACAAAAAAACTTTTTTTCCACAGGATTGGGGGCAACTTTAGGGGTGCGCGGTATACGCGGGAGCGCGTTATACCGCGATAAATACGGTAGGTTCCTTTAAGCTAGTGCATTGTTGGTTCACTTAGCTTTTCCTTCGATTTCCCTTCTAAATGTTTTATTTCTTTGTTTTCTTTGTCTGAATTTCTCACTTCCTGTTCCTCCTCAGTATGCTGTTCTGGCTGACTAACCCCCAGCCAGAACGGCTCGGATTATGGGGGCAAGCTTACTGAGGAGGAACAGGAAGTGAGAAATTCAGACAAAGAAAAAAAACATTGAGGGCCAGATTCTCAGAGACTTACGTCGGCGTATCAGTAGATACGCCGTCGTAAGTCCGAATCTGCGCCGTCGTAAATTTAAGCGTATTCTGGAAACCAGATACGCTTAAATTAGGCTAAGATACGAGCGGCGTAAGTCTCCTACGCCGTCGTATCTTAGGGTGCATATTTACGCTGGCCGCTATTTGGCTCTTCCGTTGAGTTTGGCGTAGAATATGCAAATGACTAGATACGCAGATTCACGAACGTACGTGCGCCCGTCGCAATTAGTTACGCCGTTTACGTTAGAGATACGCCGGCGTAAAGATAAAGCTGGTCTCTAGGTGGCGCATCCCAAGCGTATCTTTTTACGTCGTTTGCGTAAGTCGTACGCGAATAATGGCTGTGCGTAAATTACGTTCACGTCACAGGCATTGAGCCGACGTATTTTTAGGCCTAAATACAACGTGATACTGAGCATGCGCGCGCAAGCGCCGTTCGTTTGGCTATGCATCTACATGGGGTCAAGCCTCATTTAAATACAACACGCCCCCTACAGCCGACTTTGAATTACGCGCGCTTACGCCGGCCCATTTACGCTACACCGCCGTAACTTAGGAGGCAAGTGCTTTGTGAATACAGCACTTGCCTCTCTACATACGTTACGCCCGCGCAACGTAGATCGGCCGTACGTGAATCTAGGCCTTAGAAGGGAAATTTAAGGAAAAGGTACAGTAAGTGAACCAACAATGCACTAGCTTAAAGGAACCTATTTAGAAAATAAAAAACAAACCTTTACAACGCCTTTAAGTCAAAGAATAATGTGCAAATTACAAAAACTAAAAATATTTTTAATTGTATAGAATTCTCTAAATTCACTAGTCTGTCTTGACAAGTAGACATGCATGCATTGCTCTTTATATCATTGTATTTTGTCAAACCAATTATGGCTTTGCATGTTCAGTGAAATTTTGGCTTTATGTTGCTTTCTTTTTATAATAGATGAAAAAACATTGGGGTAGATTTACTAAAGGAAAATAGACTGCACCTTGCATGTGCAGTTGCTCCATAGCTTAGCAAATGAAGGCCTCTTGAGCCCATTAGGGAAAGAGAGCCTTGACTGATGGGGGCATGGCCGTGTGCAGGATAAGGCATATCAATTGATTGGTTGCTAGGGGGAATGGGCTGGGCCTGAGCTCGGTAAAATTAGTGCCCCAGGGAATTCTGGGTCTTTTTCAAGAAACGTGGTTGGTAAGAGCTGCCCACCCTCCTGCCCCCCCCCCCCTTTTTTTTATGGTATGCCACAGCTTGCTGCGGTTTCTTGACCTTTCCAGCATAAAATGGCTGTAATGGGCTATGCCCTTGATGGAAATTGGAAGTAGGCGGGCCTGTCCGGCACTTATGGTAAGGACAGGCCCCCTCCCCTTTGGAATTGTGTGCTCACAGTACAACTGTAAATGGCACTGGTTGAAAAGTGTTCACATGTTATGTTTGGATTTAATAAAGCTGTGGCCTGGCCCTTGCCCTTTCCAACCTACTGGTTGTAAGTGTGTTTATTTAACGGGGTGAAGGGGCAATGGGGAAGGTTTTCCTATACATTTACGTTACAGTTAATTGCGCCTGGGCTCACTGCACCTCAGCAGTCATGAGTGGAGATTCACTTTACAAAGAATACCCAATCACCTGCAAAGAAAAAAATGAATCTTTGCTTGCATATGATTGGATGATGGGAGTCAGCAGAGCTTCCCCTCATTTACTAATCTCTGGAGCAACTGCAGTTTTAAAGTTCTCAGTCTATTTGCCTTTAGTAAACCAACCTCATAGACTCATATGAAGGCCTCTTGAGCCCCTATAGGGAAAGAGAGCCTTGACTGATGGGGACATGGCCAGGTGCTGGGCGTAGGCAGTGGGTGAGCAATCACCCAAGATTGGTTAATGTTATGGGGGTTGGGCTGGGCCTGAGCTCATTAAAAGTATTGCCCCAGGGAATTCTGGGCCTTTTGAAGAACGTGGCTTGAAGCATGGGCGTCCGCTGAAATTTTTTCAGGGAGGGGCGCTTCGGCAGCGACGATACACAGTCGCATTTAACCCTTTCTTCAAACGCTAGCGCGGGGTTAAAAGCGCCCCGCTAGCGACCGAATAGCACAGCTAAAATGATGGTAAAGCGCTGCTTTTTAGCGCCGCTTTACCGATAATACGGCCAGCTGGCAGTATGAAATAGCTTATGAGATAATTCAGCTTCACTCCATGCCCATATAAATATAGCCTAGAGAATGTACAGACCCCCCCTTCAGCACAAACCCCATCCATTCAGCACAGATGGATCCCCTTCAGCACAGACCCCCCATTCTGCACAAACCCCTCCATTCAGCACAGATGGACCCCCCCTTTAGCACAGACCCCCCTATTCCGCACATACCCCCCCTTCAGCACAGATGGACCCCCCCTTCAGCACAGATGGACCCCCCTTCAGTACATACCCCCCCCTTCAGCACAGACGGACCCCCCATCCCATTCAGTACCTCAGAGCAGCCATCAATGCTGCACAGGCACAGCAGGTTCCCTCCCCCTGTGTACACATAAACACTTGCGGGGAGGCGGCTTCACTCTGCTCGCTGTGCCTGTGTGACATCCGGCCCGGGACCGCTCAGACAGCCCGCGGCCGTAAAACTCTTCAACACCTTCTCGATTTTCCAGGGGGGGTCAATTGCCCCCCCTTGCCCTATGTAGCGGATGCCCATGTCTCCTTCCATTCCATCCTTATGAGTTCCCCTCTCGGTCGGTAAGCTTTCAGTCATTACAAAGTAGATTGGCTCTTTGTGCCTCTTTTTCCTTTCACACTCCAGTTCTGTTCTACACGGACTTCAAAAGAATGATACCAGGTCATAATCGGGTACAATAAATGTAATATATTGCAGCTTACTAATCATTTGATGTGGTGGCTGCATTAGTTTTCTTTTTTTAGGCCTTTTACTTGGTGATTTTGCCAATCACACATCTCCTGTATTAGAGTGTCCAACTCTGGATAAAGGAGCTTTATAATACAATTCATTAAATTATCGAAATTTTCAAGTTAAAGCAGAGGTCCGGCCTAAATTTTTTTTTTACATTAACAGTCTCCTTGACACCTATTAACCACTACTCGCCCGGTCAATATACAATTGACGTAAGGGAAGTGGTTGTGAAATCCTGACTGGACTGCAGGATTTCATGCCGGCGCGCGCGGCGATCGGTAATGCGGGGTGTCAGTCTGACACCCTGCATCTCCGATCTCGGTAAAGAGCCTCCAGCGGAGGCTCTTTACCACGTGATCAGCCGTGTCCAACCACGACTGATCACGATGTAAACAGGAAGAGACGTTGATCGGCTCTTCCTCACTCGCGTCTGACAGACATGAGTAGAGGAGAGCCGATCGGCGGCTCTCCTGACAGAGGGGGGGGGTTCGCGCTGATTGTTTATCAGCGCAGCCCCCCCCCTCGGATGCCAACACTGGACCACCAGGGAGCGCCCCCCGGTTGCCAAATGGAGCAAAAAAACAAACAAAAAACCCCCCCCAAAAAATGAACACAATCAATGCCAATCAGTGCCCACAAATGGGCACCGACTGGCAACATGGGCACTGACTGTAATGATGCCCAGCAATGCCATCAGTGCCACCCCTCAGTGTCCATCAGTGCCACCCAGTGTCCATCAGTGCCACCTCTTAGTGCCCATCTATGCCCAGTGCCCACCTATCAGTGCCCATCTGTGCCACCCATAAGTACCCATCAGTGCTACCCATGAGTGCCCATCAGTGCCGCCAAAGAGTGCTCATCAGTGCCGTCTATGAGTGCCCATCAGTGCCGCCTATGAATGCACATCAGTGCAGCATACCAGCGCCGCCTATCAGTGCCCATCAGTGCCGCCTATCGGTGCCCATCAGTGCCACCTCATCGGTGCCCATCAGTGCTGCCATATCAGTGCCGATAATTGAAGAAGAAAACTTACTTATTTACAAAAAAATAACAGAAAAAAAAAATTCAAAAATTTCGGTTGTTTTTTAGTTGTTGCGCAAAAAATAAAAATCGCAGAGGTGATCAAATACCACCAAAGGAAAGCTCTATTTGTGGAAACAAAATCATAAAAATTTAAATTGGGTACAGTGTAGCCTGACCGTGCAATTGTCATTCAAATTGGGACAGTGCTGAAAGCTGAAAATTGGCTTGGGCAGGAAGGTGCGTAAGTGCCTGGTATGGAAGTGGTTAAAAAACAATTGGAAACATATATTTTTTTTACTTACCAAAAACGCCCTGTTGCCATGCAGTCGTCCTAATCTGCCACTTCCTATACAGCGGAGCTCCTAGGTCACGCCCCCCTCGCCTGTGCACCTGGGAAATGATAACACTTCATTTCCCAGGAGTCTGTGGGCATTACTGTGATCTGCGCTACTGCCGCGGTTTAATAGCACATGCGCCAGATCGAGAGGTGCATGCTGGTTACCCAGCATGCACCTCTCTAAGGAAAACCAGGAACAGATATCGACTGGGCTTCACATGCCCATAATTAAGATGGAAACGGCCACAACAACAGGGAGAAAATATTTTGTTCTTTTCTATTGTTACTAAATAGATCTGGAACTATGCCTAATGGCCCAGATTCAAGAAGCAATTGCGCCTGTGTAACCATAAGTTACACGGCGCAATTGCTTACTTGCTCCGGTGTAACGAGTGCTTCTGATTCAGGAACCTCGTTACACCGACTGCAGGCTAAAATCTGCGCGGCATAAGGCTCTTATGCCACGCAGATTTTAGGCTGCATTCTTGCGTGGGCCGCTAGGGGGCGCTCCCATTGTGATCAGCGTGTAGTATGCAAATTGCATACTACCACTGATTCACAAACTTGCGCGGGCCCTGCGCAAGCCAGGTACGGAGTTTCCGTACGGCAACTTTAGCGCAAGGCTGCCCCTTCTAATAGTAGGGGCAGCCAATGCTAAAGTATAGCCTCCGTTCCCGCGCCGTGAAATTTGAATTTCACGGCGTTTGCGTAAGTGATTCGTGAATGGCGTTGGACGCCATTCACGTTCACTTTTGAAGCAAATGACATCCTTGCGACGTCATTTGCCGCAATGCACGTCGGGAAAGTTTCCCGACGGAGCATGCGCTCTACGCTCGGCGCGGGAGCGCGCCTAATTTAAATGATTCCCGTCATTTAAATTGCGCGCGCTTACGCCGGGCAATTTTGCCGGCGCGCCCTCGCAAGTTACGGAGCTACTGCTCCGTGAATTGAGGGCAGCGGCGCAAATTTGCGGGGGCGCAGGGCAAAATCGTTGCCCTGTGCCTCCGTACGTTTAGCGCAAAACTATGCTGAATCTGGGCCATTGTATGTAAGTTGTACTAATGCTAGAATCGCAAAATAGTAAAATAAAAAAATTGGCTGGAACTCCGCTTTAACTTTACACTATAATTAATGTTCTACTCCATAACATTTATAACAGTTGGTAAAAAGAATAAAGGTGAATTCAGTAAAAAAACGATTTGGGATTTAGCATAGTTGTTGCTATCTGCTGTGTTTACAAGGCACTGAGCCGCCTTTCTTGCCGTCACCTATGGAATATCTTCAGACAGATGTTGGGATTTGCTTTTTTCTTGAATGTTGCACAGTCTGCAAAGCCTCCAGCATTAATTAATGTCATATGTGAGGACATCATCTATTTATCTCTTTAGGATTTGCTCCTTAGCTGAATGCATTCCTCAAGACTCCTCTGTCCAGATGGCGATTCACGTGTCAGGGCATTACTTATTAAAGCATGGGTACTTATGCTGATAAGTGGCTGATTAAACACTTCTATTTGGGTATGAACAGGGAAGAAATGCTGAAGTCTCATGATGCTACGCCAGATTCCAGTACTTTGCAAGTTCTGCTGAAAATTCACATAGGGTGGAGACAAAGAATAGGTCCATCGGTCCGTTTTCATCAGACAAACCGATCGTGTGTACAGGGCATTAGATTTACCGTCAACTATGTAGTGCAAAGGCCTGCCTAATTGCATACACATTGAAAGGGGCAGATCCTCGTACAGCGGCGCATTTATGCGCCGGGCGTAGCATATCTGAGATACACTACGCCGCCGTAACTTACTTTTTTTTTTCAAATCCTAAAAGAATATGCGCCGTAAGTTACGGCGGCGTAGTGTATCTTTGCCGGCGTAATGGCGCCTAATTCAAATGGATGTAATGGGGGCGTGTTTTATGTAAATACGTTGTGACCCGACGTAAACAACGTCCGTGGGGGTATCCCAGTGCGCATGCTCGAAATTAACCCGGAACAAGCCAATGCTTCCGACGGTGACGTCATTCTACGCAAATCCCTATTCGCGAACGACTTACGCAAACAACGTAAACATTTCTAAATTCTACGCGGGAACGACGGCCATACTTAACATTGAG
The DNA here is from genome assembly GCF_905171775.1 of Rana temporaria. NCBI lineage: Eukaryota > Metazoa > Chordata > Amphibia > Anura > Ranidae > Rana > Rana temporaria. The sequence continues at coordinate 112,320,633 of NC_053490.1, read as the reverse complement.
TACGCCTCATAACAGCAGCTTTAACTATACGCCGGAAAATGCCGAACGCAAACGACGTAAAAAAATGCGCCGGCCGGACGTACGTTCGTGGATCGCCGTAAATAGCTAAGTTGCATACTCTACGCGGATTTTGACGGAAACGCCACCTAGCGGGCGCCGAAAAATTGCATCTAAGATCCGACGGCGTACTAAGACGTACGCCTGTCGGATCGATCCCGGATGCCGTCGGATCTTGTTTTGTGGATACAAAACAAAGATACTACGTGGGAAATTTAAAATTACGCCGGCGTATCAGTAGATACGCCGGCGTAATCCTTTTGTGGATCTGCCCCAAAGTGTTTAGATCTGACCTCATATTATATGATTTTGGTAAATCTAAAGAAAAATTGTAAAAGAAAATTGTATAATATATGGCCAGCCTTAGTGCCCAAATCTAACATGAGGACCGTTTTTAGTCCCAGTACAGCAGAGCTCAGACTAGGGGAGAGAAGAGCAGCACAAGGGGTCAATCAGTTGTGCTGCAGTGTAAGGTGCATGCAGTCTGGATGAGAAAGCAGAATAACAGATAAAATAAGCTTATCTGTCTGCTGCACAGGGTGGGGGAGGGACAGGACCTGTAATTGTTGCTAAACTGCAACTGAGAAAAATCAGGTTCTGTCCCCTGCCAGACAAGTCTGTACTACATGGCAGAGCTATGTAAATTCCAGGACTGGATGGATGGAAATGTAAATTATATGGCAGGTGCACTGCACTGTGTAAATTTAACGTGGTTGCGGGGCAGTTGCTACTGTACGTGGCCCAGTTCAGTTGAATGGGTCATGGTTGCTGGGCAGGATTATCTTTGCTGTGCAAAGCATTGCGGTTGCTGCATGTGAACTCCCCTGCTGCCTTTGCAGCTTAAAGCAGTATTAAACAAAAAAACTAAAATGTAATATCACCCAATCATTAGATGTGGTGGCTGGCTGCATTCGTTTTCTTTTTTTTAGACTTTTTCTTATTTTAAAACAATATTACACTTTTCTCTTACTGTAGATAAGCCCAGTTATTCTCAATCTGTGTGCCGTGTGAGATTTGCAGGTGTGCCCTGGCAGTTTTCAAAAATATAAAAAATTGCTAGAGTTTTGAAAACTTGAACATATCGAAAAATAAAATGGTAAATAAATGTCACAAAAGTTAAAAAAGTAACATATATAAAAACGCAATCTCTGTCAGTCTGTCATTCATTGGTTCCTTTCGTAATGTGAGACTTGTGCGAGATCTCGGGAGACCTTGATCGCTCTAATTATATTATAATAATAGAGACCGTTCCATTACAACTTTGATGCTTATAAATAAAGTTTGTTCATTGTTTGGAGAAATGGAGAAATACTTAATCATGTCCGGAACTCTGAGGCCTCGTACACACGACAGAGTTTCTCGGCAGAATTCGTCGAGAAACTCGGTGAAGAGCCGGATTCTGTCGAGAAACTCTGTCGTGTGTACACTTTCGGCCCGATGGAGCCGCCGAGGAACTCGTCGAGCAAATAGAGAGCAGGTTCTCTATTTTCTCGATGGGAGTGGATTTTGGCTCGACGAGTTATTCATCGGGCTGTTTTTTCAACGAGAAACTCGGTCGTGTGTATGCTAAGAAACCTGTGAAAAACTTAGACACTGGAGAACAACATCGGTAAAAGTAGCGTTTGGAATGGAGATAGCACATTCGTCTCGCTTCCAACATTATTGCATCGTTTATTTGCAGCGCTTTACACAATTTTTTGTAAGGGCACAAAACAGCAATATTCTTTTTTTCTTTTGTTAGGATATTCACACAGAGTTCATTAAAATTTGGTGGAACCTTTTTCTTACTGATCTCAATAATATTTTTGAAAAAAATTCTCACCTTATTTTGGTCCTGTGTTTTAAATCCTGCTCTTAATATTCACCTTAATTTTTGATTTATCAAAAATGCAAATCCTCTTATTTTTTTGAATGTCAAGTTCCCCCCATAGAAACCTTATTGCTTTGTCTTATCTCATCTGTCCCTTTCAAATTACACCTTATATCCAATTTTTTTTTAAACATAACCTGCCTTCTCACAAGCTAAATTTTAAAGCAAAAAAAACAAGGACAAGTATGAACTGTAAAATCAAAATTTACCATTTATTTTGGTTTGAAAAATAAAGTAAGTAAGCAAAAGTCAGCACTGGAGAGCTTGCTGCCATTTGTGCACAGCCAGGTGTGGCCTGATGTGACTGGTGAGCAGTTGGAGGCCAAAATGGGGACTTGAGAGGTTCATTCAGGAAGGAACGCATCAAGGTCTTGGACTCCCCGAGGTCACAAACTGGAGCAGGGCAGGCAGATGTCACCAGGTTGTGGTACTATAGCAGCCTGAACTCTGGTACACCACATGGAAGTAAGGGAGTCACTTTCTTGATTTCTTCAAGGCCTTCCTTGGTGGCTTCCCTGCAACCTGCTCTTTGACCTTCTCTGCAGCCTTCTCAGCAGCCTTCCTCTTCTGCCTGGCTGGAGGTGGTGCCACAGGGGTAGTACTCATGCCAGGAGGAGGAGTAGACGAAGGTGGTGGAGGATGAGTAGACGAAGGTGGTGGAGGAGGTGGAGGAGGAGGAGGTGGAGCAGTAGAAGGAGGAGGAGTAGTAGAAGGAGCAGTAGAAGGAGGTGGAGCAGTAGAAGGAGGAGGAGTAGTAGAAGGAGCAGTAGAAGGAGGTGGAGCAGTAGAATGAGGAGGAGTAGTAGAAGGAGCAGTAGAAGGAGGTGGAGCAGTAGAAGGAGGAGGAGTAGTAGAAGGAGCAGTAGAAGGAGGTGGAGCAGTAGAAGGAGGAGGAGTAGTAGAAGGAGCAGTAGAAGGAGGAGGAGCAGTAGAAGGAGGAGGAGTAGTAGAAGGAGGTGGAGCAGTAGAAGGAGGAGGAGCAGTAGAAGGAGCAGTAGAAGGAGGTGGAGCAGTAGAAGGAGGAGGAGCAGTAGAAGGAGCTGGAGCAGGAGTAGTAGAAGAAGAAGAGGAAGAAGATTGTTGAGAAGGAGCAGGAGAAGAAGAGGAAGAAGAATGTTCAGAAGGAGCAGGAGAAGAAGAGGAAGAAGAATGTTGAGAAGGAGCAGGAGAAGAAGAGGAAGAAGAATGTTCAGAAGGAGCAGGAGAAGAAGAGGAAGAAGAATGTTGAGATGGAGCAGGAGAAGAAGAAGGTGGGGGAGGTTGAGAAGGAGCATGAGAAGAAGAAGGTGGGGGAGGTTGAGAAGGAGCATGAGAAGAAGAAGGTGGAGGAGGTTGGGAGTTATCTGGTGTGTGAGGATGGGGATGGCGGCAAATGACAGTGTCCTCCGTGAGAAGACCCCTCACCCCCTGATTTGCTAGGGTGATGAGGAGTCCCTCAAAGAGGAGGCGCTGGTCCACTCTCATGTCTGCCATTTTAGCCAAAACCACCGTCACAAATCCCTCCTGAGCAGTGGGAGGCTGTTGAAGGGTTGCATGGGCGTCCCGAATGAGGGCTAGTGAGGCGTCACGCACCCTCGTATCCCTCACCTGCCTTCTCGGACGCAGGCGAAGAGAAGGCACCTGACATCTGGTACTTCGCCCAGCCACCTCGTCCAACCCACTTGGGCCTGCCACCACGTTCAAGCCACTTGGGCCTGCCACCTCGTCCAAGATACTTGGGCCTGCAGCCTCCTCCAAGCCACTCACCCTGCCCTCCTCCTGCCTGGCATTTTTCCGATCCTCCTGCTGGCTGGTCTCGTCCTGTGTATGGAAAAAAAGTACAGTTTTACTTTCTTTTTTAAAAAGAAGACTCATTTTTCAGCTCCTGACTGTTGCATATTTTTTAGTCACGACTTAGCTAAGCCAATCATTGTGACCCATGTTTTATGGTGAATCACACAAAAATAATTCCTGGCCAATACTGACAAATGATCTGTCTAACACTTTTATCTCTACCTTTTTTTTACCTTTAACATCTTAATTTACATCTCTTTAACAACATTTAAACAACACACATTTGCACATTGAAAGTACTATATACCTGGCTCCAGCTGGGCAAATCCGGATCTTCATCCAGGATGGAAGGCTGCTGAGAGGGTTCATCTGCAGAGGGAGCAGCAGGTTGGCTGGAGGGAAGGCTGGACCTTCTGTTCCTTCTGGGGGCAAGGCTAGAAAGTGACTCCCTTACCTCCAGGTGTTCATCCAGGAAGCTCAGTTTACTATAGTACCACAACTTGGGTACATATACCTGCCCTGCTCCAGCTCCAGACCACATCGAAGCCAAGACCTTGTTGCGTGCCTTCCTGTAGGTGCCTCTCAAGGTCCCAATTTTGACCTCCAACTGGTCAGTCGTCACATCAAACCCCACCTGTCTCCGCACAAGTGGGAGCAGGCTCTCCAGTGCGGTTTTCCGCAAGTCTCTGTTGCGTGATATGGGGTCTTTGGTGGCCCACAGAACTGGAAGTTCTCTCCACCGGTCAATAAAGATGTCCAAAAATTCTGGTCTATTGAACAGGTTCATTTTTTCCTGTCCAAAACCAAGGAGAAATAAATAATGTCAATACACAGTCTATAAAGTTAATTACTCTTTCTCACCAGCTAGCCTTTAAAGGGTCACTAATGGATAAATCTTTTTTTGATGAAATTACTGTTTACAGTGTCTAGAGACATACAAGTGCATACATATAATGTGCCTCTAGTTTCACTTTTGCTTTTAAACTGATTTAATGTTTCTGTGAAGTAACGAGACACACAGAACAAAAACAAACAAATCCAGGGCATATTTTATTTAAAAAAATTATTAGCATTGTTTCTGTTGATTTTTAGACACACAGCTTAGACCACAGTGACAAGCTCCCATGATAAATTTTAGAGGGAGCCAGAGAACCAGGAAGTGAGGATTTATGCAAAGGATTACAGCTGCTTAAAAGCAAAAACGGACAATGAGGACATGAAATCCAGACTGATATAATGTAAAGTAAGTTATTTCTGCCCCAAACAATTTGGGGTTATTGCTCCTTTAAATGTCTGTCTTTCCTGAATATGCCACTGCTGTCCCAAGTTCGAAGCATACCTACACGCTTGTCGTTCAAACGTCTTTCTTACGCAACCCGGTCGTATGTACGCTACGTGTGTTCGAGCCTTATATACACTCCGCACACGTCATCCGCCCATGCTTAAAAAATTTGATGTTTCCCCCCGCCCCTTATCTTCCGTCGCGAAAACGACAAGGAGGAATTGGCAGCAGATCATGTTGGGTCAGTTCGTAGGAAACAGATCACCAGTTGTGTTGAACTAATAAGCCAGATCTCCTCCTCATTTGTGTATGAAACGTTATAGAAAAGCACTCCGATCTAGTTTGGTCAAGACATAAAAGCGACCATTTGCATCGTGTTTAAAACGACATTTTTTCTAAAGACATCCTGAGAACCGAGATTGGCCACACAACAGTAGTTGGATCAAAATGCATAAGCAAAGCGTTGGTTACGTACGACGGCACTATAGCGGACCATTACCTTCAATTTTAGAACTAGCTATGTTTTAGTTTATGAACATAATATGTAGCCCACAAAATCATTCAATCAAGAATAACATGTAAAATGTAGTTACATACCGGTGTTTGACCCGATCGTTATCTCCGCCGTCTTCCACAAACTGTGAACGCCCCTTTTACTCACGTGGTAGCCCTTTATACACGCGCATGTGTGACTTTACGCACGTCTCCCCGCCCCTGACGTTCGTGGTGTAGTCTTTTCCCCGCCCCTTTTCATTCTTTTTTTTGGTTGGGAGCACATGTTAGGAAATATGGCAGCAATACAGGAGCCAGGCCAGGCGGGACGAGGGATCCACAGAAGAATCCGTTTTAAGGCCACCAACATGACCTTTGAAGAAATGGTGGAGATGGTCCTCATCTTCAAAGCAGAGGACTATGATGGGAGGCATGGGCCATACAAGTACCCGAACAAGGTCAAGGCCCAAATAATGGAGAAGGTGAGGAGGAGTCTCCATCGCAAATTTGGGGTGAAAAGATCTAAGGAACAGATCAGAAAAAGGTGGTCAGACCTCAAAAAGCGGGAGCAGGAACAAATGAAGCTGATCAGGAGAGTGATTAGAAGAAGTAAGTTTTTTATATATTTATTATTATTTGTTCCGCGCCATGTGTTTTTAATTTCAGGTTGTACTGTATTATGTTTTTCTGCCCAATAATTTGTCGTCAAAGTGGACGTACATTCAGAACGACAACTCATACGACAAAATATTGTGCATAAAATCAGGAAAATTATGACATTTCCAAAAAATTTGGGTGAGATCAATATTGAAATTTATGTAGATGTGCTATTAAAAACATTCAATTATTGTTAAATTAAAATATATACAGTAAAAGGAGAGTCTGCTCAGCAGTCGGTGACACATGTGGACTCATTTGCATAATTGTTGTCCCCTTTAATAACCCATTTTGGGGTTCACACAGAGGTGAGGTGATCCAGTGTATACTTGGTTGGCTTACATGTTTAAAAGTAGACCAAAGGTACAAGAATTGTCATGATCTTTGTGAATGCCTACAATCCTGTGTTTTGCCCTGAGGGGTTTTTCGAAACATCAATAGTCCCAGAAATTGTATAAAGTGAATCATATTCCTCTTTCAGGCCTATAAGCTCCTAAAATCCTGTTTCCATTTTCTTCATTCTCGTAGGGCGTCATGAAGCTTCGACACGGGAGCAAGAAGTCATCACGCAAGCCACACCCCCGAGGGATGGTGATGATGCGCAGCCTGCCACCACATCAGGTAAAGTAACATATAACTAACCCAGCTTCAGGTAATGTAGATGTAGGCCTGCCTAATTTTAATAAATGGTTTTGTCCCACATTTCAGGAGCAGGTGGTGGCTTGGACTTGGACAGGCATACTGTCCAGATGGTGATCTCAGAAATCTGGGCCTGCAGAGAAGAGGTGGAGGAGATACATCTGGCCAATAGAAAAATAAAAGAACGAACAAGGAGGGTGGAAAATAAATTAAAAAATGTAATAGATGTTTTGGGGAGAGTCTGAATGTTACGAAAAAAGTTTGTGAAACCAAAAAAAAATCTGATTTTTTAGTATTTAATATTAATCAAAAAAAAAAAAAAAAAAAAAAAAGATTTTAAGGATTATTTAATAAAAAATACACAAAAAAATAACAAAACAAGATTTTAAGGTTTATTTAATCAAAAAAAACAAAAAAAAAAACAAAACAGATTTGAAGGTTTATTTAATCAAAAAAAGACAAAAAAATAACAAAACCAAATTTGAAGGTTTATTTAATCCAAAAAAAGACAAAAAAATAACAAAACCAGATTTGAATGTTTATTTAATCAAAAATACACAAAAAAATAACAAAACAAGATTTTAAGGTTTATTTAATCAAAAAAAAACAAAAAAAAAAAAACAGATTTGAAGGTTTATTTAATCAAAAAAAAGACAAAAAAATAACAAAACCAAATTTGAAGGTTTATTTAATCCAAAAAAAGACAAAAAAATAACAAAACCAGATTTGAATGTTTATTTAATCAAAAATACACAAAAAAATAACAAAACAAGATTTTAAGGTTTATTTAATAAAAAAAACAAACAAAAAAATAACAAAACAAGATTTTAAGGATTATTTAATCAAAATATTCTAAAACCAAAAAAAAAAATTGTATATTGTATGATAACAAAGACAAATCCCCAAAAAAATGATTATTGGATATTGTGTGATAAAAAAGACCAAAAAAATGAAAAAAATGATTATTGGATATTGTATGATAAAAAAGACCAAAAAAATGAAAAAAAATGATTATTGCATATTGTATGATAAAAAAGACCAAAAAACTGAAAAAAAACATTGTTGTATATTGTATGATAAGAAAGACCAAAAAAATGAAAAAAATGATTATTGGATATTGTATGATAAAAAAGACCAAAAAAATGAAAAAAATGATTATTGGATATTGTATGATAAAAAAGACCAAAACAATGAAAAAAATGATTATTGCATATTGTATGATAAAAAAGACCAAAAAAATGAAAAAAATTATTATTGGATATTGTATGATAAAAAAGACCAAAAAAATGAAAAAAATGATTATTGCATATTGTATGATAAAAAAGACCAAAAAAATGAAAAAAAATATTATTGGATATTGTATGATAAAAAAGACCAAAAAAATGAAAAAAATGATTATTGCATATTGTATGATAAAAATTAGAAAAAAAAAAAAAAAAAAATTTTTTTGTGGGTATTTGTTAAACCCAAAAAATAAAAAAATAAGAAAATAAAGAGCTTTTGAACCTGAAAAAAGTGTGTGGTGTTTTTCCTAAAATACGTCAAATTTTCTATGTGTTTGGTTTGGGGGTCATCTGGGAAATGTTTGCTAGTTGATAATGAAAATACACTTAGTTACACTTAGTAAACAACTCCAAGCAACACAAGCAAGACATAACAAGTTTTTCAAAAATATTTGTATTTATTTTTGGTAAAGATAAAATTATGGCAAATTGGCTTGAGATGGTATTGCCCCCCTACCCATGAAATAGTCCATGTATTTGTCCCGCACTTCACGGGCACTCTGGGGGGGCAGTCCTGTGTGGCCAGCTTCAAGGCCCGGCAAAGTTTGTGATGGAGACAAAAGTTGTGCCTCGGGCCCAACCAGGGCCATATAATTAGGAGAATGCAGCATGCAAAGATAATTGTATTCCACTTATATTCCGCCATGTGGAGAGAGGTGAGGAAAAGGCGGACCCGGCTGGCCATGATGCCGAAGGCGTTCTCAACCACTCTGCGTGCTCGGCCCAGCCGGAAATTAAAGACACTCCTCTCTGGGGTGAGGGTGCGCTGAGGGTATGGCCTCATAAGATGGGGTCCCAGGGCAAACGCTTCATCAGCCAGGAAAACAAATGGCAGGCCTTCTACATTCTGGTCATCCGGTGGCAATGACAGATCATCATCCTGAAGGCAAAGCGCAAACTCCGTCTGCCTGAAGGCTCCCCCATCCGATATCCGTCCGTTCATCCCGACATCCACAAAAAGGAATTCGTACTGTGCTGACACCACCGCCATCAGCACAATACTGTTGAACCCCTTGTAATTAAAGAACTGGGATCCCGAACGGGGTGGAGGCACGATGCGGACGTGCTTCCCGTCGATGGCTCCCCCGCAGTTGGGGAAGTTCCAACGGGTCTGAAAGTCCAAAGCCACAGACTGCCACTCCTGTGGTGTGGACGGAAGCTGGGGAAGAAAAAATGCAAAAATTAGCCACATAACCTTGCAAGCAGATTAGACAAAGACATTATAAGCATTATAACATTTCTGGGAACTAGCATATTATATCTAAATATATTTAGACAATTAGCACATTAAACACCCCCTCTGATGGGCCAGTGCCCAAGTTTGGGGGAGGGCTAGATGAGTTTGGGAGTACAAAAATAATATAATTAGGATTATTGGTGAACATAGACTTTACAACACATTTTGGAGGGGAGGGCTAGATGAGTTTGGGAGTCCAAAAATCAAAAATAAAAATTATTGAATATTGGTGAACATAGACTTTACAACACATTTGGGAGGGGAGGGCTTGATTGGGTTTGGGAGTACAAAAATAATATAATTAGGATTATTGGTGAACATAGACTTTACAACACATTTTGGAGGGGAGGGCTAGATGAGTTTGGGAGTCCAAAAATCAAAAAAAAAAATTATTGAATATTGGTGAACATAGACTTTACAACACATTTGGGAGGGGAGGGCTAGATGAGTTTGGGAGTCCAAAAATCAAAAATATAAATTATTGAATATTGGTGAACATAGACTTTACAACACATTTTGGAGGGGAGGGGGGGGGACATTACAATGGATATAACACAATACATTGGGAAGTGACTAGACTAGGTAGGTTGGGGCCCAGGATAGCATGCTGGGGAGGTAAGTGATGGGAAATATGCATGTAGGCCAAAAAAGGGGCATCAATAAAGTTTACAGCATGCATGGGGGCAAAGGGAACATTCACAGCATATTCCAAACATGGTAATTAGGGAAGGAGGAGATAACTACAAGACATTAGCATACATTATAGACATAAAATGGGATATTAAAGGAGAAAACTTACCCTCATATATTCCTCCTGCAGAACCTGGATGATGGCAGAGCAGGTGTCAGGAATGATGAGGCCCAGAGCCTGGGGGGAGATGCCCGTCGAGAACTTTAAGTCCTGAAGGCTTCTCCCAGTTGCCAGATAACGGAGGGTGGCAACTAGCCTCTGCTCAGCACTGATGGCTTCCCGCATAACGGTGTCCTGCCTGGTAATATAGGGGGACACCAAAGCCAACAGGTGCTGAAAGACGGGATCAGACATCCTCAGGAAATTCCTGTAATCAACAGGATTATTTTCCTGAAGCTCCCGCAGCAAAGGCATGTGAGAGAATTGGTTCCTACGGAGCAACCAATTCTTGGTCCATGAACGCGTCCTCCTCCTGTTCATGAACTCCTCATCGTCTAGGTCATAAACAAACAGACCTACACACAGAAGATGCTTAGCACGAAGTCGGCGACGACTAGGTGCCTGCAACATGGCTACAAGGCTAGGAACGAACGACAAATCAGAATTGCACTAAACAGACCGCAGTGAAGAACAGCAAGACCTATGAAGAACGACCCTGACAATGAAAAACGCGGGGACAGGACCGCAATGTAAAACAATACGACCTGACCGCACGTCCCGATTGCCTAGATACGACCCCCACAAGCACAAACTGAACGGCAGAGATCAATCTGAAAGCACAAAGACTGAAAAGCACGAATCGTCACTCACCAAACTTTTACTAACACGCGTAAACACGGAATCAGCAAAAGGAGCCCCAAGGGTGGCGCCAACAAAATCAAACCTCCCCTTTATAGTCGCGTCATACGTGGTGAGCGTCACCGCGCTGGAGAACGACCAAATTTTGGTCTGTTACGTGTGTACGCAAAGCAAGCCTGTCGAGCTTCTCGACAAGTTCAACAAGGAACTCAACGAGGAACTCGATGTGCTTGGCACGTCGAGTTCCTCGGCCGTGTGTACGAGGCCTGAAAGAGAAACTCTTAAATGAAAAGTAGACATGTGCACAACAAAAAAAATTGGTTTTGTTTCGATTCGTCTCGTTTCCGTAGATTCGTAAAGATTTGTAATTTTGTAAGACGCGAGTTTTCATATTCGGACTCGTTCATATTTTCGTAACAGTTTTATTTTCGTTGATACCGAATAAATCGTAATTCTGTCTAATTTATTTTCTTTGATTCGAAATTCGTAATTTTGTTAGATAATAATTTTCGCTTATTCGGTACATTACTTGTAATTTAGTAATTGTTACTTTTGTGAGATTGCCTTTTCCGATGATTCGTAACATTGTTTTGTTTTCGTTGATTCGTGTCTACTACCGTGCTCCGAATGGATTTGTACACTGTCCATTCAAAATGGATTCGTACTTTCGTAAATACATTGCGGTCATTCGCAATCTCGTATTTTAGTTTTGTTTCCAACACACGGCTATAGCCTCCTAGAATGCATTTAGAATGCATTAAAGTGAAAAGACTTTTACCTTTACAACACCTTTAAAGCGGGAGTTCACCCGAAAAACTATTTTTAACATTAGATTGAGGCTCATTTTGTGAAGGGGATTCGGGTGTTTTTTTTTAAATCGAAGCATTACTTACCGTTTTAGAGATAGATCTTCTCCGCCGCTTCCGGGTATGGTCTTCGGGACTGGGCGTTCCTATTTGATTGACAGGCTTCCGACAGTCGCATACATCGCGTCACGAGTAGCCAAAAGAAGCCGAACGGCGGCTCTATACGGCGCCTGCGCGCCGACGTTCGGCTACTTTCGGAAAATTGTGACGCGCTGTATGCGACCGTCGGAAGCCTGTCGGAAGCCTGTCAATCAAATAGGAACGCCCAGTCCCGCAGCCCATACCCGGAAGCGGCGTAGAAGATCTATCTCTAAAACGGTAAGTACTGCTTCGATTTAAAAAAAAACACCCGATTCCCCTTCACAAAATGAGCCTCAATCTAATGTTAAAAATTGAGTTTTTGGGTGAACCTTCACTTTAAGTAAGATACATCACTCACTACACTGCCCATTTGAAAGAACGATTCGAGAACACGAAATTACGAACAGACAAAGAAACTAATTTACGAACATACGAATGAAAATACGAACATACCAAATTACGAACATACATATTAAAGCGGAGCTCCACCCTGAATTCAACTTTCGCTTAATATTCCTAATGCTCCTAAATAATGCATAATCGGCTATTTTCATATTAAACAGTGTTACAATACCGTGAAAAATAGAGCCTTCCGGTCTGCAACCCCTCGGGTTTCCGTCGGGTTTTCTGTCCCGCGCTGTGTCTGCTGGGAGGGAGCCTGTGTCAGAGCTCCCTAATTATCATATTCCGCTCTGTTAGTACAAACATCACGCAACTTTGTTTTGCAGGTGACGCGGATGTAAACAAAGGAAAGGGCGGGCGTTTGAAAATTCTCCGCTGGTCCCCGTTGCTCGCGCGCATGCTCGAGATCGAGCGGTGGATGCTGGGACATCAGCATCCACCGGAACAAGGAAATGCCGGGCTGTGGGCTTATGCCCACAGTTAAAATGGTGCCGAAACCGGAAGGGGGAATATACGTTTTTATTTCACACTGTATAGCAGCGGAGCGGCATGCAGAGACAGGACACGTGAGTTGCGCATATTAGGGTAAATTAACTTTTAAATAGCCATTCAGAAAAAAACGTTTTTGGCGTGGGAGATCCGCTTTAAGATACACTTTCTTACACTGTCCATTCAAAATGGACAAAATACATTGCGGTCATTCGCAATCTCGTATTTTAGTTTAGTTTTCAACACGCGGCTTTATCCTCCTACCGTGCTTCGAATGCATTCGTACTTTCGTAAATACATCGCGGTCATTCGCAATGTATTTTAGTTTTGTTTTCTACACGCGGCTATAGCCTCCGCCCCAGTGTGCCATTTTGAGAGGGTGTATCTTGCTTAATTTCTAATAAGTCCTGTAGTACTCCCAGTCCACTCCCTCAGTCACGAGACCTGACTCAGTCTCCTCCTCAACTGAATCTAAAAAGATCCAGGAATGCATTGTGACTCAGACACAAAAGAGATTAGCTAAGAAATAAAGGAACACTAAGGATACAATTTATTTATTTTAAATAACAAACATGTTATACTTACCTCCACTGTGCAGCTCGTTTTGCACAGCGTGGCCCCAAACCTGGTTTTCTGGGGTCCCTCGTCGGCTGTCTCAGCTCCTCCCTGCAAGAATTCACCACCTTCATGCAAGCAAGCTCGCATGGTGGTGAGTTCTTGCGGGCGCGCTCCAGTGATATAGCCGGTGGCTATAGCTGCTCACTGTATCGATGTCATTGGATGTGATTGACAGCAGGGCGAGCCAATGGCTACGTTGCTTTCAATCAACCAATGAATGAGCCGAGAAGCCTGCGCATTTACGGCGCGGGACTTTCGAGGGGTCAGGTAAGTAAACGGGGGGCCGCTAATCCACAAATGTTTTTTCACCTTAATGCATAGAATGCATTAAGGTGAAAAAACTTTTACCTTTACAACCCCTTTAAGTAAGATACATCACTCACTACACTGCCCATTCGAAAGAACGATTCGAGAACACGAAATTACGAACAGACAAAGAAACAAATTTACGAACATACGAATGAAAATACGAACATACAAAATTACAAACATACATATTAAGATACACTTTCTTACACTGTCCATTCAAAAGAACGATTCATCGAACATACGGAATTACAAACAGACAAAGGATTGAAAATGCGGAATGCAAATCATTCGTTACAGATGTAATTTTCATTCTTTTACTGTTTCGGTGTTTCATATTTTCGTAAGTTTATTCATTCGTAAGTTCGTATTTTTGCATGTTCGTTATTTTGCTTATTCGTAATTTCGTAATTTTCATATTTTGGTTCTTTCAGCTATTCGGATGTTCAAATTGATCCGAATGTACGAATACTAACAAATTCGTACGAAAATCCATTCGTTACTAACCGAATCGCACATGTCTAATGAAAAGCAAGGAAGCAAGCGAAAGTACAAAGATTACAAATGCTTCAATCTGGTTTGCTTGGGAAAGCAGGCACATCCTTCACATTAAATTTTAATTAAAATATATATGTAAAAATAAATACATTTTTCACCACAATTTTTTTTTATCTTTTCAGGTGTGCAGTGAAAATGTGTTGATCTTTTTGGTGCGCCACATGACAAAAAAGTTTGAGAAACACTGGATTAGCCTTCAAAAAAACAAAACAAAAAAAATATTACATTAATGGGGTCTTCTGCTTTCAACTAAAAAGTGCAAACCCCATTAAGCTGGTATGTAGTGATAAAGGGCAATATTCCATGATTTTGGACCCCTGACAATCAGAAGTTTTTAAACCCTCGGTCATTGGTTCTATTAGAACCATTTCACCTTCTTTGGAATGAAAAGCCAACCTAACTCCTACCCCAGAAACTGCTGATATCAACAGTTTAAGAGGATTTTATTGATTATTCCTGTGCCAAGAAAACCATACGGCTCGGAATGTAACAGTCCCTCTGCACTTTGAAAACAGCTGTTCAAAATAGGCCCAAGGCAAGGGATAGATTCCTTACTTACCATCATTGGAAAATAAAAATTCTGACAACCAGATTGTTGACTGACATTTTGGCAGGAAAACCAACATCCAAAAATTAAATACTCTTACCTCTACACAAAGCTTGACTAAAAGATTTTGTCAACCTGGGTCCTTAAAACTATAGCATAAAGACACGGACTGCGTGACATGGGTTTATTACGGCCACAGCAGGCAATTTTTATTAACCAAAGAATAAAATAACATCATATTAAAACATACCAATAGGTGCAAATTCAACAATGTAATTCTAGCAATGCCCAACAACAAAGGGTCTTTGGGTGTCCTTAAGGCACAATTTTAACTGGAATTGTCCATGTCCTCAGCCACGCCCAACTGGCTCGAAGACATTCTGACATCACAATTTTCCATTTCCTCTCCTGGGAAAACCACCACTAACCAAGTAGAAGTGCCATACCCTAGATGGGCCCAACAATTTTGTAACAATGTAATTACTCACTGACCCCCCGAAAAGACCCCCTGACCCGCCAACTGATGTGACAAAGTGTACAACAGACACAATTATTTACAGGGCTTTTTTTCTCGAACAATAGGTGCTGGAACTTAACCACAACCCCCCAAAACTCCTCCCCCCACACACACCCTTCAAATCACATCAAATAGTGGGTGTGGTCAGATTTCACAAACAGTAGGAGGGTCTAAAAGGGGCAATAACTAGCAGGATTGCATTACATACAGAGGCCAGAGTTCAGGGGGATTACACACAGAGCGCAGAGCTGTCACTTGTTAACACAGAAACCGGACTTCTGTGCTTACAAGTGATTGTGGTGAGCAGGCACCAAAGGGTCTGAGCCAGAGGTGGTGGAACTGAGTTCCACCAAGTTCCACCTGGAAAAAGCCATGATTATCTTCATATATATATATATAAAGGCGATCAAAACCTGAGACACAAAACATCCTCACTACTCATACACTTCGGTAACCCCTAACACAAGGGCAGGTAAACTACCTCTTCCCCTGAAGTCCTTGGAATGAGCAAGAAACTACCTATCTTCAAAGACCCTCTCATCTGCACCCTGCCCATCTAGCCTCTGTCTCCAATCAGGTAAGGACTACACCCCTTCCCACACTGACCTAGTTGACCGTTGCTTGACCCTGTTTCAACTTAGTCATGCAGGCCCTTCATCCATTTTCTCCTCCAGGTCTCACTATCAGGGCTTGTTGTTGTGCTGTCCATTCACCCTACTGTGGTTTATCCTTATTGGCAGTAATGTCACCTACTTCATGGGTGAACAGTATTTTACATGATTTATGATGGTCATTTTGCTTTAATTTACAGGTTTTTGAGAAACCTGGCGGTTGGGTAATGTCCTGTACAGTGGTTCACGTGATTTAAGATTGTCAATTCTTTTTGATTTATGGTGTTTAAGTCTTAAGAAACTAAGATTACTGTATTTTTCGCTCCTTAAGACGCACCTGACCATACGACATACCTAGGTTTAGAGGAGAAAAACAAGGAAAAAAAATATTCTGAGGGAGAGAGGGATTCTGGCACGGTGGCGGCGACAAGGGGGGGCAGTGCCTGGTCAGTACTGCACTATAAGATGCAGGGACATTTTCCCCCATTTTTGGGGGGAGAAAAAGTGTGTCTTATGGTGCGAAAAATACGGTAATTAATTAGAGTTCAACTTAAAATTAGATAAAGGCCCCTTTCACACTAACGGTCTGATCAGATCCGCCTTTCTGTTTTTCAGACGGACCTGATCGGGCCCTCCGTTTTTCTCTATGGAGCAGTGAATGTAAAGGGACATTCGTCCCTTTACACTTACTTACTTCCAATTTGATCCAATCTACTAAAAACAGATGGAGGTTCCCCTCCGTTTTGGGAGGATCGGATGGCAGTCGGTTATAAACAGACAACCAGCTCCTTTACATCCAACCGCCCATAGAGAAGAATGGGATATGTCTGTGTCCACTCTGCATAGGTGGAGCCAACAAGGACCAGTTATCCGCCTGCTCAGCGGGAATCAGCAGACAGACACTGCTCATATGTTTGAGTTTGGATGTGAATGTATGGTCTTCAGAATTGTAGCAACAAGGGGCCTCTATTTAAATCTTTTCTGTATTGCAAAATAGTTAAAGTAGACCTTGGTCAAAATAGTTAAAGTAGACTGTGGTCTTTTCCTCAACATAATCACTCACAGATTAGTGACTTTGCATTATGCTGCACTCCTATGGCCTTTGCACATCTCTGGGACTCCTTCTATTCGGGCCAAGGACCAAGCTGCAGGCTTCTTTAAAGAGAGTTGTGAGGAAAAGCTTTTTAATTGAATTTATATTGTTTGGCGGTGTTTAGTTTGTGCTTCAGGCATTATGTTAGGGCTGTCTGCAAGATTTGCCTGTTGGCTGGTCCCCTTTGTCTTGTGCTCAAGGTCAAGGCTTTCTTTTCAGAGAGGACAAAAAGGCATGCATGGAGAAGTAAGACACAAAGTGTTAAAGGTCACACAAAGCTTCTGTGTTGCAAAAGACGCCTGTGCTTGGAACACTTGTGTTTCTCTGTAGCACTTTATTCAATTCCAGTAGCATATTAGGATTTGGAAATAACTAAAATTCAGTCTAAAAAAATCCAAAATATCCCAAGTTTGGTGGTACAGACTCAATTTCCCCTGGGAGGAGCAAGTTTTATTTTTTTAACAGAAAAATGTATTAACAAATCAGCATTACAATATAGTCAGCAGTCGACATTCAAGTACTTCGTAGGTATCGTGTCAGTCAAGACTTGGTGAGACTTTGCCAGGAGACTTCCAAGCGACTTGAGTACTAATTTGAGGGACAAGTCTGACAGAAGTTGCCTTGAAGTAGTACAGGAACCTTTTCTAAAGTCAGAGCGACTTCAGTAGTGTTATTTAAGACAGCTCTCATTGACTAACATGGGATTTCACATGTCATGCGACTTGAGGTCTCACAAGTCAGATCCAAAGTTGCGGCAATGTGAACCGAGCCTTAGGCCTCATGGACACTGGGCTCATAACACAGACTGCTTGCTTGCTTTGTGCACCACTAAATGCAATATCCAACCCCATCCAGACAAGCTTTTAGCCTTTCGTAGGATTTGACACACTGACGGCAGCAGGGCTGGACTGTGCACCTGTGACCTTCATCTGCACCTAAATGACAGAGCCACAAACACCAGAGCTAAATGGCCAGTGTGCATTGGGCCTTAGGGCCTGTATTAAGGTGCTTCATTGGGCAGAGGCAGCATGCTTTTGACAACAATTCTAGACACTTCTGACACCATTTAGAATTCATTCAGCTGCAATGTACTGTACCTGCATTTGACCACCTTTCAGTGCTTTTGCACTTTAGTAGACATTTATAAATGGAGAAACCCATCAACAGTGGTCCTTAAAGTATAAGAAAAGGCAAAACTATTTTTTAGTTTTACATAAAGCGAAGAGGGGAAAAAACACCTGTCTGGCTCTTAGGCTACTTTCACTCAGAGGCGCTTTGCAGGCGCTATATCGCTAAAATTAGCGCCTGCAAAGTGCCCCGAAAGAGCCTTTTCTCTCACTCCAGTGTGAAAGCCCTCAGGCCTAAGTGTGAAAGTAGCCTTATTGCTGTTCATTTTGTTTTTCACTTTTTGAATTTGGTGCCGGGCTCCGTGGCGGCGCTCTCAGGGAACGAAGCTCAGCACTGTGATAGATCAAGCGGAGGACACAGCTCGCACACAGCGGGGAGACATTGCAGGATCCTGGGGACAAGGTTAGTAAGCTGTACAGGGTTATCGCTTTTGGTAATGAAAATTCACCCAAAGCCACACTCGGGAATACCACCAGGGACATTAAAATATTTTTTTCCAGCATGAACTCATCTATGTGGTCTTTTAATAAACTCTCCGATATCTTCCCGACTAGAGAAGTTAAGCTAACAGGTCTATAGTTACCTGGTAAATACCTTGATCAATTTTTAAATATCTATGTTGTTAGGTCAAAGAGGTAGTTAGGCTGAGGAGTTCAGAGGTAGCTGGAGCGTTAACATTAACAGAGAGGTTGGAGTCTGCAAGAATGTGTCAATGGCTGGGCTCAGCCCTTCCTTCTCTGAGCTGGCCGCTCAGCTGTCGGTTAATTGCCAGCTCCTTTCTCTCCACAGTGACTCCCCTGTTGATGATCTGCTCGTCAGTCCTGCCTATTTAAAGCCTTCCAGCTCACTTCATCTCTGCCTTCGCCTTTTGTCAACATCACAGAGACTTTCTCCTACGTTTCTGTTGTGGACTTGCTCGGCTGGCGTTCCTTCTGGCTCCTGATCCTGCTTGTTGTACTACTACGTATATCTCAGGCTCTCTGACATTGGTTTGGCCGACTACCCGATCCGGTTACTGAACTCTGGCTATGTTTTGACTATGCTTACTCTGTTTACCTTTTTATTATTATTATTAAACAAGTGTGATTTAACTGTACTTCTGTCTCGGTCTGATTCATGGTTCCTGACAGAATGACAGTGGGTATTTCAGAGGAGGAAAAGTATAGTAGCCAAGCACAAAAGTCATTAAGGCAGCTAGATACTGGTGGAAAATTGGAAACAACTGCGCTATGTACAATAGTGAATCTGGGTTAACAAGCAGCAATTAGTATGTGAAACAACATAGGAAAAACGTGATAAAGGTATAACTGCGCTAAACCAGGAAATTGGTATTCCTCTTTACGGAACACAGAATGGAGGGCATAGAGCCCAAAAATATGTTTGTACCTAAAAATTAAGATAGACACAAATGCAGTGATACATATAAATAACAGTGATGTACAATGATATATTATGGCTCCGACCAACTAGGAGCCCAATCTGTGGATAAACATGTGTGTGGATCAATGTCCTCTCCAACCAATTCAAAAAGAATTGCAATAAGTGAAAAATAAATTGATCATACAAGAAAATGAAAAAGGAAACAAGGGAAAACAAATTCAATAGTCAATAGTTGAAAAAATATCGCAGTGAGTGAATACAGTCCATAGAAAGTGTCTGATTTGAACACCCGTGCACAATCCGGCTAATAACTGCTTGTGATCCCAGAGAGCCTCATGTGAATCCACCACCGATGAAAAAAATCTGCTTACCAGATTCAAAGGTCCTCATGGACCAAGCCCAGCATAACACTCCAAACAGGGGAACTGGTTAGTGGTATGGTCCTGATACAGCAGAGCTTCACACTTATACTCAATGACAACGATCATATAAAAGAGAGAAATGCTTCCATAGCATAAAACCAGGGATACTTTATTTAAAACAGGCACATAAGTAAACAACTCACATTTCAGACGATTTTGATAGGCATTCAAACCTGCAGCGCTGGCCGGATGCTAACAGGCAAAAATAACCGCTCGTGTTGAGATTACAACAATGAGAGGGGATGACGTCAGCACGTCGCTCGCTCCGCCCGACGCGTTTCGTGATAGGTCACTTCATCTCGTGCCCCGGGCGGAGCGAGCGACATGCTGACGTCATCCCCTCTCATCGTTGTAATCTCTACACGAGCGGTTCTTTTTGCCTGTTAGCGCTGCAGGTTTGAATGCCTATCAAAATCGTCTGAAATGTGAGTTGTTTACTTATGTGCCTGTTTTAAATAAAGTATCCCTGGTTTTATGCTATGGAAGCATTCCTCTCTTTTATATGATCGTTGCCATTGAGTATAAGTGTGAAGCTCTGCTGTATCAGGACCATACCACTAACCAGTTCCTCTGGTCGGAGTGTTATGCTGGGCTTGGTCCATGAGGACCTTTGAATCTGGTAAGCAGATTTTTTTCATCTGTGGTTGATTCACATGAGACTCTCTGGGATCACAAGCAGTTATTAGCCGGATTGTGCACGGGTGTTCAAATCAGACACTTTCTATGGACTGTATTCACTCACTGGGATATTTTTTCAACTATTGACTATTGAATTTGTTTTCCCTTCATTTTCTTGTATGATCAATTTATTTTTCACTTATTGCAATTCTTTTTGCATTGGTTGGAGAGGACATTGATCCACACACACGTTTATCCACAGATTGGGCTCCTAGTTGGTCAGAGCCATAACATATCATTGTACATCACTGTTATTTATATGTATCACTGCATTTGTGTCTATCTTTATTTTTAGGTACAAACATATTTTTGGGCTCTATGCCCTCCATTCTGTGTTCTGTAAAGAGGAATACCAATTTCCTGGTTTAGCACAGTTATACCTTTATCACAGCTAGATACTGGCCCTGATAGATCACAGCAATCCTTGCAGAAACTAGAAAAAAGAGACAAATAAACAAAGTAAAAAAAAGAGAGGGACAGAGAGATATATGTGAAGGATGAACCTGAACAGTACTTTGTGGGGGTGGAAGAATTCCAATTTCGTCAACTGGTTTTGGGTGAGTGAGTCCAGTGAACATCATGGGACAGGTACAGCTGGAGAGGCAGAGTGAGATTCCCAAATCCAGGTCTCAGTAACAGCAAATAGGCTAAAGGAGTTGGAGATAAAAAGATAATGGATAGAGGGGAGCTTGTTGCAGACAGAGTAGGCATTCCAGATTATTTCCATTTGGTCCAAATCCACTTGATGTCTCTTATTTTTAGTGTTGCATTGCTATGTAAATATTTCAGTTATTTTTATGACATGTCTATTTTCAAACATAAAATAAAGTTAGACGGATAAACAGAGACCATATTACTCACTGGTCTAGACAGACATTAACAAATAAAAATGTGATCAACCACGGAAGATAGTTTTAAGTTAATTAAAACAATTTGGCAGGTAAGTATTATGCCGCGTACACGCGATCATTTTTCGGCTTGTAAAAAACGTCATTAAAACGACATTGCCCACACACGATCGTTAAAAAAAATGCTCTAGCAAAGCGCGGTGACGTACAACACGTACGACGTCGCTATAAAGGGGAAGTTCCATTCGGATGACGCCACGCTTTGGGCTGCTATCGCTGATTTAGTGTTAGTAAAAGACGATTCGTGCTTTTCTGTCTGTTACAGCGTGATGAATGTGCTTAATCCATTACGAATGGTAGTTTTACCAGAACGAGCTCTCCCGTCTCATAACTTGCTTCTGAGCATGCGCGGGTTTTTCACATCGTTTAAGTCCACACGATCATTTTTTACAACCCGAAAAATGACATAGTTTAAAACGTTGTTAAAAAATGCAATAAGTTTTACATTTTTTATGTCGTTTTTTAGAACCCGAAAAATGATGTGAAGCCCACACACAATTGTTTTAAATGACATTTTTTAAAAACGTAGTTTTTTACATGCCGAAAAATGATCGCATGTACGCGGCATTAGAATCCATTTAAAGAGTCTAAAGTGGTATAATTATAAAGCAGCAAATGTGACATTTACCAAGCATTCACTGCAGGTGAATTAATCCCTAATTGAAATAAATGCACAGATAGGATTCACCTGCAAAGAATGCTTAATGATCGACACATTCACTACTTAATAAATGTTCTCCCAAATATGGGCACCCAAGATCCAATAAAGTGTGCATTTATGGTTAGAGCCAAATCCATATCTACCAACTGTCCTGGATTCCGCAATACTATCCCAGGATTTTATCAAAAATCCGCTGTGTCTTGCATTCCCACTGAATGCCACTATATGGGCAGCTGTTGGAGGGCCTGTGCAGTACCCTTTATAGGGTGATTCAGCTGATCTAGGTCAGTTTTTTTTTGCCATGGTAACCCTCCACAATTCCCAGCGTTCTGCAGTTAAGCCCCACACACACAGATTATCTGCAGATTTTTGTCTTCAGATTTACCAAAACCATGTAGTACACGGGCCTGCCTGATTGCATACAAATTGAAACTCTTAAAGCGTGAGTTCACCCGAAAAACAATTTCTAACATTAGATTGAGGCTCATTTTGTGAAGGGGAATCGGGTGTTTTTTTTTAAACCGAAGCAGTACTTACCATTTTAGAGATAGATCTTCTCCGCCGCTTCCGGGTATGGTCTTCGGGACTGGGCGTTCCTATTTGATTGTCGCATACATCGCGTCACGAGTAGCCGAAAGAAGCCGAACGTCGGTGCGGCTCTATACGGCGCCTGCGCACCGACGTTCGGCTACTTTCGGAAAATTGTGACGCGATGTATGCGATCGTCAGAAGCCTGTCGAAAGCCTGTCAATCAAATAGGAACGCCCAGTCCCGCAGCCCATACCCGGAAGCGGCGGAGAAGATCTATCTCTAAAACGGTAAGTACTGCTTCGATTTAAAAAAAAACACCCGATTCCCCTTGACAAAACAAGCCTCAATCTAATGTTAAAAATTACGTTTTTGGGTGAACCTCCACTTTAAGGTTTGACCTCATATTATATGGTTTTGGTAAATCTGAAGACAAAAATCTGCAGAAAATCTGATGGTGTGTATGGGGCTTTACTATGCAGTCTCTACCTACTCAAGGTGTGCATGATGGGAAATGTGTTTATATTTTGTTTCATATTTATTTGTTAAGTTAATCATTTAGTTTCCTCATATTTGTTAAGTTAGAATGATTCGTTTTCAGAATTTGTTTTGTATATTCAGATTTGTTTTGTATATTTGTTATTTCAAATCGATTTGAAATTGAATTTGAATTTAAAATGAAAACATATTGCAATAAATACAGTAAGGTATGAATGTGAAATAAGGTGATTCCTACTTAGGCTGCTTTATAGAATACATAAGAAAATAATAGAATAGAACAGAACAAAAGAGAATAGAACAGAATAGAATAAAACGGAATAGAATAGAAAATAAAGGAATAGAATAAAACAGAATAGAATTGAAAAAAGTGTACCAGAATAGAATAGAATAATATAGCCGTGGCTATATTCATTCTATTTTAATCTATTACATTCTAATCTTTTGTATTTTTTTCTGTTCCATTCAGTTCCTTTCTACTCTATTCTATTATTTTATGTTCTATTCTATTGGTTTCTATTCTTCTATTTTTTATACTATTCTCTTTTATTACATTTTATCCCTTTATTTTCTATTCTGTTCTATTCTATACTATATTATAATTGTATTGTGTTCTGTTTTAGTCTATTCTATGTATTTTATTTATTTATTGTAAACCTGACTTTATTTATTGCAATATGGTTTCATTTCAAATTTGAATTTATTTTTAAATTCAAAATCATTTTCAAATTCAAATTCATTTTCTAATTCAAATTATTTTTTAAATTCAAATTAATTTTTCAAATTCAAATAATTTGTGTTGTAATAATTTATTTCAGATTAGTTGAAATTCGTTACTATTGTAATTTGGAAATTTGAATACATCACACATGCAAAATGCACATGTCTACTATCTACTATGGGCCAGATTCACATAGGAGAGCGGCGGCGTAACGTTTCGTGGATACGTTACACCGTCGCAATTTTTCATCGCAAGTGCCTGATTCACCAAGCACTTGCGATGAAAACGTACGCCCGCGGCCTCCGGCGCAAGGCGGGCCAATTTAAATGGGCGTGTGTCATTTAAATTAGGTGCGCTCCCGCGCCGGACCTACCGCGCATGCTCTGTTTCCGAACTCCCGTCGTGCATTGCGCGCCGCGACGTAATTTTTTCGAACGGCGACACGCATAGCGGAATTCCGTATTCCCGGACGGCTTGCGCGAACGACGTTGATTTTTAAATTTCGACGCGGGAACGACAGCCATACTTTAGACAGCAATACACTTGCTGACTAAAGTTAGGGCACCTAAAACGACGACTAACTTTGCGACGGGAAACTAGACTAGCGGCTACATAGCGAACGCGAAAATCCGTTGTGTAACTCCTAATTTGCATACCCGACGCTGGTTTACGACGCAAACTCCCCCCAGCGGTGGCCGCGGTATTGCATCCTAAGATCCGACAGTGTAAAACAATTACACCTGTCGGATCTTCTGGCTATCTATGCGTAACTGATTCTATGAATCAGTCGCATAGATACGCCGTCGTATCTCCACTGTGAATCTGGCCCAAAGTGTGCAGGGGAAAGGTAGACAATGTATACCAGGGGCAGTGTATACAGGGAGGGATCAATGTGTAAAAGAAGTGCTTTATATACAGGAAGGCTGATATACATGTGGGGGGGGGGGGCAATTGTTACAGGGTAGGGGGCAAGGCCTATAGGCTGAACAGTGTATAGGAGGGGAGGGTGAGGGGAAATGTATGAGGGGAAAAAGAGGCCGTGTGTACAGGGGGAGGGTGTTCAGAGAAAATGGGGTCAGTGTGCACAGGGGAGGGGTATCAATGGAAAATTTAGGTCAATGTGAGAAGAGGAAAAGGTGACGGGGAGCAGTGTGAACAGTCAGTGAATTGATTTTGGGCTAAATCCCTGGTGGTGTTTATTTGTTGTTTCTAATCAGACTCCATTAGGCCACCCTCATTATTAAGCATAATTTAATCATGCCTCTGTGTACACGCCTTTGGCAAAGCACGGGTAGCCCCTGATCTCCCTAAAGGTCCCTATTTCCCAAAAGTGTCTCTCATTCTCAAGTTCTAAGGCTAGGTTCACACTGCTGCGAATTCAAAATCGCGGCAGATGCGGCGTCGCACCGATTAGGACAGTGCCATTGCCGACAATTGCCGGAAAATGCCACCGATTTGAGATGTGATTTGACATGTCAAATCGCATCTCAAATCGTACCAAATCGTACCCAGTGTGAACCTGGGCTAAAGTTGGGTGGTATGTAAATCTGAGACACATAGAGGTTGATTTACTAAAGCTGGAGAGTTCAAAATCTGGTGCAGCTGTGCATGGTAGCCAAACAGCTTCTAATTTCAACTTGTTAAATTAAGCTTTCTTCTGGTGGTATTTGATCACCTCTGCGTTTTATTTTTTTTCTTGCTCTATAAACAAAAAATGAGCGACAATTTTGAAAAAAAACAACAATATTTTTTACTATAATAAATATGCCAAAATGTTTTAAATGTCTTTATCAGTTTAGGCCAATATGTATTCTTCTACATATTTTTGGTAAAAACACTGGTGGCGATTTGGCGACAATCTGTGATTTTTAGCGGGACTGCGACACTTTTGACACTTTTTTGGGACCACTGACATTTACACAGCGATCAGAGCTAAAAATAGCCACTGATTACTATATAAATGTCATTGGCAGAGAAGGGGTTAACACTAGGGTGCATTTAAGGGGTTAAGTGTTTCCTAGGGAGGTGTTTCTAACTTTGAGGGCAGTGTACTGATTGGAGGAGACAGATCGCTGTTCCTGATCACTAGGAACAGCAGATCTCTCTCTCCTCCCCTGTCTGAACGGGGATCTGTGTTATTACACACAGATCCCCGTTCTGTCTCTCTGTGGCCGGCGGACATCGTGGCTAGCAGCCACGTGCATCGGCTCCGGCTGGGCCCCCTATTGCTCTTAAAGTGGCCAACGTACACCTATGGCAATTCACCCAGGAGAGTGGTTAAATCTTGGATAATCCAAGAACCGATATCTATAGAAATGTAAATTATGAGAGAAACTCCAAATTCCAAATGTATTTAGTTTAATGTATTAGCTCTCGCAGAAATCACAATGCTTTCATCTGCTTTTCTCTCAGGGGGCACTATCTTTGGCTTAGGATTTGTGCAGGGTCAGTATTTGTACCTATACTTACATTCTGTGACAGACCCAACCGAGACAGGGGCTTTTGGAGGGGACTAGGGGCTAGCCCTCTACCCACTGAACACGACCCACGTAGGAGCCTAAGGATTTTGTCTGCTTCTCCCGGTCAGAGAATGGTAAAGAGCACAGTTCAGCCCCTGACCCCATGGAGAGAGCAGATCATTCCCTAATGATGGACAATAATGTGTTGAACGCTGAGAGCTAGGCTTGGATTAAATCTCTGAATAAATACAAATAAAGCTTCCCTTCTGGAGCGAATGGAAAGGTTTAATATTAATCTTGTACAGGTTAATGGTCAGATGAAATATGGTGGCCCTCCTGCAGACTGGGTTAGAGAAGCTCCTCCACTTGGGACAGAAATATTAATCAACAATCTCCGTCCAAAAAAATCTATGAAGATACATTGATTCCATTTTTTTAGACTTCTGGAACCTTGTAAGAGTTTGTCTTATGATGACTTGCCTGGTGGACAGATTGCACATGTGAAAGCTGGTAAATGAGATTTGGATAGCCCTTGGTCTTCTTTCTGGGGAACTGGTGCCGGAATGTCTGGGTGGGCACTGACATGAGTCACCTAGGCTTGTCTTGGTGACTAGTTGTTAATTAGCTGACTGTTTAATTAAGATCACTGGCAGTTGCTAGCTGGTAATTGGATTGCTGTTTGAAGTTTGCCTTGTCATGCTAATATCTCCAAGAGGAGAAGGTCCTTCTGAGGGAAATAACGTATTTGTGTCTGAATTTTGATAAAGATTCATTCCTTTGGTTTTATCTCAACAACTTTTCTGTGTACAATCCCTGGAGTAAAGGGCCGGTATTAGCTCTCAAGGCTCGTACACACGTCCGTTTTTTTCCAACGGGAAAACTGCCCAAAAATAGCCAGACAAAAAAAAGAGAACCAGCTCTCTTTTTTTCCCGCCGGGAAAACCGGCTGACTTTTGCCTGGTGATTTTTGGCAGTTTTCCTATGGGAAAAACTGCGATGGAGCATACACACGGCTGAGATTCTCCTGTCGGGAAAACCTCTTGTGTGTACGGGGGAAAGACTGAACGAGCAGGTTCTCGGCTTTCTCCTTGGGTTTCCCAGCGGTAAAAAGTCAGCCGGGTAACCCGTACGTGTATACGAGGCTTCAGGCTGCTGTAAGAGTTTAGAGGGCAGGAGGCACTGTTTGGCGGAAGCAGGGCTGTCTTAATGAGAGGGCACACCTGGGCACTAGGTGCATGGGGGCCCCCTGCACTTTCCCTAAAGCAGCTGGTCCTTGAGCCCAGGCTGCACCGAAATTGGGGGCCCCATGATGGCACTGAGAGTGCTGGGGGATATCTGGGGTGTAGAGGGGTCAGAGTGCTGGGGAGGCATCAATCTAACAGATATATTATATGCACAGGACAGCTTTGTTACTTTATGTATGTAGTTCCCACTGTTTCTTTGCTGTACAGAATGATTGTTCATGTAGTTAATGCAGAGCTCCACCCAAAAGGTGCCTCCTACCTACTTGATGTCTGTTTACTTGCACTGTCTCCATTTTAGGGGCCCAAGAGCATTACTTTGCCCAGGGGCCCATGATGCTATTAAGAAGGCCCTGGGCGGAAGCACCCAGGTGGGGTGCCAGGCGGTCTGTCACACTTTCCTTTTACTTCCCAGCCACTACATTCAGTTGCAGGGAGTGAAGGAAAGTCTTGTCTGAGCTAAAAGTCGCCAGTCTTCTATACCTGGAAGTACCAGTGAGTGTTTCAGTGATATGATTTAATTATTACTGATTGTAACAAATTTGTTCAAACATAATAGTATTTTAGTGATTATAGTCTACATTTTTTTGTTTCCCCTTGAATTTATTTCAGTACACATAAATCTGTCATGAGAGAAAAACAAGGGCTGCCATTGCTGACTAGTGTTGCTCACGAATATTCGCATTGCGAATATTCGACTCGAATATAGCATATTCGAGAAATCGCGCTATATTTCGAATTTCGCGGTGAATATTCGCAATTCCGAATATTCGCATTTTTTCAATTTGATTTTTAAAACAGATCACATCCTATCGACGTCTAAAAGCATTGCTGGTATGATTAGAGACCCTGGGCCGAGTAGCTAAGCTGAGGCGATCCTTTTATGTTGCCAAATTGAAAAAAAAAAAATTGCGATTTTTCGCTATTGCGAATGCGAAAATGATTGCGAATTTTCGATAACTGTGGTAGGAGAACTCTGATTGTCTCTGATGCAAAAGGGGGGGGCTTTGTGTATGTGTATGTTATGAATATTTGTATGTTTGATATTATTATTTTTTGTAAGAAGGAAAAAATTGCGCATACCTTAAAAAAGGGGAGAATACAGCAGCAACTCAAAAATGTTATACAACATAAATTAATACAAGACAGAAAATGGAGTCGCTCTACAAGAATAAAAAATATGTCTAGTGACAAGACATGTGGGCAAATTATAAAATAAGCAAGCGCAAATAACTTGTGAAATACACAGTAAAACAAATATATAAAGAAATATAGTCCCAATAATAGAAAAATAATCTTTCATAAAAATGTCTGATATGTGAAGTGAAAAAAAGTCCAAAGCATGCAGCATGAACGTGTTCAATCTTCAAGGTGTTTGATTGACAAATGGCTGTGACAGATGGATAGAGTAAAGAATCACCACCAATGCAAAACACTTTTTATTTTCTATTGTAAAATATCAAGAATATTCTGAGCCAATCAGAGTGCTCCTTCTGCATTTGCCGAATATTCGCAATTATTTTGTATTGTAAAATATCAAGAATATTCTGAGCCAATCAGAGTGCTCCTTCTGCATTTGCCGAATATTCGCAATTATTTTGTATTGTAAAATATCAAGAATATTCTGAGCCAATCAGAGTGCTCCTTCTGCATTTGCCGAATATTCGCAATTATTTTGTATTGTAAAATATCAAGAATATTCTGAGCCAATCAGAGTGCTCCTTCCGCATTTGCCGAATATTCGCAATTATTTTGTATTGTAAAATATCACGAATATTCTGAGCCAATCAGAGTGCTCCTACAGCATTTGTCGAAATTGCGCAATAAATATCGCATTCGCATGTTGCGATATTTCGATAAAATATCACGAATATTCTGAGCCAATCAGAGCGCTCCTCCAGCATTTCTCGAAATTGCGCAATAAATATCGCATTCGCATGTTGCGATATTTCGATAAAATATCACGAATATTCTGAGCCAATCAGAGTGCTCCTACCGCAGTTATCAAAAAATCGCAATTATTTTCGCATTCGCAATAGCGAAAAATCGCAATCATTTACTTTCGATAAAATATCACGAATATTCGAATTTAGCGAATATATCTCGAATATTCGAATATATATTCGAGATATATCGCGAAATCGAATATGGCATATTCTGCTCAACACTATTGCTGACCTCATTTTGTGTCTGATTATTGGGCTCACCCCCGTCTGCAATACATTCTCAGTCAAAGAACATAATTAAGAAATCATCATGACAGCCAGGCAACTGACCTTTTTTTATTTGCACAGAAATGGCAGTCGTTTTGCTTGTTTAAGGCAGGTTTCCCTTAAGGCTCATTAATAAATAAATATCTGTCACTTTAAAGTGTATTACAATGGAAAATTCAGTGTTAGCAATCCTCTCTGTTTGTCAAAGACCCTCTCTAGTCGTGAAGCTCAGTCCAGCAGTTTAAGAGATAAGCAGGACATGGATAATATGGTACTTCCCACAGCAAACTAAACCAACGTGTAACTTTTAATCAGATTCTTTGCTGCCTGATTACAACTTTGCAAAGGATTGGAGGCTTTTCAGCAGAGTTTATACAGGATTATTACTGTGGAAATTCTGATTAAAATCTCCCCAAAACCCTGCTCCGACAAGATTAAACCCAGCCCTAATCCCACAAAGCCGGCAAGCCTTCCTATATGACTCCAACTCATCTGCTGCTACTTTATGCAGCAGGGATTACACTGCTGAGCCCCCTTGTCCTGTAAAAATATGTAATGGATATGAATGGAAAAATCAGGTTCTGAACACAGCAAACATGGAAAAAGCAGAATCGATATTCAAGGGGTTGTAAAGGTTTGTTTTTTATTTTCTAAATAGGTTCCTTTAAGTGAGTGCATTGTTGGTTCGCTTAATTTTTCCTTCGGTTTCCCTTCTAAATGTTTTTTTTTTCTTTGTCTGAATTTCTCACTTCCTGTTCCTCCTCAGTTAGCTTGTCTCCATCATCTGGCTGGGGGTTAGTCACCCAGAACAGCTTTCTGAGAAGAAACAGGAAGTGAGAAGTTCAGACAAAGAAAACAAAGAAAAAAAACATTTAGAAGGGAAATGGAAGGAAAAAAGGTAAGTGAACCAACAATGCACTAGCTTAAAGGAACCTATTTAGAAAATAAAAAACTAACCTTTACAACCCCTTTAATGATTAAATTTACATTTTCCTTTCTCAATGTAGGGCCAGATCCACGTACCTCTGTGCCGGGCGCAGCGTATCTAAGATACACTACGCCGCCGTAACTTATTTTATTTTTTTAGAATCCTCAAAGAATTCGCAACGTAGTGTATCTTTGGCGGCGTAATGGCGCACCATACAAATCTCTGTGATGGGGGCGTGTTTTATGTAAATACGTCGTGACCCGACGTAAACAACTTTTTTTTTAACTGCGCATGTGCCGTCTGTGGGGGTATCCCAGTGCGCATACTCGAAATTAAACCGGAACCAGCCAATGCTTACGACGGTGACGTCATTCTACGCAAATTCCTATTCGCGAACGACTTGCGCAAACGATGTAAAAAAATCAAAATTGGACGCGGGAACGACGGCCATACTTAACATTGAGTACGCCTCATAATAGCAGCTTTAACTATACGCCGGAAAAAGCCGAACGCAAACAACGTAAAAACAATGCGCCGGACGTACGTTCGTGGATCGCTGTAAGTAGCTAATTTGCATACTCAACGCGGAATTCGACGGAAACGCCACCTAGCGGCCTCCGAAAAATTGCAGTTTAGATCCGACGGCGTGCTAAGACGTACGCCTGTCGGATCTAGCCTAGATGCCGTTGTATCTTGTTTTGAAGATGCAAAACAAAGATACGACACGCAAAATTAGAAATTACGCGGCGTATCAAGAGATACGCCGGCGTAATACCTTTGTGGATCTGCCCCGTAGTGTGTATCTGGCAAAAGGGTGTGGCCTTGTGATATATGCTGTAATCTGGCTAATAAGTATAAACAATGCAGATATAGTAGCATGTGTTAATTCTACTCCACTATATAGACTAATTACTACTTGCTGTTATGATATTTGCAAAGAAAATGGTATAAAAAATGAACACTGATATATTGGCAACTATGGGGCAGATTCAGAAAGACTTACGACGGGCGTGTCAGTAGATACGCCGTCGTAAGTCCCAATCTGCGCCGTCGCAACTTTAAGTGTATGCTCAAACTGAGATACGCTTAAATGTTGCTAAGATACGGCCGGCGTAAGTCTCCTACGCCGTTGTATCTTAACTGCCTATTTACGCTGGCCGCTAGGGGCGTGTACGCTGATTTACGCCTTGAATATGTAAATCAGCAAGATATGCCTATTCACCAACGTACGCTTGCCCGTCGCAGTAAAGATACGCCGTTTACGTAAGGCGTTTTCAGGCGTAAAGATAAACGACCAAAAACATGGCGCAGCCAATGTTAAGTATGGACGTCGGAAACCGCGTAAAATTTTTCACGTTTTACGTCTTTTGCGTAAGTCGTTCGTGAATGGGGCTGGGCGTAGGTTACGTTCACGTCGAAAGCATTGACTATTTGCGACGTGATTTGGAGCATGCGCACTGGGATACGTTCACGGACGGCGCATGCGCCGTTCGTTAGAAACGTCATTTACGTGGGATCACACTTAATTTACATAAAACACGCCCACAGCTTCAACATTTGAATTAGGCGGGCTTACGCCGGCCCTAATACGCTACGCCGCCGTAACTTCGGCCGCAAAATCTTTGTGAATACCATACTCGGCTCTCAAAGTTACGGCGGCGTAGCGTATAGGAGATACGCTACGCCCGCCTAAAGGTATGTGAATCTAGCCCTAAGTGCCTATTGCACTCACATTGCAGCATTGGGACCATGGGCTCATTTGCCACCAGGGCGATCACCTGGAATGCAGTTGGTAAATCCTCCTCGTGATTGTTTAGACCTCTGACCTGACTGTATGACTATAGAATTAGGTTGCAAACTCTTGAAGGACAGGGACCGCTGCCAATGCTCTCTGTAAAATGCCGCTAGAATATGTTAGATTTCTCTAAATGAATAATTATAAAAATGATCATTTATTTTAAATGAAAAATTTGCAAGGGGAACAGAGGGAAATTCCACTTTTAAAGACACTTACCATACTGTATTGAGAGTCGTTCCAGAGCCAGATCATCTACAAGGCAAGATCACCTACCCCATTTGACTTTCTGTGCCTCCCCTGTGCAGGGCCAGATTAAGAACATCATGGGCCTGGTGCTGAGGATTTTGGTGGGGCCTTTTAGGCTGCATTCACACCTTTACGACAAGTAACGCCGCGTACGCGGCGTATTTTGCCGCGAATAGTGTAACTTTTGTTTTACAAATCCTTCCTATTGCTTTGTATGGCCGAACGCCAATGCCGCCTGAAAAAAAGGGTCCGGGACTTTTTTTCATGCCGCAGGTGTACGGCGTCTATGAGATGTGAACCATCTCATAGACAGCAATGGGAATTCTCCCCTCCAGCGGCACGAGCAGCCGGCGTCGGGCGTTTTGTCGCGGAGGTGTGAATGGGGTGTAATAAATAATAAATAAATGCGTGGGAATGACATGAACGCAGCCCACCCAAGGCAAGTGACCAAAGGCACAGAACCCAGAAGGAAGACCGGGTGAAGATGGAAGTGTCCAGGCCCCGCCTGATTCATCGCAGCACTGGAGGGCTCAGTCTGAAAATTTAAGTGTACACTAATGTGCTAATATGCTGTGTATACTTGTACGTTGTGGCATAACCTACCCCAGGGCCTCTAAAAAGAAGTAATGTCAGGAAAGTTTACTACCGCTTTATTATCACAGGATCCCAGGAGCCTCTCATGGGGCCCCCTACTGACCCGGTGGACGGTGGCCCTTGGGCAGTGCCTAAGTGCACAGTTGCCAACATTTAAAAAATATTTTCAGGGCCACTTTTTTATATAAGTGCTATATTTAGAGTAGCTGAGATCCCCGATGTTCCTCTATACATCATAGTAGTAATCACAAAATTAAATGAGTACTAATAATGGGGCAGAACAAATATGAGAACTGATATTTCCTTTAGTTGAACTAACAAAAGTGTGTCCATTCTAGAGCTGGTAACATTGAGGATATTCAGTATAATTTTAAAGAACTGTTTTTGTGGGTAAGCAACATAGAGGAGGAGTATGGACGGTATATAAGTGGGAAGTATGTGCAGGTGAGGGAGAGGAATGTGGAGGGTCTAACAGTGGGCACTATGTACAGGAGAGGAGTACAAAGGGTACGGAAAAAAGCACTATGTACAGGAGAGGAGTGTGAAGGGTATGACAATGGGCAATATGTACAGGAAGAGTGAGGGGGTATGACAGAGGGTAGTACGTACCAGAGAGAAGTGTGGAGGGTATGATGGGGCAGTATGTACAGGAGAGGAGTGTGGAGGGTATGACAGTGGGCAGTATGTACAGGAGAGGAATGTAGACTGTATGATAGTGGGCTCTATGTATAGGAGAGGAGTGTGGAGGGTATGACAGTGGGCACTATGTATAGGAGAGGAGTGTGGAGGGTATGACAGTGAGCAGTATGTACAGGAGAGGAGTGTGGAGGGTGCGACAGTGGGCACTAAGTACAGGAGAGAAGTGTATGACAGCAGGCACTATGTACAGGAGAGGAGTGTGAAGGGTATGACAGTGGGCGCTATGTATAGGAGAGGAGTGTGGAGGGTATGACAGTGGGCACTATGTACAGGAGAGGAGTGTGTAGGGTATGACAGTGGGCACTATGTATAGGAGAGAAGTGTGGAGAGTATGACAGTGGGCACTATGTACAGGAGAGAAGTGTGGAGAGTATGACAGTGAGCACTATGTACAGGAGTGGAAGGATATTTAGGGACTGAGTAGTGGTTAAGCGGGTCATACATGGATTGAAATTATGCCAATTATGCAGAGACCAGCCATAGTCAATCTATGTATGGGCTAGCTGGTTTTACACAAGTCAATCTATTAATCAACTTGAGTACAACCAGCCTGTTTTTTTTTCTTAAAACAATCAGTGCTGCCAGCTAAAGTTAGCAACACTGATCATTGTATGCACTGGCAGAACACAATAACACTGCAGGAGTGATTCCCCCATCCACAGGTCAGCAGGTGAGAGGGTGTGTGGGGACAGGCTGGGGAGAGATACTAGTCAGTGGCTAGGTAGGCACTGGTAGCATCAGAGCCAGATACACACAGGTTACATACGCCACGATCGTTAGAGCGAGAACAATAATTCTAGTACTAGACCTCCTCTGTAACTCTAAACATGTAACCTAAAAAAATGTAAAGCATCGCTTAGGATACCAAAAAAAATTGTGCTAACTTAACTAACTAACTGTTTTTTTAATGAATGAAACATTTTTTTCCAAAAAAACATGTTTGAAGAATTGCTGCGCAAATACCGTGCTAGAGCTGCACAATTAATCATTAAAAAAATCGTGATCTCGATTCAACCCCCCTGACGATCTTCAATGCAGAGTTTGCTGATTCTTTCATATAACAAGTGGAGAGACTTTCAGCTGTCAAAAGAAAATATCTGGGCAGTCTGCCAAGTTTTTAACAGGAAACATTGTAACTGACACTTCCTTCTTAGATCAAAGGGATACACTTCTGTGTGTAAAGAACAAATCTGGGCAGTCTGCGAAGTTTGTAAACAAAATGAAACATTGTAACTAACTAACATTGTAACTAAATGTAACCACTTAAAGTCCAACACTTGCTTCTTAAGTTAGAAAGCAATATTATTTGCTAGAAAATTACTTGGAACTGCCAAACATTATATATATTTTAGCAGAGACTCTAGGGAATACAATGGCTATTGCTGCAATATTTTATGTCACACTGCATTTTCCCACTTCAATGAATAATAAAAACCATAAAAACAAAACAGTGAAGTTAGCCCATTTTTTTTTTTTTTTGTTTTAAGGTGAAAGATGATGTTACGCCGCAACAATCGTGAGAGAATCGTGATCTATCTTCTAAGCAAAAAAATTGCAATTCTCATTTTAGCCAGAATCGTGCAGCTCTATGCCGTGCAACATAAAAAGTGCAAAGACCACCATAGAGTAATTTTCTAGCAAAAAACAAATGATGATTTTTACATGTAGTAGAGAAGTGTCAGAATTGACCTGGGTGGCAAGGGGTTAATTACCATGAGTAATATACAAATAATTATTATAAGCACTGTGATCCTATCAGTCTGCTGTAGTGTGTCAGCTTGTATTTATATTGGCCGCTCTGAATGTAGCTTCTGACAGGCTGTGCAAGCAGGCCCGTATCTCCGGAACCATAAATGATAGCCGTCCCATATTTTAACCAGTTGTGGGGTAGGTCTTCCCATGCCTACCCCCAAATGTGGGGTTTCTGTGACCTCTGGTCATCGAGCTACAACCCCCCAAATTCGATCTTAAAAAAAAAAAATTCTTAAAAAAATTTTTTTTTTTTTTTTTTTTTGGGCAAATGGGCCTATCTTGAGAAAGGGACCTGGAGCTGCAGCTCCATCAGCCCCATTGTTAATCCGGCCCTGCCCCTGTGCCTGCTCATGTTTTACCATAATCAACACTATGCAAAAGTATTGCAGAAGCATCAAGGTCACTGTTTTGTATGTGAACCCACTGGTGCTCCTGGCCCCTCTCTCCTGCAAAGTGCCCCCAGAGCAAACAGCTTGCTGTGGTGGCACCAAGCAGGCTCGCTCCTGAGCCGCTGCTCTGCATGTTCATTCTGACAGGGAGTCACAGCTTGGCCTGCCCCCTCTCTCTTCCCATTGGCTCACTGCTGCTGTCTCAGCCAATGAAGAGGGAAAGTCCCTGGAGAGCCGAGGCTCTTGTGCACATCACTGGATCACGGTGGGGCTCAAGAAAGTATAAGGTGGCTGGGGAGGCTGCTGCAGACAGATGTTTTTTTTTTATCATCATTCATAGAACGCATGAAGGTAAAAAACCTTGGCCCTCTAGATTAGAACCACTGTAAATGTCGAGGCTGCATTCGTTTTATTTTTTAGGATTTTTTTTTTATTATTTTCACCTGGTGATCCAGTCGGTAACATATTATCTGTCTTGGTGGCTCCACTTTATGGAGAAGCAACAGAGACACCTTTGGACATCAGCATTGTCAGTCTGGGGAGAGAGTAGTGTTAGATGCACTAGCAGATTTAGATAGACCTGATTAACAAATTGAAGCCAAACTCCAGATAAACCTTTTTAACCAGTTCAGCCCCAGAAGATTTGGCTCAATGACCGGCAATTTTTTTGTGAGCTTTCTCTCGGTGGTATTTGATCACCTCTGCGGTTTTTATTTTTTGCACTATAAACAAAAGAAAAGTGTGAATTTGAAAAAAAAAAACCACAATGTCTTTTACTTTTTGCTATAGTAAATATCCCAATAAAAAAAAAAAAAAAAATTCTCTGTTTAGGCCGAATATGTAGTCTTCTACATATTTTTGGTAAAAAAAAAATTCGCAATAAGCGTATATTGATTGGTTTGTGCAATAGAGCTTTCTCTCGGTGGTATTTAATCACCTCTGCAGTTTTTATTTTTGCACTATAAACAAAACGAAAGTGTAAGTTTGAAAAAAAAAAAAAACACAATATTTTTTACTTTTTGCTATAGTAAATATCCCCCCCCCCCCCCCAAAAAAAAAAAAAGTTTTCTCTGTTTAGGCCGAATATGTACTGTAGTCTTCTACATATTTTTGGTAAACAAAAATCGCAATAAGCGTATATTGATTGGTTTGCGCCAAACTATGGGAAGATTTATGGATTTATATGGTGTTTTTATTATTATTATTTTTTTTACTAGTAATGGTGATCTGCAATTTTTAGCAGTATTGCGACACTGTGGCCGACAGGTCAGACACTTTTGACACTTTTTGGGACAATTGACATTTACAGAGCAATCAGTGCTACAAATATGCACTGATTACTATGTAAATGTCACTGGCAGGGAAGGGGTTTACACTAGGAGGCGATCAAGGGGTTAACTGTGTTCCCTATTGTGTGTTCTAACTGTGGGTTGATGGGACTAACTAGGAGAGATGACAGATTGCTGTTTCTACCTTGTATAAACATACGATCTATATTCTCTCCTATCAGAGGACAGGGATCTGTGTGTGCTGCCGCTCATGCACGCAGTCGTGTGTGACTGGCAGTGATCGCGCCTGCCGGCCGCACGTATCGGGATCCCCGCTGTGCAGCGGGTGTGTGTACGTGCGGGCCTCCGGCGGTGCCCTCTGGTGGCTCTCCTGGAAAATGCCGTATACGCACAGGATTTTGCGAAGGAGAGACATTTTGCCTCAGTATATCTACATGAGCCGGTTGGGAACCGGTTAAGCAGTTACAGCAATATTTTATTTTTTCTTTGTGGATAAAGGTTTTACATAAATTAATAAATGCTGACCATTATAAGCAACCCTGCCAGTGCCAAATGGTTTGTCTCAATTGCCACTGTTGCTTGGTCTGTCAAAGAAAGTAAAAAAATAGCAGACTTACTGGTAGGATCACCAGATGAAAATAAAGGGATGCAAAGCCTCAAAAAGAAAACAAATTCAACCACCACATATAAGAATTGGTAAGCTGTAATATAATACATTGTTTTTGGGCTAATTTTAAGACCAACTCCCGACATCATAATTTTCATAGTGAATACTTACAGTAGTAGGAGTTTGCCTAGCCATATCCTCACAAACCGTGCTTTATAAATGGTAAAGTGCAAAGAGCAGGAAACACAACTCTTGCACTGGTACACTAAAAGTCATCATAGCAGCCTTGATGATATCAGCAGAGGATGGAAGTACAGCAGAAGCAATGCCATGTGCCAAAACTAAAAGGAGTCTTTTTAACATATTTGAAGAAAGCAGACAGTAAAGCTGGCCAGAGATGCCTTGTTCCCCCCCCCCCCCCGATAAATCAGAGGGCTGAGTGAAAAAAAACATAACAGATTCCCCTATCCACACATGTGAGGTAGATGGAGGAACCCTCCCTGCGTTCCAATTTTATTCTGATAGCGGGACTCCCCCTCTGTCATAATACACTGATCAGCAGTTGCAGCCGGCTAATCGAGAAACATTTTCCAAAGAGTCCCGTTTGAGAGAAGTCAATCTTTTGATTGGCTTCTGACAAGCAAAAAATGCCATTGATGGGCCAAAGTTGGGCTGGTTCCCGCTGAACTGTCCGAATTTTGATCCATTTATGGGCAGCTTAAAGTGGTTTTAAAGCTCCACTTAAAAACAAAAAAATAACAAACATGTCATACTTACCTCCACTTTGCAGCTAGTTTTGCACAGAGTGGCCCCGATCGTCCTCTTCTGGGGTCCCTCGGCAGCTGCCTTGGCTCCTCCCTGCAACAGCTAACACCTTATGGGAAGCACTCTCCCAAGTCCTGTATCAGGCTTCCATAACCAGCTGACTACAGGACTCGGCCCCTGCGTCATTGTAGTTGATTGACAGCAGCGCGAGACAATGGCTGCGCTGCTTCCAATCTATCCAATGAAGAGCCGAGAACAGCCGAGAAGATCGGGCTGACATCAAGCAAGTTCTCGACACTGGACTTTTGAGGGCACAGGTAAGTAAACGGGGGGGGGGGGGGGCTGGGGTGCCCGCAATCGCTGAATGTTTTTTCACCTTAATGCATAGGATGCATTAAAGGGATTGTAAAGGTATTTTTTTTTCCCTAAATAGCTTCCTTTACCTTAGTGCAGTCCTCCTTCACTTACCTCATCCTTCCATTTTGCTTTTAAATGTCCTTATTTCTTCTGAGAAATCCTCACTTCCTGTTCTTCTGTCTGTAACTACACGCAGTAATGCGAGGCTTTCTCCCTGGTGTGGAGAAAGCCTCTTGAGGGGGGAGGAGGCGAGCAGGCAAGTCAGGACACTCTCTACTTTGCAGATAGAGAAAGGAGCTGTGTGTTAGTGGGCATCCTGACACTCCTGCTTGCCCCCTCCCCCCTCAAGAGGCTTTCTCCACACCAGGAAGAAAGCCTTGCATTACTGTGTGTAGTTACAGACAGAAGAACAGGAAGTGAGCATTTCTCAGAAGAAATAAGGATATTTAAAAGCAAAATGGAAGGATGAGGTAAGTGAAGGAGGACTGCACTAAGGTAAAGGAAGCTATTTAGGGAAACATTTTTTTTAACCTTTACAACCCTTAGGCTAGGTTCACACTGCTGCGAATTCAAAATTTCGCGGCTGCGATTTTGCCGCGATTTTGCAGCGATTTCGGCCGCGATTTAAAAGACATCTGTGCAGGGTTCAATGTAAATTGCGGCCCGAAATCGCAAAAAGTAGTACAGGAACTACTTTTTGAAATCGGTGCAGCACCGCAGATGCAGCGTCGCACCGATTAGGACAGTGCCATTGCCGACAATTGCTGGCAAATGCCGCCGATTTGAGATGCGATTTGACATGTGAAATCGCATCTCAAATCGTACCAAATCGTACCCAGTGTGGGCAGAAGTGAACCTTTACAACCCCTTTAAACGAAATGGCAGATGTGAACATGTGAAACCTAGGACATTGATGGTGCATGGAGTCGTGCTACCAAAACATTTAATTGATGGTGATGGAAAACTGTCAATATTTTTGTATAGATCCATTCATTATAAAAAGCGTCCAGGTAAAAATGTCTTCTTGCTACCATTGTGAGGTTAATTATTTTAGCATCAGAGAGTATTGTGGACATCTTTGATGCTTTCTACATGCTTATACAAAAAGAATAAGTGAGACTTATCACATATGAAATATTTAAATAATTAAAATACAGTTTTGCTGGCAACAATCCAAACAATTAACGGATCAGGGGCCCTGTTATCAGAGCAGATTCTGCGCATGGTGTCAGTTACTATAGCAGATGGTCCCACGGTAGAGCGTGACTGTTGTTCTTTCAAAGCATGGTGCAGCTGGAGGCGAATTTTTGGACAATATTTCCATTCTTGTTCGTGTACTCTGACGATATAGTTCAGCCAATGTTCATTTTCAGTTTGGACATCACTATTCCAAAGGCTTTTTATTAAAACCATCACCCAAATGGCATAGGATGTAATTCCCCAAATCTATTTGGCTTTATAAATCTATTGTATGCATACTGAGCCATTCCTAGTACAAGCTGGAGTGGAATTAGTGAAATCAGTCATTAATACATCGTGATAACAAATTGTATTGTGGTGTTGAGACTTGTACAAACTGTAGCTTATTCTGTGCTGTATTAACCTATATGAAAAAATGATATTATTAATCTAAACTAAATGATTACAATAATGTCATTTCTTTATAGTAATTTTTGCTGCTTTTTATAAAAGTGACAGGTTAAAATAATCAAGGTCAAAGGGCCATGCCCTTTTCTAAGGTCTTATGCCGCAGACACACGATCGTTTTTTTTAATGTCATTAAAAACGACCGTGTGTGGGCTTCAGAGCATTTTTCGGGTTCTGAAAAATGGGCAAAAAAATTCGAACATGCTCTATTTTTTCACTACGTTTTTAACGTTGTCGTTTTTATGGTTGTAAAAAAAGGTCGTGTGTGGGCTTTAACGACGTAAAAAAATTTGCGCATGCTCAGAAGCAAGTTATGAGACGGGAGCGCTCGTTCTGGTAAAACTACCGATCGTAATGGAGTAAGCACATTCATCAAGCTGTAACAGACAGAAAAGCGCGAATCGTCTTTTACTAACACAAAATCAGCTAAAGCAGCCCAAAGGGTGGCGTCATCTGAATGGAACTTCCCCTTTATAGTGCCGTCGTACGTGTTGTACGTCACCGCGCTTTGCTAGAGCATTTTTTTTTCACGATCGTGTGTAGGCAAGGCTGTTTTAATGATCGGGTTGAAAAAAACGTTGTTTTTTCTAGACCCTTAAAAACGTCATTTTTTAGAACCCGAAAAATGATTGTGTGTACGCAGCATTCCACGTACATCGGCGCACGTTTACGTCCGGCGTAGCGTATCTCAGATACACTACGCCGCCGTAACTTACTGCGTA
Source organism: Rana temporaria (assembly GCF_905171775.1). Classification (NCBI taxonomy): domain Eukaryota; kingdom Metazoa; phylum Chordata; class Amphibia; order Anura; family Ranidae; genus Rana; species Rana temporaria. Next base: position 112,279,136 of record NC_053490.1, on the reverse strand, counting down.
TTTCCCGTATCCACAAAGAATTTGCGCCGTCACTTACATCGGCGTATTATAACTGTGTTGGCGTAAGGGCGCGCAATTCAAATGGATGAGATGGGGGCGTGTTTTATGTTAATACGTCTTGACCTGACGTAAATTACGTTTTCATGAACGGCGCATGCGCCGTCCGTGGGGGTATCCTAGTGTGCATGCTCCAAATTAACCCGCAACAAGCCAATGCTTTCGACGTGAACGCCATTCTACGCAAAGCCCTATTCGCGAACGCTTTACGCAAACGACGCACACGACGGAAAATTTGACGCTGGCCCGACGTCAATACTTAACATTGGCTGCGCCTAATATAGCAGGGGTAACGTTATGCCGAAAAGAGCCTTACGGAAACAACGTAAAAAATGCACTGGCCGGACGTACGTTTGTGGATTCGCGTATCTAGCTAATTTGCATACTCGACGCGGAAATCGACGGAAGTGGCCAGCGTAAATATGCACCTTAAATCCGACGGCGTACTAAGACGTACGCCAGTCGGATCTAGCCCAGCTTCAGGCGTATCTTGTTTTGTGGATACAAAACAAAGATACGCCGGAGCAACCTAGCAGTTACGCGGCGTATCAATAGATACGCCAGCGTAACTGCTTCGTGGATCAGGCCCTTTGCTGTTGTGGTTTGTTGACGTAATGTCTATGTTGCTGAAACAAATGTTAAAGTAATGTACATGTGAACCCTTATCTTGTAACACAACCCATGTACTGTATATTGGCAGGAACTTTAACGCGCTGTCGTATACGCCAATCCAGAGCATCCCAAACATGCTCAACTGGGAGGTTTTCAGCTTCCAGGAATTGTGTACAGATCCTTGCAACATGGGGCCGTGCATTATCATGCTGCAATATGAGGTGATGGTCATGTATGAATGGCACAACAATGGGCCTCAGGATCTTGTCACGGTATCTCTGTGCATTCGAAATGCCATCAATAAAATGCACCTGTGTTCGTTGTCCATAGCATACACCTGCCGATACCATAACCCCACCGCCACCATTGGTCACTCAATCCACAACGCTTACATTAGCAAAACACTCACCCACACAACACCATACACGCTGTCTGCCATCTGCCCTGTACAGTGAAAACCGGGATTCATCCGTGAAGAGAACACCTCTCCAAAGTGCCAGACACCATTGAATGTGAGTGTGACAGAACTCACTGTCACTGTGTGTTTTGGAGGGGGCTGTGGGCTGGCCTCCCACCCACAGACTATGGCCCAGCAGAGAACGGGAGACTTGGGGACAAAATGGCAATGGGATAATGTAATGATGTTCCTATTTAAGTTGCATCCTTTCTCCCCATCCCCCCCTCTTGTTATTGTTTTTAAGTATGTTATATCATGGCACGTAGACAAAAGGTGTGGAGTTATGCAAATAGATTGTTGCAGCAGCTGTCTGGGTGGCTGGTCTCAGACGATCTTGGAGTTGAAGATGCTGGATGTGGAGGTCCAAGGCTAGTGTGGTTACACGTGGTCTGCGGTTGTGAGGCCGGTTGGATGTACTGCCAAATTCTCTGAAATGACTTTGGAGACGGCTTATGGTAGAGAAATGAACATTCAATTCAAGGGCAACAGCTCTGGTGGACATTCCTGCAGTCAGCATGCCAATTGCACGCTCCCTTAAAACTTGTGACATCTGTGGCATTGTGCTGTGTGATAAAACTGCACATTTTACTGTAGAGTGGCCTTTTATTGTGGCCAGCCTAAGGCACACTTGTGCAATAATCATGCTGTCTAATCAGCATCTTGATAGGCCACACCTGTGAGGTGGATGGATTACCTTGGCAAAGGAGAAGTGCTCACTAACACAGATTTAGACAGATATTTGAACAATATTTGAGAGAAATAGGCCTATTGTGTACATAGTAAAAGTCATAGATCTTTGAGTTCAGCTCATGATAAATAGCGGCACACACAAAAGTGTTGTGTTTATAATTTTGTTCAGTGTATTTTACAAAAATGTTAAATACCAGTCACACTTACCCCTAACGCAGGTGGTCAGACACTATAGCTAGCTTCTGTGTTCTACACCTATAGCAGCTCCCTTTCCCATAAGGCAAGCAGGCCTACTGGTACTTGGTTACCCCCAAGTCTTATTCACAATGCTATAGCACTTGCCTACCACACCGGGGCAGTCATCAACTGAGCACAGTAAACAGGTACTTGTGGTTGGCAGACAGTCAGAGTGGTCAGTGACAGTCTTGGTTTAAGGCAGGCTGAGTTCTGAGATTATTCGATACCCAATTTTAAGTGACCAAATGAGAGGTGGAAACCACTGCTTTGCCAGTCAACAGGTGCGATCAATTTGCATGTAAATTTCAATAATTTGTTCATTCAAACTAAAGAAATATTGGAAACATTGGGCGCTAGATTCCTTTGCATGAAAGCTTATTGGAAGCTTGAAATGTTCCAGCATTTTAAACTTTGCATGCAAAACATTGCTTCAATACAGATAACCAGTCATTGCTACAATGATCAATATCGGACCAGCACTGATCTGTATTCAATGCACAGAATAGAAATGCCAACATTTGGCATCTTTGCTAAATGTACATTTTTTTTTTTTGTGGTAGCCAAAATGGACGATGATCTGTTCTTATAATGGTCATTGGCCTAATAGTTATGTTGAATGGCCTCACATAATTAAATCATGGCCAGCTAATAGATATTAATTATAAAATCAGACTCTAAAGCATGTACAATGCCATCACTAAACAAGCTGTCTATCCCTTTATTGCACAAGGTCACATGTTTATAAAACGCAGCAGAATTCCTCTGAACTGGCCTCACCTCGAATGAACAATAGCAAAGGGTTGGGAAAAGCCATAACAGATGATCAGTTTTTCCCCCGGGGAACAAATGGCCCAGGAGCTCTTTGCCATGATTGCAATGTGTCCACAGATATTTAAATCTTCCCCCAATACATTTAGAGCCCATTCAGATTGTTCCCATGCTTTGCAGTGTGTTACTACACGCACATTAACATGCATGTTTCTTTTGTTAACATGCATTGCGTTAAGGCAGCTAATTCCTTTTGAATGGACTGCCAATGCACTCTAATGCATACTTTAACAGACATTCACTGTTCTTTTCCAACACAGTATACACCCAGGAGCCCACGCTATGCACCTACTTTTTTAGAGCTGCTGTACTGGATTCGAATATATATATATACATTAATGACTAAAATTGTTGGCACCCCAGAAATTTTTCCAGAAAATCAAGTATTTTTCACAGAAAAGTATTGCAGTAACACATGTTTTGCTATACACATGCTTATTCCCTTTGTGTGTATTAGAACAAATCAAAAAAAGGGAGGAAAAAAAGCAAATTGGACATAATGGGCTAGATTCAGATACAATTGTGTATCTATGTGCCGGCGTAACGTATCTCAGATACGTTACGCCGCCGTAAATTAGGGCGCAAGTTCCATATTCACAAAGAAATTGCGCCCTTAGTTACGGCAGCGTAACGTATTTGGTCCGGCGTAAGCCCGCCTAATTCAAATGGGGATGATGTGAGCATGTTTTATGTATATTAACTAGTGAAATAATGATAGCGCTAATATCAACTAATGTGAGTACAAATAACAGCCTGTATATTAACTGTTACCCCGCGAACGGCGCATGCTCGAAATTACCCCGCAATTCGTCAATGCTTTAGTTGTGAACGTAACTTACGTACAGCCCTATTCGCGAATGACTTACGCAAACAACGTAACATTTTCAAAACTCGACGCGGGAACGACGTCCATACTTAACATTAGCTACGCCTCATATAGCAGGGGTAACTTTACGCCGGAAAAAGCCTAACGTAAACGACGTAAAAATGCGCCACCTAGCGGCCAGCGTAAATATGCAGCCTAAGATACGACGGTGTAAGACACTTATGCCGGTCGATCTTAGGGAAATCTATGCGTAACTGATTCTATGAATCAGTCGCATAGATACGACCGGCCCGCACTCAGAGATTTGACGGCGTATCCGGAGATACGCCGTCGTATCTCCTTTCTGAATCTGGCCCAATGTCACACAACTCCAAAAATGGGCTGATCAAAATTCTTGGCACCCTTTCAAAATTGTGGATAAATAATATTGTTTCAAGCATGTGATGCTCCTTTAAACTCACCTGGGGCAAGTAACAGGTGTGGGCAATATAAAAATCACACCAGAAAGCAGATAAAAAGGAGAGAAGTTCACTTATAGGTAGATTCAGGTAGATTGAACTAAACTTGCGGCGGCGTAGCTTAGCGATTCTCAAAGTACTTGCCTGCTAAGTTACGGCGGCGTAGCCCAAAGCGGGCGGGCGTAAGGGCGCCTAATTCAAATGTGTCTAAGGAGGCGTGTTTTATGTTAATGGTGCTTGACCTTACGTTTTTGAAGTTTTTTTTAAACTGCGCATGCGCCGGGCGCCTACATTTCCCAGTGTGCATACGCCGTCGTATCTCCTTTCTGAATCTGGCCCAATGTCACACAACTCCAAAAATGGGCTGATCAAAATTCTTGGCACCCTTTCAAAATTGTGGATAAATAATATTGTTTCAAGCATGTGATGCTCCTTTAAACTCACCTGGGGCAAGTAACAGGTGTGGGCAATATAAAAATCACACCAGAAAGCAGATAAAAAGGAGAGAAGTTCACTTATAGGTAGATTCAGGTAGATTGAACTAAACTTGCGGCGGCGTAGCTTAGCGATTCTCAAAGTACTTGCCTGCTAAGTTACGGCGGCGTAGCCCAAAGCGGGCGGGCGTAAGGGCGCCTAATTCAAATGTGTCTAAGGAGGCGTGTTTTATGTTAATGGTGCTTGACCTTACGTTTTTGAAGTTTTTTTTAAACTGCGCATGCGCCGGGCGCCTACATTTCCCAGTGTGCATTGCGGCTAAGTACGCCGCACCAGCCTATTGATTTCGACGTGGACGTAAACGATGTAAATCCCTATTCACGGACGACTTGCGCAAACGACGTAAAAATTTCGAATTTCGAAGCGGGAACAGCGGCCATACTTTAACATTACTATTCCATCTATTAGATGGAATAACTTTAGGCCTGATAATGCCTTATGGAAACGGCGTAAATGTACTGCGGCGGCCGGCGTGCGTTCGTGAATCGGCGTATCTACTAATTTACATATTCTACGCCGACCACAATGGAAGCGCCACCTAGCGGCCAGCCTCAATATTGCAACCTAAGATAGGACGGCGCAAGACGTCCTATCTTAGATATGTTTAAGCGTATCTTTGTTTGAGAATACACTTAAACATAAGTCGGCGTAGATTCTGAGTTAGGTCGGCTTATCTACTGATAAGCCGGCCTAACTCTTTCTGAATCTACCTATTAGTCTTTGCATTGTGTGTCTGTGTGTGCCACACTAAGCATGGACAACAGAAAGAGGAGAAGAGAACTGTCTGAGGACTTGAGAACCAAAATTGTGGAAAAATATCAACAATCTCAAGGTTATAAGTCCATCTGCAGAGATCTAGATTTGCCTTTGTCCACAGTGCGCAACATTATCAAGAAGTTTGCAACCCATGGCACTGTAGCTAATCTCTCTTGGCGTGGACGGAAGAGAAAAATTGTTAAAAGTTGCAACGTAGGATAGTCCAGGTGGTGGATAAGCAGCCCCAAACAAGTTCCAAAGAAATTCAAGCTGTCCTGCAGGCTCAGGGAGCATCAGTGTCAGCGCAAACTATCCGTCGACATTTAAATGAAATGAAACGCTATGGCAGGAGACCCAGGAGCACCCCACTGCTGACACAGAGACATAAAAAAGCAACTACAGTTTGCCAAAATGTACTTAAAGCGGGGGTTCACCCTAAAAACAGTTTTCTAACATTACATTGAGCTCACTCTCAACATTGACAGTATGACGATTTTTTTAATTTTTTTTTACTGTACATACCTCGTATAGCTATTTTCTTACCCGGCTTCCGGGTAGTGAATCCGGTGGGAGTGGGCGTTCCTATGCAGCAGTTAGTGATTGACGTGATGACAAAAACTACCCCCCCCCCGTCGCATAAGGAGCGTCACGAGTTGCCGAAAGAAGCCGAACGTTGGTTCGGCCATGACTGTGTATATATTTATGTAGCACTACCCCCGGAGGCGCTGCTTAGTAATTCGAGCAGCATGTTACCTTTATATCTACGCTATCCAGGGTAGTAGGAGAGAGTTGAAATAGTTAAATGTCCACACTTTACACTTCTTTTTCTAATGCCGCGTACACACGGCATGAAAAAAAACAACATTTTTTAAAACGTCATTTAAAATGGTCGTGTGTGGGCTTCACATCGTTTTTCGGCTTCTGTGTACGCGGCATTAGATTTATTTGTAGAACTTGGTAAAGAAAGAAGAAGTGGTTGAAGGGGTGGAAGGGTAAACAAGTAGGTTCAGGTGCATAATCTCAATTAGGAAACACTCCTGCATCCAGCAAACAGTTCTCGTCGCCACTCTAGCCAGAGTGGGTATTGCTCACCCGGATAGGTCCCTCTCAGTGGCCTAGCAGCCGGAATAGCGCACAGAATAAAGTACAGTCTCTGCCACAGACCTTCCTTTATGAGGAGACACTTTCGGTCCCGAATCCCCTAACACAGGATTCATCACCCAGATCTCTCCAGATTCACTTTTGTAGAACTTAGATCTGACAGGCGATCACTATCAAGCCTCTCAGTGTAGTCCTTAGATGAAGTTTCCAGGCCTTCTCCCAAGATACCAGCCTCTTGCATGGTCCTCTCCAGGATAGGTCTTCCCCTTGCTTCATTCATCAAGTGGCTTCCTCCCGCAGGACAGACAGCACAGGATCACCTTGAAAGCGTAGACCCAGTAGTCTGACTACTGGGCCTACTTAGACAGATCACAACCCCAGACCAATGTGGTCCCGGAGCCAGGATTTCGGGAGCACGCACCCCCGGCCAGGCAGGCCACGAGGTGGTGGGACGACAGACCGACGACCCTGGTCCAGTGGCCTCTGTTTCTTAAGTACCCCTCCCCAGCATGCACAGCAGGACGATCACCTGCACTGATTGGCTGCCGAGGGGGACACCCAATACACCCTGACTCTGCTGCTGCCACCCTTGTCCTGGAGGGGTAATAACACCCCCAGGTGAACATTGGTGGCTACTACCAGCACAGCCATGGCTGGAACAGAGGCTAAATTTGGTCAAAATTGCACATGTCTGAGTCCGTAGAGTTCAATATTGAGTTGGCCCACCCTTTGCACCTATAACAGCTTCAACTCTTTTGGGAAGGCTGTCCACAAGGTTTAGGAGTGTGTTTCTGTGGGAATGTTTGAACATTCTTCCAGAAGCGCATTTGTGAGTTCAGGCACTTATGTTGGATGAGAAGGCCTGGCTCGCAGTCTTCATTCTAATTCATCCTGAAGGTGTTCTATCAGGTTGAGGTCCAGACTCTGTGCAGGCCAGTCAAGTTCTTCCATCCCTAACTCGCTGATCCATGTGTTTATGGACCTTGCTTTATCCACTGGTGTGCAGTCTTGTTGGAACAGAAAGGGGCCGTCCCCAAACTGTTTCCACAAAGTTGGTAGTATGAAATTGTCCAAAATGTCTTGGAATGCTGACGCCTTAAGTGTTCCCTTCACCAGAACCCAACCTCTGAAAAACAACCCCACATCTTAATTCCCCCTCCACCAAATGATTTGGACCAGTGCACAAAGCAAGGTCCATAAAGACATCGATAAAATTGCTCCTGTACTCCCAGATGAATGTCTTTATTAAAAAATTAATTTGCATAGCAACCCACCTAGTAAAAATGCACGTATATATTTTTCTCTGTGTTAAAATAATGAATGTTATTAGGCTACTTCCCATTGGCAACTAGATGGCACTAAGTATCATAGGAAATTCCTATATTTATTGCCATTTATTGGCCAAATTAGATATTTTTATTTTTAAATTAATTAAAAATATTAATTCCACACAGGAAATAGCCTAATAGTAATTGTTTTATTGCTTCATTTGCGCAGAACCAATGTACATGCAATTTCACTGGGGGAAATGCTATGCAACTTTTTTTTTTTATATATATATAAATACACCCCTTAGTTATGCAAAAACTGCTTTTTCTGTTCTTTGTGTGCACAATGGACACCAAACAGTTGGAATATGCTGTACAAGTGTTTATTATGCCACAGACATTTTGTTTTTATACACAATACAATTTTTTACTTGCTGCTGTGATGTGTTAAAGCTTATAATATCTCAGATTTTATTTAATCTTTTAAGTTGCAGACAAAAATAAAAATAGTAACTTACCAACAGACAATTTCCAAGTAATGAATATAGTGTAAACTAGAATACTTTTATAAAACAAGCAGATCTGACTGAGCATTAGGCCTGGAACTAATTTTACAGCTAGATGTAGGTGTCCTTCCTTATTAGTATGTACTCTGGAGTCACCTTTTGTCACATTATACAAACACTGGTTGGTTGTATATAGAATACATTTTACTTCTATGTCTGTATATCAAACAGTGGGTGATTGTTTAATGTGGTGAGCTGACCAGGGAAGCTGTGTTTATGATTATAAAGGATTTTGAATTGGCTTCAGACATTTACTCTCTCTGAAAGAGATTAAAAGTCATTTTGCTGAGGATTAAGCTTGACACAGTTTATAACCTCTTTCCGTCCAAACCAGCAATTTACGCATGCAGGAGCAAAAATAAACAGCAACATCTATCTGTCTGATCTTTCCGTCTGTAAATCATGGAGTACATTTTAATTCAAGGCCGATATATACCCTCCAGTCATTTTTAAACAGAAGTAAGTATATGTCATCTTTCTGCCTAATGCAGACCTTTCACTTTGTTCATTCCCCGCTATTCCAAAAGTAGTAAAAGTTGGTTAATTAATTCTGTCTATTAAAAAACATACCTTTATAAAAGAGACCACCAGCTTTGTCTGATATATTTATTAGCCCTCTATAGTGAATACTGTACATATTTGTAGGTAAGTGGCCATTAGCACAGACCGTTTAATGTATCATTAGCTCAGACCTAAGTTATTGCGCCCCATAGTGGAGCCACCTATTAAACGAAATTCCCACCACCATGTTGTATGGGCACTCTGGAGCTGCCACCATTCACCCAGTCCCAACACACTGAAGACCAAATACATTTTAGGAGGTGGTTCACCCACTAATGTTCATTTATTAGAGGAACAGTCTGGACTGCTCTCATCTATCCTCCTCTTCCCAGCCTCGTTATTACGCTTAAGCAGGGCTTTTTTTTAAGGGGAAACTTGGGGGAACTCAGTTCCACCACCTTTGGCTCAGACCCTTTGGTGCCAGCTCACCACAATCACTTGTAAACACAGAAGTCTGGTTTCTTTGTTTACAAGTGACAGCTGAGCTCTGCACTCTGTGTGTAACCCCCTGAACTCTGCACTCTGTATGTAATGCAATTCTGGTATTTAATGCCCCTTTAAGACCCTCCTACTGTTTGTGAAATCTGAATGGGTCGTGGTTGAGTTCCTGCACCTATTTTCTGAGAAAAAAAGCTCTGCTCTTAAGCCTCATACACACGATAGGATTTTCTGCGGACAAAGCGTAGAACTTTTGTCCGAAGGGCGTTGGCCAGGAACTTGTATTGCATACAAACTGCACATAATTGTCTGCCAACAAACACAAAACTACAGGGTTTTTCAGCTCTTTAGTGCCACCCTTTGGGCAACTTCTTCTAATGTTGTGTTATGGTGAGCATTGCTTCTGAGCATGCGTGTTTGTACTTTGGAGTTTTGTCAGACGGACTTGTGTACACACGATGGGAAAATCCGACAGCACACAATTGTTGGCAGACAATTTTAAAGCATGCTACCCCACATTTGTCCGTGGAAAATGCGACAATTGTCCGGTGGAGCATACAAATGGTTGGATTTTCCGCCAACTGCCTGTCATCACACACCGATCAGTACAGATGACGCGGGTTTTTTACAAGTGATCGCTCTGTCGTGGTAAACGGCCGCTATCAGCAGCGATTTACTGTGATCTGTGATGCGCCGGGTCCTCCGGTCACAGACACTCCCGTGTGCGCGATTCTGGAATGCCGTTAATTAACGGCGTCCCAGAGTTAAGCAACGGCCCTGTAGTCGTACTTTGGCTATGGGCCGGTTGTTAAGTGGTTAAGAAGGAGTGGCAGGGGGTGTGTCCTATGCCTACATATTTTGCTAATAGGTGTCCGCCGTTCCCATCTCAAAAAGTTGGGAGATATGCACATTCTCAAAGGTCAAAAGCCCAGCTGGGAAGTTACAGAACAGGAAGTGGCTCAGATAGGTCCACTGATAGGTCAGGCTAGCAAGTTTCTATAACACAGGATATCTCTCTGGCACCGTGTTTCTCAACCTTTTTCCAGTCAAGGCGCCCTTAAAATTATGCACGCTCTCAGGGCATCCCATTCTAAGATGCAACAACTAAACAAATAGTTTTACATAATGCAACAGCATCCACACACATAGGAAGCCCAACATTAGAGGTGGTATATTATTCCAAAAACAAATACACCTTTGCACACTGGTACTGACTAGTATTCAAATGTTTATCTTCTCCCTCAGTTGACACTCCTGCTCGCCCCCTCCCCCCTCAAGAGGCTTTCTCCACACCAGGGAGAAAGCCTTGCATTACAGTGTGCAGTAACAGACAGAAGAACAGGAAGTGAGGATTTCTCAGAAGAAATAAGGACATTTAAAAGCAAAATCAAAGGATTAGGTAAGTGAAGGAGGACTGCACTAAGGTAAAGGAAGCTATTTAGGGGAAAAAAAAATCCTTTACAACCCCTTTTTAAAGCGGTCCTCCACCCTAAAGTGGAGTCCCGCTGATCGGAACCCTCCCCCCCTCCGGTGTCACATTTGACACCTTTCAGGGGGGAGGGGGGTGCAGACACCTGTCTAAAGACAGGTATTTGCACCCACTTCCGGCCACACGCTACGGGCGAAAGACGGGCATTCCGTCACATCCCGTCTGTCGCCCGTTGTGTGCTGGGAACACTCGGCTCCCAGCACACAGCGTGTGAGCCAATCGGCGGGCGCAGCGCGACTCGCGCATGCGCCGTAGGGAACCGGGCAGTGAAGCCGCAGCGCTTCACTTCCTGGTTCCCTCACCGTGGATGGAGGGGGGAGCAGCAGGGTGACGAGCGATCGGCTCATCCTCTGCTGCGATCACCGCTGGACTCCAGGACAGGTAAGTGTCCTTATATTAAAAGTCAGCAGCTGCAGTATTTGTAGCTGCTAGCTTTTAATATATTGTTTTAGTGGCACATCCGCTTTAACTACAGTGAGTCTTCTGACCCCTCTATATATTCCCTGAGCACACTCTCTTTTATAGTTAAAGGGGTTGTAAAGGAAAATATGTTTTTTCATAATAAGCATCCTTTACCTGCACAGATTCCTCTTTTCACTTCCTCATTGTTCGTTTTTTGCTCATAAGTTGCTCTATTTCTTCTCTGTTCTGTTCACTTCCTGCTTGTCTGATTTTACTGACCACCGTGATGGGAGGCTTTACTGCGGTGGTCAGTAACCTGCTCACCCCCTCCTGGGAACTACATCTGTGTGGCAGGACGCTCTCTACGTGTTAGAGACTTCAAGGAGGTATGAATTACTGGGCGTGCCGCAATTCATACTGGGAAATGTAGTTCTTACATGAACGAGCGATGCAAACCAGGAAGTGAATGAGAGAACAGAAGCTAGAATGCCGGAGGTGATATAGATGAAGGAATCTATAATTTTTTAACAGAATCATTACACTATTCTGTCTGTCTACCTTGCAGACATTCATTTTAGGCAAAACATTTTTTTCCTTTAGTGACCCTTTAATTTACTGAATTTAGCTACAAATGTCCAGATCTGTCCAGAAGAGAGAAATAAAATAAATGATAACATAATGATCGCCGTTTTTTTTAAGTTTAGGCTACATGCAACCCCTCCACACGCACTGTGCTACCCTAGGCACTAGCCCATTAGTTACAGTATGGTAAACCTATCTCTATGATCTCATTTGAAGAACATTGCACGATATAGCTATGTATCTGTGGACACAAATATAACATGATAAAGGCAACGTAAGTAGCAAGCATTTGTATGTGGTTGTATGTAAATGAGCCTCATAGCTGACAGAAGTGACATCTTCATATGAGTTTTTTAGTTAGTAAAGCCATATAAATATCCTCATTATTTTTTGGCTTTCTGTCAAAAGATTTTGGCCGGGTTCCTGGAATAAATTAATAATAATAGGCCCAGAGAAGGATTCATACAGTGTTTCCCAGGCAATGTCACATAACTGAGTTATAATCATTGGCGACTGCTGTCTGACAATAAGACACATGGCATCACGGGCTAACACTAACGACTGAAAGCATTTACACTAAAAGCAGGCAATTCTAGTAACACTAATTATCAGTAATAAGCTAATAATATTGTTTAAGAGCTTGCATTTAAATTTAACTAAAACTCTAAATATAAAATTCACAGTATGGATGAGCTCCTGATTCAGTCCAAACTATAGGTTTGGACCGAACATTGCTTGTTTGGATCTTCGTCCAACCAGACGTACCATTCTTTCGACTGTGGCTTCTATATATGATCCACTGGGATTCTTGGTCCCAGTAATCCTCAAAGCAAAAGAATTACTGCAAGAATTATGCAGATGGAAGTTGGGATGGGATGAACCCATACCTGAAGATTTGAGGCCAAGGTGGGAGACTTGGATAAGAGACTTGCAAAATTTGAAAGAAGTTCGGATACCCAGATGTTTTGTACCTCATGACTTCGGAGAGTACAAGAGAATAGAACTTCATCACTTCTCAGAAGCCAGTAGTTATGGCTATGGTCAGTGCTCCTACATCAGAGTGATAGGAGAAGGAAAAATACATTGTGCCCTGGTTATGGGAAAAAACAGAGTTGCACCTATCAGTATTCAGACAATACCAAGACTTGTACCAAAAATTCTGAATGAACAAAATAGTAGCGCTATGTGAAAAAGCGTCCACATAGAAAATCAAAGGAGATAATATTCCAGGTGAAAACAATTAACCACTTACCCCCCGGACCATATTGCTGCCCAAAGACCAGAGTACTTTTTGCGATTCGGGACTGCGTCGCTTTAACAGACAATTGCGCGGTCGTGCGACGTGGCTCCCAAACAAAATTGGCGTCCTTTTTTTCCCACAAATAGAGCTTTCTTTTGGTGGTATTTGATCACCTCTGCGTTTTTTATTTTTTGCGCTATAAACAAAAATAGAACGACAATTTTGAAAAAAATGAATATTTTTTACTTTTTGCTGTAATAAATATCCCCCAAAAATATATAGAAAAACATTTTTTTTCCTCAGTTTAGGCCGATACGTATTCTTCTACATATTTTTCGTAAAAAAAAATCGCAATAAGCGTTTATTGATTGGTTTGCGCAAAAGTTATAGCGTTTACAAAATAGGGGGTATTTTTATGGCATTTTTATTAATATTTTTTTTACTAGTAATGGCGGCGATCAGCGATTTTTTTTTTCGGTATTGCGACATTATGGCGGACACTTCGGACATTTTTGACACATTTTTGGGACCATTGGCATTTTTATAGCGATCAGTGCTATAAAAATGCATTAGATTACTATAAAAATGCCACTGGCAGTGAAGGGGTTAACACTAGGGGGCGGGGAAGGGGTTAAGTATGCCTGGGTGTGTTCTTACTGTGGGGGGGGGGGGTGGCCTCACTAGGGGAAACACTGATTTTCTGTTCATACATTGTATGAACAGAAAATCAGCATTTCCCCTGCTGACAGGAACGAGAGCTGTGTGTTTACACACACAGCTCCCGTTCCCCGCTCTGTACCGAGCGATCGCGTGTGCCCGGCGGCGATCGCGCCCGCCGGGCACACGCACGGGAGTCGGGGGCGAGCGGGGGGCGCGCGCGCGCGCCTCCGGCGGCGCCCGTGCGCCCCTAGTGGCGGCTAATAGGCAGGACGTCCATTTACGTGGTCTCGCCTAGGAGAGCCACCTTGTGGACGTATTTCGGCGGTGCAGCGACGGCAAGTGGTTAAAGTGTCCAAAGGAAAACAAATCTTCAAAAAATCTTCTTAATATGAGACCTTTCACCACACCAAAGTGCTCAGTGACTCCACACCCATAAGAATTGCGCTTACCAATGCGATATGCCTTGCATTCTCATGCTTGGCACAAACAGCAAAATATTTCTCCACACGAACTGACCAATTCCACCAGTGATTCTCACAAGCCGAATCGTTGTTCCACATGAAAGGTAAAGTGACTCCAATGGTGAAGTATATCAAACTTGTTTATTTAAAATCAGTGAAAAAAGCTTCACACATTGCCCTCACATTTGATACAGCAAATCAAGGCACTTCAATAGTGAACTAAGCAGCGAGTTCCTCACAGGTGATTATCTTGTTTCATTATGGTCACAGCAGACCTAAATAAAAACCGTCAGCCTCACCCCCTGCTCCGTTCGTCTCACTCGTCACTCGTCACTTCAAAAACACACTACACATGCGATGGTCGGTACTCGGACGCTTCCTTGGTGTGCCGTGTAACTTTCCCTAGACTAGTTTTGTCGCTCTGGACTTCTTCACGCAGGGTTGGTTACACGGATTCATAACTTCCCTTTTATCAATGGGCTGACCTCTGACACGCATCATGTTACACCCACATGCCCGCCGTCAGTCCAAATGTGAATCACACTCTGTTAATTACAAATGCTAATCAGTCCATCCACCTTTTCACTATTTGTTTAATAATACCAAGACTTGAACTGACAGCAGCTGTTGTTTCAGCATCAGTAAGAGAAGAATTACAGTTAAAAATAGATGAAGAATTTTTCTGGACAGACTCACAAGTTGTCCTAGGATACATAAACAACGAAGCTCGAAGATTCCATATCTTTGTCGCCAACAGAGTTCATAAAATTCTGGAAATTACAAATCTGGAACATTGGCATCACGTTGATACAAAGCATAACCCGGCAGATCATGCTTCAAGAGGTCTGAATGTAACAGAATTGAAAAATTCAAATTGGTTCACCGGTCCAGAGTTCCTTTGGGAAAAGGAGATCATACCCAGTGAAGGTTACACAGAATTGTCTATGGGTGATCCAGAAGTAAAGGTTGTACAAACATTGAGCACTGCTGCCAAGTGTCAAGATGACATACTTGAAAGACTAGCCAGATGTTCAAAATGGAATACAGTCATAAACGTAGTAGCTCAAATTCAACGTTTGGCAAGGGGAATAAAAAAGAAGGAATCATTGAATGTAGAGGAAAGAATGAAAGCTGAAGAAACAGTCGTAAGACTCATTCAACAGAGATTCTATAGTGAAGAGTGCAAGAGACTCAGTCAAGAACCTAAAAGGATTCCCAACAACCACCCACTGTACAAGCTCAATCTTGTTCTACAGGATGGTATACTGAAGGTGGGAGGGAGACTGGAAAATGCATCGTTACCCAGCAGAGTGAAGCATCCAGCAATTCTACCCAATAATTCTACTTTCACAAGATTGATTATTGATCACTACCACAACAAATCCTTGCATCAAGGAAGAAGCTTTACCCAGGACTGTTTGAGAGAAGGTGGTTACTGGATAGTGAAAGGAAACAAAGTAATAGCAAAGTATATAAATAAATGTGTAACCTGTAGAAAGGCACGTAGACCTACCGAAGAACAAAGAATGGCAGATTTACCTAGAAGTCAATGGAAATTGGCCAAAGTTCTAGAAGTTCAAAAGGATAAAGACAAACTAGTAAGAAGAGCGTTGTTACAAATAGGAGAAACTTGACAAAAAGAGAAAACGTCTCACTACTCCACTCAAGTTGGAACGTCCTATACAGAAGTTAGTTGTTCTACTTGAGAGTTAATAATAGACACTTGGAAGTTGAGAACCTGATTGAAAATTCCCCAAATTCATGTTCACATCCTACTATAGAAAACAAGAATTATAGGTAATTTTGGTGGGAGTGTAGCTGGCCGGCTAGAACCTGTCCTAGGTAGCTAATATAACCTACATGTATATACCGTACAGCTAAACCTGCTAAGAACCTAAATGTAGTGCACATGTTTATATGTGAGAGACAAAAGCAAAGTTATTTACTGTGATTTTATGCTTAAATTTCATATAATAGTTCTATGTTGTGTTCACAGAAGCAAAGGAAAAAATATGCCTTTAAGAATCGTTTATTTATATGACAGTTAAAGCGGTTCTCCACCCTAAAGTGGAGTCCCGCTGATCGGAACCCTCCCCCCCTCCGGTGTCACATTTGACACCTTTCAGGGGGGAAGGGGGTGCAGATACCTGTCTAAAGACAGGTATTTGCACCCACTTCCGGCCCGGCATTCACGGGCAAAAGACGGGCATTCCGTCACATCCTGTCACCCCCCCCCCGTTGTGTGCTGGGAACACTCGGCTCCCAGCACACAGCGGGAGCCAATCGGCGGGCGCGGCGCGACTCGCGCATGCGCCATAGGGAACCGGGCAGTGAAGCAGCAGCGCTTCACTTCCTGGTTCCCTCAGCATGGATGGCGGGGGGAGCAGCAGAGAGACGAGCGATCGCTCGTCCTCTGCTGCGATCGGCGCTGGACTTTTTTTCCCATGGCACATCCGCTTTAAGGTAAGCTCAAATTACACAGTAGAATTCATACCAGAAAGCATAGAGTTAAGCTTTTGTGACTCATCAGTAGCCTTAGCCAATCACAGCTAATCTCACATTGAGCAGAGTCTTGACCTATCACAGCCACCTTTGCATCCATTCTGTCTGGGAGGTTCCTAATACTATACATGTGCTGCAAATTCATTCCACATGGAGAAAGAGAGCAGAGCAGACATACAGAGTTCAGTTTTATGGAAGCAAGGGCCTAAATAGGTACGTTACACAAGTTATATATATGTTCTTATTGTAAATAGTGTGATCAGAATTGTATACTGATCTAGTTGTGTGTTCACTTGTAGTTCCACCAAACTAAGCCATTCAGTCATACCAACAAAGTAATCTAACCGCCCTAACTGTAGTTCCACCGAACTAAGTCACATCCATCCATCCACTTTAACAAGCTAACCGAACTAAAGAAACCCTGCAAACCAAGTTGCAAACCACAGTTATACCTTTCAGAGAAATCAGAGAATGCTTTGATAACTTACAGAGAGAGAAAGAGTATAAATACTGAAGAAAGAAATATATCCACCATTTTATGTTGAATGACAAGATTGAATATTTGAACCGCCATTTTGTGATACTTATTCAACACGTGTTTGTACATGGACTGTCTGCTGCAAAGCAGCAGTGTTATCTATGAAGAAAGTGAAGTCAATAAAGAAGTTATTTTAAGCATTCGGTGTGCTCTTTAAACCTTACTGCTTCCATAGAACGGCAATAGAGGAATTTTCAGAGTAATAGACAGTCTTGTTGGAGTCAGAGATATCACAATTCTTCTAATGCCACAGCGCATGAGGCACTTTATAGTGTTGCGCCTGCCACAGGCAGTGATTAGCAAGTATTGTCAGTATTTGTGCAGCTACATCTCCCTGCAGGCCATTAGTATGTCTGGAAGGACAACAAGGAGAGGCAGAGAGTCACAAGCCGATAAAAGAGGGCAAGCAGGCTCTGCGTCTCGAGGCAACAGACTTGGTAGAGTGGATGACCAAGGCGTCCTTATCCTCCTCATCCTCTCTCACCCAGGCTCAGGGTACTTTGTCTGGCAAAGCAGCTGCCAATGCAGCCTCTTCCCTCTGTTCAATGGCATCAGTCACTCCTTCCCTAGCCCCACCATGTCCTGAGGAGTCCCCCAAAACTGTTTGACCACAGTGTTGGGTACATACTGCAGGAGGATGCGCAGTGTTTTGAAGGCTCCGATGATGGTTCCCAGCTAGAGGAAGGCAGTAACATGAGCCCAGAGAGAGGGGGTGCACAAGAAGGACAGTAATCTGGCAGTCATGTTCCCCCAGCTGCAGCATACTGCCAGGTTTGCTACAGTGATGAGGAGGGAGGGGATGATGAGGTCACTGACTCCACGTGGGTGCCTGATAGGAGAGAGGAGGAGAAGGCACATCTCCAACGAGGCAGGATGCCCTCCAGGGTCCAGCTTAAGGGCAACACACCGACTGCATCACACCGCAGAGCTCCGCATGTGCAGGGCGCTGCTGTCTCTTCGCATTATTCCAAAAGTTCTTTGGTGTGGGCCTTTTTTGAGACGAGTGCATCAGATCGCACCGCTATTTGCAACATATGTAGCAAGCGTATCTCACGTGGCAAAAACCTCACCCGCTTGGGCACCACATGCTTGACCAGACATATGTCGACCTGCCATGCAGTTCGTTGGCAAGTGTACCTCAAAAATCCACACCAAAGAACAAAGCGGACCTCTCTTTGCTCCTCATCAGCTGGGATCTCCAACCCCACTATACCTTCAGTCCTCTCAGAAGCCTGCACTGATAGGACTGAAGGTGTAGAATTAGGTGTGTCACAGCCAAGTACTTGCAGGCAATCTACAATCGGTACACCGAATGTCAGATTGTACCAGGCAAATTTCCCTGCCCCAGCTGCTGCAATGCCGAAAGAAGTTTGCTCCCAGACATCCACATGCCCAGCGGTTGAATGCTAGCTTAGCTAAATTGCTAGCACCTCAACTGCTGCATTTTCAGTTGGTAGACTGCCTCCTTCCGTGAACGTATTCGCGCTATCAAGGAGAGGGATCATTACTGGCTGGCAACCCTCCTTGATCCACGTTACAAGGGTAAGGTTGCAGACCTTATCTTGCTGGTGCAGAGGGAGCAGAGGACGAAACATCTTCAGGGAGGCCTTGCAGAAAGGTCTGTGCAATGCATTCCCAGAGACTGGGAGGTTACAAAATCCTGGTCCTGGAAAACTTGTTGCTGAGGCTTCGGTCAGTCAAAGAAGAAGCGGTGGAGAAGGTGGCCGTCTGACCGATGCGTTCAGACAATTTTTTAGTCTGCAGCCCCAAGGTATGACCGGTTCCATCAACCATCACCAGCGTCTGTTTTACATGGTGTGGGAATACCTAGGGGCAAGATCAGACTTGGACACCTTTCCCACCAAAAATCCTCTGGGTTACTGGGTCTTGAGGATGGATCACTGGCCAGAGCTTGCACAGTATGCAATTGAGCTACTGGCCTGTCCTGCATCCAGCATTCTTTCGGAACGCACATTCAGTGCTGCTGGAGGCTTTGTTTTTTAACGGTCACAGGGTGCGCCTCTTCACCGACTCGGTCGATCGGCTGACCTTCATAAAAATTAACCAGCTACCAAGCACCTGATGCTGATGTAACTGAATATTTTTTTTGGAAATGTCAGATCCCTTCAAGACTGCCTATGCTGATGCTGAGTGACTATCCTGTCATGCTGAGTGACTATCCTGTTATGCTGAGTGACTATCCTTTTCCTCCTCAATGATCATGCTGATAGCTTGTAAGAACATTTGTAAGTTGGTTCTGGGCATCGCCACCAGTGACTAAGGCCCAATTTTTCTGCTCCTGTTTAACAGGGGCTTGTAATTACAATTTTTGATGCAATACTTTGCATCAGGGCTCATTCCTGCGCTCCAACTAGAGTATATATAAAGGAGGTGGCAGTGTTGTGGCACCAGTGCCTAAGGCCCATTTTTTCTGCCCCTGTTTAACAGGGACGTGTAATTACAATTTTTGATGCATTACTTTGCAGCAGGGCTCATTCCTGCGCTCCAACTAGAGTATCTGTGAGGGGTTGCTGTGTTGTGGCACCAGTGCCTAAGGCCCAATTTTTCTGCACCTCTTTAACAGGGGCGTGTAATTACAATTTTTGATGCAATACTTTACAGCAGGGCTCATTAGTGCGCTCCAACTAGAGTATCTGTGAGGGGTTGCTGTGTTGTGGAACCAGTGCCTAAGGCCCAATTTTTCTGCCCCTGTTCAACAGGGGCATGTAATTACAATTTGTTATCTAATATTTCACAGCGGGGCCCATTCCTGCAGCCACCAAGAGTAACTGTGAGGGCTTACAGTGTTCTGGCACCAGCACCACCACCAACAAAGGCTCAATTGTAATTACAATTCTTGATATAATAGTTCACAGCAGGGCGTTCCAGTGCTCACCAAGACTAAGTATATACGGCAGGCCCCAACTTTCAAACATCCAACTTACAAACGACTCCTACTTGCAAATGGAAGTTAGAGGAAATCTACCACTAGGAAGGGAAATTCTCTTCTGTAAGAGGTCTCTCCTGTTCACTGATGCTTTATCACCAATCCTTGTTTTACTAAAAAAAACAAATTTTCAAAAAAACATTTGTCATTGGGACAGAAAGTGAGGTGCAATCTTCTGAACAGATGCGCACAGACAGCAAAACAAATGTTACAGGGATGATAACCCTTCTCTATGTTTTCCAAAAAGCTTAAAAATAGATTTTTTTGGTTGGAGCTACATTTTAACAATGTACCAGTTCAAAATTACAAACAGATTCTACTTAACAACAAACCTACAGTCCCTGTCTTGGTTGCACCGGATGTATACTGCTGTTCAAAGTATATAGGGCCAAAGGGGCTGTTATTGACCTGGGGGGAGGGGGGGGGAACCCATGCTATTTTTCTCATTGATTTTTATCCTTATTACAGGGATCAGACATTTCATTAAAGCCGCCGCAGTTTTAAATGACTTTTTTCCTATATAAATGTCATTTTGTGCAGGGACAGTTCTAAACACGGAAAACACGTGCCACTTTACAGGCATACTATAAACACCCAGCAGGTACGATATTTAACCACTTCAGCCCCAGACCATATTGCTGGTCAAAGACCAGAGCACTTCTTGCGATTCGGCACTGCGTCGCTTTAACTGACAATTGCGCGGTCGTGCGACGTGGCTCCCAAACAAAATTGGCGTCCATTTTTTCCACAAATAGAGCTTTCTTTTGGTAGTATTTGATCACCTCTTCGGTTTTTAGTTTTTGCGCTATAAACAAAAATAGAGCGACAATTTTGAAAAGGATGAATATTTTTTACCATAATAAATATCCCCCAAAAATATACAAAAACATTTTTTTTTTCCTCAGTTTAGGCCGATACGTATTCTTCTACATATTTTTCAAAAAAAAAATTGCAATAAGCGTTTATTGATTGGTTTGCGCAAAAGTTATAGCTTTAACAAAATAGGGGGTAGTTTTATGGCATTTTTATAAGTATTTTTTTTGCTAGTAATGGCGGTGATCTGTAATTTTTTTCCGGTACTGCAACAATATGGCAGACACTTTGGACACGTTTGACACATTTTTGGGACCATTGGCATTTTTATAGCGATCAGTGCTATAAAAATGCATTGATTACTATAAAAATGCCACTGGCAGGGAAGGGGTTAACACTAGGGGGCGGGGAAGGGGTTAAGTATGTTCCCTGGGTGTGTTCTAACTGTAGGGGGGGTGAACTCACTATGGGAAATGACTGATCGCTGTTCATACATTGTATGAACAGACGGTCAGGCATTTCTCCCCTGACAGGACCGGGAGCTGTGTGTTTACACACACAGCTCCCGGTTCTCGCTCTGTAACGAGCGATCGCGGGTGCCTGACAGTGATCGCGACTGCCGGGCACGCGCGCGGGAGTCAGGAGCAAGCGGGGGGCGCACGCGCGTGCCCCTAGTGGCCGCTTCGAGAGCCGACGTTGAGCTACGGGCTCTCGTGCAGGAGAGCCAACCTGGTCGGCATCTAGTTAAAGGAATATTTCACTTTTTTTTTCACTTTAAGCATCGTTAAAATCACTGCGCCCGAATAAACGGCCGTTTAAAATTAGCACTTTTGATTTCGAACGTTCGAGTCTCATAGACTTCAATGGGGTTCTAAAGTTTGCGCAAATGTTCGATCCGTTCGAAGGTTCTGATGCAAACCGAACCGGGGGGTGTTCGGCTCATCCCTAACCCTGAACACACCATCCCCACCATGAAACATGGTGGTGGTAGCATCATGTTGTGGGGATGCTTTTCTTCAGCAGGGACAGGGAAGCTGGTTAGTGTTGATGGGAAGATGGATGGAGCCAAATACAGGGCAATCTTAGAAGAAAACCTGTTAAGCCTCGTACACACGATAGGTTAACCAGAGGACAACGGTCTGAAGGACTGTTGTCCTAGGTTAACCTATGAAGCTGACTGATGGTCCATCGTGCGTACACACCATCAGTAAAAAAAATGATTGTTTCAGAACGCGGTGACGTAAAACCCCAACGACGTGCTGAAAAAAACGAAGTTCAATGCTTCCAAGCATGCGTCGACTTGATTCTGAGCATGCGTGGATTTTTAACCGATGGTTTTGCGTACTAACGATCGGTTTTGACCTATCGGTTAGCAATCCATTGGTTAAATTTTAAAGCAAGTTGCCATTTTTTTAACCTAAGGTTAAATAACCTATGGGGCCTACACACGATCGGTTTGGACTGATGAAAACGGTCCTTCAAACCGTTGTCCTCTGGCTATCCTATCGTGTGTACAAGGCCTTAGAGTCTGGAAAAGACTTATGACTGAGGCTGAGGATCACCTTTCAGCAGGACAATGACCCTAAACATACAGCCAGAGCTACAACGGAATGGTTTAAATCAAAGCATATTCATGTGTTAGAATGGCCAAGTCAAAATCTAGACCTAAATCCAACTGAGAATCTGTGGCAAGACTTGAAAATTGCTGTTTACAGACGCTCTCCATCCAATCTGACAGAGCTTGAGCTATTTTGCAATGCAGAATGGGCAAACATGTCACTCTCTAGATGTGCAAAGCTGGTAGAGACATCCCCAAAAAGACTTGCAGCTGTAATTGCAGAGAAAGGTGGTTCTACAAAGTATTAACTCAGGGGGGCTGAATACAAATGCATGCCAAACTGTTCAGATAAAACCATTTATCATTTTCCTTCCACTTCACAATTATGTGCCACTTTGTGTTGGTCTATCACATAAAATCCCAATAAAATACATCTCTGTTTTTGGTTGTAACATGACAAAATGTGGAAAATTTCAAGTGGTATGAATACTTTTTCAAGGCACTGTATCCATTCTCTTATGAACTTCTGCATACATTCCTGTGCTTGGAGAGCCCTTAAGGCTGCATTCACACCTCGGCGTACTAACTCGCGGCGTTTTGTCCCGCGAATTGTGGCGACAAATAGCGGCGTTTTGTACCGCGATTCGCGGCGACAAAACGCTGCGATTTTGAATGCAGCCTTCACCCCCTCTATGGAGATGGTTCACATCTCCTATGCCGAACGCCGAAAGACGTCTGAAAAAAAGGTCCAGGACTTTTTTTCAGGCGACAGGCATTCGGCGTGGAGATGTGAACCATCTCCATAGAGGGCAATGTTACATCATCCCTCTGGCGTGTCGGGGCGGCAGCGGGCGTCACACTACAGGCGACAAAACGCCTAGGTGTGAATGGGCTCTTAAGGCTCATTGATAGCAGGTTTGGGAAAATTATGTGAGGTTCTGATTTACTGTAAATATTTTATCTAATTTATATGTTGGGAAACTTTGATAACTGTATTTTTTTTTTATGTTTTTTATTGTATGGAGATGTTTTTATACAGACACTCAATCTAACTTGTCCACCCCATAAAGACTTGTGTATGCAATGGCTTTTGAAGTTTTATAGATTGCTATTTCAATAAAATATAAAAGGACGATGTGTCTTTTGTTTTAAACCCTGAAAGCAGCAATCATTTTCTACGCTGATTCTAGCTGGCATCTGCTGATGCGTATATATTCACAATACGCTGTTTGCATGGCGCTCATACATTTCAAAGAAGTGCACTGTGGAACTGAAAGTGAAAAAGGCCTTCTTGTACTACATTAGGCTCAAGTGAATGCGTAAATATTTTCATATAGTTTCTGAATATTCTTTTTTTGTATTGTGTGTGTGTGTATATATATATATATATATATATAACTAACATAAAATATTTTATTTGAAAGATGCTTTTTCTTTTTCCTTTTTTAAACTGCTTTGTAATATTTATTTATGGACGTGTCTGCATATTCCATTTGAAATCAGTTTTGCTTATTATATTATTTTTTTCTGCATTTATTTCATTTTATTTTTTTTAGGTTCTTTTCTTTTAGAAAATGTCACGGTTGTTGGCCCTGGTATTTGTTTTGCTTGTTGGCATTGCTAAATAAATACTCTCCTTAGAAACCTGTTTTCATGACAAGTGGCCAATCAAATTCAAGGTAATTATTTCCTAATTTCTCTGCTCTTGATAGCAACTGTCAACCCTGAGACGGCCTTTCATCCAGTGACTCAAGCTGTACAGTCTAAAGCCTTGATACGAAAATCGGAAGTCAAATTTCGTCCGATTTTTGGATCGTTAGTACAGTGCTTTTGACAACCGATTTCGACAAAAGCTGAATGTGCAGACTATAAATATTGTATCGTACGTGAACTCAATGTCCACGTTTCGTAAGAGCAAGATTACACTTGCTCAGAAACTAACGACCACATACAAAACTATTCAACGTATTACGTCACTTCTGCTGTTGACCCCTGTTGTATGAGAATTTTCTTATGGGGAATAACCTTTTCACTTTCGACATGAGAGTAGCGTGCCACAAAAAACAGACAAATGATCATCCGAAAATCTGATCGTGTGCACGAGGCTTTAATAAATTCCTCCACTTTTGCCTAAACGTGTGTAGATGGATGAATCTCTCTTTTTGGCTACTATATTATAACACCAATGGCTGTCAGAATACCCAAACAGTGACTGCATCTAAATTTGTAGCCAATAATTTTTCACCCAGCTCCTTGAATAAAGATGGTTGAAAAATTTACTTTTGTCGCGCCAGGTGATGTTGAGAGAGTCACTCATAGCTCAAATTTTGGCCGATTCAGCAGAAATTTGAGGTTTATATGGCAGCCTTAAAGCAGCATTAAATCTAAAAACAAAGGCAATCCTTAGATGTGGTGGCTGTATTAGTTTTATTTATTATTTTAGTCTGGTGATCACCAGTAACACACCTGCTGTATTAGAGTGCCCCCACTCTGGATAAACAAGCACAGAGGCACAGCAGACAGCAGCATTGTGAGTCCGGGGGTGGGTGGTGTTAGATGGACGAGCAGATTTAGGTACGTTAACAAAGTGAAGCCAAACTCCAGCAAACATTACAGTTACAAAAGCAGTTTTTTGGTATGAAAGTTTTATATACATAAAAAAAGCTGTTAATTGTAAGCACCCTTGTCAGTGCTAAATGGTTTGTCTTATCCCTCTAATTTCTAAATTTGCAGGAAAGCTTGTTATTTTGTAAAACAACAGATGTATTGGCTGGATCACCAGATGAAAATAAAAGAAGGAAGACCTAAAAAATAAAATAATGCAGCCGCCACAATGAAGAATCAGTAAGCTGCAATATAATAAACTATTTTGAGTTTACAAGTGCCTTGAATTAAAACTAAGGCTGCTTTCACATTGGGGATAGAGCCGCGGTGACGGTATAGCCGCGCTATTTGTAGCGCGGCTATACCGTCGTATTTACCGCGATATTGGGGCGCTATCGGTGAGGTTTTAACCCCAGCTAGCGGCCGAAAAAGGGTTAATACCGTGGTTTCCCATTGATTTCAATGGGAAGGCGCGGTATAGGAGCGGTGAACACACCGTTCCTATACCGCAGTAAAGATGCGGCTAGCAGGACTTTTGGAGCGCTCCTGCTAGCGCACAGTTTTTTTTCATGCGGTATAGCAGCGCTATTTTTAGCGCTGTACCGCATGAAAAATGCCTCAATGTGAAAGGGGCCTAAAGGCAATTTGTTTTAAATGGGGTAGAGAGGGATTAGGACACTTGTACCGTTACCATCGAAAGTGAATTTAAAAGAAAATAACTAGAATAGTAATGGGGGGGAATCTTCCAATGGTAATGATCAGGAAGCCCTCACTTTGGAGGGATATCCTCGTAACTTGCTGTTTTGGCTATGGGATAGGAAGTGAAGAGAAATCTCCCCAGTGGGACACAGATGACCAAAATAAAACTGACAGGAGTTATAACCCTCTCTTACTCTATTAAAAAAAAAGTTTTGTCTTTAACCACTTGCCGACGCATAACTTACACATATGGCAGCAACATGCTGCACTGCATCTCGTACCTAGTACGTGATACAACACTTCTGGGTAGGGGGGTACGCATACGCGCCGGCGGCAGCTCACTCCCGCTGTAATTATACACAGCTGATCATCGGGCACTGCAGACTCAATGTCTGCCTTCGGGACAGAGGGAGAACAGTGGTCTGCAAACAAGGCAGGTCAATGTTCTGTTAGTAAGGAAGGCATGAAAACTAGCTAGGCACTGATCCCCAAATAGTGTCAGTTAGTGTCCGACTGTCCGCTGCAATATCGCAGTCCAGCTATAAGTCGCTGATCGCCGCCATTACTAGTAAAAAAAAAAAAAAAAAAAAAATATATATATATATACATATATATATATATATATATATATATATATATATATATATATATATATATACAGTATATATACACAGTGTGACAGACTTACCTGGAACATCCCCGGACCCTCTTATGTCTAAAATCATCCTATGTCCACTAGGGACATAGGATGACTGAGAAATGATATCTTGGACTACCTGAGATGGGATTATTATGTAATTATTATCCACAATATATTCCAGGATATCTGTAAAGAACTATTTACTGTTTGTTGATTCTGAACTCAACGGGTTAATTGTAAGAGTGACTCATTCATAATGTTGGGACACACATTGTTAGATGCTAATGTCACCAACTCCAGCCATCTGTCTGTTCTCTGTGCTAATTGACCCTGCTATTGTGTGAAGATGTCCTCTGTTTACACTTATGAAAATGTGTATTGTATAGCAGGTGAGCGAGGAGACGTGACGTCTACTCTGAAAGGTCATATCTATGAGTCGCCTAGTCTGGATAAATGATTAGTTAATTAGCTCATGTTAATTTATGTTCTGGTTACCTCCTCTTTAAACTGTATATAAGGTTGTATTCTTGGTTCTATTAAACACTCCATGTTCAGCAGACAAACAAGTCTCGTCTCGTTGTGTGCTTGTGTGCAGCTGGAATATCTGATATCTATATCCAGACTGATAGGAAGCGGTATATGACGGAAGCACTCAAGCGGAGTGTGGGATGTTCCGTTACATACAGTATATATATACACACATATATATCCCATAGTTTGTAGACACTATGGCCCGGACTCAGATAGAGATACGACGGCGTATCTCCTGATACGCCGTCGTATCTCTGAGTTTCGTCCGTCGTATCTATGTGCCTGATTCATAGAATCAGGTTCCGCATAGATCTCCCTAAGATCCGACAGGTGTAAGTGACTTACACCGTCGGATCTTAGGCTGCAATTTCAGGCCGGCCGCTAGGTGGCGTTTCGTTTTTTAAACGCGACGAATATGCAAATGAGGATTTCCGCCGATTCAGAAACGAACGCCCGCCCATCGTTTATTTTTTACGTCGCCTGCGTTCGTCTTTTTCCGGCGTATAGTTACCCCTGCTATGTGAGGGGTATCCTATGTTAAGTATGGCCGTCGTTCCCACGCCGAGTTTTGAATTTTTACGTTGTTTGCGTAAGTCGATTCAGAAAAGAGCTGGACGCAAGTTACGCTGCACGCTGGGAAAATTTGCGGACGGCGCATGCGCTGTTCGATCGGCGCGGGGACGCGCCTGATTTAAATTGTAGACGCCCCCTAGCTGCGGAATTTGAATTCCGTCGGGGGATTTACGATACACCGCCGCAAGTTTTGAGGTAAGTGCTTTCTGAATTAAGCACTTGCCTCAAAAATTTCCGCCGGCGGATTGTAAATCTAAAGATCCGCTAATCTATTTTTTACCAAAAATATGTAGCAGAATACAAATTGACCTGAATTGATAAAGAAATTTGTATTTTTTTTTTTAAATTATTATTATTATTATTATTATTATTGGATGTGTTTTATAGCAGAAAGTAAAAAATATACTTATTTTTTTCAAAATTGTTGGTCTTTATTTGTTTATAGTGCAAAAAATAAATAAATGCAGATGTGATCAAATACCACCAAAACAAAAAAGGACATCAATTTTATTTATGAACAGCATCGCACGATTGGTAGGTTTGCATGTGCCACGACAATTGTCAGTGAAAGTAACGCACGCTGTATCGTAAAAAAACAGCCTGGTCATGAAGGAGGGTTATATATTTAGGATGCAACATGAATCATGCTCCTATACACCCACCTCCTGACACCAGAGCTCCCTTCACCTTTTGAAATCAGTCCACACAGCCATTTTTATTCATTCATATTTTCCTGAGAATTAAAGTAGGGGGGTACGCATACGCGCCGGCGGCAGCGTAAGAGCGCTCTCTTAGTTCATTGATTCTTCCTGAAGTTCAGTAACTGTACAGGAGATATGGGCAGGCAGCTGACTGAGAGTGTGCAGAATTCAGGCATTGCAACCGCAATCTGCTTGTTGGCAGGTGCACTCTAATTTCTCCACTGCAGGTAGCGCTTAGCCACAGCAACAGTGCAGAAGGAGAGGAAGTCAGGAGGAACATGGTTCCTTTATGGTTTCCTGGGTCAATAGGGCAGTGATCCGGTTGGATACTGACAGCCAATGTTTCTCTGGTGACCATCATGAGTCAGGCAGAGTCTATTTAGGGGGGGAAAAGAAAGAAAGCGCCAAACCGGCATAGTGTAGCACAATTTATTAAGTAAAATACCATATAAAACAAATAGAACTTAAGAGTGGATGAGAGGGAAAGAGAGGATGACAGTCCGCAGTGAATTGTAATGAGCTGTGAGCTGTGTGGTAGTCCTTGGTGGAGAAGAAAGCTTACTGTGGTATCCAGAAATCAGGTGTCCAGCTGGAGTAGTAAGAGGATCTGTCAGTCCAACCGCTGTGTGAATTGGAACACGTTTCGGGAAGCTTAACCCCACCTCCTTCATCAGCCTCCCGGAGTAAGTATCTTTAAATACCAATTTTTTCCCTGGTATATGACATTTTATCACTATAGGATGGGCACAGTGTCAGCGCTGTAGTGTTTTTCGGTAGAGTCTATTTAAGACCCTGGCTCTTGGGTTTCGGGTGCATTTTTAGCATGTGGGTAGTGTAGGGACAGGTCACCAGTCTGTCAGGGACAGTATTGGCAGTAAGGAAAGATTCCAGACGAGTAGGGAAAGTATAGAGATCTGCCACTCTTCCTGGAAACCGCATCACTTTTGCTCAGACCAGCCAGGCCTCATTCTACTCCTGAAGACAGACACTGTCAGCTTGGCTGAGACTTGCACCATTACACCTTGTGTTAAAGCTTTGTGAATTGAGCCAAATGTCAAACTGTAGAAGTTCCTGCTGTTGGGTGTAATTACATTGTATGATACAGGTAGTTGTGATCCAATCAAAGAAAACATGAAGTGTGTCATTGACAGATTTCGTTGCTGTTACAGTATGGCAATGAGGCTGGAGCTTTCAAAACACCAACACAGGCATAATCTGTAGTTAGTTGCACAATATACTTTGCAGAGTTACAAGGCTTGTCTGGATTTCTGTTTTAGCTTTCTTAAAGGGATTCTTTTGTATAACTAAACATGAAATACTGTACCAATTTGTGTTGTATGAAATAAAAGCTTACAGTTATAGGCTAAACATCAGTAATAGCTATGTAATCTAATCTGTTATATAGAGAGTAACACACATCTAAACTGTAATGTATTATTTTCTGATTAAACAGTCTAATACCTATATTTTATTTAATTGGATTCCAAATTGAAACCTTGCTTTGATGCCAGTTTGCTAGAAGGATATCTGGCTATTATAAACCACCAATCTCAGCGTTCCATTTTCCCATGGTTGCTCTATCATTTATCATTGGAGCTCTTGGCTGTCAATTTTCTCTATTAAAGACAACATAATCCTTCCAAATATAATTTATTCATCTCCACTAATTACTAATTGAGAGGTGGAGGGAAAGGTGTTCCAAATCCCCAGAGAGGGGATGGCATCTTCTGCCCCCAGAGTGTCTGACTTAACTAATTAGAAATACAGATCACTCAGAATAACTGTGGATGACGTACCCCAGCTACAAATGCTCAATGGCATAGCTAGCCAGAGTAGATAGAAATGGTTATGCCAACTGAAAGGGGTAACTTGGTTAAATGTACACCTGGGCCCGGTGCCAATTTATATATGAGACACGTTTAGAATGATGCCACCTGGTTTCTTAAAAGCCATAATATAATGCTCTGGTTAAGGCACGCTCAAAAAAAGCATGAATATGTTGCCAAAGCCATAACTTGTTTTACATTTTTGTAATAGAATCCCTAAAAAGTTTTTGGGTTTATTTGTCATGTGTGTTTCATTGTAGAGATTGTCATTCACTTCCTGTTCTGTAGACCCAAAAGGAAGCAAGAGGAAGTATCTCCAAAGTGAGGCTAATATTTTCTAAGGCTTCATGTACACTAGCAACTCCTAGATTTTTAGCATTTTCTTGCCTAAGCTCCTAAACACAACTCCATTAAAGCCTATGTGTCAATGTACATGTAGTACTACCCCGAAGGAGCTGCTGGTTTAGATTTGGGTCTTAAATGTTACCTCTAGGTTCGTTGTCCAGGGAAGAAAGTCTGTAGAAATTGCAATGTCCACACAAGATGTAAAACCTTCAACTATTAGGTTTTATTTTTGTTGCTTAAAACTTGTGAAGGTAGTAGAGAGTATAGATAGAAGGGGAAGGTTCAGGTACACAGTACAGAATGCACAAAAAGTATTGTAGCACTACCCCCGGTGGAGCTGCTGGTTTGTTTTGGGTCTACGTTCTGGCTATCAACCCCTAGAATTGGCTCGAACCCTCCCTTGGCACAACTGGTATTAAGGAGGATTGTGGACCCCAATAAATGTTAGGGAGCACAATATCTTACTGCACCACAACAAATTATTCAAACAAATGGTTACCTTGAGTTGTATTAATCCTGTAGGATGACAGATGAACTGCACACAAGTTCAACTTAACCAATGTAATTCTTTACTTGTTAAAATAAAAGCAAAGGGAACACGGGTAAAATGGTTGTAAACTTCTTGCAGAGCCCTGCAAGAGTCAGAATCATCAGTAGCAGACAAATACAAACTAATTTGTAACAGCTATGCAGACCTGTGTAAGCACCAGCAAGGGGGGTTCCCTCAGTAAGGCATTCGCACTGAAGCACCTCCCTGCCAAGCCTCACCCAGCTCTCTCTCTCTACAGTATTACACAGTTTAATGGAACCAATTACTCAGTTAAAGAGTATGAAGACAAATATCAACAATCTGCAACAACTAAACAGGCAGTCCTTAGATAATATACCTAACTAATGTGGTTTGGTTAATCAGACCAAACCCCAGAACAAATTATCCCAAAAGTCCATGCACTGATGCGTTGGCATGCGGTGGCGTGCAAGGGGTAATTTGTAATCCAATAAGGGAATAAATAAACTAGTGGAAGAGCCCCAAATAGTCAAACCACACCGGTAAATGAGAACGATTTGCCCTCCGGCAACACAGTCAGTAGATCTTGTCTTTGGGCTGGTGCCTGTCTCACCAAACCAGTTCAGGCCTTGTCCTTCCAGAACACTCCGTCCACGATCTCCGGTCACAGTCTTTCAGGATGACAGTCTCTGGTTCTCGAACAGGTCACTACTGCCCTGGAACACCGTCCAATCACTCCGTCAGAGGTTCTGTCCCTCTCTCTTAATGGCGCTCTGCCCGGGCGTATGTAGGCCTCAACTCCGGCCTAGACTTCCATGGAGACACCACACACAGGTGTCCTCCTGGGTTGAAAAGGCTGTCTGGAGAGAGCGCGCCAAGAACACCCTCCTCCTTAATTTACCTCCCCCAGCAGGCTGCGCAGGGAGCAAAGCATTCCGGGGTTGTGCAGTTGCACTCTGGGTGTTGTAGTTTATAAATAACCCAGTGCAATGGAGTCCCTTTATCCCTGCACTCAGTTTCCCATCATTCCTGGTGGTAACAATGCAAGTAAATGGAAGGTGTCTATATCACAACTTGACCACCAGAGGGAGCTAAGATCCTTCTTGATCAGCAGATGGTAGTCTTTAGGTCACACAAAAGGTGATGCCCCGCTACACAATCAACAGTTCCAGTATTCACCACTCACTTCTGAGTGGGTATTGCTCACTCGGATAGACCACTCTCACATGGCCTATCAGCCGGAATGATGGACGAACAGTATGGAAACAGTCTCTGACACAGACCGTCTGAGAACAAAAAGGTGGATAGCCAGGTATCCTCTGCCACAGGATTTGAGTCCCGAACTTCCTGTCTTACAGCAAAAGTGCCTTTAAGCCGATCTGGCGGGCCGTAAGACAAATTAAGTAGTGGATCCCTTGTTTTTAACGAGGTCACAGGCCTATCCCGAGATATCAGCTTGCCTTGCTTGGACTATTTTTAGTAGAGCAGGGAAGGGTCTGTACCTCTGTTATTGCTGTCTGGAAATCATTCCCCTCTATTTCTGTCTTTTTGTTGGGTTTTAGCCAGAACAGTAAGTTAGGGGAAATTTCCACAGCAGTAATGCAGACTGTGGGAGAATCAGATCTTCTATCTGTGCCCCACTGTAGAGATTTCCTCCCACTTCTTGTCCAGGTGGTGGTTGAAAGGACAGGAAGTGAGGGAATGCATAGGACATCTAAAATCTGGAAGAGCCAACATTTTTCCTATATGAAACAAAAAAAAGTTGTCTCCCAGAAGACAGCGTGGGACAAAGGAGGTGCCGGACATGGCGTAGGTCACCGTGGTGATCTATGCCCGCAAGAGGGAGCAAATACCTGGTTTACACAGGTATCTGCTCTCTCCTCCCCCCTGAAAGGTGCCAAATGTGACACCGGAGGGGGGGGGGGGGGTTCCGAAAAGCAGAAGTTCCATTTTTGGCTTTAAAGGCTAAGTTCACCTTTGAAACACGTTACATGTTCTACCCGTATTTAGATGTACATGCCTCCATAATTTAACACTACACCATCCTTCAGGGGTAATGTCTATCTTCAACAATATGGTAGCAAAGCAGGAACAGAAATGGAACAGAAAAGGGATGTTTCAAATTGCATGTTCTCCTGTCATATTGCTAAAGATAGCAGAGGACAAACTGTGCAAATGAGTTAGGTGTTTAGTGTAAGTATTCATATTAGGCACAGCAGTGGCCCAGCAATAGCAGAGATGAGCAACTGTTAGTGGGGTTCAGTGGGGGTTTCGGTGCCCCATTGCCTCAGATTTCTCTGTGTGGGTGATGTCGTATGGGGAGCTTGTCATCAGCAGACACTGGCCAAGGGAAGATCTTCAACTTTGGACAGCCTTTTGGATATACTGCACTGTAGGCAGAGGTAATCATTTGTATCCCCATTTAGCAGCATGCTATGCTAGGGACTTTTGCATTCCTGTGAATTACAGTAGACATTGCTTACAACTTAGGACACTTTGGCCAACATTTCAAAGGTTTGCATTTCAGGAAATAAGAAAGTTGTCATCCATAAGGTTTCGGGAAGTAGTGTGCCAACATGACAAAATGTATGCCAGAATCAAAGTAGTAGACAGACCTGGTGTAGACCATGTCCACTGAGTAAACACAAACTTCATTCATGAATGGAGTGTACCTTTTGATAGAATTTTTTTTAGGTAAATAATAATTACATAAACAGATGAAGGTTTAAACTTTTTTCAAAGATGAACACTATGGAGTCAATGCTTCCACATTCACAGCATCCAGCTAATGAACACTGGACAATGACGATCTCTTGCCTGTATAGATATATCAGTAGTACCAGGGCTAAGTGGCTCTTGTGATAGAGATCTGCCTCCTGAGGTTATCAGGTCATGTACAGAAATGACCTCTTCACTTAAGAGGACAGATGGAGTGTCTATTGCTATTTCTCTCACTGTGATTATCTTGTAAATACTGCCTCTCATTCTCAATGTCTGGGAAAGTATGCCAATGCAGCATCTCACTAAAGGCGGCTTATATTGAAGAGTCAAATGTGGTGGCAGTCATAAACCACAAGTAGACTGTCCATACGCTGCCATCCCACATGAACAAATGTGCAAAGATCCCCAGAAGGGCAAGTTATGGGACTTCCAATTTACCAAATGGAATCAATAATAATTCAAATGTACTAAAAACACTACTGCATCTCTTTTTGTATAAGGAATATACCATAGAACTACTCATACAATCAACCACTTATAAAATAACAACCATTATGTTCATCTCACTTCCCATTCTAGGGATGACCTTTTACCTGACAGGAAGAAAGAGAATGGGGAAACACAATAATGAAAATAAAAATAAAAAAACTGACGGAAGTTCTAGTATTCCCCCAGTTAACTTACATTTATTTTTGTATCTATTTTATACAGTGTTGCTGTAGGGGAGTTTGAGCTTTCTTCACTTCTTGCCAGGGAAAAATATTGTACCCAGGACAGAAAGTTAGGGGAAATCGTTTTTTTTAAGGCTAGTTTAGATGTGTACCTCAATTGCTGCGCCTCTGAAAATAAATCCACATTTGAATCATGTTTAAGAAGGGTTTGATAGGTAGTGAGGAAGTGATGACACCTCTTCACCGCCCCTGTTTTAACCCCCTAAATGACCATCTGCGTGCATTGTGGTTGTGGGAGCATTGTGGCTTGTCCTCTTTCACTTAAGTGGATCACAGTTGGGGAGTGCTAAAAATGTGACTCCGCTGCATGTTTTTAACATCTCTGGAGTGCTAAGTCTAAATGAGTCCTAATGGAGTGCCAGATAGCAGTAAAACCTGTCAGATTTTAATCCTTCCTCCTCACCCTGTCTAAGACTAAGCCCCCATTCACACTGGTGTGACTTGTCATGTGATTTGACTTATTTTGCAGCGATTATTAAAAAGATTTCTGCACTACGTTTTGACAATTTCATTACGACTTGCATAAACTTTATTAAGTCACAAGCTGCAATCAAATCGCCAGTGCAAATTGCACTGATGTGCCGCTTTGAAATCGCACTGAAGTAGCCCAATTTCAAAAACACACCAGTGTGAAACGAGACCTAATGTATAACAAAATGCAACACTTTTATTTTATTTGTGAATAGAGTTTAGAGGGATTAGAACCTGTGTCAGGTTTTTATTGCTGTTTGTGTCCCCCGGTTGGAAGATTCACCCTTTCTATTTGTCCTGTTTACTGTTATCACAGAGAGTGAAAGAAATGTTATTGGGTGGTCATAGAACAAGAATAGAGGGAAAATCTTTCAATAAAGGACACTAGTTTTGGTGACAACCATGGGGATTCCCTCATTTTGGATGGATTTCCCCTCACTTCCTGTTTCTGTTTTGGCTATAGGGAAATCTCCTAATGGAACACAGGTGGCAAAAAAAGACTGACAGGGGTTATAACATTCCTTTCCTTTTCTCTTCCTGGTGCCTATCCATGGCAGCATACGAGTGATAGAGCCCCCCCAGGACCAGTAACTAGCATAAAAAGAAAGACAAGTGTACCCACAACATTCTCTGTAAATATAGAATACTGAGAGCAGTAGTGTATGCTGCAATGGATATGGCACCAGGAAAGATAAATTACAGTATGTTTGATACCATTTTCCATTTTCCTGGTGCCACCATGGCAGCATACAAGTGATAAATAACCAGCTGACATGGATGGGTTGAAGCCTAACAAAATATATATTGCCTGGACAAGGAAAGACCAGAATGAACTGTCCTCCTTCTAAGCTCTACTATCATGAGAGCTCCCCTATCCCTTAACTTAATAATGTCTCAGAAATATGTGCTGGGATGACCAGGTGGCTGACCTACAAATTGTCTCAAGAGAAACATTTGCTCTTGCCACCCATGATGTTGAATGAGCCTTCACCAGAAATGGAGGGTCCATGGTTCTAGCTCTGTATGCTCTTTGGATTAGCATCACAATCCAGGAAGCGAGTATTCTGGGAAAGGCCTCTTTTCCCTTGTTCTTCCAACTTGGGAGGAGAAACAGTCTGTTGCAGCCTGTGAAAGGTGCTGTAAATTCCAGATAGGCTCTCAAGACACTGGATATATCTAACTCATGCAAAGAATCCATCTGGGAATCCCTAAAAATTGGAAGGACCCAAGGCATTGTCCAGTGGCACAAGGAAGTAAGTAACCTTATGTGTTAATCCTCATAAAGGACGTGGCTCCACCCTATCATGAAAAAGGGTCTTGCCCAATACCTAAGCAATGCAGCTCTGAGATCCTTCTGCCTGGTGTTATGGCTACTAAGAAAGCTGTCTTGAGAGTTAGGTTCCAAAGAGAGGCTGGAGCAAGTGGACGGCTTTTTAATGCTTCTAGGACCAGGGGTAGATCCCACTTGGGGAAGGTATGCCTAGCAGGGAGGAAAATATTTAACATTCCTATAAAACGCTAGATTACCAAGATTGTGTCTACCTGCACTTTAAGTAAACTCAATCCCAGTCTAAATCGAAATCAAGGCCGATTTAAAGAAAACCCAACAGGTGAGAGCCAGAAGGTGAAATAGGATTTATAGTTCTCCCAGCAGTGTAGGCCACAAACTTGTCCAAGATCCTAGCATATATTTATTGCAGCTTCCTGGCCTTAAGTAAGGTAGAAAAAATCTCTGGTGAACATGCTACCATCTCAAACCTCCTCCTTTAAACCTCCACATTCGAAGGTCTAGCTTCTGAGGATTTGGATAGATGAACATTGGAGGGCAGGTACTGAGCTGTATTGCCAATAGGAAGCATAGCCTCCTGGGCCATTAGGGTGGGACTGTTATGGCTAGTACTGGTTCTGTCAGTAGTCTCAGGAGGAATCTCAACATAAGTGGCCGGTGAGAAAAGGAATAAGCCTGGCTGTACCTCCATGGACATTACAGTGCCATCACCCTTTTCCACTCAATGGTGAGGTAAGCATGAGAAGAACCAAGGTAGTTTGGTGTTCTCCCTCTATAGAGTTTTGCTTCAAGTGCCCCCCTGACACTGTATGTACAAGCCCGCTGCCCTGTTGTCGAGTTGCAAGAGTACATATGGGTTCTTGATTTGAGGAATCAATGTTGTTAACTCCAAAAAGGCTTATCACATTTCTAATTAGTTTGATTCGACCCCTGTGGTAAGAAAGGACCATCTTCCCTAAATTCTGATCTCTCCGCAATATGCTCCCCATCCTCAACTGTTGGCATCTGATATAATTGTGGTGAATGAGACAGGACCTAATGGTCGAGACCTTGAACTCACATCTCGTTTTTTTTCAATCTTTTATTCGTATGCTACCATGGAGCCGCTACGAATAAGCTTTACTTTTAGTTTTACTTAAAAAAATGTTTAGGTGTAGATGCACTTTAGGTCTACAGTGAAATTGGTTCTATACTTTTTTAACTATGTTGTCATGTCTGTTTGCTGCATGCACTTAATGAATACCTCCCAACTGTCCCGGATTCGCCAGAGCCATCATGGGATTTGATGTAAATCCCGGAGTACCCATGAATCAAGGCTCAGTCACGGAGCGACACTTAGCTCCAGGAACTTCTCCTGTGGAGACACACTTGTGCGGGGTGTCTGGGGTCCCGCATGCCGCAACCATATCTCTATATGGTTTTCCTGTATACAGACAAGAGGGGGAGGCAGGAGGAGGGATACCGGTCTGCATGTGCCGTGCTGATCTAAAGGTCTGTGAACAATATACACTCACCGGACACTTTATTAGGTACACCTGTTCAATTGTTTGGTAGCACAAATTGCTAATCAGCCAATCACATGGCAGCAACTTAATGCATTTACATCTAGACATGAAGACAACTTATTAAAGTTCAATCTGAGCATCAGAATGGGAAAGAAAGAAAGGGGATTTAAGTGACTTTAAATGTGGCATGGTTATTGGCACCAGACAGGCTGATCTAAATATTTCAAAAACTGCTCATCTACTTGGATTTTCATGCACAATCATTTCTAGGATTTACAGAGAATGGCCTGAAAAAGAGAAAATATCCAGTGTGTGGCCAAAAATGCCTTATTGATGTCAGAGGAGAATGGGCAGACTGGTTTGAGGTGATAGAAAGGCAACAGTAACTCAAACAACAACTCGTTACAACCAAGGTATGCAGAATATCATCTCTGAATGCACAACACATCGAATCTTGAAGCAGATAGGCTACAGCAGCAGAAGATCACACCGGTTACCACTTCTTTCAGCTAAGAGCAGGAAACTGAGGCAACAATTCACACAGGCTCACCAATATTGGACAGTAGAAGATTGAAAAAAGTTGCCTGGTCTGATGAGTCTCCATTACACCTGTGACATTCAGATGTTAGGATCAGAATTTGGCAATTAAGCAACACAAAAGCATGGATCCATCCTTCCTTGTATAAACGGTTCAGGCTGGTGGTGTAATGGTGTAGGATATTTTTTCTTGGCACACTTTGGGCCCCTTAGTACCAACTGAACATCATTTAAATGCCACAGCCTACCTGAGTATTGTTGCTGACCACGTCGTTAACTTTATGACTAAAGTATTCCCATCTTCTGATGGCTACTTTCAGCAGGATAGTCCACAATGTCACAAAGCTCAAATCATCTCAAACTGGTTCCTTGAATATGACAATGAGTTCACTGTACTCCAATGGCCTCCACAGTCACCAGATCTCAAGCCAATAGAGCACATTTGGGATGTGGTGGAACGGGAGATTTGCATCATAGATGTGCAGCCGACAAATCTGCAGCAACTGCGTGATGCTATCATGTCAATATGGACCAAAATCTCTGAGGAATGTTTCCAACACCTTGTTGAATCTATGCTATGAAGAACTAAGTCTGTTCTGAAGGCAAAAGGGGGTCCAACCATGTACTAGCAAGGTGTACCTAAATAAGGTGTCCGGTAAGTGTACATTAGGCTTTGCAGGGGAGGGGGGGGGGCA
Source organism: Rana temporaria (assembly GCF_905171775.1). Taxonomy (NCBI): domain Eukaryota; kingdom Metazoa; phylum Chordata; class Amphibia; order Anura; family Ranidae; genus Rana; species Rana temporaria. The sequence goes on along the minus strand of NC_053490.1, from coordinate 112,240,219 downwards.
TGCTGACTGGGAAGAGTGGTGGGGGCAGGCAACAAAGATGTATACTTTGAATGATTTGGGGCAGAAGAGGATATGTGCTAAGGAGCACTAAAGGAGGAGAGAGGACTTGTGCTAGAATGGGGTTTTGATATGAAATCCATTCCCCCAACCCCCAGTACAAATCATCTTCCCTCCCAATCTTCCCCCTAGTACATATCCCCCCCAATCAAAGATGTGCTGGGAGAGGGGACAATCGTGGCACCTTGGCACCCCACAAGAGATGTGGGGCAATTTCCCCTGGTGCCCAAGCTAGTGCTACCCCACCAGGCAAGTTAGTAAAGCCAAGTGCCGGAGCTTGTTCTCAGGGCTGGTTCACTCAATGAATTTCACAGGAATGCACTGTTCGTTCTTGTGTGATTCACATGCGATCCAGCTGCAGTGCAATTTTAGCCTATTAATTTGAATGAGTTGAAATTGCACCAAACTGCATTAAAAGTAATGCATGCACTTCTTTAAAAAACGCAAAGCAACTGTACCATGCGATTTAGTGCAAGCAAACACACTGCGTTTGCGACCTACATTTGGGGTGTGCTGGGGGATTTGAAGTGGGGAAATTGGGTGGGAGAGGAGTTGTACTAGAATGGGGGGTTGAGCTGAAACAGAGGATTTGGGGGGTTGAAGAAGATTCATTGTGGATGGGGATTTGTGCTGTAAGAGGGAATCTTGTGCTGGGAGGGGGGATTTGCATGGGAGGATTTGTTTTGGAAGGAGGAGAGAGGATTGGGGGGGATGGGGGGGGTTGAGCGTGCAAATTAGAGCTGAGTTTTTAGATTTTTCGGAGGGGAGGGAGTGTGATTTTTTGCTGAAAGGGTTACAAGGGGGAGAGTATTGCTTGGGGGGTGTTTTAGTCCCCTTCTTACCCCTACTTCTTCCCTTAAGTTCTGAGCGATACTCTGGCTGCCAGGTCAGTGAGAGAGGCCTGTCCAGGTACACTAAACCCACTCTGGCTGGAGTGGCGAAGAAGACTCAGGCCCCGTACAGACGACCGAGTTTCTCGGCAGAATTCAGGCAGAAACTCGATCGGAGCCGTATTCTGCCGAGAAACCCGGTGGTGTGTACACTTTTGGCCGAGGAAGCCAACTAGGATCTCGTCGGGCCAAATAGAGAACATGTTCTCTATTTCCTCGTTAGTCAATGAGGAAACTTGGCTCGCCGAGATCCTCGGCGGCTTCACAAGGAACTTGACGAGCAAAACGATGTGTTTTGCCCGTCGAGTTCCTCGGACGTGTGTACGGGGCCTGAGGCCGCGTACACACGGTCGGTCCAAACCGATGAAAACGGCCTGAAGTCCAGTTTCATTGATCCAAACCGACCGTGTGTACGACCCATCGGTCTATTGTCCTTCGGACAAAAATGATAGAACTTGCTTTAAAATCGAACCGATGGTACGGCTGACCATCGGTCAAAACAGATGGTTAGTACACAAAAGCATCGGTTCAAAACCGCACATTAGACCATCAGTCTGCTTCAGCGGTGAACCGATGAAAACGGTCCGTCGGACAAGTGTTTTTTGGAGCAGGACTGTTTCCCTATTGCTACGCCTGAATCTGCTATTTCTCCTTCTGCTTCACCACAGGTTATATTATTTTTACCCGGCTGGGTAATAAAGAGCACAGAAAAAGACAGGTGGACATTCCGTTACTACGACTTTCACCACACACCCCTAGACGGCAGAGGAGCCACGAGGTAACATGCCACTCAAAACAAACCAGCAGCTCCTTCGGTGGTAGTGCTACACCCCTTAAGTCCCTCCCACTGTTAAGAGTTTGGCCAAGCCCACGATTTGCCACAGTATGCTACGACCGCCACTGGGCACTTTCTCCCTTTCTCCCTTATTTTGAAGTTCACAAGGTGCTGTATAATTCCTAGCAGAACTTCAGATTTTCTTTGTAGATGAAGTGCTCAAAATATTCTAAAGAACAAGTGCATAAATGTGAGAGCAAAGCTTGTCCCCAGGAATATGCTAGAAATACAGATGTGGGTATTTGTGTATCTGAAACCATCTTCCATGTATTGTATTATATTTTCAAATATTGGCACAGCATTTTCTACTGCTCTTTTCTCTGTTTTTAGTTGGTCACGCTTAGTTTTGAGACCATGCCAAAAATGTCACATGACTGTTAAATTCAGTCCCTGCTTATATGGCCTTGACAGCCTTAATAAAAAGACTCTATGGTTCCATGGGTATAATAATACCAAACCTCTTCTTAAATCCAGCTTTAGGGGCAGTAATTCTGATATTGCTTGTAATCTCATAACACCATGAGCTGCAAATGTCCCTATGGCTGGAATGAATAAGAACGGAGATCTGCACTATAAAAAAAAAAAAGATCAATCTGAATTTCTGCTTAACCCTTTAGTGTCTGAAAGACTGGTGAAGATGTTTTTTGGTAATGTTTCCTGTATTTTTTTTTTTACAATGTCTAACCTGCAGACCTTATTCTGTAACATATACTTTATGTGGGAGTTATTTTCACTTTAAGCAAAAAAATATTCAGGGGCAGAGTGTCAGGTCACCTGTGGCCAGGTGACAGGGATGCTCCACAGGGTAGTGAACCCTATAGCCGACTGCTGCTGTCAGAGAGGTAGCGTGAACCCAAGATTCCCCAGGGCGCGGAGTCTAAGACCCAGCTTTGTGTTCACCAGAGCCCTTAGTGGTGAGGATGGCCTTCGCCGCAGCTGGATCCAGGTCGCGACCCCTGGGATCCCCTAGGTCACACTCCGCAGGGAGAGAGGGGAAGCAGCAAGCAGGACAAGCGATAGTGATGGGTAAGCCAAGGTCAGGGCAACAGGCAGACAAGGGTAGACTAGCAGACTAGCAGTGCAGTGGTTAATATAGGCTTCCTGGGATGGCCTGGGGTGGAGCCATACAGGGAGGAAGGTGATACAAGACAGCCAGAAAGAGGGGCAGGCCTCTAATGAACACATGAGACAGGTAAGCTGCCAGACTTTATTGCATATCCATGACACAGAGGAATAAGAAACTATCCATAGCTTATTCCTCACTCCTCAGCAGCTGGCATTTTATGACGCTCCGAGGTGATCTGAGATGTGGATGGGCCCTCCACACATAATAGAGGACTGATAGTCCTACATTGTACATGATGATGTTGGAATGCCTGTGAATAGCAGAGCAGCTTTGGGGTACCAGTTGTACAATGCAGAGGAAACCTGCGAGAACCAGGAATAAAGTAAATATAGCTGTATAGCTTTCAGCTATAGACAAAATAAGCATTTAACTTCAATAAAGCTGGCTTTAACCACTTCAGCCTCGGAAGGATTTGCCCACTTCCTGACCAGGCCATTTTTTGCGATACAGCACTGCGTCATTTTAACGGACAATTACGCAGTCGTGCGACATTGTATCCAAACGAAATTGATGTACATTCTTTTTCCACAAATAGAGCTTTCTTTTGGTGGAATTGTTTTTTTTTTTTTTTAATCCACTTTATTTTTATTCTTTTCTTTTCTTATTTCTTATTTCATACATGGTGGAATTTTATTACCTCTGGGGTTTTTTGTTTTTGCACTATAAACAAAAAAAGAGTGACAATTTTGAAAAAAAATAAAACTATTTTTACTTTTTGCTATAGTAGGAACAATTTAAAAAAAAAAAAAAAAATTCTTCCTCAGTTTAGGCCAATATGTATTCCTCTACATATTTTTGGTTAAAAAAATACCAATTGGCGAATATTGATTGGTCTGCGCAAGAGTTATCACGTCTACAAAATAGGGGATAGATTTATGGCATTTTCATTTTTATTTTTTTACTAGTAATGGCGGTGATCTTCAATTCTTATCGGGACTGTGACGTTGCGGCGGACAGATCGAACACTTTTGACACTTTCTTGGCATTTATACAGAGATCAGAACTAAAAATAGCCACTGATTACTGTATAAATGTCACTGGCAGGGAAGGGGTTAACACTAGGAGTAAATCAAGGGGTTAAATGTTCCCTAGGGAGGTGTTTCTAACCGTGGGGGAGTGCACTGACAGGGAGTAGAGAGAGATCACTGTTCCTGATCACTAGGAACAGACAATCTCACTCTACTCCCCTGAAAGAATGGGGATCTGTTTGTTTACACTGGCAGATCCCTGGTCTGCCTCTCTGTTGAGCGATTGGCTCCCCTGCTAGTGAATTGGTGGGCACGCACACCCACATATCGCCGTGTATGAACCCTAAGTACAATGATGGCAATTCGCGCAGGAGAGCCAACCTGCCGCAGTACAACTGCAGAGGCTGGTCGGGGAGTAGTTACACTTATGCCATGTACACTTGATCGGAATTTCCGACAACAAAACCGTGGATTTCTTTCCGATGGAATTTGGTCTCAAACTTTTGTTGCATACGCACGGTCACACAAATGTTGTCGGAAATTCTAAACGTCAAGAACGCTGTGACGTACAACACTACGACGAGCCGAGAAAAATTAAGTTCAATGATTCTGAGCATGCGTAGGATTTTTGTGCGTCGGAATTGCATACAGACGATCGGAATAACTTTTGCCATCTGAAAATTTGAGAACCAGCTCTCAAATTTTTGCTGTCAGAAATTCCGACAGAAAATGTCTGATGGGGCCTACACTTGGTCGGAATTTCCGACCAAATGCTCACTTCGAACATTTATTGTCGGAAATTGCGATCGGCATGAGTCAAAATGTTGCATGATACATAATGTTTAGTAATGGTACACTATATGGAAAAAAATGTATTATAACCTTCATATTTTAGTAGAATTAATTTTTCACAAAGCTCTGTTCTGAGGACTCCAGGTCATGTACTTCAGGGTTTTGCGTTGGGTCTACTGTCCATGAAGGCTAGGGGTAAAAAATATTATGGTCTATGGTCTGTCATATCTGATGGAATAAGCAGTTCATGTGATGGGTAGAAATGGGGAGACCATGTAGATACATTTGTCATCACCACATCTTTTAATGATTGCTAGTAGTCACCACTTCGGAATCACTATGACATTAGGTTCATCGTGAGGGCAGTGAAAGGATTATGAAAAAAGGAAAGGTCAAAGATCTACTCCAAGTGGTTTTCCAGCATGCTTTGACTAACCAGACTCTTGGCATTGGTGTCAGGTTGCATCATATTCTGCATGAGTGCCACCAGAAATGCTTCAATCAGTTATATATCTAGTAAAAAATTGGATTGCTTAAAGACCACCCTACTTTAAGGTTATGATCCTGCCATTAAAAAGTCTTTCCAACACAAAATCAAAAAATAAATTAGAAAGTTCATGTTTCACTTGAATGGCATGATATTCTGGAAATAGTTTCCCGTCCACTTCGCAAAAAAATAAAAATAAATAAATAGGGCCAGATCCACAGACAAAGTACGACGGCGTACCTACTGATACGCCGGTGTACTTTCAAATTTCCCGTGTCGTATCGTTGTACTTCTTCGTACGCCTTCGGATCTAAGATGCAATACTTCGGTGTCCGCTGGGTGGCGTTTTCCGTGTCGGGTATGCAAATTAGCGATTTACGACGATCCACGAACGTACGCGCGGCCGTCGCATTTTCTAACGTCGTCTGTAGTCGGCTTTTTCCGGCGTATAGTTAAAGCTGGTATTTTTCGGCGTATACATAGACTTGCCATGTTAAGTATGGCCGTCGTTCCCGCGTCTTTTTTTTGCGTAAGTCGTCCGTGAATAGGGATGGACGTAACTCACGTCTAAGTTAAAAAAATGACGTCCTAGCGACGTCATTTAGCGCAATGCACGTCGGGAAATTTCCGGACGGCGCATGCGCATTTCATTCGGGGGGGGATGCGCTTCATTTAAATGAAACCCGCCCCCAACCCACCCAATTTCAAATCCGCCGCCAGAAATACACAACGCCGCCGTAACTTACTGCGCAAACTCGCTGAGGATTCGAAAATGCGCCAGGTAAGGTACAGCGGCGTAGTGTATCTCTGATACGCTGCGCTAATCTACATGTATGTGGATCTGGCCCACAGACAATATGATAGGTATGGTCATGGTAGGCAGAATTTCGAATGGCTCAGGGATTCTGTACAGAACTCCCTTCTAGAAAATATTCTTACTCTAGAGTCAGCTACTAGTAGTGGATAACATCGGGAGCCTTGTGAACGAGTTTCAGTGATCTTTTATAGGTTTTGTTTGACTTTTTGGTGAACACAACATCACGACTGGAATCTGGCAGTGTGAGTGTATGTGACATGTGGTGATTTTTTTTAAAAGAACAATGGTATATATGATGTATACACTGGCAATGTGGTTGATTGGAGCATCTCATTGGGCATTTGTGGTGCGCATGGAGCACATCAAAATCTCTTGCAACCACGCTGCCATTTATCATTTTGTATAGGATATTGGGGTAATCCTGTCACTTCAGATGAACTGTATGAAACTTATTTTTTCAGAGCCTTGATAGTTTTGAAAAAGTGCAGATCTTGAAGTTACCTATTGGATCTTTCCATCTATGCCTGGCATAAGGGTGTCCATAGACATTAGGGCCTAGATTCACATAGGGCGGCGTAAGTGTGGGTGGGCGTAGCGTATCGTATTTACGATACGCCGCCGCAACTTAGAGAGGCAAGTGCTGTATTCACAAAGCACTTGCGTCCTAAGTTATGGCAGCGTAGCGTAAATGTGCCGGCTTAAGTGCGCCTAATTCAAATTGTGAAGAGGTGGGCGTGTTTTATGTAAATAAAGCATGACCCCACGTAAATGACGTTTTGAACGAACGGCGCATGCGCCATCCGTGGACGTATCCCAGTGCGCATGCGTCGGATAGAATGCCTAAGATACGTCGAACACTGCCTACGACATGAACATAACTTACGCACAGCCCTACTCGCGTACGACTTACGCAAACGACGTAAAAAGATATGCTTGTTCCGACGTCCATACTTTGCATGGGCTGCGCCACCTAGAGAGCAGCTTTATCTTTACGCCGGCATATGTCTTACAGAAATTGCGTAACTAATGGCGACGGGCGTATGTACGTTCATGAATCGGCGTATCTTGCTCATTTACATATTAGACGCGGAAATCAACGGAAGCGCCACCTAGCGGCCAGCGTAAATATGCACCCCAAGATACGACGGCGTAGGAGACTTACGCCGCTCGTATCTTGGTCAAATCTATGCGTAACTAATTCTATGAATCAGGCGCATAGTTATGACGGCGTATCTGGAGATACGCCGTCGTAAGTCTTTGTGAATCTGGCCCTAGGTGACTTTCTCCTGATTTGGCAAAATCACATCACCTAACGAGCATAATCCAAAAACACGATCCGGCAAGTGAGAGAACATTGTTCAATAGCAATTGTTTTGCCCCGGTAACAGGACTGCCTGTTTCTTCCATATTGGCCCAAATAAGAGCACTTGTGCAATAAGAGCAATTTTGTTTGTGGGGAAAAACAGGTTCAGTAAACATCATCAGATGGTCTTTTTGAGCCTGTTAGACCATTCTTCATTGTTCACAGCCAGCTGTAGCTCCAAGCACCTTCTTATTGTCCAATTTCACAAAGGCTTATATAGTTGACTCATCTATATGTAGTGTTTTGCATTCTTTTACAAAATACAAATATTACCGTATTTACCAAATTTTGCATAGATGCTAAAGTAATACCAATAAAGTATATGTTAGGGAATAACAATCAAGACATAAACCAAGTTCTACCAATATTCCTGATTGCTGTATAAATGAGACCCTGTCCTAGACTAATTGATAATGTAACTTGTGAAGGAAGCCTGGAAGAAAGTGAGATTTAGCTATCAGCTGCTTTCCAACGTGGAGGACAATCCAATTAAGATGTCAGTGTTTGTGGGACTGCAGCTGAGCATGGCATCCCCCTCCCCTCCTATCCCAAAGGCATCTGCTCCTAGTTTCAATGACAAAAGGAGCTGCTAAACAGGAACCTTTCCCCTGCCAACATCAATTTACCACTTTCCCTTAACTTCCATCCACAGAAGCCAGCTACACTGACAGCAATATGTACATTCAGTGACACGTGACATTTTCTTGTGCTTACACAGATTACAGATTAGATCACAGTTTAAGATACGTGTAGAAATTGATTGTGTCACACGACGCACACACGCACAAAACGGTAACAATCAAAAATTCCCCCTATTACTTTTGGTATGGTCTAAATTTATACAGTTTTAAAGAATTTAATACAGATACTAATTAAAAAAAAGGCATGCCAAGTGCATCTAACTGTAAATTATATGGGTTTATTAGTGATTTGTTTATTAGTGATACTTGTTGATTCATTTAGCTGTATGCATTGCTCCTGGATCTGTTATTGGGTGATGGACTATATAATTCCACTAGTATGAAAAATCAGATACTATGTAGTGTACAAAAAATCTAACTTCACACATGATACATATTACTTTTTTTGTCTACTACTTGCTCATGTACATAACTCCATGACTGCAGTTCCTTCCTAGAATATGTAAAAAAATATATAATTATTGATAATTCCACATTACATTTAGTTAATTTATCTATAAATATGTAGTGACATTTAAGATTGTCATGTTGCTGTTTAACAAAACAAAAGCTTAACATTTTAACGTATATGTGTTTTAATAAATGAAGCTGCAAGCGTATAAGAGGACAAAAATGTCAAAGACTAATTAGTTCAACTGGTATTAAACCCCAAAACATTTAATATATTGCAGCTTACCAATTCTTAGATGTGGTGGCTTTTTTTCTCATTTTCACCTAGTATAAAAAAAGAGGGTTTATTTATATCTTTTTTGTTCACCTGGTACAGGGTGTATCAACACATCAATTTTTTCATCACTTTATGGTTTTGATATAACATTATTTCACTCCCTTGTGATTGCACATTTAAATGTTTGGAGTTGCGCGCTTATTTCTTTTTTGTATATTTATCTAGTATGTCTGTTATTTTTCAACTTCATTTAACAGAACCAGCTGTCCAGCAAATGTGACAGTTAAGCCTGGTATACACCACTAGTTATTTTTTTCGTTCAACCCTGTGGATATAACAAAAAAACCCCTGACAGCTCCAAACGGGGCAGCTGTACTAACGATCCAACATTAGTACAGCAATTTCCCCTTCTGTTCTTTTGTTTTCTGGCAGGGAGACACCCCCCGGTCAGAACACTCTGGTCAGTGCTCTCATTGGCTGAGAGCTCTGATCGGGAGTCGGTCAGCTGTTGATACTCCAGCATGCTCGTCTGATAGAAGCCGGCCAGACACCTGGCTTCTGTCTGACTTACTGCCTTACACACCACGGGTCAAATGCCGGATGTTTTTTATTGAACCGGCTGATGTCACCCAACATTTCGGCCCATGTGTACGGGGCTTTAGAGTGCTGACACAATCAATTTACCAATGACAGAGGTGCTTACAATAGCCAGCTTTTATTTATTTGGGTAAAACCTTTATCCCAAATATGAAAAAAATTCTCAGATTTAATTAGTCATGCAAAAACAATGGGTATGTGCAGCGCGAATAAAGTAATACATGAAACAGTGATATGCAAATGACAACATACATATAGTCCCAATAGTAAAGTAAGACCAGCAGAGGATTCAAACTCACCTTCTTCACGAGGGGCTTTATCCTTACCTTGGTCTTACTATTGGGACATATATATATATATATATATATATATATATATATATATATATATATATACATATGTTGTGATTTTCATATCACTGTTTTATTTATTACTTTATTTGCACTGCACATACCCATTGTTTTTGTATTGTTTCTATAGGCTTGTGATTACCTATTTGTGTTCAGCTAGCATTTCATTTTGTTTATTCACATTGGTTGTTTGCGCTGATTGTTTTTCCTATTTTTAAGTAGTCATGGCCCGTTCACACGATCCGAATATCATATGAAAACTGTCATCCGATGAAGAATCGTACGATAATTGGATCGTTAGTACAGAGCTTTCGAGAGACGATCACGACAATTCATCCGATATTATTGTGATCGGACGTGCATGAAAATTTTCCCCGTACAAAACCAGATCGTACAATTTTCGTTTAGTCAGTACAGTTGTCGTCCAAAAATACAATACAAATACATGACATTACTTCCGATTTTTTTTTTCTGTCGTACGAGAATTTTCGTTACTTTAGCAACCCATTCAATTTCTATTTGCGACTATTAAGCGAAAAAAAGTCGTCCGATTTTCAGATCGTGTGTACGGGCCATTAGCCAAGTCCATGTAAATCTGCTAGTGCATCTGAAACTACTCTTTCTCCAGATTGAAAATTCTGGGGAGAGGGTAGTTTCTGTTGCTTCTCTATCCAAAGTGGAGACATCCCAAGAATGGAAGATGTGTAATGCCGCGTACACACGATCAGTACATCCGATGAGAACGAACCGATGGACTGTTTTCATCGGTTAACCGATGAAGCTGACTGATGGTCCGTCGCGCCTACACACCATCGGTTAAAAAAACGATCGTGCCAGAACGCGGTGACGTAAAACACAATGACATGCTGAAAAAAACGAAGTTCAATGCTTCCAAGCATGCGTCGACTAGATTCTGAGCATGAGTGGATTTTTAACCGATGGTCGTGCCTACTAACGATCGGTTTTGACCTATCGGTTAGGAATCCATCGGTTAAATTTAAAGCAAGTTTGCTTTTCTTTAACCGATGGTTAAATAACCGAAAAACGGTCCATCAGACCATTCTCATCGGTTTAACCTATCGTGTGTACGCGGCATTACTGACTAGATCACCAGGTGAAAATAAAGGGAAAAAGCCTGAAAGAAAATAACATTACATGTTCGCTTTTGGGTTTAATACTGAATAATGTTTTCTGTAGTACAGTGCCACTACCACACCAAAACAAATGTTGGAGTGTGAAAAAAAGCATCATAGTCAATGAGATGTTTATGATATTAAATTAAAGTTTAGTGAAATAAAGGTATAAAAGATGCCTACATTTTTTTTTAAATAAATAAAAATGAAGGGAAGCTCAGTTGCAATCAGTAAAATGTGTCCTACATTTTTTAAGCTTTTAATATTTTTATTAGTAAGAAGTGGTCAAGAGGGAATAGGACAGTTCAACATGTAAACTAGAAAACATCTTATCCAATATATATGCAATCATAATTTTTCTGATGTCCACGCCCTGTATGTTATATAAATGAAATGGAGAATTTTTACTGTTTTTTCATAATTGTTATGCCTTTATACAATCCTATATGCTTATTAAATGTTTTTAAAACCCATACCTCCATTAGTCAATGTCCTCATTTAAAGTTCCAACCTCCCTTTTCTTATGCAAGAAAACATCTTTAATACACGTATTTTTACAGACTCATATTACCGGTATTTGCTTTTTATCTTTTAATTGTGGTTTAATTTTGTACACAGACCACGCTCTCTGATATGCCAGTGTCAAGTAACAAATAATGTATATGTAAATAATTCAACGAGACACTTTTACAAATACAAAGAATGGTATTTCTAGATTAGCAGTCATTGGATGACCTGCATTACTGTAATTATATGACATAATATTTTAGTTGTAAATCTCATCTACAAGGCTTAAATTAGAACAGGCCCATACTCTATGATGGTGCCAGATTTTCATGGGAAATGATCAGCTGGCACCTGGCACTAACCCAGACTAGCAGCAGTATAGAGCAGTGCTGCCTATGATGGTGTATGAGCAGAGCTCAGCATATACAGTACAGTACACGAGAAGAAATAAGTATAGAGACCACAAACCACAGTGTTTATCTCAAACAAGAATCACAACTTTATTGGAGTCAAAAAGGTTTTGTTTATGTTTTGTTTCTTTGAAAGAATAAAGTTTTACTATTTTCAATATAAAAGTCTCAGGAATGCTGTTTCTTGGTTGTGTGTCGATATCACTAAGGAGAACACTGGTGACATCAGCATGTTCTATATAACTACAGTAAAAAATATAAAATGTCATGTCTTTGCAGAAAAGATACACATTATAATACAGATTAAGGTAGCCAACCAAAGGAACAACAGCTATTTCACACCAAATGGCTTGGACAAAATTCATAGACATGTGGAAATCCATAGTTTTCATTAGGGTCACCAATGTGATGCTTTCCAATGCATAGGAAAAAAAAACGACATGCTATATTTTCGGCATATTCAACTGCATTTTGAAATTCAAATCGATTCAAATGGAGTCTTTAAAAAATGTAATGCAAAGTGTCTTACACATATGTCAACACAACACACGTTAACTCGTGTTTTGGTGTGAACAAGTCCTCAATGTTGGATTTAACTGTTAGGTTCCATGCACACTGGGCTTAAAAAAAAGTATGTTCTTTTTGGAGTAAAACACTTCCATATAGAGCATTTTTTGTACAACGTTTTGACGAGTTTAGGAGAGTTTTAATTTTTTTCTGCCAGTGAGCTCCAATCATAAACGCGAATGAGAAGGATTTATATTTTCTGCCTCTTAACGTTGATCTCAAAATATGCCTGAAAACATCATAATGTGCATGGTCACATAGGATAACATTGAGTTGCTTCTACAGGCAGAACACAAAAACCCTGTAGAAGCAACGTTTTTATTCCATTGTGCATGGAGCCTTAGGCCACAATAAAAAATGATAATGCACAAATAGGTACATTTAAACTTGGTAATAACCATTGTTTAATTAATTTCCAATCTACCCTTTGCTTGCGTTCAATTGCCAATCAGAAACATGTACATGTAGGAATTCGTCTGAACCTGATTGAACATTTGAAGGGAACTCAGGGTGGAGAAAAAGCAATACTTCTGTGAAGCTGTCGCAACATGTTTTTTGTTTAACTTTTATCTAAAATACTTCTAAAAATTTGGAAAAAAAAACTGCACAGAACATGAACGTCCCCATCTTGTTTATAACCATACCGCTATAAAGATATAATGGCTGGTCACTAAATCCTTTAAAAAGCTAAATTATCTGAGGTTCTGAAGAAAGTGAAATTTATTCACCGATACTATAATTTATTGTATTCAAAGAGAACATGTAAAGAAATATGGTGATTGCAATTGCTGGCAACCATTTGAGAATGCTATCTGCATGGCTGTCATACTGATCCTTTGGGGGCAATAGTTTCTTCTAGAACAAGTATGCATGTAAGAGTTCTGCCTTCACTATGATTACATTTGCTGTATATTTGTTCCAAGTGACATGAAATTTTGAACCAGGCAATATCTATATTTATGGAAAAAGAAGCCCTTCTATATTTAGAAGTTTCACAGGAAGGTTATCTATAGTCTCGGCATATCTATGCCATAATTTGTATTACTTTCATGCTATAAAAGAAGAATCTATTGATAGCCTAGGAGAAACTTCCTTTTAGATCTTTGTAAACCATAAGACCCTTTTGCACTGCAGCGCCACTAAAACAGTGCTAAAGCACCGCAAAAACGGCCGGTGCTTTAGCGGCGAAGCAGTGTGAAAGTGGTCTAATGGAAAAAATATATATTGCTCCTGATTTAATAAAAATAAATGATTCAAGTAATGACTATGATGCTTGGTCACTTCTTGACTTACTGTATATATGCCCTAAAGTCCATAACTTTTCTTGAACCACTTAATAATTATTGAAACCTTATGATCAAGCAGCCCTAAAAAACTGTACCCAATATTTTACATAGTAATAGTGACTAAACATTGATAAATCAATATGTGAGATTACACAGTACTTCTCACAAGGCTCAAATTGTAAGCAGTTTCACAGGAATAATTCAAATAGTGACAACACAAAGGAAATAAAATATGGTATGCATACAAAAATTAAATTATAATAACATAAATATCATAAATAAAAAAATAATAAATAAAAATAAATAAGAAACAACATAGCATATAAATAGTTCTTCAAATGCAAGAAGAACACGCCTAGGGACATTTTAAACATTATTTTTAAACATTATTCTACAAGCACCATAGTTACAAAATCCCCAAAATAAATATAAAAAAAACATGATAAATAAATGTGATAATATTCCCAGATACTTTTCTAGCTAACAGGGTTTTTCTTTCATAAACTGTTATACTGCTTGCTTGGAAGCATTGTAGCTTATTTTTTAAACATTCCGCTAACATGTAGGGTAACGCCACATATTTGATATTTTTAAAGAGGATGAAATCACTGCAAATTGCTGCATCTATTTGAATTCTGTATCTGCCTTTTCGCAGACTAGAACTCTACTGGACTGACAATCCAAAGTAGAATTACACAGTCCCTTTGCTCAAACACTTTTGTGTTTTTACCATGCAACATGCAAGGGATAAAAATTTGAAGTATGAAACAAATAGGTCAGCAACCGCCTGTTTCATATCATTACACTATTTCAAACTTTGCCTAAAAAAAGTGCTACTAGTTCTTGTGCAGTTCATAATGTGTCTTGTAACCAAGAGGACACTGTGGCAGGTTTCTCTAATGCCTTGTACACACGATCGGAATTTCCGATGGAAAAAGTCAGATGGATTTTTTTCATCGGATATTCCGACCGTGTGTGCCCCATCTGAGTTTTTCCATTGGAAATTCCGACGGACTTGGAAAGAGAACATGTTCTCTTTTTTTCCCAACGAAAAAAAATCGCATGCTCAGAATCAAGTCGACGCATGCTAGGAAGCATTGAACTTAATTTTTCTCGGCTTGTCGTAGTGTTGTACATCACCGCGTTTTGGACGGTCGGAATTTGGTGTGACAGTGTTTATGCAAGACAGCTTGAACAGAATTCCGTCAGAAAAATCCATCTGAGTTTATCCCGACGGAAATTCCGATCGTGTGTACGAGGGCATAAGTGTCATTTTCACATATTCACTATTGTTTATATGGTATGCATATTGGGGTGAATTGCTTCGGACTGCAGCAGTCAGAATCTGCAACAGCTGTGCATGACAACAAATCAGCTTTTCGTTTTCATTTTTAAAGCTTGACTGAACAAGCTGAACTAGAAGCTGATTGGCTACTATACACAGCTGTTCCAGTTTCTGTGTGCTCCAGTTTTAGTAAATCCCCCCCCCCCCCACAGTGTTTTTATCTTAATGTCATTTTAATGTTATAAGTGTTGGTACAATAAAAAAATGTGCTATTGATAGATCACAGAACTTCTTCAGGTGTCTATGACAGTAAGTAATTTACCGTGTCTTGCCAATAAAATATCCTTTTTCTAGTTATGGCATAATATAAATCTAATATTAGGTGTAACTGTGAATTAGTGCAATAACAAGTGTGAAATCATTTTGATAATCAGTGATTGATAGTCAACTTGTACCTATTTTGGCCCTAAATATCTCAGTCACTGTCTGGCACATTGCACTTGAAAAAGTCCAGTTGATAACATACGCTCACATGGAAAAGAAAAATATGGAAAAACAAACAAATATTGTGTTGATTCAGAAATGATCTAAATGTTCTAGGCATATTAAAATATCAGAAATTATCTGAAATGATGAAAGCCTAATAGAGTCCCTGATAAGTCGAAGGAAAAGCAGAAGAACTTGTATTGTTCAAAATTGCATTGAAATCCATTGACATGAAAGTTCTTCATAAAGCCCTCTCTCCTGGGACAATTACTCAGTGAAAATGGCATGATGTGGATATTGTTCATAGGCCATGTCTATTGGAATTTCATATCTTGGGACTGCAGTTTGAAAATGAGGAGCATGGCCATGAGAACCAAGCCCAAGGGAAGGATAATGGGATCGGAAGCCATAGGATTTGTCCAGATCTGGAGAATTGTCTTGTTTCAAGGAAAAATTGCCACTAATGCTCAGTGGGGGAGTAAGAGCACCTTCATATGGAGGAGTGGTACAGTTTAATGTATGGTTTACCATTGATGGGTCCACCACAGTTTTAAATGTGGGTGCTTTCAAGTGCAAATGGTGAGTTTCAATATTGCCATATGGAGGACTTGGAAGACCTGGAGACTGATACGTGTAGGCATGACCTAGTGTTGAGTCACACATATGTGGCTTATCTTCATGTTTTTCCAAGAACAAGGACTGAGGTCCAATCTGCAGACAGCCAGCTACAAGGTTGCTAGTAGGCTGTGATAGCCCTTTGCAGAGCATTTCCATGAAGTTCTTTCCCTCTGTACTTTGACCTCTTTCCAGCACCTCAGATAATGCCCATATATAATTTCTGGCCAATCTGAGGGTCTCAATTTTGGACAACTTTTGTGTTTTGGAGTAACAAGGCATGACTCTCCTCAAGCTCTCTAGAGCATCATTTAGTCCATGCATTCTTGAGCGCTCCCTGGCATTGGCTTTTACCCTCCTCACACGAAACCTTTCCATCCTAGCTTTGGTCATCTTCTTTTTTTTGGGGCCCCTTTTCTTTGGTTTTTCTCCATCTTCATCTTCTTCTTCATCTTCTTCTCCATCAATGCTCCCATTTTCTTCATGACTCAAGCCTGACAGCATGTCAAAGGCAGACTGTCTCTGATTTGCATCATTCATCTCATCTTGAGAGCTGAGGGCCTCCTCCATCCATCCATGAACACTGACCATCTCAGACATCTCTCTGGCCTTATTAGATGTTCTCAGCAGTGTGCCCTGTGATAAGAGAAGACAAAAAGAGAATCAATTTAAATTCACTAAAAAGCACTAAAATAATGAATGTAACACAAAACGGGTAATATAATACCATTGAGAAATTAAGTATTATGAATAATAATTATGGATTATGCATAGTTAATTTCATAATTTAACCCTATTCCTACACCCTGTGTTAAAAATAAGCTGATTGAAGCAAGTCATATAGAACATATTATACTATACCCTTGTTAATGTTTTTATTCAATTTGTCTTATTATTTTTATTACATTTAATCTTTTGGATAAATGATTTGATAAAGAAGTTGAGAAAATGTACTCAATATATTTTGTACATATTCACTTCAAATTTTGACGTTACATAATGTGAAAAGCAAATTCCTGCTTGATTTTAGTATGTAGATGAAATAATTAAACAGGAATTTGCTTTTCACATTATTGGATAATTGAAGTGACTATTCAAACAATTAATTGTGTGAAGTTTCTCAACTCCAAATTCAGTAAATTTTTCTCACTGTATCAATTACTTATACCGGTAGTGATAATTTTTTTTACAAATTTTACTTATACCGGTAGTGATAATTTTTTTTACAAATTTTACTTATACCGGTAGTGATAAATTTTTTTACAAATATCAATAAATAGGTACATTGCTACTTAGCTATTCCTTAGTCAGCTATCATTTCTAGCCTTCCTAATGCACATATTGCAAAAGTTCTGAATGCCATCAAAGCCATTAAATTGTAGCTTTAGTTATTTTTTGGTTGAAAGCAGAAATATGTAAGAAAATATCAAACAAGTGTTTGTACTATTCTATGCTTTATTCCAGTTATTATTCACTTACCGGTATGTATAAAGAAAAATGGAAACTCTGGCCAGCAATAAAAATTCTGTACCACAATGATTATCACATATTTACTGTTAATGGTACGTTAATTGTGTTGTTCCTCTTCCTGTTCAGCCTGCTACTCTTATGAGGTCTAAGGTGTAAGGTGTAAGTGCTTAACATTTTATGATAAGAATGTAGCACAACCTGAACTTTTTTGCTGGAAAACTATTTTCCCGAATTTCAATGCTTGTCAGTAAATAAGGCTTTTTTTTTAAAGTAACAGAACATGATATGATTTCAGAGTGCAGCCCCTTCTAGACATTATCTAAAACACCATCCCTAACCGTTAAAAGCTATTTATTTATTTAACTTAATTATATAGCAATGAAATGTAATTGCACAAGGCTTAGAGAAAATGTTTACCCACTGGTTCCTATTTTACAAAGTGCAATTGAAAAGACATGCGTATGTGTTTGGGGAGAGGAGGCTATGGGACCAACTACCCAGCCTGGATCCTGAAGATTGGACAGTCAGAGTCAGAAGGGGACAATCACATTAACTCCAAGCAGATATTGTCCTTGCTAGGAATATAGTTGAAGATCTTTAAACTGCAAGGTATGAGTGTTAACCACTTAGACACCATGTTGATTTTTCTACACAAAATTGCTATTATGTAGTATAATTAGAGGGCAAACCCTGATGCAATAGCTTCTATCTATCTATCTATCTATCTATCTATCTATCTATCTATCTATCTATCTATCTATCTATCTATCTATTTATCTATCTAATCATAATCACCACTTACACCAGTCGACTAAAAATACAGCATTCTAGAGATGGAACAACTAAACTCAAAGTTAAGTTTGTCCTATGAGAAAGTAAAATATCCAGTTACTGATCACTCCCAAGGCGATGAGCTATTTTTTTCAAAGAGCATCTATCATATCCGTTGCATAGTTATTTCTGATTTGATATGACTGCATATAGATTTAGTGCTTTGTAGAATTTTAAATAGCAAACAATGCCCATACCTACAGATGCCAGATGCTTATTCTCAGGTGTTTCCCAGGTCTCATTTGATTGCACGTATTGTCTGAGATCTGTCCTCCCTTTTCATGCTAATACCTCAGGACTCCCAAGTCAAAATAAACTCCCTACCTTTTTACATTATGTCACAATGGGCAGCTAAATGCCCTTCTTATATTTTGCACTATATTTTTACTAACAAAGGTGAGCCAATTCCTTGAATGGAATGTTATTTCTAAGTACTAAAAACTCCTAGTGATGCAAATAGGTTTAATTATTATGTGAATACTGCACTGTTTTGTTGCATACAATAAGTATACATTGTAATGTGCAGCACTGTGTGCATAATAGACCGGTGTATAGTTTATGTACTGGGTTATGTATGAAATGCATTCCTTTACATGACATTTCCTTATTACACTGCTTTTTTAAATATGAAATTACAAGTGACCAGCCAATAGAACAATTTAAATCTTACATTTTTGCAAAACAGAATGTCAGAGTAAAGCAAATACTTTAAGGAAAGTGTAATTTAAAAGAAAAAAAAATCCCCACAAAATCAGAAAAATTTAAATCGGCATGCTAAATCCTGGAAATATTGTTGCCAAGTATGCATAAACCATGATCTATGTTTATGTATTATTTTTCATTTTCAAAGCATTTGCAGATTTTTTTTTATATACATATATATATATATATATATATATATATATATATATATATATATATATATATATATATATATATATATATATATATATATATATATATATATATATATAAAATTAATAACACAATAAATGTGGCTTAGGCGCAAAATATAATGATATCAGAATTCTCAAATTCAATGTAAATAAATGTAATAAAAATGTATAAAATTAATAACACAATAAATGTGGCTTAGGCGCAAAATATAATGATATCAGAATTCTCAAATTCAATGTAAATAAATATAATTAAAATGTAAAGTGATATACTATTTTTTAAACTACTAGAGATAAACATAAAATAATGTATATCAGCACTAAGACTTAAAATGTAGCCAAGTTCAAAATAAATGAAACCAAAAAGACTTTACCTTAATCTTGGATAGAAAAAAGTTCAGGACTAGCAGGACTTGGCTTCTCACGCAGAGGGTAGAATGTTGCCACCTGAGTTAGTTCAGGCTGTTAGAGAGCTGGACAGCTCCCTGTCTGAGTGGCTGCTGCTGGAATGAGCAGTTCAACGGCTCCTTCCTCTTTACAAAGGTTGTAAGTAAGCCCGGCCCCTTGCTGGAGGCTGAGCTCAAGGTTTTGGTGGTTCTCTCTCTACTAAAGCTCCAGGTTTAACCCTTTTCATTCATTGTATGACTTCTGTGAGCAGTTGGAGTGATGAAATAAATGCTTCACAACTTAAAGTCTACATGTTTCAATCTCTTATATTGTACACAATGGTTTTGTTTTTAACTCAAAAATTTGAAAAATAATATGAAAACCTGAGATTTTTTTTTTTTTTTTAAATGCAGTGCTTAGAAATTAATTTGTGATTTAAGCTCTGTGTCTATCATTTTACAATGGTGTTTACTCTAGTATTACATAAGAGTTCACCATATCTGTATCTTTGTCTTCAGTGGGATGCGCCTGTTGACCCAATTGACCTGTCAAAGGTATTTTACCTGTTTACTACAATTTAAAGTATCATTAAAAAGCAAAACTTTTTTTTTTTTTTTGATTTGCATAGAGTGATGTGGCGCTAGTACTACTGTCAGGTTTTTAATGGGGCTATGATCACCAATGTCTAATTGCCCTAATCGCCAATGTCACCAGGAATGAAAGTACAGTAAACATAAATCCAACATTTTTAGTTTATATAACAGGAATTGAACAGAAAAAGAGGGGATATCTTCCAGTGGGGACACTGTCATCTGTCTGAGGGGGGATTTATTTACTTCAACCAGCTAACCAAGTTAATTGGAAATTTGAAAGTACTGTATATAGCAACATATTCAGTAGATATATCTGTTTACCTTCTAATAGATGTGCAATATATTTTAGCAAATCTGGTGATACAGACTACATAGCCAGGACCTAACCTGCAGACTATGCTGAAGTTAGACAATATAGCCTGGTCTAAGACCCACCCCTTCTTTTGATTGGGCAGTGATGGGGCAGAAGCACATAAGCACATTGTTTTGCTCATCCCTGTCCCTGTTTAGATTTAGGTAGTCCTAGTAAAACTAGGGCCCAGATTCTCAAAGGGCTTACGATGGCGCAACACCATTTGCGCCGTCGTAAGTCCTAATCTGGGCCGTCGTATCTATGCGACTGATTCTTAGGCCCCATACACACGATAGAATCCATCCGCTGAAAAATCCCAGCGAATGGGTTTCAGCGGATAGATCCTATGGTGTGTACACTCCAGCGGATCTGTTTCCGCGGATATTTATCCCCTGGGATGGATTTCCAGCGGATAAATATTTGATGACATGCTATCAAATCTATCCGCTGGAATCCATCCCAACGGATGGATCCGCTGGTCTGTACAGACTCACCGGATCCATCCGTCCGAAGGGATCCCCCGCATGCGTCGTAATGATTCGACACATGCGTGGAATTCCTTATATGACAGCGTCGCGCACGTCGCCGCGTCATAATCGCGGCAACGGCCCGACACGTCATCGCCAGAGGATTTCGGCGCGGATTTCGATTCGTCGGTGAGTACACTCCATCGCATGGAAATCCGCGCAAATCCTCGAGAGGATTTATCCGAGGATATGGTCCGCTGGACCGTATCCGCGGATAAATCCTCTCGTGTGTATGGGGCCTTTAGTTACGCATAGATATCCCTTAGGCCCCTTTCAGACTGGGGCGGGAGCTGCGGTGGCGGTATAACGCCGCTAAAAATAGTGGCGCTATACCGCCGGAATTGCCGCGGGTATCAGCCGCTAGCGGTGCGGTATTAACCCCCGCTAGCGGCCGATAAAGAGTTAATACCGCCCGCAATGCGCCTCTATAGAGGCGCATTGCGGGCGGTATTGCCGCGGTTCCCATTGTTTTCAATGGGAAGGAGCGGTGAAGGAGCGGTATACATGCCGCTCCTCTCACCGCTCCAAAGATGCTGCTGACAGGAGATTTTTTTGTCTCCCGCCAGCGCATCGCCTCAGTGTGAAAGCCCTCGGGCTTTTACATTGAGTCTGCAGTGCAGGAGTTTTTCAGGCGGGATAGCAGCGCTATTTTTAGCGCTTTACCGCCTGAAAAACTCCTCAATGTGAAAGGGGCCTTAGATCTGACAGGCATAAGGCTCTTACACTGTCAGATCTTAGATGCAATTTTTTTCCCGCCGCTAGGTGTCGCCTTGTCGTTTTCCCCGTCGTCTATGCAAATTAGCTATTTACGCGAGATTCCCGAACGTACGCGTGGCCGACGCAGTGATTTTACGACGTTTCCGTAAGCGTAAACTTACCCCTGCTATATGAGGGGTACGTTTACGAAGGT
This sequence comes from Rana temporaria, assembly GCF_905171775.1. Classification (NCBI taxonomy): domain Eukaryota; kingdom Metazoa; phylum Chordata; class Amphibia; order Anura; family Ranidae; genus Rana; species Rana temporaria. The sequence continues at coordinate 112,218,314 of NC_053490.1, read as the reverse complement.
CCGTCGTATGCCATGTTAAGTGTGGCGTCGGGTCCGCGTCGTCTTTTTCCGTCGTTTACGTTGTTTTCCTAAGTCGTCCGCGAATACGACTTTACGTCAATGACGCTCACGTCGGCGTCATTGACGTTTTCCTTCGTGAGCTGGAGCATGCGCACTGGGCTATTTTTACGCCCGGCGCATGCGCAGTTCGATCGGCGCGGGGACGCGCTTAATTTAAATACAAGCCGCCCCCTTTGAATTACGCGGCCTTACGCCGGGCCATTTACACTGCAATTACGGAGCAAGCGCTTGGAGAATACGGCACTTGCTCCAGTAATTTGCGGCGGCGTAGTGTAAATGGCTTACGCTACGCCGCCGCAGATTCTACGAGAATCTGGCCCTAGGTCTTAGTATCTCACTTACATTTAAAACATTCCTTAAAAAAAAAAAAAAAAAAAAAGGAGCCATACCAGCCCTGTCGCCTGCAACCTGTGATCTTCAGCATCTGACACTTTAGGGTGTGTCGGATACCTGTGTCCCCCTGCTGTGCTTTGTGTTTGAATCCACTAGCTGCTACATTACTACTGTGTTCTTGCAGAGCTGTAGTGATGTAGCAGCTGCTACTTGAACCACAGGAGTGGCGGGAATGTTGATTACTGAGGATCATTTTCCTGGTGTAGCTCTGCAAGAGAGCGAAGACTACAGTCGCCAGAGTTGAGACTTGTTACATAATATTCCTCTTCATTAACAGCCAGGCCTTTTCAAATATATTTCATTTTTAGTAACAGAGTCACTTTATTACTGAGTATATTTTCTGTCTAGTTTGCATTTCAGTTTGGATCACTCTCAACCTAACATATGCGTTGAGAGGGTGTTCTCTAGAAAACCTACAGGGCTTCTGCAGCAGCAGGAAGAAAGTGATCTCCACCAAAACCAATGTGAAGTTCAGTTTACCTGCTCAGAATGGGAACAGAAATAAGATGCTAAAAGCCTGCCTGGCTTCAGCCTAAGTCTAGCAGAGCTATTGAAGACATAAAACAAAGGTTTGAATAACTGCAATGACTTGTGAACTTAAATAGGTGGAAGAGAGAGAATTTGCCTTTACAGTCAATTATTCATCAAAATATCAATAGTTGTAATGGTGTACTGTGGTAAAAGTAAGTGTCACGGAACCACAGTGACTTGGGATCCCCGAGGGGTCTGGGGACCAGCCTCCCACCAACTATGGACCCAGGATTGATGAGCCCCCTCTCTTGAGGTTACAAGGAACCAAGAGGTTTGTCACGGACACTGGCTGCAGGGACCTTTTCTGTCCACATCCAACTGTTATTTAATATGTGTTTATTATCTGTTGTGTTTGCCATAAAATACTGATATTATACTGTATGTTATCAAGCTCTTATCTGATTTTCTGTGCTATACATTCTGTGTGATTTTACAATAAAGGTAGTTCCTGTTTGCACCTAAGCTAGTGTCATCAAATTTGTGGGTGCAATTCTCAGCTATAATACCTTGTTCCTGTGTTCCAGCGGCAAGGAAGCAGCTCTCTGGAGGAGATATCCATTCGGGGTGTCAGGAGTCCATCACAGTAAGTACACCCCTGCCTCAGAAGCTGGTGTTACTCTCTTTAGCAGAAATGACTCCTTGTGGGTGTTTTGCAAAGCTGCCCATTAGTGTTGACACAGTGGCATATCAGACCACTTCTCCATGCAAAAATTCCTAAGTTTCAAGATGTTTGAGGGTTTCTTTGCACAAACTGCCCTTTCAACCCACCTACAACGTTTTAATAGATATATAAAATCAGTGGCTTGACTAGGCAAGCCCATAACATCCCTTTTCTTCATTTTTTTTTTAGCCATAACTTGGTGGATATTTTAGTGTGCTTCATTTCAATATTGTGTTGAAAGATCAATGTCAAGTACACATTGATCTGATGCAGAAATCATTGTTGCCTCACTAACAGCAAGTTGCCCAGGCCCTGAAGCAACCTAGCATTTCCAAACCATAACATTTCACCATCATGCTTCACAGTTAGTATGACATTTTCTTCAGAAAGGCTGTCTTTGGTTTGCACAAAACATGTCTACTGTACTGTACTGTGTACAAACAACTCTATGATTCGTCTGTCCACAACATACTGCTTTTTCTGGGCATTTTTAATTAGCGCAAGCTCTTTCTGACTGTATGTAATGTCAGCTCTTAGACACTAACTATTGCAAGAGTTACCTGTAGTTCCCTCAATGAAATTGTGGGATTCTTGGAGACTTCTTTTAACATTTCCTTATACTGGAATAATGGATGTAAATTATTTAGTGATCCCTTGACAGACTTATGGGCACCCACAACCTTCTTTCTGAGGACCTTGAGCTGGCCATAGATGTATCAAAATTCGACAGGTACAGCAGGGAATCTAATGATTGGCTTCTCACGAGTCGGCTTGTTGGAAAATTTGTTTTCAATTAGCAATGAAGCCAATTGACTGCAGCGATCATCAGTATAGCCTGATAGAGGAGGAGTTCTGCTGTCAGAATACATTAGTGCAGTCGGTAGGATTCCCCTATCTACCTCAAATGTGAGGATGGGGAATCCATTCAATCCTCTACAATCAGCCTGCTGGCTGATAAAAAAAATGATGAATGAATGGCCAGCTCTAGAAAGCACTTTGATCTTAGCACGATGGCATCACACACACACGTCAATTGCATAGAGAACACCAGACTGAGGTTTATTGTACAGGGTCCACCTGCATACTCCACAAGGTGTTCATATTATTAAATGATCAATATTCATTGGCACCTAAGCTGGAACACCTGATTCTAATTTCATGGATTTGAAATGGTGGCAAATTTTAGGGTGTACTTACTTGGCCAGATTCACGTACGGCGGCTTAAAGTTGTGCGGGCATAGCGTATGTAATTTACGTTACGCCGCCGCAAGTTAGAGAGGAAAGTGCTGTATTCACAAAGCACTTGCGTCCTAAGTTACGGCGGTGTAGCGTAAATGTGCCGGCGTAAGCGCGCCTAATTCAAATTGTGAAGAGGTGGGCGTGTTTTATGTAAATAAAGCATGACCCCACGTAAATGATGTTTTGAACGAACGGCGCATGCGCCGTCCGCGGTCGTATCCCAGTGCGCATGCTCCAAATCACGTCGCAAATAGTCAATGCTTTCGACGTGAACGTAACCTACGCCCAGCCCTATTCTGAATCGACTTACGCAAACGGCGCAAACGTTGTGAAATTAGACGGCGGTTTCCGACGTCCATACTTAACATTGGCTGAGCCATCTTTTTGGTGGTTTATCTTTACGCCTGAAAACGCCTTACGTAAACGGCATATCTTTACTGCGACGGGCGAGCGTACGTTCATGAATAGGCGTATCTCGCTGATTTACATATTCTAGGCGTAAATCAGCGTACACGCCCCTAGTGGCCAGCGTAAATAGACAGCTAAGGTACGACGGCGTAGGAAGACTTATGCAGCTCGTATCTTAGCAACATTTAAGCGTATCTCAGTTTGAGCATACGCTTAAATGTAGGACAGCGCGGATTCAGAGTTACGACGGCGTATCTACTGATACGCCGGCGTAACTATACCTGAATCTGGCTAACTGTTTCCACATTGCAAACCTGCATGTTTGTTAATTAAGATTAACACTGTGTCAGTTTTTTATGTGCATTTGTTTGTTTATGTCATCTTTATCAATAGACACTGTTCGAATGTAGATCTAATGTTTGCATTCAAATATGTTGATTGTTTTTTTTAGGTATGCGGAGTACTTACTTTTTCACAGGACTGTAATTCTGGTGGTCATTCAAGCCTTTGAGTGATAGATTACTCAGTTACTGTCGATTAACTGTGGATTACTTGTGATCCTAAATGCGATTCCCAGTTGCTTGAAAGTGGTTGAAATTGACTGATTGCCACCTGTATGGCCAGCCTTAGGAGATTTTCACAGTTTGGCCACAGCGCGGGTGTATCCACAGTTTTTGAGTGGGTTACCCACAGGTTCCAATAAACTTTCTATCATGTCCTGTATTTTGTCGCATTTTCTGAAATCACACCAAAAGTCCTGCATATTGCATCTTTGGTGTACTTTCAGAAAACGTGCCAAAAACGCAGAACATAATAGAAAATCTATGAGAAAACATGGGCAACCTGCATAGCCCTTACAGTCAAAAATATCACTGCCATAAACTGCCATAAACGACTCCCTTCTTTATTACAGTTATCAAGCAAAGGCAAAGCCAAGATCCCTACTACTTTTAGAAGTATTGTAGCAGAAAGGTGCACTGATTTCTGCTTTTTGTATGTATTGCTATGATTTTCCTAATATTAAGCAATCCCTGCTATCACACTATAAACATAACTGATGATTAGTACAGGCAGTGTCTGGTGCTGACAATAACAATCAATTCATTAGAAATTACTAGCGTTTAAAATAAAAGCACCAATCACGCCCAGTGGCATAAGCGGTTGAAAATAACATGTTTGGCGTCATAAATCTGTCAGTAAAATAGCTCTCTGCTTTCAACTTGGAGCAGATGGGTGCAACAGGTTGATTTTTCCAGCTTCACATGGCAAAAATGGTGCATTGGAGGTGGTAAAGGCAAGGGGTGGAGGGGGGGAGGAGGTTGTAAGAAAACAGCCTGCAGTATTATAACAGAGCCTTCTTTTCACCCAACTGGTGGAAAGGAGCATATGGAACGGCTATTTCTCCCGCTTTCTGTCTGACAAGTCAGCCTGTCTTCCCTTTGTCTCACTTCTGTGTTTCTGCTCGTGCCTCTCATCTAAGTCCTATTGTCCTAAGGCAGTCACATCTGTTCCCGGGCTGTGTCTGCACCAACATTTCTGAAGAGACTGCCCAGTCTTTACAAGGCCTTTATTCACCACTTCCCCTCACTATAAACTTCCGCGTGTGACACTATTTGCATTCGAGAGCTCAGGGAAACTCAATGACTGCTGATTTATGGCATAGACCTAGTAAATCATTTCCAATCTTCTCAAGCTCAGATTTTCCTCATCTGCTCCCACTATTCGTTTTGAAATTGGTGATCAGCTGTTTTTTATTTTTATTAAAAAATTACGTTTAATACCTCTTCTTAAAAAGATAAAGGTATCATTCCACACCACGGTGGATTTTGCCATTTTATGGACCTTTGAAGTTACAGATAAAAATATATATACATAATATAATATAATCTATATATAATCTATATACATGCAGTATTATGTTTTGTGTAGTAGCTCACAGTCACATTTACACATTAACACTTAAAAATAAAAGTCTACTATTGGGTCTCTGGTTTTGTAAAATTAAGTGGTATTCAGTAATTGCCATGTGAATATGTCATGCCATGATAAAAAAAAAATATATGGAGTACATTTTCCTGTATTTTATTCTTATAATGACTCTGTAAGTACAGAATAGGCATGTGCAAAAGGGAAAAATTAATTTTGTTTTGTTTCGTTTTAATTTTTTATTTAATTAATCTCGTTAAGTTAGATTCGTTACATGTGCTAAATTCGTTTTCGTAATTCGTTCGTTTTCGACCGAATTTCGAAAAATCTGGACGAATTTGAAAATATTTAGACCGGATTCGATAATATTTCAATCGGATTCGAAAACAAATTCTATTCGAATCGAATTTGAAAACAATTCGATTCGAAAACAAATTCGAATGAAAATTGAAAGCAAAATTTGAATCAAAATCTAAAAAATCTAAATCGATTTCTAAAAAAGAATACAATAAAATAGAATATAAAATAATAAAACAATAGAATGAAAATAAAAGAATAGTAAAGAACAGAATGGAATTTAATAGAATGTAATCAAATACAATAGAATATAACCTGGCTTCTTCTATCTATCGTCTATCTATCTTCCATTTTCTGAAATTCGAAATTCATATAGAATGAACTCAAATTCGAATAGAAAAATATTAGAAGAGTAGAATAATTAAATATATATATATATATATATATATATATATATATATATATATATATATATATAAATAAATATATTTTATTCTACTCTATTCTAATATTTTTCTATTCAAATTTGAGTTCATTCTATATGAATTTCAGAAGATGGTTATATATATAAATGTAATTATATATATATATATAAATATAAATATTAGAAGAATAAAATATATATATATATATATATATATATATATATATATATATATATATATATATATATATATATATATATATATATATACTTTGTTCTACTCTATTCTAATATTTTTCTATTCGAATTTGAGTTCATTCTATACGAATTTTGAATTTCAGAAAATGGAAGATAGATAGAAGATAGATAGAAGAAGCCAGGTCATATTCTATTGTATTTGATTACATTCTATTAAATTACATTCTGTTCTTTACTATTCTTTGATTTTCATGCTATTGTTTGATTATTTTATATTCTATTTTATTGTATTCTTTTTTAGAAATCGATTTATATTTTTTAGATTTTGATTCAAATTTGCTTTCAATTTTCATTCGAAATTGTTTTCGAATTTGATTCGAATAGAATTTGTTTTTGAATTCGAGTCGAATTTCGTCCGCGGGTTTTCGATTCGAAAACGTTTGTTCGGATTCGGTTAATTTGTTAATATTACAATTCGGGAATTCGTATGCATCCGAATGTCCGAATAATTAAAAATTCATCCGAATTTCGATTCGGAACGAAACAAAATGCACATGCCTAGTACAGAATAATATTCGTTGATCTGCCAGAAATGCAACTTTAAAGTCCTGTTCTGGCCTGGCAATACACAGCTTTGTCAACCCTGCCTAGTGTTTTTGCTAAACTACTCAAACACTACCGCTTACATATCTCCACAACGTAAAGGCTAATCATTCTGTAGTCCAAGATAAGAATTAGGAGGGTTAAATAGGCTCTTCGAGAGAACACAGAAAGTTTGCTGAGGCCACAGTATAGCTTTGAATTGCAGACAAGATTTGCAGTTTTGTTACACTTATCATGACAAAATGCATTCACTAGTATAATAAATAAACTAAAAGGGAGCAGAGAGGATAGGTTTATTGTGAGGGTTCACGTACACTCTAAAGCAGGGGTGTCAAACTCAATTTCATTGCGAGCCTCATGAGCATTATGGTTGTTCCTTGTGCAGGAACTCAACCATACCCTCCAGTTCAGGGTTGCGCTACATACAGAGTGCACAGTTCACGGGTGCATGGTGCAGAGTTCAGGGGTGCACTACGTACGAGTGCAGGGATGTGCTACAGTACGTACAAAGTGCAAAGTTCAGGGGTGTGCTGCATACAGAGTGCAGAGTTCAGGGCTGCGCTATGTACAGAGTGCAGAGTTCAGGGGTGCACTACGTACAGAGTGCAGGGGTGTGCTACAGTACGTACAGAGGCCAGAGTTCCAGGGTGTGCTATGTACAGAGTGAAGAGTTCAGGGGTGCACTATGTACAGAGTGCAGGGGTGTGCTACAGTCCATACAGAGGACAGAGTTCAGGGGTGTGCTACGTACAGAGTGCAGGGGTGTGCTACAGTACGTACAGAGGGCAGAGCTCTGGGGTGTGCTACGTACGTAGTGCAGGGGTTAGGGGTATGCTATGCGTAGTGTGTAGAAATCAGCTCTCTTTCATTGGCTATTACTGCTTTGTAAATATGCCTCTTAAAGGATAAGTTCACCTTGCAGGTAAAAAAAAGTACATTTACTGTTTTTTTAGGAGCCTGGAAAGCATTGCACCAGTGATCAGCAGATTGCTGGTGCCATGCAGCACTTCTGCAGACTGTTAGTGTCAGTGTAACATCATACGGGCAGACGGTTTCACACTGAAAGCAATAATCAATGAAGTACCACAGCACTCAACAGCGCTGTTGTAGTTTATTGAGAACTACAAGCCGACAGCCACAAAGGTGGCCGATACGTGTAGTTCATTCATTCACAGTACTTTGTGAATGAATGATGCAACCATGTGGGCACCCCTGAGACAGTTGGTACAGGGAACTTCTCCCTGTACTGCTGTCACACAGAGGCACCAGAACCATGTTCCACCCTAAAAATGGGTGGAACATATAGCATGTTCTCAAAGGTGTACTTTTATTTTATTTTCTGCCCTTATGTCTATATTATCTTTGTTCCGGTACTATCCAGGAAAAGTATGTATATATGGAACTGAGATTCTGGCCTGCATAGTTGACAGAATCATCCTAGAACCTATGCAGTAGCTTGTTTTTGGCTGTTTATACATGTTGTCTCACACACCCTGTTGCTTTCTCCCCCCTTGTTAGCTGCAAAGAAGCGACAATGCTACTACAATCTTACTGAGTTATATCAGGAGGGGAGAAAAAGAAAATGCTTCCTCCTGTCTGCAGCAGACTTTTGACATCATTCCTCCAACTTCAGGCAATATCAATTGACTGTGCCAGAGTGACAAGGTGTCAAAAGAACAGAAAGCAAAAGAATTAACAGGAACGAAATTCAACAGTGGTCTTAACACTTCCTATCCGCGGCACAGAAACGGCTGGTGTCACCTATTAGGCCCCGTACACACGACCGGATCTGTCCGTTGGGATTTATCCGCGGATCAGTTCCAGCAGACAAATCCGGTCATGTGTACGGCCTAGCGGACATTTTTCGGCGGACATTTGTCCAGCCGACCGGTTTTCAAGCGGATAAAAATTTCTTAGCATGCTAAGAAATCTATCCGCTGGAAACCTGTCCCTCGGACTTATCCGGTCGTCTGTACAGACTCACCGGATAAGTCCGTCCGATCCCCATCCCTCACATGCGTCGAAATGATTCGACGCATGCGTGGAAGTATTTACCTTCCAGAGTCGCGCACGTCGCCGGGTCATCGTCGCGGCAATGGCGCGGCCACGTCACCGCAGATGTTTTCCGCGGGGATTTTGATCTGATGGTGTGTACAGCCGTCAGATCAAAATCCGCCAGCGGACATATCCGATGGAAACGTGTGTACAGGGCCTTAGGCTTTTTTTAGGTAAATCCTGTCCCCCTTCAACACTCACTTGCACTGATCTCCATTATACATGGATATATGAGGCCTGGAGCCTCGTACACACGACCGAGGAACTTGACGGGCGAAACACATCGTTTTCCTCGTTGAGTTCCTTGTTAGGCTGTCGAGGAACTCGACAAGGCAAGTTTCTCCATTCCCGTCGAGGAAATAGAGAACTCTCTTTTTGGCTCGTCGAGTTTCTCGACAGTTTCCTCGACGAAAATGTACACACGATTTTCCTCTGCAAGTTTCTTGCTGGTTTTTGCCGAGAAACTCGGTCGTGTGTACGAGGCCTGAGAGCTGCAGTAACATGGGCTTTTCAACTCTTTCTAACAGGTGAGGGATGTTCCTCATAGGCCTCGTAAACACGACCGAGAAACTCGTCGTAAAAGAAACATTGTTTTCCTCGACGAGTTCTTTGTCAGGCTTGTCGAGAATCTTGTCAAGCTTTCTTTGCGTACAAACTGTCAAGACAAATCTCGTCGTTCTCAAACGCGGTGACGTACAACGCGTACGACGGCACTATAAAGGGGAAGTTTGATTCCACTGGCACAACCCTTGGGGCTGCTTTTGCTAATCTCATGTTACTGCATGTTAAGTAAAAGTTTGGTAAGAGACGATTCGTGCTTTTCAGTCTGTTACAGCGTGACGAATGTGCTATTTCCATTAAAAACGCTACTTTTACCGAAGGTGAGCTCCTGTCTCATACTTTATTCTGAGCATGCGCAAGGTTTCTAAGCATACGCACGAACGTGTTTCTCGTCGTAAACCAGCCCGACGAGGAAATTAAGACTCCCGACGAGAAAAAAGAGAACCACGACAGTTTTCTTGACGAAAAACATACACACGACCGTTTTCCTCGGCAAAAAAGCTCTGCCACCAAGTTTCTTGATGGATTTTGTCGAGGAAAACGGTCGTGTGTACAAGGCCAAACAGTGTTTCCTTGTAGTATCACTGAGCTTGGTATATTCTTGTTGTTATGATCCAATTGAGCTTTTCCTCTGTAAAATTAATTGATCAGGTTTGCATTTTTGCTGGGTGTTGGTTATTGTCAGCATCAAATAGATGCTCATACAATGTGAATAAAATGTCAATGGCCCGGATTCAGGTAGATTTGCCCCTTATTTACGGAGGCGCAGGGCAGCGTTTTTGCCCTGCGCCCCCGCAAATTTACTGCGCTACCCGCGATTCACGGAGCAGTAGCTCCGTAAATTGCGTGTGCGCTGTGTAAACTTGCCCTGCGTAAGGGCGCCTAATGTAAATGATCCCGTAGGGGGCGGGAATCATTTAAATTAGGCGCGCTCCTGCGCTGAGCGTAGAGCGCATGCTCCGTTGGGAAACTTTCCCGACGTGCATTGCGGCAAATGACGTCGCAAGGACGTCATTTGCTTCAAAGTGAACGTGAATGGCGTCCAGCGCCATTCACGAATCACTTACGCAAATTACGTAAAATTTGAACGTCGCGACGCGGGAACGACGGGTATACTTTAGCATTGGCTGCCCCTGCTATTAGAAGGGGCAGCCTTACGCTAAACACGCCGTACGGAAACAACGTAAATTGCGTACGCAGGGCTCGCGCAACTTTGTGAATCGGTGTTAGTATGCAATTTGCATACTATACGCTGACCACAATGGGAACGCCCCCTAGCGGTCATCGCAAGAATGCAGCCTAGATATGCGTGGCATAAGAGCCTTATGCCACGCAGATTTTAGGCTGCAGTCGGCGTTACGATGTTCCTGAATCAGAAGCATTCGTAACGCCGGGGCAAGTAAGCAATTGCGCTGTGTAACCTATGGTTACACAGGCGCAATTGCTACTTGAATCTGGGCCTATGTTTTCAATGCAGTTATGTTAGTTGGACGTAAGGTCACGTGCGCACTACCAGTGGATATTTATCTAGCCTTAAACCTAATGCAGCAAATGATGGACCACAGACCCTTGCTGGCCAAAAATATATTGCTAGATCATTTTTTGCTTCCTTCCAATATCGGCTCTAGGATGTATTTGTTCAGTGGCACAGGAACATGGGTATTAACAATTCCTCTTTTCATGGGGGGCCCGAACAGCCTTCTATATTCATATTAAAAAATTTTCCACCACCACCCAGAACAAGTGTGTGGTTAGATCCCTGTAATGTGACCTCTTGGGCAAGTCACAGGTATAAGTCCCCAGTGGTAACAGGAGGTAAACTTTGCTCTCTAGCTGGATAACAAAGCTTTATGCAGGTGCTAAAGATACAAATACATATGAACAAAGGCATGTGTAGGGATCTGCTGCTCTGCTGTACATATAAACGAAGAAACCATCACAATTTGATCAGAGTTATGTATAAAATGCATATATATACAAACTATAAATGCTGTATCAATACTAGTTAATGAGCCTATTGCTAACACAGCTGGCCGGGGAAAGGCTGCCTCCTGAGCGGGCTGGGTACTCAAACACTGCAAGAAAGAAAGGGAATGGTAAGAGAGGAGCCAAGCTGCCAATAATTTACAAAGTTTTATTAGTAGATAAAGTTAAAATACAAAGCACTCACAGACATTGCTGGTGTTAGGAATTGAAACAAGATCCATGTAAAAGTCAACAGTTCCAAATCCAGTCCACACCAGAGCCACTGACAGGAGCATAGTGAAGCTGGGGCAGCATTCCAAGCAAGCAAGCCGTCATGAGACTCGATCTGTCAAGGAGCTGTCAGGAAGCTGTCAACCATCCAGGGTGCTGTGACCAATCATAACGTATTTCAGAGGCCAAACCTCGCCTCCTTTATCAGCCTAGTTAATTTATTGCAATAGAGTTTATATATATATAGCTCCTGTTATTATAGTTAACCCTGTCCCTTCTGGTCTGGGATTCTATAACCAGTATTAGCTTAGAGCTTAATAACCAGCTTAAGCCACAGCCAAGTTAGGCATCTGATGGACACTTCTGGTAGTTAGAGGTCCAGTTGCATGTCAGATTAGAAACTACAAGGGTGGGACTAAGGGCAGAGTAGATAGGTTGACACTGAATTCCAGCGCCACAACATGGCAAACACGGACACCGCTTCACAATTGTCCTCAGAGGCCCCTGCAACTCGACTTTGCTGGAACATTCATGTAGAGGTATCTCTATTAATAACTATATATTCCCAGGTATATGTGCACAATTCCACCAGGACTCCTGCTGGACCCTTTGCTGATAATACCTGTTTGTACATTGGATGTATGTACTATTGTTAATCTTTTCCTATATTAAGCTTGTATTATTTCCATACTGGTGTGCATCTATATACTTATGGTTAATGTTATATGCTGGTTTCAGTAGTTCTTCTGCTCCCAACTACTTTGATTAGATTACTGATTAATTTCCCAGGAAGGGAATCTCCTCTGTTAACAGAGGCCATGTCCTGGGTGGGGAAACCTCCAACTTTATTATCAATTTCACTCTTCCACTTAGTAATGGTTCTGGTTCTCTTATTTACCTGCAGATTTAGTGCAATACCTTGTTTGAGGAGGGCCATTTCTCATAGCATCCCCCAAAAGAGGGCTACGCATATATATTTGGCTGCACATTTTTTTTATTATTGCAGACAGTAGATGAAATATAATTTCGATATAAATCTTTTAAGATAATGAAGGAACTATAAAGAAGTGAATCACTAACATTGCATCAGAAATCAGTATGATCATTGGTGGAAACTTGTGTACTAGTGCCCTGTCAGTGCCCCTGTGGCTTTGTCATTGCCCCCTTCCCTGGGACTGATCAGAAGGTATTGCTTTGCTAAAGGCTTCTCGGGGGAATACAAACTGAAAGCAGCCCATCTGTCGGCTTTTAGGTTTTCAACTGTCCCTGCATCATCTCCACATTCCCTCCCTCCCTCGCTATTGCCTCCCACTTCTCAATTGCAATGCTCTTCTCATTAACCTTTCCAGTTATGTGTTCCCAACAAAAGGAGGGGACTGGGATTGTTAGTATACGATCTGATCACCACTACAAGCATGAATTAGATAATAATAGGGGACTTCTGGCGGGAGCCAGTTTAGCAGAAATTTTTAGCCAACGTAAAGAAATACTGGATACCTGCAATGAACTCATAAACTGATAATTGTGAATATTTGTACGGAATTTTATAACATGTGCATCAGTTTTTGAAACCTAAGGCACTTTGGGAATTCAAAGTAAGTCCAGACTTGTCAAACATGGCACTCACCCAGCGTAGACAAAAGATTTAAATGATAGTATTTATTCTTTTTTTAATCATTTAAATTGCAACCATTGCATGTTTTCAATTAGAAGAAGCAGACTTCTGTATAATTCAGAAGCAAATGACACTCATTGTCCATCAGCGTGAAGAAAAAAAAAAGTCCTGATTTGTAAAATGCCTCAGATAATCATAAACAGACTCCTGACCCAAATGCTTTACCAGTAAGGTTCTAGATCACCTTTTAACAAGTTCAACAGGCTCAGGCTTTATTTAAAGCGGTAGTTCCCCCTCCAAAAAAATGTTACCCTTAGATTGATGCTCATTTTGTCTAGGGGAATCGGCTAGTTGTTTTAAAATCAACGCTGTACTTACCGTTGTAGAGAGCGATCTTCTCCGCCGCTTCCGGGTATGGTCTTCGGGTATGGGCGTACCTTCTTGATTGACAGTCTTCCCACAGGCTTCCGACGGTCTCATCCATCGCGTCACGAGTAGCCAAAAGAAGCCGAACGTCGGCGCGACTCTATACGGCGCCTGCGCACCGACGTTTGGCTACTTTCAGAAAATCGTGACGCGATAGATGCGACCGTCGGAAGCCTGTTGGAAGACTATCAATCAAGAAGGAACGCCCATACCCGAAGACCATACCCGGAAGCGGCGGAGAAGATCGCTCTCTACAACGGTAATTACAGCGTCGATTTTAAAACAACTAGCCGATTCCCCTAGACAAAATGAGCATCAATCTAAGGGTAACATTTTTTTGGAGGGGGAACTACCGCTTTAATAATTACAGGTATTTATATAGAAATTACAATGTATGCAACGCTTTACACATTGTACATTCACATGTGTCCCTGCCTAAAGCCTAGTAGACACAATGGCCCGGATTCACACACATCGGCGCATATTTATGCCGCCGTATCGTATCTCTTTTATGCTACGCCGGCGCAGCGCACAGAGGCAAGCACTGGATTCACAATGCACTTGCTCCCACTCGCTCTTAAAGATACGCTGGGTTTCCTCAGCGTAAGCCAGCTTAGGTGGAAGTGGGCGTGAGCCATGCTAATGAGGCATGACCCCATGCAAATGATGGGGCAAGCGCCATAGAAGTACTTAAAATGAACAGCGCATGCGCCGTCCCGTGGCCGCATCCCTGTGCGCATGCTCAGAATCATGTCGGAACTACTCCCTAAGATAGGACGGATCACTGCCTACGACGTGAACATAACCTACGCCCAGCCCTATTCACGTACAACGTAAACGACAAAAGATACGACGGCTTGTGTTCCCTGGTCCATACCTTTGCATGAGTTGCGCCTCCTATATGGGGAATAACTTTTCGCCAGACGTACAACTTACGCAAACCACGTATATTATGCGCCGGGCACAAGTACGTTCGTGAATCGGCGTATCTCCCTAATTTGCATATGTGCATAGGAAATCAATGGGAGCGGCAAATGTGCCCAGCGTAAATATGCGCCCACGATACGCCAGCGTAGGAAAGTTACGTCAGTCGGATGAAGCCTATTTTCAGGCGTATCTCAGTTTATGGGCACGGCTCATAGATACGACGGTGCATACTTACACTTACGCGGCGTATCTCGAGATACGTTGGCGTAAGTGCTTTGTGAATCCGGGCCATAGAGATTATCGGACGAATGATCGTCCTTTTTTTTACATCCTAGTCTCCATATCAAAAACAAATAGGTTATTAAGTCTGAAAATTCTCATACGATAGATTAAAATTTTGTGTGTATTGTATGTATTGTATTTTCGGACAAAAACTGTACTAATTAAACAAAAACCTACAATCTGGTATCGTACGAGATACCAGATTGCACAAGAAAATATTTCTTGTTTATCTCTTTGTATAATTACGGACGAAAACTGTGTACTAATGATCAGATTATCGTACGGTGGCTTTGAAAGCTGTATCTTTTGTACGATATTCTGATCGTGTGTACTAAAAGGAGTTTACAATCTAAGATACTTATCTCACATGCACCAACCAGATATATAATTATGATCACTGACCTTTTAAGTGAATAACATTGATGATCTCATTACAATGGCACTTGAAAGTCGTTGGAATATATTAGGCACCAAATGACTATGTGGTCCCTGAGGTTGATATGTTGAATGCAGAAAAATTGGCAAGTGTAAGGATTTAAATGATTTTGACAATGACCAAATTATATTGGCTAGATAACTGGGTCAGAGCAACTCCAAAACTGCAGCTTTTGTAGGATGTTCCTGGTCTGCAGGACCTTCCAAAAATGGCCCAAAGAAGGAAAACCGTTAAACCAGCGACAGGTGGCCAAGGCTCATTGATGCACGTGGGGATCAAAGGCTGGCCTGTGTTGTCCAATCCAGTAAAAGAGCTACAGTAGCTCAAATTTGCAGAAAAAGTTAATGCTGGTTCTGATAGAAAGGTGTCAGAACACACAGTGCATCAGTTTGTTGCATATGGGGCTGCGTAACCGCAGGCCAGTCAGAGTGCCCATGCTAACCCGTGTCCTCAGCCAAAAGTGCCTACAATGGGCACGTGAGCATCAAAATCGGACAACGGAGCAATGGAAGAAGGTGGCCGGGTCTCATGAATTCAGAAATGGTTTGAGGAACACAACGAGTTTAACCCCCCTGGCGGTATTCCCGAGTCTGACTGGGGGGGGAATTTCAGAACCAAAAGCGGTAACCCAGAGCCAGACTCGGGATCGCCTTGCAGCATCCACAGGCAGGGAATTACTTACCTTGTCCCTGGATCCTGCGATGCCTCTCCGTTGTGTGATCGAGCGGTGCCTGTGTGCAGCCGAGCTCCACGGGGGTGGAGATCGGCGCCAAATTCAAAAAAGTAAATAAACACAATACATACAGTATACTGTAATCTTATAGATTACAGTACTGTATGTAAATAATACACACCCCCTTTGTCCCTAGTGGTCTGCCCAGTGTCCTGCATGTACTTTTATATAATAAAAACTGTTCTTTCTGCCTGCAAACTGGAGATTGTCCATAGCAACCAAAAAGTGTCCCTTTATGTTCATTTTTTTGATCGATCAAAATTCTTTTGATCAGTACTCACCTCTCTGCCGGCTTCCGGGTCTTCCGTCGGAGATCCGGTGACGTCGCGGACACCGGCGGGGCTTGCCGTGTCAGACTGAAGGGCTCCATTGCTGTGCCTTCATATCTGCATGCCGGCGGGACCTTACTATCTGCCACACGCAAGGGCTGTTACACTTCCCTCTATCAACCTGGGATTCTACAGCCAAGTTGTGATAGTTCCCTTCATGGGACATCTACATGCCGACAGACTGATGTTAACCCCTCCTCATCTGGATTCAGCAGTGGTATCGTTGTACACATTTTTATACCAGTATCATACTTAGCTACATGTTTTTATGACTGCTTTTGCTACCATTTGGTATTACTCGCACTATTTTTACAGTTTATGTAGCTATATCGATTTTATCTCCAGTGCAATATTATTATTATTTTGTTACCTACTTGAAGACTATAAAAGTTTTAATGCTATTCCCATTGAGCGCTGCCTTTGTGTGTTTTTTGTATCCTGCTATCCATTTTTCTAGTGGTTGGTAACTGCAATGGGAATCAGCCTGCAAGGAGATCAGCTAAAAGTAGTTGGATCTGTATGTGCGTTATAATTAATCGAAATTAGTCGATTTACCAAAAAAAAAACAAAAAAAAAAACGAGTAACAGCCCTAATCTAAATAGATCAGACCAAAATGAGGGACAAATGAGGAGGAATGAGGGACAGAGGGACATTGCTCCAAATCAGGGACAGTCCCTCGAAATCAGGGACAGTTGGGAGCTATGAGTGAGTGTTGTCACCCTCAGACAGGAAGCGTTATTGGCAGGACCACCAGGTAAAAAAAAAGCCATAAAAAGAAATCCAATGAAGCCACCATTTAGGAACTGGTGAGCTGCAATATTGACATTTATGTTTTTAGGTTTAGATACACTTTAAACAAGCTGTATGGCATACATTATAAAAACTAAAATGCGTGTCACATCAAACTCGGATCGTACGGAGAAAGCGAGTACTTTTGCTCTCATTCTAATTTAAATGCGTGTGTTGTGACCTCTAGTGGCAATTTATGGTCCTATTATGTAGAAAATGAAAGGCAGACAATTTAAAATAACACAATTACACCGTGGAGCCACACTTTAATTGCCATGTAGGTTGTGATTAAAGGGAATACCTTCCTTCTGTTTTATTAGCTAGGGCACTTGTAAGAGGAAGAAACCTTTGTATGTGTTCCCTGATGGGGACCAGCAGACATTGCCCACGTTTCTCAGTCTGTTTGTATAGCTGAGTAGAAAGCATCTTAAGGCCCCGTACACACGACCGAGTTTCTCGGCAGAATTCAGCCAGAAACTCGGTTCAGAGCTGAATTCTGCCGAGAAACCCGGCCGTGTGTACACTTTCGGCCGAGGAAGCTCCTCGGTGGCTCCAGGACTGAACACGCCGAGGAACTCGATGTGTTTGGCATGTCGAGTTCCTCGGCCGTGTGTACGGGGCCTTAGAGTTTGTATGTGTAAGGGTTCATTTTTTTAATGAGTAGAGCTTGTATACTTTGTAAAGTGAGTGTTCATTTTGCAAAGTGTGGGATGAAGTTTGAGCTCAGGGTGATGCAGGTTTTACCGGGATCTCAAGCTATTAGCTATACAGCAAACATTCTAAAAGGCCTATTCGCCAGCCGCAGCGAACCTCTTGCTGTGCAGGAAGTCGTTCATTAGTGGCGATATTACCACTGGCGCGTTTTTTTTGGGCTGGGTGGTGGGGTTGTGTGGCGGAGGGTAAGCTCACTTGGTGCCTGGCTTACCAGTGCCCATCAATGACCACTAAACTCACCTACCTGACACACTGACCTAACCTACCTGACATACATACACTCACCTCACCTACCTGACATACACTGACTTCACCTACCTGACATACATACACAGACCTACCTGACATACATACACTGACCTCACCTACCTGACATACATGGACCTACCTGACATACACTGACTTCACCTACCTGACATACACTGACTTCACCCACCTGACATACATACACTGACCTCACCTACCTGACATACATGGACCTACCTGACATACACTGACTTCACCTACCTGACATACACTGACTTCACCTACCTGACATACTCTGACTTCACCTACCTGACATACATAGACCTACCTGACATACATTCACTGACCTCACCTACCTGACATACATGTGCAAGTGTACTGCTCGCCGGCGCCATCTTGTGCCTCTCATCCCGGCAGCGCGTCCATCATGTGTCACGGCATGGCACAGCAGGCAGGCAGCCAGAAAGGAGGAGGAGAGCCGCCTGCCCGAGCCGGGATCTTACAGTGATTTGGCTCGTAATTGTAATTGCCGCCTTCTGGAGCCTGCGGTGCCTATGATGGACGTCACAAGTCCCGCGGTCCCGTCATTGGACCTGTGGGACATCCATCATAGGCGCTGCAGGCTCCAGAAGGCGGGACTTGCAATATCACTCGACCACACTCGGCGCCGTCCGTAATCATAGCGGTCCCCGTTCAGCGGCGGGCATGGGGTGCTTGGGGCTGACAAGTGGATGCTGCATTCCTGACACTCAGGGCTTTTCAGAGACCCATTTGGGGCTCCGGCCCCCCTAGCCATACCCTTCCGACGCCCCTGCTGGGGCACTGGCTGACGTCTTTGACCAGACATGGTTATGTACATTGTGTGTGCGTTTTTTTACTATTTATTTTTTGTAAATGAGTAGCAACGGATGATATGTACCCCTGGAGGCAGATACACTGTTTCCTCTGGCCCAGTGAATGTGGGGGTCTACTGGGTAAACTTATTGAAATGTGAACATCCCCCATAGAATAAGGGGGTCCCCAGATACACTATATTTCCAAAAGTATTGGACCACCTGTCTTTGCACGCACATGAACTTTAATGGCATCCCAGTTTTAGTCTGTAGGATTCAATATTGAGTTGGTCCACCCTTTGCAGCTATAACAGCTTCAACTCTTCTGGGAAGGCTGTCCACAGGGTTTAGGAGTGTGTCTATAGGAATGTTTGACCATTCTTCCAAAAGCGCATTTGTGAGGTCAGGCCCTGATTGGACGTGAAGTCCTGGCTCGCAGTCTCCGTTCTAATTCATTCCAAAAGGGGTCTATCGGGTTGAGGCCAGTCAAGTTCCTAAACCCCAAACTCGCTTATCCATGTCTTTATGGACCTTGCACAGAGCCCTGACCTCAACCTGAACAATCTTGGGATGAATTAGAGCAGAGACTGTGAGCCAGGTCTTCTTGTCTAACATCAGTGCCTGACCTCACAAATGCGCTTCTGGAAGAATGGTCAAACATTCCCATTGACACACTCCTAAACCTTGTGGACAGCCTTCCTAGAAGAATTGAAACTGTTATAGCTGCAAAGGGTGGGCCAACTCAATTTTGAACCCTACAGTCCAAGACTAGGATGCCATTAAAGTTCATGTGCATGTAAAGGCAGGCGTCCCAATACTTTTGGAAATATAGTGTTTCTATGGGGGACTTTCAGATTTCAATAAGTTTACCACACAGACCCCCACATTCACTGGGTCAGAGATGCGGGGATGATGCACTTGTCCTCACCAACATGGGGACAAGGTGCTTTGCCAGGGGGCCACTTGGCAAGACACTCTCCCCATGTTGAGGGCGCATAGGCTGGCATGACTCAGGAGGGGGAAGGGGGTCAAATGCCCACTGTTATTTTTGTATTGTGCATGTGGTTCCCCTTACAATCCATACAGAACCTGGATAAATGTTGAATGGAATCCACAGCCGCTTGTTTACAAACAAAACAAAGCAACCGGGAACTGTAATTTACAAGCAATATAAATGGCACTTTTTTTTGTAAATGTTGCCTATGCTTTAGTACAGGAGTATAGAAAGAAAAAAAGTTGCGCTAGACCTTATAAACAACTTTGATGTGAACAAAATGTGAATCAGACGTGAACTATAATGATCAGCTGAAAAATAACATATAACAATCTTCATGTGTTAATATGAAAAAAAACATTTCATGAAGCCTACAACAAAAGTCCATAAATCAAATGATTAAAAAATTGGATCACATCTGTGACCGCAATAGAAATTAGGATAGGATGCTCCTTCACCAGTGAAGAAAAAAGAGTCCATAAACTGTGTAGTCAGATGAATCACCAATACAGCTGAAATCCTCCACCGACAAAGCAAACGAATCTGCTTACCAGATCCCGGCGGTCCCTTGATTATAGGGGACCCCAGGTATAATGAAGATGTAAAGGATTACGGAGCCAAAAGCTGGATGGAAGCAGCCTAATAGGAGTCATCACTTCGTTCCATTATTACAAAACATTGATGGTCATGTTGCATAGATATGAAAAAAAGACAAAAAAGGGGGCCTCGATCGTGTAAAACCTTTTAAAACATTAATATAAGAAAATTGTACATTCTAAACACTCACAATTTTGCAGTGATTAGAAAGCCATGTAGTCTGATGTCCCGGCCGGATACATACAGACAGACCCGTCCGTACAGGGAAACCAAGCAGTCCAGGGGGGTGATGCCAATATACCGCTCGTTCCGCCCTACTTGTTTCTCGAGAGTTTGCGTCATGAAGGGGCACGTGATGACGCAAACTCTTGTGAAACTAATCAGCCTTTGTTCTCCCTGTCTGACCCTCCTCCCGAAAGTGTTCCTCGGAAGTAATCACGTGACCTGTCACATGACCTGTGAAGCTGGAACAGGCTTCATCCTGATGGCCACAGGACAGGCCTGAAGACTCCACACATTCTGCTATATTTCACTTCTAAGCAGCCCATGGATCCGGGACGAGGACTACAGGATGTTACAGATGAGCCTTCTTTCCTTACCTTCTTGTAAGTGTGTTTTGTACAATGTGTCATTAAAAGAACCTCTTTAAGGCCCCATACACACGAGAGGATTTATCCGCGAATACGGTCCAGCGGACCGTTTCCGCGGATAAATCCTCTCGAGGATTTCAGCGGATTTCTCTGCGATGGAGTGTACTCACCATCGCATTGAAATCCGCGCCGAAATCCTCTGGTGATGACGTGTCGTGCCGTCGCCGCGATTATGACGCGGCGACGTGCGCAACGCTGTCATATAAGGAATTCCACGCATGCGTCAAATCATTACGACGCATGCGGGGGATCCCTTCGGACGGATGGATCCGGTGAGTCTATACAGACCAGCGGATCCATCCGTTGGGATGGATTCCAGCAGATGGATTTGCTTGGCATGTCAGCGAATATTTGATCTGCTGGAATCCATCCCAGGGGAGAAATATCCACGGAAACAGATCCGCTGGAGTGTACACACCATAGGATCTATCCGCTGAAACCCATTCGCTGGTATTTTTCAGCGGATGGATTCTATCGTGTGTATGGGGCCTTATACTGCACTTAGGTGGCGCTTCCTTTCTCTACCCCTCTTTTGTTTACCACAGAGTCAGCTCTCTAAAGGACAGCAGCCGCCATTGAACAGCCAAATCACCTGCATTTTTAACCATTGAACTGCCTGTTACTCTTATTTCTAATGGACTAATCACCATACCCCTACCTATTCATGTACTTTGTATCTGCGCTGACAGTTACCTCTCCTATTCTATCCTAATTTCTATTGCGGTCACAGATGTGATCCAATTGTTTAACCAGTTAGCAACCGCCCTATAGACAAAATACGTCTACAAGGCGGTTGCTTAACTCTAGGAGGGCGTCAATGTACGTCCTCCTAGAATCGCGCTCCCGCGCGCCCTGTGGGGCGCGCACACGGGAGTCTCCGTGACCGCCGGGTCCTCCGGACCCGGCTGATCACGGATCACGGTAAATCGCCGCTGATAGCGGCGGTTTACCACGTGATCGCTCCGTCCAATGACGGAGCGATCACTAGTAAACAAACCGGCGTCATGTGATGACGCCGGTTCCTCCCTCTCCTCTCTGTACCGAACGGTACAGTGTGAGAGAAGAGAGGGGAGAGAGCGGAAGCAGCAGCACTTGCTGCGGGCTGGATCTGTGACACATGCAGTCACAGATCCAGCCATCGATCCCTCCCTGTGCAATACTCTGCAGTACCAGCCATACTCTGCAGTACCAGCCATACTCTGCAATGCCCCCATACTCTGCAATGCCCCCACACTCTGCAATGCCCCCACACTCTGCAATGCCCCCACACTCTGCAATACTCCAAAATACTCTGCAATGCCTCCACACTCTGCAATGCCCCCACACTGTGCAATACCCCAAAATACTCTGCAATACCCCAAAATACTCTGCAATGCCCCGCAATACTCCGCAATGCCCCGCAATACTCTGCAATGCCCCGCAATACTCCGCAATGCCCCACAATACCCCATAATACTCCGCAATACCCCGCAATACTCCGCAATACCCCACAATACCCCGCAATACTCCGCAATACCCCACAATACCCCACAATACCCCGCAATACTCCGCAATACCCTGCAATACCCCACAATACTCCGCAATACCCCACAATACTCCGCAATACCCCACAATACTCCGCAATACCCTGCAACGTCGTCTATGGGGATTTTTAAGTAGCAAAGTTTGGCGCCATTCCACGAGCGTGTGCAATTTTGAAGGGTGACATGTTGGGTATCTATTTACTCGGCGTAACTTCATCTTTCACATTTATGCAAAAGAATGAAGAAAAAATACTAAATTTGCCAAATTTTATAACAGAAACAAAGAAAAATTATTTTTTTTTACAGAATTTTCAGTCTTTTTTCTTTTATAGCGCAAAAAATAAAAAACCCAACGGTGATTAAATACCACCAAAAGAAAGCTCTATTTGTGTGAAAAAAAGGACGAAAATTTCATTTGGGTAAAGTGTTGTATGACTGAGTAATTGTCATTCAAATTGTGAGAGCACCGAAAGCTGAAAATTGGTCTGGTTATTAAGGGGGTTTACGTGCCCAGTGGTCAAGTGGTTAATCATTTGATTCATGGACTTTTGTTGTAGGCTTCATGAAATGTTTCACATGTTTTTTTTTCATTTATAACACATGAAGATTGTTATATGTTATTTTTCAGCTGATCATTATAGTTCACGTCTGATTCACATTTTGTTCACATCAAAGTTGTTTATAAGGTCTAGTGCAACTTTTTTTCTTTCTATATTCGTATCACTGTTTAATGTTACACAGTAAGTTGCAGCTTCACAATTTGCTTCACTAGCAATCACTTTTATACCCGTTTGCTCAGTTTTTTCTCCCTTTTTTTCATATTTAGTACAGGGGGTACACAACCTTTTGAGGCACAAGGGCCACTTAAGTGACTTGGTAACTGGTCACGGGCCACAATCAGCAGAGGGGGTGGATAGCAGGTCCATGTCCACTCTGCATTTGCACTGACACAGTCGGATCGGATTGGAGGTAGGACACAAGTCGGTTTACATCTGCCACTCCTTGGAGGTGAATGGAGGGTCCAATTGGGTCTGACTGACAGCTTTTCTGCACGTTGCAATAGACTTCTATTATATTCTGCAGGTTTGGTGCACTTTCAGAAAGCTCAAACTTGCAGGTATTAACAGAAGTCTATGGCTCAGTGCAGGTAACCCGCAGGTGCGCTGCTCTGCATCTGCGGATTAGTTTGAAATCAGCCCAGTAACCACTGCAGAACAGATATGCCCATATATACACACAGGGCCAGATTCTCAAAGGGCTTACGACGGCGCAACGCCATTTGCGCCGTCGTAAGTCCTAATCTGGCCCGGCGTATCTATGCGACTGATTCTTAGAATCAGTTACGCATAGATATCCATTAGATCTGACAGGCGTAAGGCTCTTACGCTGTCAGATCTTAGATGCATTTTTTTTCCCGCCACTAGGTGTCGCCGACGTCGTTTTCCCCGTCATCTATGCAAATTAGCTATTTACGCAAGATTCCCGAACGTACGCGCGGTCGACGCAGAGAATTTACGACGTTTCCATAGATTTTGCGACGTGTAAAGTTGCCCCTGTTATATGAGGGGCAACCAATGTTAAGTATGGCCGTTGTTTCCGCGTCAAAAATTTAAAAAAGTACGTCGTTTGCGTAAGTCGTCCGTGAATGGCGCTGGACGCCATTTACGTTAACGTTGAAACCAATGACGTCCATGCGACGTCATTTAGCGCAATGCATGTCGGGAAATTTTAGGGAAGGCGCATGCGCAGTACGATCGGCGCGGGAACGCGCCTAATTTAAATGATCCACGCCCCCTACCTGGATCATTTGAATTAGGCGGGCTTGCGCCGGAGAATTTACGCTACGCCGCCGCAACTTTACAGGCAAGTGCTTTGTGAATCAAGCACTTGCCCGTAAAACTTGCAGCCGCGTAACGTAAATGAGATACGTTACGCCGCCGCTGTTTTACGCCAGTCTACGAGAATCTGGCCCTGTGATTTTAATAGTAAACTGACCTTTAATAACAGTATTCTATTCCATCCCAGAGCAGGAGGTTGCGGGCCACATCAGAGGGTTCCGTGGGCCATATGTGGCCCACGAGCCACTGGTTGGGCACCCCTGCTTTAGTAAATTATACAGGTACACCACTTCACAGGCAGGTTTAAGGCATTTAAAGGAATTGTGCTTTTTTAATGTTGCCATTTAAACCTTTGAAAAAGTCCTGCTCCCTGCCCAATGGTGTTTTTTTTTTTTTTTTTCTGCATTGGTATATACTGTTTATCTTTGTTTGGCAATATCTTCCCTATTAGCCTTAAAAATTATACAAATTTATTTGCAGGAAACAACAATAACAAACAAAAATATTGTGCTGCACTTGGTTGAACTTTAATCCCTTCCATGTTCAGGTAAATCTCTACCTCTCCAAGTTTGCTTACACCTGTCCCAATCCTTCCCCAGTCCCATCAGTTTTTTTCTCGTTGTGAAAAGGTCGTGTGTATGCTTTTCCTGGGGGAAAAAAACGTTTCTGTGGCAGTTACAGTTTAGTTATATTGTAAAAAGCCATGTGCTAGACTGTGAGATGCTACATTCTATGCAAAAAAATGGTCCAAGAGCTCTTGAGGGACAGGTTGTTGACAAATAATGTGTTACCATAAAAACATAGAAAAGTGACGGCAGAAAAAGACTAAGTAGTCCATCGAGTCTGCCCATTTTTTTTTGTCTGCTTTTGTTTTTTGTTTTTCGTTAACTTTGTTGTCTGACTATAGATCTATGTTTATCCCAAGCATGTTTGAAGCCATTTCTCTTCCCTTCTTTGGTTTTCTTTGTTTTATGGCCCCTAAGGCCTCGTACACACGACCAAACATTTCTGCTGAAACTGGTCCGCGGTGTTCGGTCGTGTGTAGGGCCGACCGGACAATTTTCCGGCCAAGCGGACTGGTTTACAGCGGACAAATGTTTCTTAGCATGCTAAGAAACATGTCCGCTGGAAGCCTGTCCGTCGGACATGTCCGATAGTCAGTACGACTCATCGGACATGTCCGCTGGCCCGAGAACCCGACGCATGCGTGGAAGTGAACTTCCGGGTTTGCGGACGTGGCGGCGTCAACGTCACCGCGCTGTCTGTCCGCTGGGATTTTGGTTTGATGGTGTGTACAACCATCAGACCAAAATCTGCTAGCAGACATGTCCGATGAAAACGGTCCGCGGACCGTTTTCATCGGACATGTCCGCTCGTCTGTACGAGGCCTAAGTGGTCACTCTTTCTTGTACTCTCATCCACACTTGCTTTTTTTCTCTTTACTCAGTCCCACTGCCTTCACCACACTCCCACACCTCTCTCCACTATCCTACCCTTACTTGTCCACTATCTCTTCACTCAATCTCACTCATACATACCCACAATCACCCCTTTAAACATCATTTCTTTCTCACTTAGGTCCCCCGTTTTTGGGGGTCATCATCCTCAATTCCCATCAGGGTCATTCACTCACACCCACGATCCGGGATTTGCCTATATCTGCCTTCATCGCCCCTGCATGTCACCATGGCTTCTGACAATGATATTTTGTGGTTTACCGGTGACTTCCGCTGCTGTGCTGACGCAGAGGTAATCTGAACACAACATGTTGTCCACATTATCCTTATATAATTATATATATTTTCTTAAATTATTCTATACAGTACTCTATCTCATTCTAATTAAATTTATTTTTAATTTTATTTTTCTTATTTCTTCATTCTTTATTTAGTTTTGCAATTTCTGCATTGAACTTTTTCAATTTTACCTCAGACTATCTGGAACTTATATTTTTGTTCGCAGATAATTTCAATGGTGATTGCTCCTGATGAGCGGTCATGAAACCGCGAAACGCGTCGAGCTGTCTACTATAATTTTTTCAAGTTGTCAACTTTAATTCGCCATGGATCAACCATACTAACCTTCATATGGTCTAAATCAGGGATATGCAATTAGTGGACCTCCAGCTGTTGCCAAACTACAAGTCCCATCATGCCTCTGCCTCTGGATATCATGCTTGATGCTGTCAGAGTCTCGCTATGCCTCATGGGACTTGTAGTTTGGCAACAGCTGAAGGTCCGCTAATTGCATATCCCTGGTCTAAATCATGTCCCTACTCAATTCTTAATATCCTGTGCATTGTCCCCCCCCTTGTATCTTGAGATTAATTTAGACAGATTACCCAGGCCATTCTGGCCAATTTCCTCTTGGTTATAATATGACTGCTATTATGATTTGCTTTACTTACTGTATATATTCATTAAACTGTTGATTATTATGTAACTGTTGTTGAAAACGTTTAAAGCTTTTTTAGAGGCCATGTGCCCGCAATATTTTGGAGGTTATATGCCCATAAATATTTTTTATATGAATAAACACTATATCTTGGTCACTTGATGTCTCCTTTGCTGCCGTGTGCTTCATTTAAAGTCCCACTTTGTGCTCCTTCCTTGTTAATTGACAAATAATGTGTTACCATAGAAACATAGAAAAGTGACGGCAGAAAAAGACTGAGTAGTCTATCGAGTCTGCCCATTTTTTTTGTCTGCTTTTGTTTTTTGTTTTTCGTTAACTTTGTTGTCTGACTATAGATCTATGTTTATCCCAAGCATGTTTGAAGCCATTTACTGTTGACGGTCTTACTACCTCTGCTGGTAGATCCACTACCATGTGCTAGACACTGAGATGCTACGTTCTATGTAAAAAAAAATGGTCCAATAGCTCTTGAGGGGCAGGTTGTTGGCAAATAATGTGTTACCATAGAAAAGTGACAGCAGAAAAAGACAGAGTAGTCCATCAAGACCACCCATTTTCTTTTGTTTGCTTTTGTTTGTTTGTTTGTTTGTTTTTTGTTAACTTTGTTGTCTGACTATAGATCTATGTTTATCCCAAGCATGTTTGAAGCCATTTATGGTTGACTGTCTCACTACCATGTGCTAGACTGCGAGATGCTCTATGTAAATAAATGGTCCAAGAGCTTTTGAGGGGCAGGTTGTTGGCAAATAATGTGTTACCATGAGATATATTAATTGAATAAAAAATGCTGTGAATTTCATGCAGCTCCGAAGACTTCCACCTAACCTTGAAATTTCTTGGGTTGATTTTGTCCTGATCACTAGTGTCACAAGAAAAAATAAGGGTAAATCCAAGATGTTGAGTATCCACTAGAATGAATAGTAATAGAAGGGAAATCTTCAAATTAGGACACTTGTTTCAGTGACAACTGTTTAATAGCAATTTCCCTTACATTGATAAATAATTCCTCTCACCTTGTGTTGAGTCTACAGGATGAGAAATTAAGGGAAATCTCCCTAATGAGAAACTGATGTAAAAAAAACAATGATTTTAACTAGGGATGGGCGAACTGTTCAATCCGAGCATTAGTTTGGGTCGGCAAATGCCTGTTCTGCCAATTGCCGAACAACCGAATTTGCAGGGTGTTCACCTCGACGAATACCCTGCAATGCACTGAGTGCTGCACAGTGCATTCTGTTCCCTGATTGGGCAAAGCTTTGCCCAATCAGGGAGCAATGTTAGCTGGTTGTTAAGCTGGTCACAGTGTACTTAACCACTGGTGTCATCAGCTGTCAATGGTTTTCCCCACTGACAGCTGAATAAAAAAAAAATGCCGGCAAAAAAAAGTGATGTCAGAAGGGGGTGGTGCCACCAGGTGAAGTAGCCGGGTGGCCCCGCCCCTTGCCCATATAAGAACTGTCAGATCGCAGAGCAGACAGTCGGCGGGAGGCATTCCAGGAGGTGGAGCTTTTTTTTCCCTATTCTTCGGGTCAGGCGGGCGCTTTGATTGACAATGGATTACATTTTAGTTTTTAATAAAAGACTTGTCAAAAACTGTCACCTGTGGCAATTGCTTTTT
Source organism: Rana temporaria (assembly GCF_905171775.1). NCBI lineage: Eukaryota > Metazoa > Chordata > Amphibia > Anura > Ranidae > Rana > Rana temporaria. The sequence continues at coordinate 112,189,796 of NC_053490.1, read as the reverse complement.
GACACCTTTTTGGTGAATGTGTAGGGGTACAATGTACCCATTCATACGGGGGGGGGGGCAGGATCTGGTGGCCCCCTTGTTAAAGACAGACCTCGACAACCAAAGCCCAGGGTTGTTGGGAAAAGGCCCTTGTCCCCATCAACATGTCCTAAAGCACCCACCCCCCATGCTGAGGGTATGTGGTCTGGTATGGTTCAAAAGGGGGGGGGCTCGTCCCCTCCCCTTTCCTGACCTGATGGGCTGCATGCTTGGAAATGGATCTGGTATGGATTTTGGGGGGGCATTTTTTTTTATTTCTGTGTGGGGTTCCCCTTAAAATCCATACCAGACCCGAAGGGCCTGATATGAACTGAGAGGCATGCCATTTTTTTCTTTATTTCTTTTAATAGCCGGGTACCGATAATTGTAACTGTGAGTCATTTTAAATGAGATTTTACTTTTTTTTTTTAAATTTCATTTTTGCTGTAGTGTCTTTTGCTACAGATGCACCACTTTACAGGTACATTAAGGGGACCCCCAGGCACAAAATTAAAATACATTTTTCATTTTTTTCATATTGTTCAAACATAATTAAAACCACTGCTCCTGCCATCCAGTCCTTTCCACCGGGCAAAGCGCCCGGGCCGGATGGGCTCCCGCTGGATTTTTATAGAGCCCATGTGGGCCTCCTAACCCCCCTGCTGGCACAGCTTTACACCATGTGCCTGGCCGAGGGCAGCCTCCCCGCCTCCATGTACCATGCCCACTTGACACTGATTTACAAACCTCCCAAGGATCCCACTTCCTGTGCCTCCTACCGCCCCATTGCATTACTAAATACCGACTTTAAAATACTTACCAAGCTCCTAGCTCTTCGGTTATACCCCATGCTGCCCACGGTCATAGACTCCGACCAGACGGGGTTCATGCCCCGGAGGTCTACGGACGTTAACCTCAGGAGGCTTTTTACTAACATCAATACCCAACACATTAATACAGGAACGAGGAACGTAACCTCGTTGGATGTGGAAAAGGCTTTTGACACGGTCGAGTGGCCTTTTCTATGGGAAACTTTGCGTCGGATGGGATTCCCCCTGCTTTTCATAACATGGCTCCAGGTGATCTACAAGGCCCCCACTTCGTCGGTGCGTCTGGGTGGTGGTTTATCCGTCCCTTTTCAGCTTTCTCGTGGCACTAGGCAGGGTTGCCCTCTTTCCCCGACCCTTTTCGCCCTTGCCATCGAACCGGTGGCGGAGGCTCTCCGTACATCACCCCATATTAGGGGGCTCAGGGTGGGTCTGTTGGAGGAGAGGGTGGCCCTATACGCAGACGACATGCTGCTTTTTCTGAACGACGCGGGCCCCTCCCTGCAAGGCGCGCTAACTGTCCTGGACACATTCGCCCCGGTCACCGGCCTCAGAGTGAACTGGTCCAAATCCCTCCTGTTCCCGATAGACCAGGCGGCCAGATCTACCTCCCCCTAACAGCCCCCTCTGCTGGGTAGATACATTTAAATATCTGGGAGTACATGTCTCTGCCCTGGCCTCTGACTTTATCCCCCTTAATCTCTCCCCGGTTCTAGTAGAAGCTCAATCCAAGTTTAGGGCATGGGGCAACCTACCTCTATCGGTCTGGGTAGGGTAAATCTCCTCAAAATGAAAATTGTCCCCAAACTCATTTATTTCTTCCGCCACTCGCCGCAGTGGGTGCCTAGGTCCTTTTTCAATAAGTTGAATAAAAAATTTTCCTCCTTTATTTGGGGGCCCTCCCCGCCGAGGTATAAACTAACTACGTTAATGAGGCCACGGACGCAGGGTGGGATGGCTTTTCCAGACTGCTACAAGTACTACCTCGCTGCCCAGCTGGTAACGGAGGCTTGGTGGTTGCGGCCGGATGGTACAAACGCCTCCACTGCCCTTGAGGCTTCGGTAGTTGGCTCGCTGGAGGCCCTCCAGCTTTTGCTGTTCCGGGGCCCCTGCGCGCCATACTCCCTGACCCCCTCCATGCTCACCACCCTGCGGGCGTGGCGAACCGGTCTCGCCATTGAAAAGTGTAAGCCCACTGAAATCTCACCCAACGCCCCGATCTGGAAAAACCCTACCTTAGCCCATTTCTTTTGGTTACTAGATACCTTTGCGTGGTCGAAGTACGGCGTGAAATTAGTCTCCCATATTGTGCCGCAGAACGTGCTGAAGCCTTTCACCGTGCTCTCGTCCGAGTTTAATTTACCTGCCCGCTATCTTTTCAGATACTTTCAATTGTCACATGCCTTTTCAGCTCAGTTCCCTCTATCCTCCTGCATCGTGGCCCAGTCGGAGTTGGAGAGGACACTTAGATTTGACTGTGTTGTGAAACTCACCTCGCACCTGTATTCCTATCTACTCTTTGTGTCCCTCCCTCCCCTTGACGGACTGCGATCCCGGTGGCACACTGACATCCCTACATTAAATACGGACGACTGGGATGAGGTATGGGACCTTCCCTTCACTACCTTGGTGTCAGTTAGAGACAGGTTGGTGAAATACAAAATTGTACATAGGGCATACTTCACCCCCTACAGGCTACACAAAATGAACCCCCACGCACTCCCAGGAGTGCTGGAGGTGCGGCGCACCCCCGGGTGATTTCGCCCACATTTTCTGGAAGTGCCCAGAGGTGGTACATTACTGGGAGGCGGTGCTGGAATTGACCAACAAAATTGCTGGGACACAATTGCCTCTAAATATGGAGATATGTCTTCTGGGCATAGTGGAGAACATTGTCCGAACCTCAGCCAAATGTACTTTAGTTAGCCTGCTGCTCTTCTACGCCCGTAAAAACATTGCCATGCATTGGAAAAAACCTTCACCCCCATCTCTGGTGCAGTGGCGGCGACTGGTGAACGCCAGCCTTCCTCTGTACAGAGACACAATCGCGGATGCCCACAGAAATACGATAAGGTCTGGCGGGGCTGGGTGGAGGAATCCGAGACTGCTGGTTAAAACATGGTTGTTGGGATGACACCTGCCGCCTTCCCCCAGATTCCCCTCCCTTTTTTCCTTTTTTTTATATGAATGCCGGTCATTGTATGTATTATCCTGACAACATGTATACACTGCAAGGATCAATGTTAACCTGTTATATCAGCTGTCTCCCCTTGAGTGCTGTACAGAGTTGAGCTGTTTATGTCCTGTCTTGTCTATTGTTTTGTTTTTTGTGTTAAAAATTCTTCAATAAAAATAATTAAAAAAAAAAAAAAAACACTGCTCCTGAAAATATATATGTTTTAATCGATACATGTCTCCCAGGGCAGTACTCAGACCCCCATACCTCTTTTATGGCCAATTACTTGCATATAAGCCTTCATAATGGGCACTTTTGATTTTTCCTGTTCGGCTCCCATAGACTTCAATTGGGTTCACCATTTGGGTTAGAACGAATCCCCTTTTCAGGAGTTCTGCTGTGACCCCCAGAACAGGGGGGTGTTTGGCCCAACACTAGCTTTAACCCCTTCTCTATACTCTATCCAAAATGATATACATTAGATACAATGGTTAACGAGACATCAAAAACCAGAAAAGTTACCCCTAAAATGGAAATTACTGTATATATATTTAATTATTAATTTCATTCTTTATTTCACAAATAAACATCTAATACATGTTTGTCCCATGATAATCCGTTTACAGAACATGCTGAGCTTTAAAATAGGAAAGTCCAGCAAGAGCTCTCCGATTATTCTGGCCTCTTCACAGTACAGCCTATTCACAACATTGTAGCAAATCAATAAAATTGTTAAACATTACATTCGTTCCTAAAGTTCATGTTAACCCAATTAAAAAGAAAAACAAGTGTTTTGTTGTAAACTGTATTTTTGTAGTCCTGAACATAAAAAAGAAAATATAGGAAAACACATGCATTCTCTTTAAAATGGATTTTTAGCTTATCTTATGTTAAAAAGGGTCTGTTCTGTTTGCTGACCTGTATTTGTAAAAAGGCCACACAAGGAAGGGCAGAATGTTAATAACACAAGTGACAAGCTGACCTGTTTCATTGTCTGGTCTCTTTTGCCTCAACAAACATTATACTAACATATAGAATGGGTGCATTCTCCGAAATTCCAGTCCATTTCACAAAATAGCCTCCTGGAATGTGTAGAAGAAACAGCTGCATTTTTTTTTTTTGTGATAAAGTGATATTGTCAGTCACTAGATTAAACCTCGGGGTAGGCTGTGGCGATATAACATTTGCCCTTTCCATAGGTGTTCTTGGTCCATTCATAAGTTCGAATGGCTATTTCATGTCCATCCATAGAGATTGTACACCTGCAAAAAAAATATTGAGAGATAATTGGTATTTTGTTTAGTTATTTCTGGGGCAAGTCAAGAACATTGGTCATTTTTAAAGTGGCTGTAAACACTAACTAGATGACGTTTGTTTTTTACATACTGTCACCAGTGCAATACCGTGTCATCATATGACTGGTGTAGCAGTGATCAGGGATATTGACTGGTGACAGTATGTTAAAAAAATAATTTTAATTAAATTTTTTTTTTTTTCTGTTTTTAAAAACATTTTTTTCTTTTTGCACAATTTTTTTTTCACATACTTTCATCAGAGTAGTTCAGTGTTACTATAGTGACACTGTACTACTCTGTAAAGGTGATCAGGGATTTTTTTTTTTACACTTTGATTGCTGTTAAAGTAATTATCGCTTTAACAACATTGTTTTGAACTGTCATTAATGGTTTCAGTCATAACAGCTGTGACTACTAGTGATCTGTGGTTGGCTACAGCTAACCACATGGTACAGGGTGCTGATTTGGCCCAGAAACCATGTAATAGCTGTGGGCCAATTACAGCATCACAATATTAAGCACAACTGTTAAGAATGAAACCAATTCATATCAGTTGTGTTAACACTGAGATCATGTTATCACATAGCGATCATGTGACATCCCGGCCGCTCAAAGCGGGCAGTTACCGCGAACTGCAATCCAAGGGGAAAACCAGTGTGTATGTGCCAGGTGATGTACAGATACAGTAAAACTACTGTGGGCGGGCAGAGAGTGGTTAAGCACTGCATATCACAAACAATTGCCATTTTTTCCTTTATTGCCTCTATGGCCTTGTACACACGACCGAACATGTCCGCTGAAACTGGTCCACGGACCAGTTTCCGCGGACATGTCCGACCGTGTGTACGGCCTAGTGGACAGGTTTCCCGGCCTAGTGGACAGGTTTCCAGCGGACAAAAGTTTCTTAGCAAGCTAAGAAACTTGTCCGCTGGAAACATGTCCGTCGGAAATGTCCGATGGTTAGTACACCTAATCGGACATGTCCGCTGGTCCCAGCGTCCCAAAATCCCGCGCATGCGTCAAATTGATTCGACGCATATGTGGAAGCATTGCACTTCCGTGTTTGAGAACGTTGGTGTCTTCTACGTCACCGCGTTCTCTGTCCGTGGGGATTTTGGTCTGATGGTGTGTACACACATCAGACCAACGGACAATTCAGCCTTGGAAACGGTCCGTCGGACATGTTTCATCGGACATGTTCGGTCGTGTGTACAAGGCCTATGAGTGACGCAGACACTTCACTAGCTGTCAATTACCAGATCTTTATTTTGATTGGCCGGTACTCAAGCCCACCAGGTGCCTATAGCTTGTTTGCATCCCTTTTTGCATCTCAGTGCTGCTGATTTCCTCCAGCCTTTTTTAGCTATTGTCTGTCTACATGCACTTGCTCCAGCGTTGGCTCCAAATAATTGCTCAAGACTAGGCATTAACTTGGGTTCAGTTCAATGTTTGACTGAATCCTGGAGGAAGAAACTGTCAGTTCCGGGTTAATTAAATGTGGTTGGGGTATTCCCTGTCCTGCAGCTGCATGTACACACAAAAGCAGGGATGCTCATGACATCATGGATCTAATATGGTCACAAATTTGGGCAGTAACAATTCAAACAGAATGTAAACCTAATAGGATATTAGTCTCAGCGTTCCTCATTAGGCCTCATCCACCCAAAGCCACGGCTGCTGCACCTGTCATGCATTGAAATGCAAGGGAATTCTTAAAAGTGTCTATATGAATTTCTCCCAATCTGGATAGATAGTAAATTTCTGTTAACAAACCCTGTAATAGGTCATGAAGAAGGGGGTCAAGTGTGAAATTGGGAGTGCAGAAGGGTCCTTGGGCTGGTTATAGATGATTATTTAAAAGATTTGACAAGTGTCTAACAAATATTTAGCAATTGAAATGATGACCTCTTATGATCACCCTGAAATCACCCTGAAAAAGGGGGGGTCATGGAAAAAAAATGATAACCTCAACACTCTAGGTCAGTGGTTCTCAACCCCTCTAGTGCCATGACCCCTTGATAAAATTTACCAAGTTGTGGGGACCCCCAACAGTAGAATTTTCATAGCATGGGTTGTCAGCACCTAAGGCCGGACAAGTAATTTGCGCCCCTAGCCCACGGACATTTAGGGCTTCTTAAGTCCCTTACACTTGTACAGTATTAAAACCCCTTCTGGTACATTTTAGGAGTGCTGGCGGGGAGTTCTGATCAGCCAGCTTAGGTGCTCTTGATCAAGATCATCTGCTGATCTGAGAACTGTAGTGGGGACTTTAAATGGCAACTCTAATCACAGGTAGTTTTACTCACTGTGTCTCCAGCTCTGTGGTGTCTCGCAGCAGTGACCCCTATGCCGAAATCAGGAGATAGGGTCTCCTCCAGTCACTCCAACTTCACATTTCTCACCAGTCAGCTGACCTCTAGTCTCTGCCCCACAGCCATGCCGTGAACTGAATGGGTGGGCAAGGGCTCCAGGAGCAGCCCAGCTGGATGGCTGCAAAAAGTCAGAGTACTGCGGGCTTCAGGAACAGCCCAGAATTCGGTGACCCCCGGCAAATTGTCATTTGACCCCCGAGGGGGTCCCGACCCCCAGGTTGAGAACCACTGCTCTAGGTGCACAATGTCATTGGAAAGTTAGAGAAATAGCAGCTGTTAGTTGCAATGGTTTTTGTTGGAGAACATTCGTTTCTAGATGGTCATCAGGACTGGGCCTAAGCAGAAGAAGAGATGCACACGCCTTGAGTGCCATACTGCGGGGGAGGGCACAACTGACAAGGGAGCTTCTACTGTCTGTATCACATGACCACCTCCAGCACTGTGCAAGACTGACTTGTCAAACTAACAGCTCAATACTTTACACCAGGGATGTTCAAACTTTTTTCAAAGAGGGCTAGATTTGATGAAGTGAACATGAGTAAGGGCCGACTATTTTGCCTGACATTCTTTGAACCATTAAAATTCAGTCTAAGTGTGTTCGTCTGAGCACTAATACACTGCCCAACAAGAATTTTCTTGCCTTTGTGGCTGTGTGTGGTGAAGAGATGAGCTCGGGCATTTTATTTGGATATACTGTGTATATTTCTTTTGTGGCTCCAACGAATCCCAGAGCACTGCTCAGGACTAAGGATGAGGGTGGGGGCGTGATATTTAGATATACCGTATTTATCAGCGTATAACACGCACAGGCTTACCATTGCCATGAATGCAGCCTCACACGTGCCATAAATGCAGCCTCACACGTGCCATCAGTGCAGCCTCACACGTGCCATCAGTGCAGCCTCACACGCGCCATCAGTGCAGCCTGATCAATGCCCATATGCAGCCTTGTAGGGCAGAGGGAGGGGGGCACGACGAGTGCCGACAGATTACAAACAGGAGAATCTCTTGTTTACTCTGTGGCCTCTTTAATACAAAGTCCCGCCTCCTATGATAGACAGAACCATCGTCCAATGGCATCCCAGGAGACGGGACTTCCAATACAGATGCTGCTGAGTAAACAGGAGATTCTCTTCATGTAATCTGACGATGCTCGTCCTGCCCCCTCCCTGTCCCCTCCAAGGCAGCGCCGATAAATACGGTGTATATCTTTTTTGGCCCTGGGGGCCACAAACAATATATATCCAAATCCCCAGGGGGGCCATATTAAATCAACAAGGGGGCCGCATTTGGCCCGCGGGCCGGACTTTGGACATGCCTGCTTTACATAGAGAAACTGGGGCTCTGCCTGTATGACCAGCAGGATTTTGCTCCCCTGTCAGTGGGAAATATGGCTGCTCTGTATTAGGAGCTCAGTGTACTTCTGATAAACAGTGCACAGCACCCTGATGTCATAGAGCTCTGACAACTACACAGGAAGAGCTGAGTTCTCCCTGTGCAATCTTCATAATTAAGCTATCATTTTGACAGGTATACAGGTGACAGAATAATATATTTGTAGTTGACTTTTTTTAATTTAATTGACTGCTTTACCTTAGCTTTTTTAATCCTTTTTTTTATATTTTAAATTTGTTTTGTAATGCTGAATTAAAGAGCTGGGGAGGGTGAGAGCACTTCTGCTGCCAAAGGACCTTGGTCTCAAAACTGATGACGATTATTAGAAATGTTTTAAATACTTGTTTTGAATGTAAATGTATTATTATCTATCCATTCAAGGATGGCAACAGAGGCAAATTGAATTTAGTAAATTATATAGAAGGAAAAGTATTATATTGTTAGACTTACTTTTTACCAGGACGAGCAATGAAGCACAAGGAATACATTGCAAAGTCAAATTCAGGGCTTGATCCAATGAACTGCGAGCCAACCTCTTTTAAGAAACCATCCCAATGAAACTGCTTACCCAGCACATCTGGATACGTTTCCCACTAGAAAAGAATGAAAATATGTTAAATATATTTAAGATCTCTTTTTATAAACGGAGGGCCATATTTATGATGCAGAAAATGAACAGAGACCAAGCTGAATCTTTTTCTATAGTTTAAATCATTTTAAACAGTGTTTGCCTACTACCATATTCATCCACATCACCATTACCATCATCAAGCCAACACCAGATCAAGTCACAATGCCCGTATTTGAGTATTCTGGGCCAGGTTCACAGACAAGATACGCCGGAGTATCTGCTGATACTCCGGCGTACTTTCAAATTTGCCGCGTCGTATCTTAATTTGTTATTCACAAACAAGATACGACGGCATTTGGCTAAGATCCGACAGGCGTACGGCTTTGTACGCCTTCGGATCTTAGGATGCAATACCTTGGCTGCCGCTGAGTGGAGTTTGCGTCGTTTTCCAGCGTCGGGTATGCAAATTAGCTTTTACGGCGATCCACGAAGGTACACGCGTTCGTTACGTCGCCGCTAGTCGGTTTTTCCCGTCGCAAAGTTAGGCCTGCTTTTTCATGGCTTAACTTTAGACGAGCCATGTTAAAGTATGGCCGTCATTCCCGCATCAAATTTCAATTTTTTTTTTTTTTTGCGTAAGACGTCCGGAAATACGAAAGTACGTTATGCACGTCGCCATTCAAAACATTACGTCGGGCGACGTCATTTCGAGCAATGCACGTCGGGAAATTTTGACACGGAGCATGCGCAGAACGTTCGGCGCGGGAACGCGCCTAATTTAAATGGTACACGCCCCATTTGAATTAGGCGGGCTTTGCGCCGGACGGCTTTACGTTACACCGCCATAAGTTTACAAGCAAGTGCTTGGTGAATCAGGCACTTGCACTGAAAACTTGCGGCGGTGTAACATAAAGACGATACGTTACGGCGCCGCAGTTCTTTATGAATCTGGCCCTCTGTTCTTTAATGCCAAAGCCTGTTTGTCATGAACCTAGTAGAGCTCACTGTAGAAGCAGTTCACTTTCTTAGATTGTCTGGAGTCACTTTATTACATTTTAAAAGGAGTTGTAAAAGGAAAAAAATGTTTTGCCTAAAATTAATGTTGGCAAGGTAGAAAGACAGATTAGTGTAATGATTCTGTTAAAAAACAAGTAAATACCTATTCAATTCCTTCATCTATATCACCTCTGGCGTTCTAGTTTCTGTTCTCTCATTCACTTCCTGGTTTGCGGCGCTCATTCATGTAAGAACTACATTTCCCAGTATGCATTGAGGCACGCCCAGTAATTCACACCTCCTTGAAGTCTCTAACACGTAGAGAGTGTCCTGCCGCACAGATGTAGTTCCCAGGAGGGGGCGAGCACGTCACTAACCCCCGCAGTAAAGCCTCCCTTCACGGTGGTGAGTAACAATCAGACAAGCAGGAAGTGAACAGAACAGAGAATGAATAGAGCAACTTCTGAGCAAAAACGAACAATGAGGAAGTGAAAAGAGGACTGTCTGCAGGTAAAGGATGCTTATTATGGAAAAAAAACTTTTACAACCCCTTTAACTTATCCACTTTTTGTTCTTAGTATTTAGTGATGTATTTTACATTCCTTGTACTTATATCTGTACTTATATTGCAGACAGCAATTTTGACACCTCTGAAGAAGAATCTTCGAAACAGGTAAGGTGTCATTTGTTATATTTCTATATAGTAATACCAATGTTGCTATATTTTCTATGCCGCAAAATCTGTGTCTTCAGTGAAATGTTTTTACTCCTTTTGTACCAATAAATATTACTTTTTACATTAAATTTTTTAATCAGTATTTGATGATTCTTGGATAGTGCCCACATAGTTCCAATCCCAAAGGGCCATTCTTTTGTCATTATATATTAGGGATGATGGCATAATGCTAATTCTGGCTAGAGTTTCTGATGTATCTTCCAGGAAAAGAGATCTTATTTTGGTATCATTGGTGCACATTTTTTTTAGATCATTTTTTACACACAGGGCACTCTTTTTCTTTTAGGGAGTGCTTGGTGGAAGTTTTCTTTCTAAATATTGGAATATATGTTTGTTATTTACTGGCTTTTCACTGTATATTACTTCCTAGGATTTCTTCTTGTCTACTCTTGGTGTGGTTATCTGCTGCCAAGATTTCTTATTTCTATCTGTGCATTATTTTCTGCCATTCATTGGTTGTCCTGTTGGGGTGCTGTCACCATCTGGAAGTGTTACAATATTTTTTAAACTTATGTTCAAGCTGATCTTTAAGCATTGGTCTTATGACTAAATTACAGGAGTTTGAGTAGCACTAACCCTTTTAAGCCTCGTACACACGATAGGTTAACCAGAGGACAACGGTCTGAAGGACCTTTGTCCTAGGTTAACCTGTGAAGCTGACTGATGGTCCATCGTGCGTACACACCATCAGTTAAAAAAACGATAGTGTCAGAACGCGGTGACGTAAAACATGAAGTTTAATGCTTCCAAGCATGCGTCGACTTGATTCTGAGCATGCATGGATTTTTAACCAATGGTTGTGCGTACTAACGATCGGTTTTGACCTATCGGTTAGCAATCCATCGGTTAAATTTTAAAGCAAGTTGACATTTTTTTAACCGAAGGTTAAATAACCTATGGGGCCTACACACGATCGGTTTGGACCGATGAAAACAGTCCTTCAGACCGTTGTCCTCTGGTTAACCTATCGTGTGTACGAGGCCTTAAAGGGGGTGTGTTTCAACGTTCTTACATTTTGAAACTTTGTTTTTTAGCTTGCAGACACCATATCACTTGCATCTGATGAAGTGAATATACGCAAAATGCGTAGAGTCTATGAAGCACTTGATTCTGTATATTGTACTAGCATTTTGCGAAAATTCAACATGAGTGTCTTTGATCAAGATTTACAAATACAATTATAAACTGTCTGATTCCTATGTTCACCCATGCTAACTTCCAACAAACACATAAGCACCCCTGAAAAAATAAAATGTTATCCATTTGCCTTTACCACCTTATAAATAATATACATTTGCAGAGTGAATGACCAAATTATCACGATGAATGCAGACAAATACACGTAGATTGGACTTCTTTTAACAAATATTGCCTTAAATGTATTGCATTATATGACTCATATATGATGCATATGGGTTTCCTCCAAGCCAGTTTTGTTTTATTACTTTGCATTTTGAAAAGAAGTAAATAATCAGTCATCTTGACAAATCTTTGATCAAAGAGGTCACAATAACTGTTTGGTAGGGGGTCATAGTTAGTGACCTCTTCTCATCCCCTGCATCTGGCCAGGGAAGTTCTATTATGACAATGAACGCTCTGAATTTAACTCAATTTTTCCATTCAAACAACCATATCTGAAGTGTCAACAGGACGATATGTTGGCGGCTAATAATTAAATTGTATCACAGCCATTCAGGACAAAATCTAATTGTTGTGTTTGCTCTGCTTCTGTTCTCTGGGTCTCAGGGATGGCTTGTCATACAGGGAATACTAAGTATGTTATACTGCATGACACACTGCTGGCCTGAAAGGAACATTAGCATCTCATCATTGCTTCCAAAGCCTCATTTTGTACGCCTCAAACTGAATCTGTTTTATGTAATTTGTTTATCTAAATTAAACCAAGGAAAAGTAAATCTATACATTGGTACATTTTTGAATGAACTTTCGTACAAATACTTGTATGAACATATGAACGTTTTTTTGTACATTCGATGACTGAACAAATGTTGTTCGAAAGTACTGCAAAGTTTAATTTGCTTTTAATAAATTTGTAATTTGATTTTGGAATGAATATTTTTTTTAGATCTGAAAACTACGTTCACTGTTATAATTTTTACTGGTGACTATTAGCTAGTAGTTAGATCTTTCCATCGCCTAAGAAAAATCACATATGTCTATGACAGTGTTTCTCAGCTACAGTCCTCAAGGCACCCCAACAGTTCATGTTTTCAGGATTTCCCTCAGCTGTTGTAATTACTAAGGCAGTGAAACGGATTAAATCACCTGTGCAAAATGATGGAAATCCTGAAAACATGACCTGTTGGGGCGCCTTGAGGACTGGAGTTGAGAAACACTGGTCTATGACTTGTTAAAATACCCTAAGCTAATATGGCCATAGCCTTTCCTGTGATATTTCCTGTTTTACCTGGATACAATATCTTTGGGCTAATATGAATATGCTAGACTCTGTTATTCAATGGGTTCTGTACTTAAGGGGGTTGTAAACCCTCAAGGTTTTTCATTCTATGCATTAAGGTGAAAAACCTCCTGTAATGCAGCTGCCCCCCTTTTACTTACCTGAACTCGAACACCAGCTCCAGCCTGATTGGATAGATTGATAGCAGCACAGCCATTGGCTCCCACTGCTGTCAATCAAATCCAATGACGCGGGAGACAGGGGCGGAGCGCAGTCCTATTGTCTGTGTCAATAGATGTAGCAGCAGGACACGGGAGCGTGTCCGCACTTGTCCCCCAAGGGAGAGCAGCTCTCCAACGGCGCACTCGAAAAGAGGAGGAGCCAGGAGCATGGCTGAGGGACCCCAGAAGAGGAGGATCGAGGTCACTGCAAAACCATCTGCACAGAGGAGGTATGTATAACTGACATGTTTTTTTTTTTTTTTTTTTTAAGAAAAAAATTAAGCTTTAGATATCCTTAAGGTTATCTTCTTCAAGAACCTCTGGTGAGCTGCCCTGGCGAGTAGAACATTTTGTGTTACGGTATTATTTGCTTTTTTGTTTGTATGACGACCATCTCCAGTGGCTGTACTTCAACCAAAAATGTAATGTATATTAGTTGCATGTTCTTTCTCTTAATACAAACTAAATGATAGGAATGTATTGTTTGAGAAATATTTGCTTCCTTCTCCTTCATCACTGTCGTGGAAAACAAATGTTGATTTGAACCCCACTAACAATTTGAAGATTGAACGAACATTTTCAAATGAAATTCTACTATTGTATAGCCAGCTGTAGGGTCTTGCCTACTGCAACCAACTGCATTGTTTCATGTTTATTGTTTTTTAAATGTAGAGCTGCCAGTAGTTTGGTGGTACCAGTCATTAATTCAGAGACATTATTTTATTAAGCCCTGTTAGGCCTCGTACAGACGACCGGATCTATCCGCTGGGATTGATCCGCGAATCAGTTCCAGCAGATAGATCCGGTCGTCTGTACGTCCGAGCGGACATTTCCCGGCGGATAAAAATCCAGCCGACGCATTCCCAGCGGATAAAAATTTATCCGCTGGGATCCAGTCCAGCGGACTGATCCGGTCGTCTGTACAGACTCACCAGATCAGTCCGTCCGCTCCCATCCCTCGCATGCGTCGTAATGATTCTACGCATGCGTGGAAGTGTTTACCTTCCAGCGTCGCGCACGTCGCCGCATCATCGTCGCGGCGACGGCGTGACACGTGACCGCGGATGTTTTCCGCACGGATTTTGATCCGATGGTGTGTACAAGCCGTTTCCAGCGGATAACCCCTCGTCTGTACGAGGCCTTAGAGACGTATATGTCTTTGTCATTTGTTTCTCAATGTGGAGTTACATTACTGAATGCAGTATTAGCAGCTAGGCAGCTAAGTGCTGCAAGACCTATTGAGGGAGATACAATTCCTCCCTTGTGCTGGAACCTGCCCATTTTAAATGTGGAAATCTTGGTACTGAGATGCATGTGTGCATGTACTGCAGCACCAGGCTTAGTTGTCATTGACCAAACTTGACTGAAGGAGGCTGAGACTACTGCGGCTAACAGAAGAAAGAGTAAACTGAGCCTGAATGAGTATGGCCACCCACCAGGAAAGGAAACAAAGAGTTAGACAAGTGACCCACTTGAAGTTAAAAGAACTACTTGCTTGTCACAAATTACTAATTAGCCATACAGTCAATCTGTAAAAGGGCAGGAGATGGAACTGAAAGGTATCCTCGGGTCTTTCTATTGAAAGTAACAACTGACTTTAAAGGAAACCTATGCTAAGGAAAGAATATGGGCGGCCTTTGTAGACCTCTTTCTGATAATGCCACTTGCTTGGCTGTCTGTGGTTTTACTACTCTCGGAAATACTGACACAGAGCAAGCATGAAGATCAGGAAAGTGGAGTCGGAGCTCCTGATCTGCATGCTTGATCAGTAGATAGTGATTAAAAAAGTAGTGAATTCACTGGATCAGAATAACAGACAGCAAACTGATTTGTTCAGAAGGAGAGGTCAGCAATGGCAGCATTCATTGTAATTTAGTACATGTATTTTTAAATCTAGATAATCAGTGATGGATGGTTTATTAATCTGCATACCAAATGCCTATAGTAATTTCCGGACATTTGGTAAGTAGTTTGAAAGTGTTTAGAAACTGATGAGGAACTGTACAATGTTCTAGATACATACCCAGAAAGCAACAAATTATAGTATGGCCCTGTACACACGATCGGACAAAACAGATGAAAACGGACTGAAGTTCAGTTTCATCAGTCCAAACCGACCGTGTGTGGGCCCCATCGGTCAGTTATCCTTCGGTCCAAAAATGTTGAACTTGCTTTAAAATTCAACCGATGGACGCCTAACCGATAGGTCAAAACCAATGGTTAGTACGCAAAAGCATCGGTTCAAAACCCGCGCAAGCTCAGAATCAAGTCGACGCATGCTTGGAAGTATTAAACTTCATTTTTCTCTGCACGTGTTGTGTTTTACGTCACCGCGTTGGGCTCGATCGGCTTTTTAACTGATGGTGTGTAGGCGCATCAGACCATCAGTCTCCTTCATCGGTTAACGGACCGTTCTCATCGGATGGACCGACTGTGTGTACGCGGTTTTAAAGTTATCAAAACACCTGTAAATTTCCTAATATCGGCTTGCTAACCCATCCCATAATTTGAATGGGGCCTGCTGTATTGAGCCCAGGAGTGACTGATGCCCATGGGAAGAGTGACTGATGCCCATGGGATACCATATGTGTCATCTTATTGGTTGTCTGGAAATGAGTGACCATCAAATGCTGGCATGTATATGATCACATGTATTTATTATTTAACTGTGCAGTGAACAGTTGGAATGCTGCTGAGCTAGCGGTTAACTGCAATGATTAAATCTGTTTACCCAAACAGGGATGTAATCAAAGTGGGCTAATCCATATTATTTTAAATGTTCTCTTTGGATTGCTGGTTCACTATGCTGGCAAACTGTTCCGTTCAGTAAACTGTTAAAAGGGTTCCCTTTTTTAATTTATATAATAAAAAATAAAAAAAACCCAGAGGTCATCAAATACCACCAAAAGAAAGCTCTGTGTGAAAAAAAAAAAAATTATATAAATTTTGTTTGCGTACAGGATTGCATGTTCACGCAATTGTCAGTTAAAGTAGCGCAGTGCCGCATAGCAGCAAATGGCCTGATCATGAAGGGGGTAAAACCACCCGGAGCTGCAGTAGTTATATTTATAATTTTAGCGATATTATGTGAATTGTCTGTTCTCATTTAAAATATTTAAATTCTCCCTGTACCTCCAGAAGAAAGTGGTTACGTCCGCAAAACATGTAAAGGAGTAAACATTTTGGAGTTTGTGTTTCCCAAATGCAGAGCATACTGGCGCCTGCTTTTTGGATCTAATTTTGGGAAATCATCCCTAATAATGCAGCAGGGTGCAATTTCTGTGCTTTGTTTTTAATTTGACATTGTATGCAATATTGTTTTTGTTATAATGTAATAAAATTGTGAATCCTTTAGAAGTAGTGTGTCGTGGATATGGGGTACCGCTTGTTTTTTTTTCAAAAGGATAATTTCTTTGTATTGCAGATAATTTAATATCCCAGCTTATTCAGAATTATTTATTTAGAGTAAAAATGAATGCGACTGACTTTCCAGAAAACTGTTCTTTACACACATAGCATAGAGCAGTGATGGGGAACCTTGTCACCCCAGATGTTTTGGAACTACTTTGCCCATGATGCTCACCTACACTGCAGAGTGCATGAGCATCAAGGGAAATTAAGTTCCAAAATATCTGGGGTGCCAAGGTTCGCCAATACAGTGGAACCTTGGTTTATAAATAATGCGTTTAACGAGCATTTTGAATAACAAGCAACTTTTTTTAACAAAAATTCTCACTGCAAAATTAGCAGAATTCAAGCTAATGGGGCGAGCAGTACCACATTTGGCCAGAGGTGCGGGGGTGCCGGAGCAGAGCCGATTGGAGCCTTTCCGAGTTCAGTCAAGCTGTCCCCAAGCATTTCCGAGGCTCTCCACCTCTGGCCACATGTGGTATTGCATGCCATAGAAGTCAATGCGGAAGGAATTATCTTTGTTTCCATTGACTTCTATGGGGAAACTCGCTTTGATATGCGAGTGCTTTGGATTATAAGCATTCTCCTGGAATGGATTATTCTTGTAATCCAAGGTTCCACTGTACTGGTATGGAGTATGTGCCTGTGAAAATTAGAAGGCTACCTTTAAATTTGTCTTAAGCACTGCTAGTAACAAAGTAACAGAAATAGAATACTTCATGAACTTTGATTATAGCAACAACGGGGTAGATTCAGGTAGGGCTGCGCACTCTTACGGAGGCGCAGCGTACCGTTTTAACGCTACGCCTCCGTAAATTACTTGCGCTACGCTTCATTCACAAAGCAGTAGCTCCGTAATTTGCGCGGGCACTCCGTAAAACTGGCCGGCATAAGCGCGCGTAATTTAAATGATCCC
The DNA here is from genome assembly GCF_905171775.1 of Rana temporaria. Lineage (NCBI taxonomy): Eukaryota > Metazoa > Chordata > Amphibia > Anura > Ranidae > Rana > Rana temporaria. The sequence continues at coordinate 112,172,443 of NC_053490.1, read as the reverse complement.
GTAGGGGGCGTGGATCATTTAAATTAGGCGCGTTCCCGCGCCGAACGTAGTGCGCATGCTCCGTCGGGAAACTTTCCCGACTTGCATTGCGGTAAATGACGTCGCAAGGACGTCATTTGCTTCAACGTGAACGTAAATGGCGTCCAGCGCCATTCACGATTCACTTACGCAAACGACGTAATTTTTAAAAATCGCGACGCGGGAACGACGGGTATACTTAGCATTGGCTGCCCCTGCTAATAGCATGAGCAGCCTTACGCAAACTACGTAAAATGCGAACGCAGGGCGCGCGTACGGTTGTGAATCGGCGTGAGTATGCAATTTGCATACTCTACGCTGACCACTACGGGAACGCCACCTAGCGGCCATCGTAAGAATGCAGCCTACGATACAACGGCATAAGAGCCTTATGCCAGTCATATCTTAGGCTGCAGTCGGCGTATCGAGCTTTCTGAATACAGAAAAGTCGATACGCCGGCGCAAATTAGCAATTACGCTGCGTATCTATGGATACGCAGACGCAATTGCTTTCTGAATCTACCCCAACATTGATAACATTAATAAAAAAAAAAATCACAGCGGAAACCTTTTTTTTTTGCATTTTGGCAAAAAAATTAAGGTTAAAACCCCAGTCAAATAGTCTGTGTGCCACTGGGAATACCTCTATCAGTTTTTGTGATATAGACAGGTAAAAAGTAAGAAGACATCTCTCCAAAGTGAGCAAAATACCTGCTTAGACACCGGGACAAGTGTCCTCATCAGAAGTTTTCTTCTATTTTTCTGTTTTATTGACAGCTCAAAGTTTTGGATTTTCCCACACTTTCAGTGCTGTGGACAGTGGTTAACAGGACAGACACAGAGGGGGGGATATCCCTAGTGGGCACACAGATGAGATCAAAAACTGACAGGGGTTCTAACCCTCACTACTTCATCCAAAACTAAAATGAGTTTTGGATTTGGATATACTTTAGGAATAACACTGCTTTGCAAATTCAAATACTCCACATGCAGATTTTTGATTACCTATAGCAACATCAGCGAGGTGTAACAAAGGCAAAGTCACATTAAAAAAAACGTTTACTGTCTCCAACTTCTAAAATATCAGTCCATTCAATAGTCTTAAAATGACAAATAAAACCTTGTTATTTTGGTCCATTGCATTGCTCCAGCTGTATGCCGACCTTCTTTAGCATATTCTATTTATCCCGGTCCATTTATGAAAATAGCTAAAAAACAATCCTTCCTCAGTATACTAAGCATCTAGTTTTCTCTTTATCAATGACTCCCCCTTGGGGCAGTCTTGCTCACTACATCTTTCCAGATTTGACGCTTCTGCTGCTGTGTTTTTATAATGTTTTGCTTATTAACTGCTCTGCCATAGCCAACCTGCCGGTTTCTACTTTACTTGTATCTTGGTCACACATTAAAGGGGTTGTAAAGGAACTTTTTTGTTTTCCCTAAATAGCTTCCTTTACCTTAGTGCAGTCCTCCTTCACTTACCTCATCCTTCGATTTTGCTTTTAAATGTACTTATTTCTTCTGAGAAATCCTCACTTCCTGTTCTTCTGTCTGTAACTACACACAGTAATGCGACACTTTCTCCCTGGTGTGGAGAAAGCCTCTTGAGGGGGGAGGGGGCGAGCAGGAGGGTCAGGACACTCTACTTTGTAGATAGAGAAAGGAGCTGTGTGTTAGTGGGCGTCCTGACACTCCTGCTCGCCCCCTCCCCCCTCAAGAGGCTTTCTCCATGCCAGGGAGAATGCCTTGCATTACTGCGTGTAGTTACAAACAGAAAAACAGGAAATGAGGATTTCTCAGAAGAAATAAGGACATTTAAAAGCAAAATGGAAGGATGAGGTAAGTGAAGGAGGAATGCACTAGGGTAAAGGAAGGTATCTAGGGGGGAAAAAAAATCCTTTTCAACCCCTTTAAGTAACTCAAGGCATTGCTTCAAACTCTTCTGCTCTCCGCTTATATTTTATAGTCCTATAGGAGAAAACTGTCACTGGCTGTAAGTGTCATAACCTGGGGTTTCGTCTTTTTTTGTGCTGCTTTTGTTTACCACCAACTGGCTGCCTCTGTGATCCACTAGCCACCAGTCTGTTGTTGGGCTGATGAAACTTACTAGAGCTCAGAACTTAGGGGCAGATCCACAGAGATCTGCACCCGCGCAGCGTATCAGAGATACGCTACGCCGCCGTACCTTACCTGGCTTTACCTGGGAAAATTGAAAGTATGCCGGCGTATCAGTAGATACTCTGGCGTACTCGCTCTGTGGATCTGCCCCAAAGTCTCTTCTTCAGGGCAACTGATGATATTGTCTTATATAATCCATATTACCCCAACTTGTGTACAGCCTTCCAACATGGCCAATACAGACTAAACCCAGAGCAGGACTCAAAATAAAACCCTTCAAATTAGAATTAAAGACTTAAAAATGGATGGTTGTCCTTGTCCAGTATCTGAGAACTGGCTGCAAATGATTTGTCCATATAGGAAGAAACTTACCGGTCCATCATAATTGTGGCTGAAATAATTCAACATTCCTTTCTTCTCCAGATGATAAAATCTGATCCAGCTATGGAATCCAGACACTTTGCCTTTCTTTACTTCCCCTAAGGATTTAGCACAGTAAAAATGCATTAAAGAGTAATCAGTGAGTGTTAAAGCAAAAATCCATTTTAGAAAACTCCTGAGCTTCAGTGAAACTCTTTATCCTGGTACACACGATCAGATTTTCCAGGGACAAAGCGTAGGACTTTTGTCCGAAGGGTGTTGGCCGCGAACCTGTCTTGTATACAAACGGCAAACAATTGCCGTCCAACAAGTATGAAACTACGTGGTTTTTCAGCTCTTTAGCGCCACCCTTTGGGCAACTTCTGCTAATGTTGTCTTATGGTGAGCATTGCTTCCGAGCATGCATGTTTATACTTGCTGGATTTTTTTCAGACAGACTTGTGTACACATGATCGGATAATACGACTTTACACATTTGTTGTCTGAAAATTTTAAAGCATGCTATCCCACATGTGTTGTCGGAAAATCCGACAACAATTGTCTGAAGGAGCATACAAACGGCAAACAATTGCCATCCAACAAGCATGAAACTACGTGTTTTTTCAGCTCCCGACAAAAGCCTGCCATCACACAATTCCCGTCGGAAAATCCGATCATGTGTACGGGCCTTTGGGAGTAACCATAAACTTTTTATGAATTTTAGCTGATCTCTGTGGATCTCATTTGAGATGAACGGTGTTGTACCTATACGTATAGTATGGGACTTTCATAGCTCAGCCATGCTAAAAAATAGGCATTCACTTTTCATTCATGGAAACGATAGTATGGCTTCTATGAATGGAAGTGGGGGTGAAAGGGGCGGACATAGTCATAGTCCAACACTAGAATTATCCCCCACAGCATGAGAATATTATGGCTGCGGGTTATGGGAGAGATCATAGGATTTCCACTATGACAGCCGACAGCAGCACAAGAAACACTTTCCATTAAATGTCAGTAATGTCCCTTCTGCTGATTTAAAAAAAAAAAAAAAAAATGATTTACCTAAACGGAGGCTTTTGCATTATTGAGGTGTATTAATGCAAATAATCTCAAAGGTAATCCCAGATGTGAATAATTGTGATGTGATTAAAGAGTTATTTAATGGAGAAGATTAACTTTATGTAATAAATTGGAGAATAAGAGTTAAAAAGGTTTTTATTTAAAGCCGTGAAATAAATAGAGGAAATATACATATGTATAGGGAGAGTGTACCAGTACAGTGGACTGGCATGCAAGATCAGCTGATAGATGTAGATTTTAACTATATCCAAATGAACCCATCTTGGGTCAGAAACATAGGCGTGCACACAGGGTGTGCCAGGTGTGCCTGGGCACACCCAAATTACCCTGTGCTGGGCAGATCCCCCCCGCTGCTTGGCTGCAGAGGAAGTGACTGGGGAATGTCCCCGGTCCCTTTTCTTTGTCTCAAAAGTGAGACATCAGGGGCATATTTAGACCCCTGATATTTCACCAAAGCCCCCCATAGGAGCACCTAAATATATATTTTTTTTTAATAAAAATTATTGTATAAAAATGTTATAAAAAAATAATACAATTGTAAAAACGTAATTGAAAAATAAACTACTGACATCGTCCACTGCTCTACCGATGCTGTCCATTGCCCTACTGCCCTATATATTTATACACACACACGCAAATGTGTTTGTATTTTGGGGTGCACACCCTAATGCAATAGGCTGCGCACACCTATGGTCAGACATGACCTGCACAGATCTATTCTATCACTCTATTCACAGACTTGCTATTAATGTTCTGCTTTTATTTAACTGTAGTACAGTGAGACATCTAGTGGCAACATTCAGAAATTACACCAGGGGATCAGTATGCTAGGAAATTGAATAAGGGAGCTCTCATTGTATAACTGCAAAGCTAGCATTTTTATCAGGAGGGCAGCAAATAGCAGCTTCCATAATTCTCTCATGATACCATAATTCTCTCACTTTAACTACATCCCTACCGGGCCAATTCTGACATTTTTCTCCTACATGTAAATATCCTAGATACCTAAAATGTCACGTTCTAAAATTGTGCACGCTTGTCAAATGGCACCAAACTACGGTATTTCCATAGGCAACATTTTAAACATTTTTACAGGTTACCCGTTTAGAGCTACAGAGGGGCTTTCGCTATAATTTTTGCAGCAATACCTCATGTGTGTGGTGTGAACACCGTTTACATATGCAGGCGCAACCTACATATGCATTTGCTTCAAGCAGGAGGGGACAGGGGAACCTAAAAATTTATTTTTTATAATTATTTATTTTATTTTTACACTGTCACTTCATTTATTTTTTTACTTTAATGCCTATCACAAAAAGTGTAAACATTCCTTTTGATAGAAATAAGGCATGACAGGTCCTCTTTGTGGAGGCATCTAGGGTCTATAAGACCCCAGGTCTCTCCTCTACCTTGGAATGCATGGGCTTGATCTCATCATGGTTGTAGCATGTGAACACCCCTACTCCCTTTGCAGCTTAAGAGGGAGTTGAAGGGGGTAAAGTAATGTGGCTCCATTGTGTGCGTTTTTACTGCAACACTCCAAGTGCAGGTGTAACCATAGCCAAAGTGTGTTTCTGCCAGATCCCCAGGTGAAAACAAATTGGGAAAAAAGCTGGAGAAAAAACGAATGCAGCTACCACATCTAAGGACTAGAACGCTGCAATACATTACATTTTTCTCACTTTAGATTTAGATTTGCCTTTACATGTGGCTTTTAGCAAACAAAGCAACACGACATAGAAAAGGTGTGTTTAGATTCATCTTACAATAATTATAAAGCTTTTCCCATTTGATTGGATGATATTCTATGTTTTGTTTTTTGAAGATGGAAATCACATAACTGTAATAAATGACAATACGCACCCACAAACACATGCTCAAATCCACTTGAGTCTTCTTCTCCAGAGGACCTGGAATAAAGTCCAAACCACATCTTCTGCAGGTCATCAGCAAACTCCTTTTCTGAAGTGTATAGGCCTGCGTGGATGATAATCATATTTCTCAGTCACTTGACTGCTTGATGTAGATAATGTAATAGTTAAAGTGTTACTAAACCCAGGACCCAGCATTCACTATATCTGGTCTCCCGCAGCACATAGAACATGGGAATGCAATTATTTTAGTAAATATAGACTGCCAAATACTTTTTTTATCAGCAGTATATATCAGCAGCATATAGCAGTCTTGTGACTTTTATCAGTGTCTGGTAAAAGCTTGTAGGAGGAGTTTTCATTCTCCTCTGACTGTCCTTTAAGGCTACAGGAGCTCTGACCCTCTGTCTGGACAGTGCTGATTGGCCCTGTGCTGATCACATGCACCCTCCCAAGAAAAAAAAATGCTATCAATACACACCAAACTGAGCATGTGCAGAGTTACTCCAACAGCTCTGTACTATTAGGAATGGATTGGGGACAGTGAATGAAGGTAAGGATCACAGAAGAAAGGATCAAACAGACTTTTTACACAATGCAGAGGATTAACCCCTTAAGTTCCACAGTAAGTATAACAAGCATGCTTTACTGCATATACAGACTGATTTTACTGTTGTGGGTTTAGTAACACTTTAAAGCAAAGCTGTCACAGGTGCAGCAAACTCACAAAATCAAGGTATTACAGTGAAGATAAAGACAACATATATATATATATATATATATATATATATATATATATATATATATATATATAGAGATGGATAGATAGATATAGATATATACACACAGGCAGATTCAGAAAGAGATACGACGGTGTATCTCCTGATACGCCATCGTATCTCTGAGTTCTGCCGGTCGTATCTATGCGACTGATTCAGAGAATCAGTTACACATAGATATCCCTAAGATCCGCCAAGTGTCTTACACCGTCGGATCTTAGGCTGCAATTCCAGGCCGGCCACTAGGTGGCGTTTCGTAGTTTTTTTACACAACGAATATGCAAATGAGGATTTCCGCCAATTCAGAAACGAACGACCGCCCGGCGCATTTACGATACGCCGCCGCAAGTTTACAGGCAAGTGCTTTCTGAATAAAGCACTTGCCTCAAAAACTTGCGGCGGCGTAACGTAAATCAGATAGGTTACGCGGATCTAAAGTTCCACTCACCTATCTGAATCTAGCCCACAGTATATATATATACACACAACATTTATTTAATTATTTATTTTTGTGTTGTCTGTGACAAGATAGCACCATTTATTTCATTGCTGTGTATTAAAACATGACAGCTATACATATGGGGTCTCTTTATTATAAACTTGCATAGTCATTGTTCCAGAAACTCTGCATGTACATTTGTTCTCTGTAAATTGGGCAAAACGGAATTTTATTTTGGCTATTTTCTCTTCTAAATGAATGTTCCAATATTATAGGCAGTAGAGAAATACGACCACTAGATGGAGAAGCATAGGAAATACATCTGTCTTTGCAACAATGTGTACAATGTAAAATTTCTAGAGAACAGTTGTGAACCAGCAAAAAAAAGTGTAATAAAATAGCAAATAAATAGGTCCCATCGTTTTTTATGGTTAGCCTGCTTTAGGACCGATTCACACCAGATGCATTGGGCTGCGCTGGAAATCATGTGTATCGTGATGTCCCTACCATGGGCTAGATTCAGGTAGGGGCGTGCATTGTTACGGCGGCGCAGCGTATCGTATTTACGCTACGCCGCCGTAAGTTAGAGAGGCAAGTGCTGTATTCACAAAGCACTTGCCTCCTAAGTTACGGCGGCGTAGCGTAAATGGGGCCGGCGTAACCGCGCGTAATTCAAATGAGGATGAGGGGGCGTGTTTTATGTTAATTCTTGGTGACCCGACGTGATTGACCTTTTTTCCGAACGGCGCATGCGCCGTCCGTGGAATTTCCCAGTGTGTATTGCTCCAAAGTACGCCGCAAGGACGTCATTGTTTTCGACGTGGACGTAAATTACGTCCAGCCCCATTCACGGACGAGTTACGCAAACAACGTAAATCTTTCAAATTTCGACGCGGGAACGACGGCCATACTTAACATTGCGTGCGCCTCCTAATAGCAGGAGTAACCTTATGCCGAAAAAGCCTAACGTAAACTACGTAAAAAAAAGCGCCGGGCGTACGTAAATTTGTGAATCGGTGTATCTAGGTCATTTGCATATTCTACGCCGAAAACGATGGAAGCGCCACCTAGCGGCCAGCGTAAATATGCACCCTAAGATACGATGGTGTAAGAGACTTACGCCAGTCGGATCTTAGGCTAATGTCGGCGTATCTTGCTTTCTGAATACAGAAAAAAGATAGGCCAGCGCAGCTTTGAATTTACGCGGCGTATCTATAGATACGCCGGCATAATTCAATGCTGAATCTGGCCCCATGTGTATAAAAGTGTTGTCCTGAAAACGACATAAAGATCTATACAGATGTCATATTGCAATACAAATCTACAACAAAAAATCTGCAAATAATGTATTAAAGGGACAAAAATTATTTATCTAGAAACAGCTCATATTTACCCAAAACAGCTCATGTGTTGCACACAAATAAACTGTTGAAAACATATTCAAATGAAGTTCAAAAGAATAAGTGGTCCCAAGTGAAAAACATAAATCCCAGTAGTGCAAAATCACACTTGAGTGAAAGTGTGCTCCAAGTGAAAGGACACAATCCTCCCCCTTCCCCTAGGCCCAGAGGGTAATCACTTACCTCCAAAAACCGACCCTCACTATGAAGGTCAGTTTAGAATAGGGTGACCACATTTCCATACAGCCATTCAGGGACACCCCCCCCCCCAGCAAGCAGCGGTCGGTGACATCACAAGGAGGCAGTGCCGCCATATGACGTGGCCGAGAGGCCCCGCCCCTTACCTATTTAAGCATTTGTTTCATGTATGGAAGCCCAACATTGCAGCTGCTTAGATTCACAGAGTGTAATTGTTCTTGCGATGTTGGGCTAACATACATGAAACAAATGCTGTTTATATCTAAGGCACTAAAGTTGTATATAAAACCCTGTACTTTATACCACAAAAGAAATACAAATGACACAAGGGATCTGGGGTAAAAACTGCACATACACTGACCTACCCGACTACTACACTGACCTACTGTACCTGATTCCTACACTGACCTACCTGACCACTACACTGACCTTCCTGATCCCTACACTGACCCAATTGATTGCTGCATTGAAATACCTGACCACTACACTAACCTGATTCCTACACTGACCTACCTGATCATTACACTGACCTACCCGATTCCTACCCCGTCCATTGGGGGAGCATGTCAGATCCTCAGCTCTAAGGGACTAATGCTGGGACCTGTAGTCCTTCATTAGGAGGATGAGGCCAGTGGCAGACTGGCAGTGCTGGGGGCATGGGTTAAGTGGCAGTGCTTGGGAAGGGATGGGATCACTAACTCTCACTTGCTGTCACCTGTTAGTGTCCATTTGGGAGGGGAGAGGGGCTTGGTGAGGGTGGGAGAAGGGGTGGGAGAGAGAGAGAGAAGGGGTGAAAGAGAGAGAGAGAAGGGGTGGGGGAGAGAGAAGGGGTGGGAGAGAGAAGGGGTGGGAGAGAGAGAGAGAGAGAGAGAGAGAAGGGGTGGGAGAGAGAGAGAAGGGGTGGGAGAGAGAGAGAAGGGGTGGGAGAGAGAGAGAGAAGGGGTGGGGGAGAGAGAGAGAAGGGGTGAGGGAGAGAGAGAGAAGGGGTGATGGAGAGAGAGAGAGAGAGAAGGGGTGAGGGAGAGAGAGAGAAGGGGTGAGGGAGAGAGAGAGAAGGGGTGAGAGAGAGAGAAAGAGAGAGAGAGAAGGGGTGAGAGAGAGATAGAGAGAAGGGGTGGGAGAGAGAGAGAGAGAAGGGGTGGGAGAGAGAGAGAGAGAAGGGGTGGGGGAGAGAGAGAGAAGGGGTGATGGGGAGAGAGAGAGAGAGAGATAGAGAGAAGGGGTGGGAGAGAGATAGAGAGAAGGGGTGGGAGAGAGAGAGAGAGAATGGGTGGGAGAGAGAGAGAAGGGGAGAGAGAGAGAGAGAGAGAGAGAGAGAGAGAAGGGGTGAGGGAGAAAGAGAAGGGGTGGGAGAGAGAGAGAGAAGGGGAGAGAGAGAGAGAAGGGGTGCAGGAGAGAGAGAGAGAGAGAGAAGGGGTGGGAGAGAGAGAGAGAAGGGGAGAGAGAGAGAGAGAGAGAGAGAAGGGGTGCGGGAGAGAGAGAGAGAGAGAGAAGGGGTGGGAGAGAGAGAGAGAAGGGGAGAGAGAGAGAAGGGGTGAGGGGGAGAGAGAGAGAGAGAGAAGGGGTGGGAGAGAGAGAGAGAAGGGGTGGGAGAGAGCGAGAGAGAAGGGGAGAGAGAGAGAAGGGGAGAGAGAGAGAAGGGGAGAGAGAGAGAAGGGGAGAGAGAGAGAGAGAAGGGGTGAGGGAGAGAGAGAGAGAGAAGGGGTGTGGGAGAGAGAGAGAGAGAGAAGGGGTGGGTGGGAGAGAGAGAGAGAGAGAAGGGGAGAGAGAGAGAGAAGGGGTGAGGGGGAGAGAGAGAGAGAGAAGGGGTGGGAGAGAGAGAGAGAAGGGGTGGGAGAGAGCGAGAGAGAAGGGGAGAGAGAGAGAAGGGGAGAGAGAGAGAGAGAAGGGGTGAGGGAGAGAGAGAGAGAGAGAGAGAGAGAAGGGGTGGGAGAGAGAGAGAGAAGGGGTGAGGGAGAGAGAGAGAGAGAGAGAGAGAAGGGGTGGGTGGGAGAGAGAGAGAGAGAAGGGGAGAGAGAGAGAGAAGGGGTGAGGGGGAGAGAGAGAGAAGGGGTGGGAGAGAGAGAGAGAAGGGGTGGGAGAGAGAGAAGGGGAGAGAGAGAGAGAGAGAGAGAGAGAAGGGGTGGGAGAGAGAGAGAGAGAAGGGGTGGGAGAGAGAGAGAAGGGGGAGAGAGAGAGAGAGAGAGAGAAGGGGTGGGAGAGAGAGAGAGAGAGAAGGGGTGGGAGAGAGAGAGAAGGGGAGAGAGAGAGAGAGAGAAGGGGTGGAAGAGAGAGAGGGGGGTGGGAGAGAGAGAGAGAGAGAGAGAAGGGGTGGGAGAGAGAGAGAAGGGGAGAGAGAGAGAGAGAGAGAGAGAGAGAGAGAGAGAGAGAAGGGGTGGAAGAGAGAGAGAGAAGGGGAGAGAGAGAGAGAGAAGGGGTGGGAGAGAGAGAGGGGGGTGGGAGAGAGAGAGAGAGAGAAGGGGTGGGAGAGAGAGAGAGAGAGAGAGAGAGAAGGGGTGAGAGAGAGAGGGGGATGGGAGAGAGAGGGGGATGGGAGAGAGAGGGGGGGGGGGGTGAGTGAAATTGAACCCCTAAGCTGGCCTGCAGTCCTTCCTGTACCCCCTGTCCCAGCCCCTGTCTGTGGGTAGGTGTGTGTGACGTATGCACCTACCTCCAGACCATCCTTGTCCTCTCTGTCAGCCTTGATGACAGGCACTGCTGGAGCAGACGTTGGGAGAAGGTGTGCAGGCTCTGGGAGGATGTCACTGCTGCTCAGGTCTTCTCTCACTCCCTCTCGTGCTGTTCCTTCCAGTCAGCCTTCTGCTTCTCCCCGGGGCTCCACTCTCTGTTGTCCTCAGGTGATGATGCTGCTCTCCCTCTCAGATCAGAAGCTGTGTCCCTCTCTGGTATGTCAGGGGGCAGCCTCGGAGCTCAGCTGCTTTGGTTCCCAGGAGGCAGACAGAGCAGAAGCGCGGAGGAGGAAGTGAAATCCTCCCGCGCTTTCAGTTCTGAACAGAGGGGGTGCACTGCAGCCGTGATGTCACTGGTTGCTACAAGCCAAGCGGCTGTAGCAACCAGTGAGCACAATAAAAGTCATGGGGAGGTGGTTCTGCATGCCGGAGACAGCGCTACCGCGGCTCAGACTCTGCTGAATTCATAATGACTTTACCCAGTGCTTCATTCCGGGACATTGTATTGTCCCTGAATGAAGGCATCCGGGAACAGGGACACAGATGCCAATTAAGGGACAGTCCCGGGCAATCCGGGACACGTGGGCACCCTAGTTTAGAATGTTAGCTAGCACTAGGAGAACCAGGGAACATCTTCATTCTGCTTTGTTTATGCAAACAATTAGAGCAGGGGTCTCAAACTGGCGGCCCTCTAGCTGTTGTGGAACTACAAGTCCCATCTCAGATAGCAAGCAATTGTGCTGCAAGTTTGAAAATTACTTGCTAAGCTATTGCTAGACTTGCCAGGCTTCACAAGATTGTTGCACAATTGCAGCAAGTCTGCATTGCATGACTCCAGATCAACTTTCTTTGCAAACATTCTGCAAGTCTGCTGCAAGTTCTGGTTGAGTTATGTTGTGCAATGGCCATCCCACCACAGGGGGTCACTGTGGCTGAATTTTCATGCTGTAGACTTGCAGAGCTCTTGCTGTAGACTCACCACTGAAACTCTGATTTTGCTAGAGACTTGCCACACAAATTTGCTACAAATTGGAAAAGTGTCAACTAGAACTTGTGTTTCAAGTGCTCTGCAAATGTGCAACATGCCAGTGAAAATGTGAAACAAGTTAACAGACATACAATTCAATACTGCCACAAATGTGTGGTAAGTATCCTTGCTATCTGAGATCATGCCTCTGCCTGTGGGAGTCATGCCTGTGTAGCGGAAGGTTGCTACTAGTTACTATCATCCACCATGTTCAACCCGCTGCCAGACCTCCATACTTGACTCTCCAGTAGTCAATGAATAGTCATTTGCTTTTGTTTTTGTTTTTTTGGGGGTATAACTTGGTTGGTGGAAAGGGGATGGGATGCCCATAGAACAGTTAAAATTTTGCCATAATACTTGAATAATTGTTGAATCTGTTGCGCTTTGCGCATCTCAGATAGAGCACTTAGAAAATGATAGACTCTAACATTGACAGTCCCAACTTTGATTCCTCCTCTGCACAAACTCTGCAGACTGTTACTCCTCCTGCACAAACTTTTACTGTCCCAATGTTAGTCTTTCTGCCCCATCATCTTCAGACTGCACCAGGGATCACTCTAAATATTCCCTGGTGGTTTCTGGCCTTTCTGAAACTTTGATAGACCAGGGGCATGCAGTACCCCTTGTTTGATGGCCTAGTATTTAGCAGCTTTAAATGGTTGGTGTACTACTGATCCCAGCCAGTCCTATTTGCAAACCCTGTGCCCTCAGTCCACAGCGATTTGACACAAAACTCCACAGTCTCTCCTCTGGCCTTGCACCCAGCTCCCCTGGTATGCCTCCTCCAGATATCCAGTGTGCCTCACTCACCGAACTTCTCCCACCCTGAGTCCTTGGTGAAGAATTTACCCAGCCATGCGTACCAATTGCTTCTCCAGCTCCTCTGTTCCAGAACACCTCCATGACCGTGTAAGGAGAGAGGCTTCCTCCCATCTCCTTAGCTCCTCCGTCGATGCCCACACCCCCCCAGATGGGGATGGGCCTCCTGCTGCAGTCTAACACTCTATTCTTCACTTTGCCCAGCCGACATCTCCCCTCCAGTGGGCTGGACCTGAGCTTAAGTAGGAGGCCTGCCCCCTGCCAATTCCATTTGGGGATTGGTCAGGGCTCCTCACATGAGCTCCCTGTCACTCCAATTCCCAGCCATGCCACTCTTACAGAACATTCTCCCTGGAAGCAAGGGAGGCGCCCAAGAACTGAAAGACAGATGGTCACAACCACTGCTACACTAACCACTCCCTGCCCTCCAGGTCAAAACAAACAGGCCTAGCATGCAGCATAGGCCTGCCTGGCAGCTATCACCAAAAAAACTCACCTCAGCACCTACCTATGGTAGAGGGCGATACACGTGTAACTGTCAGCCTTGCAATGCCTCATGGGACTTCTGCAACAACTGGAAGGCCACCAGTTTGAAACCCCTGAATTAGAGGAACCACCAGACCTAGCTTCACAATCACATTACTTGATGAAATTGACCACAAAGAATATCCACCTCTCAAATACAAAAGGAGCAAACCATAGTGCTCACCACTAAAAAAAAAACTATAAAAATGCACCCAGATGTAATGTAAGATAAAACCAAACAGGAGCTTCTGAATGGCCTCGGCCAGTGTGAGATGTCTGGGAGGAATATAAACAAATACCACTGTGCTAAGATAGGGATCTCTCCTGTCCACATGCAGTCAGCTCCTGCAGGGGGAGGGATCCCTATGTTAGCACAGTGGTATTTGTTTATATTCTTCCCAGACATCTCACACTGGCCGCGGCCATTCAGAAGCTCCTGTTTGGTTTTATTTTACATGTAAGTGCATTCTTTCGTTTCAACACAAATTATTGTTTAGCGGCGGTGAGTACTAATGCATTGAGGTAACACAATGCTTAGGTGCGAAGCCAACCTTTAGCCAAACCTTTTTTGGTTTTAGATGATGTGTGGAAGGGTTCGAACCTCTGTTGTGTTTTTTTCTGGTGCTTGTCCTACTGGGGAGATATTCACCCTCAATATTCATCCTACTGATGATTATCACCAGGGCAGAAAGTGACAGAAAAAAGAACATTTTACAGTTGTCACTGGAAAAATAGGTGAGGGGGGTCTTTTAGTAGGATCACTTGTTCTGGAATATGGAAATTTTCACTTTTTTAGCTAGATTCAGTTACATTTTCCTAACTTTGCGGCGGCGTAGCTTAAGGCATTTAAGCTACGCCGCTGTAAGTTAGCTAGGCAAGTACATGATTCACAATGTACTTACCTGCTAAGTTACGGCGGCGTAGCCTAAATCGGCGGGCGTAAGGGCGCCTAATTCAAATGTGTGTTAGGGGGGCGTGTTGTATGCTAATTGTGCTTGACCTTACGTTTTTTACGAACTGCGCATGCGCCGAGCTCCTACATTTCCCAGTGTGCATTGGGGTAAGTACGCCGCGCGGGCCTATTGATTTAGACGTGGACGTAAACAACGTAAATCCCGATTCACGGACGACTTACGCAAACGACGTAAAAAAATCGAATTTCGACGCGGGAACGGCGGCCATACTTGACATTACTATTCCAATAGGGCCTAGCTCTAACTTTAAGCGGCCTATCTCTTACGTAAAGGCGTAAAAGTACTGCGTCGGCTGGGCGTACGTTCGTGAATCGGCGTATCTCCTCATTTACATATTCTACGCCGACCGCAATGGAAGCGCCACCTAGCGGCCATCCAAAATATTGCAATCTAAGATAGGACGGCACAAGCCGTCGTATCTTAGATATGTTTAAGCGTATCTCTGTTTGAGCATACGCTTAAACATAAGTCGGCGTAGATTCTGAGTTAGGTCGGCTTATCTACTGATAAGTCGGCCTAACTCTTACTGAATCTACCTAATAATGTTTAATTCAATGCCTCTGTTGCATCTCTGACAATGATAACAATTCCTTACTCTAACCCATACTAGTTTTGGGTTAGAACTATTATTGCTGTCCATGCTTTGAAATTGCTGGTTACATTTCATTATGACTTATCCAATGATCAACCTCTGACAATGCATTCAGAGCCACTGACCTGGAACAAGGTAATAATGTAATAAATGAAGTCAGACTGAAGTCAGGACTCCTGATCAGAATACTTTTCCAGGTCAGTGATGAGGAAAGAAGTGGATTCATTACATTATGATGACAGCCAGGCAACTAGCATTTTCCTTCAGTAAAGCACTTCAACTGTGTGATGCATCTTACCTTTCTGGTTGAAAAACGTATAAAGCTCCTTTAAAGGTTTCGTCTTCATCACTTCCTGCAAGAAATGTTCCTGCTCTTTCACCTCCTGTGGGTTGTAGCTTTCATCTATCCCTGTCTTCCTGTCATAATTGTCCAGCAGGTTTAGGAATGCGGAATACGTTGGTTTTTTAAACAATTCTTCATTCACAAACTTATACAATCTGCAGAAAATAAAAGGAAGTGCAGGTTTTCAGCCAGAGACTACAAATCGGAGATCCAACATGCTGGAAAATGTATGCAATAATGATTAGTGCCCATCTTCTAAGCACTCATTTTCACACTTATTTACTCCTAAGTACCCATAATGTTACAAATGAGACTCAAATTGGAGTTTGTATGGATACTATGTCTGGAAGAAAATGTTACCTTTCAATTATTTTATTATTTTATCATTATTTATGGAGCGCTACCCCCAGAGGGGCCACTGGTAATACAGTAGTTGGTTCTTCCCACAAGCTTCAGTCCATGCACACTAGCTCCAATAACTCAGTCTAGGGGATGCCTTTTTTAATATTTATTGCTTAAAGAGTTGTTAACAGGAGAGAGGTTAGGGCATGTGATACTCCAAAATGCAGCATAGTAGCAGGAGGATACTCTTCTCCAGGCTCTTATACATGGATTCAGCTGAGAACATAGGAGAATGCCCAGTGATCTGTTACAGTCCATAGCTACTTTTGCACTTACAATACATCTCAAAACATACAGTCACCAGGGATCACAATGCCTGGTCAGTACTCGCAAGGACACCACCAAAGTGAGAGAGACAATCCTTATCTAGACCAGATCCCACAGCCAACTCCTCAAAAAAAATTATTTAGGCCCCCAGCTCTGCCACAACTGAGACCTCAGAGAACAGATACTCAGCCCACAGGCTTTGAAACCCTCCCTGACAAGAAGAAAACAATCTCTCCAGGGAGCCAAACTGTTTAGCATCTCCCCGGGCCACCTTCTGGACACTCCCCTCCATGGATTGGCTAAGGCATGTTAAATATTCAGGCTGGTAATTTGACTCTCACACCCCTATGTTCTGGAAACTTCTTCCAGTAGCAGGGGGAAGCAGTCAAACCCTAAACATACTAGATCAAACAAACAGCACTAAACAACTTAAACAAACACCATAAATAAAAATTTGCCTAGCATCCAGGATGCTACGTCTACAATTTATGTGTACATGTATTTTTAAACCATTGATATGTATCCAAAACCAACACTTTTCTAAATGTAAATACCTCTCTTAGGCCCCATACACACGGGAGGATTTATCCACGGATACGGTCCAGCGGACAGTTTCCGCGGATAAATCCTCTCGAGGATTTCAGCAGATTTTAATGCGATGGAGTGTACTCACCATCGCATTGAAATCCGCAGCCGAAATCCTCTGGCGATGAAATGTCGCGCCGTCACCGCGATTATGACGCGGCGACGTGCGCGACGCTGTCATATAAGGAATTCCACGCATGCGTCGAATCATTATGATGCATGCGGGGGATCCCTTCGGACGGATGGATCCGGTGAGTCTATACAGACCAGCGGATCCATCCGTTGGGATGGATTCCAGCAGATGGATTTGTTTGGCATGTATGTCAGCAAATATTCGATCTGCTGGAATCCATCCCAGGGGAGAAATATCCGCGGAAACAGATCCGCTGGAGTGTACACACCATAGGATCTATCCGCTGAAACCCATTTGCTGGGATTTTTCAGCGGATGGATTCTATCGTGTGTATGGGGCCTAAGAGTGCATCTCCATGTTTTCAGCCAAATGCATTTGTTAAAAATATTTTAAAACTGCGGATTACCTCTTTAGTTGTTTTTTTTTGATAACTCCAGCACTGAAAAATCCTACTTAGTGCTCTTTGTTTATGAGAGGGCTGGGCAGCGGTGTTTGCCACAATCATTCCTGCTTTACTGTGCTGCAGATCTTATTATAAGTTATAAACTGGATTTAAACACCATCTGTCCTAACAAAGTGTTAACGATTTAGAAACATATGGTGTTAGTTCACCTTTCTTTTTTTTTGGGGGGGGGGGGGGTGAACTTACACTTTTCTTAGAAGACTTTCAGGTATGGATATATTTATATAGTTACATTGGCCCAGCTTGGACCAATGTAACTATGTGTAGCACCCTACACTATGTGTAGGTACTAGGATTAGTTACATTTAATTCTGACTCACTTTATCAAGTGGAGCTGCATTTCGTTGTTAGGCAAATTTAGTTGGCTCACTGTAATCACTGTGTCTGTGTGTTCTGGCCTGTTCTGTGTTTCAGTGGCTGCAGGATTGACTGCTTCCCCCCTGGTTGGTCCAGAAAGGCAGGAAGAGTTTAATCAGCAGCTGAATGTTAATGCATCCCTGGCCAATCCTTGAAGAGAGGTACCCAGATGGTGATTGGGAGTCTGTATAACTCTGAGACTGAGAGCAGCCAGGTTTTTTTCCCCTTAGAAGATCATAGCCTAGGGGGCTGATTGCCCCCTGGGCCATTCTGCCATGTGCTGCAGGTTGTCAAGGCCTCAGTTGGGCTACCTTGAGAGTTGCTGAAACTGACTGAAGGGGCTGTTGTCTGAGGATATAGTTTGATACCACATGGGTGAAGCGTCTGAAGGATATTGGAAGGGCGCAACCAATAATGACAGTAGTAAGTACAGACTGCTGAGAGAGATCCTAGAGACTGTGTGCTGTTGCCATTTATTTTGTTTTAGAGTCCGCATGTTTACAGGGGAGAATGTGTCATGTGTCCGGAAGAGCTCAATCTATTTAATTCTTAGTGAAAGGACTTTGCTTGGACTGTCCAGAGAGGAAGAAAAATAATAGTTGCTACTATAAAGCTCAGTCTATCCTTAACATTGCAGCCTGACAGGGCTGTACGCATGCCACAGCTACAATGCTTTGCTTTTCACGACTGTGGCTTTTTTAACTCGGGTTGTCCAGTTAATGACTAGTTAATGAGCCTGAAGAGTGATTTGCTGCAAGGAAACTACTAGCAAAAGGATCAGCAATTTACTTAGCAGATCTTACGGAAATAGTGCTAGATATGTATATATCATACCGGGAAACTCCCTCTAGAAACTGGAAATCACTGAAGACACTGCACTGCTGCACTATGCTTTACATACTACTGACCCCTGCGCTCTGCAGTCACCAAAAGTGGAATATTGCACTATACTTTCATCCAACCGTTAAAAAATAAATAGAATTTGTTTTTTTCAAATGCTACTATAAGAAGAAAATAGCATTGAAATAACATCAGCCTGTTAACCAATCATTTTTTAAGCACACATTCTTCCTCATCCTTGTTACTGGGGGTGTTCTAAGTGTATGTCCTTGTTACTAACTGTCCCTGATTTGGAACCAAATTCCTGTTTCTCTTCAGTTGCTCCTCTCCTTGTTCTGATTTATAGAAAGCTACCAAATAAATACTATTTAACTTTACAATGTGTTGTACTACACATAACCTTTCATCCAACTAATATATTATTGCACAAAAAGACAGGTATACCATTCAAGGTGAGTGGTTCAGCACAGGTTTCCCTGCAAAGTCCCCAGGTGCCGATCCAGTTTGTTGCACTTCATTGAAGAAAATAATCAACACGCTGGGCTGCAGCAACTTTTCTTGTTTAATAAACAGCAGCAGGGGTCGCCACTATTTTATTGCATTTGATATTTTTTGATATTTTGAAGATCCAGCATAAATGAAAAGTAGTGGTAAAAAAATAAAAATAAAAACTTGTGGGTTTAACTAGTCATTTTTCATTATTAATTCTTCATGATCAGCATAACTGGAGGCATGACAGGGCTAAAGAATGTCTAATTCTAGTCTCAAAAATGTAAGAGGTATGCTAAAGAGAGTGCGCTTAAAGTGAACGTATCCCTTAAAGAGGTTGTAAACCTTTGTGTTTTTTCCCCTTAATGCATTAAGGAGGGAAAAAAACACCTTGCAGTGTCCGGCCCCCCAGCCCCCCGTTTTACTTACCTGAATCCCGAATTTTCGTTCTCCACACGGCTTCTCGGCTCTTCATTGAATAGATTGATAGCAGCACAGCCATTGGCTCCCGCTGCTGTCAAGTAAATCCAATGATAAGGGCACTGGGGGCGGGGCCGAGTCATACACTCGGCGTCTATGGATACCAAGTGTATGACACGGGAGCGTGCCTGCAAGGTAACCCCCTAGGGAGAGAGCTTCCCCAAGGGGGTTATCGAATGCGGGGAGGAGCCGCAAGAACCACCGTGGGACCCCAGAACAGGAGGATCGGGGTCACTCTGTGCAAAATTAACTGCACAGTGGAGGTAAGTATGACATGTTTGTTATTTTTATTTAACCATGAGCTCCGGCATGTTCGCACAGCCCATGTGCAGAGCCCACCACAAAGTCGGCACTGCGCTTCGCTAATCACAGGCAGCGAGACGTTTTCCAATCTCTGCAGCTGCACATCGGGACAATGTCTCACTGCCTGTGATTAGCGCAGAGCAGTGCCGACTTCCTGGCGGACTCTGCACGTGGGCTGTGCGAACATGCCGGAGCTCATCCTTATTTAAATGTTTTTAAATGGGAACCTTTACAATCACTGTAAGATTCGTTTTCTTAAAAAAGTACATTCAGAAAGTAATGTTCATTTATTTTGAATAACTTACGGTTCATCACAGAGGTCTTCTCTAGTCGTATCTTTCTTTACCAATTCCTGTTTGTTCAATACGATATCTGATTCTGCTGCTTTGTTAATGTCTGATTGATACAACTTTTCAGATATTGCCTTTATCTCCTCATTAGTGATATCAGCATCTAGAACAACAGGACACAAGCTGAAAGGGCTGGTTTAACACAAGCGGCCTCAGAGTCCTCATGTGAGACTTTGCAATATACAGTATATAAAACAAGGATGGCCATGCATGGCAAATAGAATCAAGTGATACAACATGCCCGTGCCCATCTCTATTCCTGATCAAGGTAGCACCTATCACCACAATAGGAATCAATGGTAGTAGGTGAGGTTGAAAAAAAAGACACAAGTCCATCAAGTCTAACCTATTTCCTAAGTCCACTTTTACACTGAGGCAGTTTTCAGGCATTTTAGTGCTAGAAATAACCTTTGAAAAGCACCTGAAAAGCGACTCCCATTCATTGCAATAGGTCTTTTCACACTCGGGCTGTAAATAGCGCTCCCAATAAGCCCCTGGCCATTGTAATGAATGGGCAAAGCTTCGAAAGTGCCACAAAACTGGTCTTTTTTTGTGTTCTTTAACTGGCGCAAAAGCGCAGTTAAAATGCTGCTAAAGCACGGCAAAAACTTCTACTTTTCAGTGAACCAGTAGCCGAGCCAAGGACAGATGACATTTGCATACTAAGCATTACAGGTTCTTTAGGGCTCTTTAAAATGCGTGGCTGGCAGGGGCGGCAAAAGCAAGCGGCTGAGCCACAGTTTTGCCACCCATCCAAATGCTAACATTACAGCCTGACAGGGCTGTACACATGCCACAGCTGCAATGCTTTGCTTTCACGGCTATGGCATTTTTTAACTCGGGCTGTAGTTTGAGAGGTAGCACCACCCATCAAACTCGCCCGTTGAGATCAATGGGACCACACTGTAGCTATAAACCAAAATGCTTGGTTCACAGTTATAGCACAGTCCTGCAATGAAAAAATTGCCATTCAGGAATTCAATTTAAAAAAAAAAATGTAATCCCTAAAACAGTCATCAGGAGTTGGTAACAGCAGAAAAGCCTGGTGCAATGAAATGCAGTGGAATCGGTGGAGGGCTGACATGACAGGGTTAACAGGGAAATTAGTGTAGACTGAGGAGGTTTGGCTTTGAGGCAGAAGGGGAGGGGTGAGGAAACTGATAAAAGGTGGATCCTCCCATTGTGGGTCAAGCAGAGCGCAGGGGAAAGTTTAGCAGCATGGCGTCTGTGGATGACACGTTGGGTCCTGTGCTACAACAGCTGTTGATGGGGGTCGGTGCTGAGGGCCGCATTAGTTGGAGGACGCGGAGATCGAGGCTGCCGGAGCGTTTCTCTCCCGACCGTTATGCGCGGTCCCAGAAGCAGCAGGGCACCGTCTAGGCCCCAGGTAGGACCACTGCCGAAGCGGGCGGCGGGTCGGGATGGGGGGAGTCCTGTGCGGACCCCTGTGGCCGGCCAAAATACGGCAGGCGGCAGAACGGAGCGGGATGGCGCTAGCCCCGCCCCTCTCGCGGTGTCGGAGGTGGTGAGGCCTACTTCTGGTGCGGTGCAGCAGATTGTTCCCAGGCCTTCTGGAGCTTCGGCTGGGGACAGAAGAAGGTGCGGTGAGGGACGGTGGATCCAGGGGAGCGGAGGGGGCCAGGACTGAGACTCCGTGCGCTGGTCCTGGGAAGGCTGTCCAGAAGTCGGTGAGCGGGTATGCTGCGCGGAGGAGGGGCGGATGTCGGCGGATCCAGTGGCAGCCATGGCGGGCGCGCATGGCGGGCTTTTTTTCAGAGGAAGAGGAGGAGGTGGGCATGGAGCAGAGGTCGGTTGGTGATCTGTCGGGGTCAGAAGAGGAGGTGGTCCCCCTTTCCAGACGGACAGCAATGGTGGAGAACAGACAGTCGGCTGATGGGTCAGCGCCTGTGCAGCCCGGTAAGGCACCTTTACTTATACCTATGGGGGGTAGGTCCAGTGGGTCAGTACAGGGCCCAGTGGGGGCAGCGGCAGAGGGAGCTGGGTTGGGGAGATCGGGCCGCGGGGGTGGGGGAATCGGCCCCGGCAGTGGCGGTCTTGACCGCGGTGTCCATGGTTGTGTCCCCCGCATCCGTGGTGGCAAAGGAGCCTGCGGCGGTTGTGGGGGCAGTGGAAGCCACGGGCAGGCAGGATGTGATCAGGTTAGCGGATGCGGCGAAATGTGAGGTATATGTGTGCTATGAGGGACCTCTAGGCTCTCATCTGAAGCAGGAAGTCCGGGAGAAGATATGGATGGGTGAGTATGTGGAGATCTTCTCATTGCTGCCTTTAGAAAAATTCTATTTGGATAGGGTAAAGACTGATGATTCCAAAAAGGAGGATGAAGAAAAGAGGCATTACAGGTTGATCCCCGGAACGTTTGCCAACTGGCTGCAAGCGTTCTCTATCATGGCGAGTGTGATTGGTGAAAAGCATCCGGAATACTGTTTGGCTCTTTTCTGCTATCAGGATTCCATAAATGAGGCATACAGGACGTACGGGGGTACGGGCTGGCTGACATACGATGAGAAATTTAGGCAGCGTAGGACGATAAGGAAGGAGCTGCGGTGGGACCACAAGGACATTACGGTGTGGATGCGGCTGATGACGACTCCGCGGGCCCCGACTTAGTTTTTTCAGGGGGAGGCCGGTGGACCTTCAGCCCAGGGACATTCGGCCAGTAACAAGAAGGGGTGTGTTAGCAATACAATACAGGGTCCTGCAAGTTTGGGGGAATGTGCCGATACAAGCATGAGTGCTCAGGGTGTGGTGGGACACACCCTGCTTCTAGGTGCTTTAAACAGGGGAAAGGCCGTGCCGGCGAGGCTGGTAACAAGAGGGAGAACTCCAGTGATGGTGGAAAGGATGCATCCGTTCCTCGATAGGTATCCTGACAAGCGGGCGGCTCGGTTGTTGGAGGAGGGTTTTTCTGTAGGTTTTCGGATTCTGTGTTCGTTACAGGTTGTCCCCCCTGTGACGCGGAATTTGCGTTCGGCCATGCAACATCCGGAGGTGGTTTCTGAGAAACTATGGAAGAAGGTGGCGCTGGGTCGCATGGGTGGGCCTTTCCCGACTGCTCCTTTTCCTGATTTGGTTGTGTCTCCGCTGGGGGTGGTGCCAAAGAAGGAACCCAACAAGTTCAGGCTCATCCACCACCTGTCTTTCCCCAAAGGCGGGTCTGTGAATGATGCCATTGATCCAGGGGAATGCTCAGTGACATACACATCTTTCGACGCTGCGGTGGGGTGGGTGCGTCGGTCCGGTCAGGGGGCATTGATGACCAAGGTGGACGTGGAATAGGCATTCCGGTTGCTCCCAGTTCACCCGGAGAGTTTCCGGTTTTTGGGGTGTCATTGGAACGGGGAGTTCTACGTTGACCTGTGCTTGCCGATGGGTTGTTCCATCTCCTGTTCGTTATTTGAGCTATTCAGTTCATTTGTTGAATGGGTGGTGAGGGAAGTGTCGGGGGTGAGTTCTATAATTCATTACCTGGATGATTTCCTCTGCATTGGGCCGTCTTCCTTCAGGATCTGTAGGGTGCTCCTCGCTACGTTGGAGCACGTTGCAGAGTGATTTGGCATTCTGTTGGTCATCACATTTCTGAGCATTGTCCTGGACTCGAAAGGGCCATGGAATGCCGGTTGCCGGAAGACAAGTTGGCGGTCTTGAAAAAGGTGGTCGCCGGGATGATGGGGCTGCGCAAGGTTCAGCTGCGGGTGCTCCAATCGTTTTTGGGGAAGCTGAATTTTGCGTGTCAAATTTTGACGATGGGGCGGGTGTTCAGTCGCAGGCTTGCGGCTAGTACAGCGGGAATCGGGTCTCCGAAGCATTGTGTGCGTTTTTTGGAATCTTTCAATGGTAGGGCGATATGGATGTCTGGGCCGGTGAGCAATTATGACTTGGAGCTCTTTACGGATGCTGCTGGTTCCACTGGTTTTGGGGCGTTTTTCCAGGGCCGGTGGAGTGCCGGGCCCTGGCCGAAGTCATGGATTGAGGCTGATTTTACGAAGAATCTAGTGTTGTTGGAATTGTTTCCGGTGGTACTGGCGGTCGAATTGTGGGGAGCGTCGTTCAGGGATCTGAAGGTGCGCTTTCATGGGGACAATCTGTGGGTGGTGCAGGTGATTAACAGGGTGTCGGCATCATCCCCGCCAGTTATCAGGTTGCTTCAACACCTGGTTCTTCGGTGCTTGCAGCTCAATGTGTTCATTCATGCGGTGCATCTCCCGGGGGTTGACAATGTTATAGCTGATGCGTTATCTCGCTTCCAGTGGGACAGGTTCCGAGAGTTGGCGCCGGACGCGGAGCAGCTGGGGGTGCCTTGTCCTGAATGGTTGGGGGGGATAGCATTGACGTTATCACTGGATGGATCAGGAGGTCAGTGAGTGCGGCGACATGGTCGGCCTACAACAAGGTATGGTGTGATTGGTTGGCGTTTGTCCGGGAGGCCGAGGAAGTACCGGAAGGAGAGACGGTTCGGGTACTGGTGCTGTACTATCTGGCGAGACAGATGGAGGAGGGGGTGTCTGCTTCTGTTGTGAATAAAAAGTTGACTGGGTTGGCATTTTGGTTTAAATTGCAGGGGCAGATTGATTTTACAAAAGATTTTTGGGTACGGCAGGCAGTGAAAGGGTATCGGCGGGCGGTAGTTCGCAGGGATACCAGGAGGCCGGTCACATTCAAAATCATAGGGGGCATTGTGGCTCTGCTGGGTGGGGTGTGTCCATCGGATTATGAGGCTGCATTGTTTAAAGTGGCATTTTTATTAGCATTTTTTGGGGCGTTCAGGATATGGGAGTTGGTTAGTCCTTTAAAGAGGGTGCAGGGCGGAATTGGGAGTCAGGATGTGGTTTGTGGGGATGAGTTTTTGTCGTTATTTTTCTGGAGATTAAAGACAGATCAGTTGGGGAAGGGTAGGTCGGTACAGGTGTTTGCTATCCCGGGTTCTCCATTGTGTCTGGTGGGGTCCGTTCAGGGTTTTTTAGTCTTCCGCCCGCTGGTCACGGGATCCTTTTTGGTCCATCGGGATGGTTCTCCTTTATCGCATTTTCAATTTATTGCTGTTTTT
Source organism: Rana temporaria (assembly GCF_905171775.1). Classification (NCBI taxonomy): domain Eukaryota; kingdom Metazoa; phylum Chordata; class Amphibia; order Anura; family Ranidae; genus Rana; species Rana temporaria. The sequence goes on along the minus strand of NC_053490.1, from coordinate 112,147,494 downwards.
AGAAAATGCTTGCGGAGATTGGGGTTGGATGGGACAGAGTTTTCATCTCACTCTTTCCGGATAGGGGCGGCGACGGAGGCTGCCAGATGTGGTATGGATGGGGAGGCAGTAAAACGTATTGGGCGGTGGGAGTCCAGGAGGTTTCAGTTATACGTTAGGTCTCACCTGGTGGTGGGTCTGTGAGCCGAATAGTGGGAGGACTGGTGGGGGCTGCAGATTATGTGTGTGGATTTCAGTATTGGTGGTCATGGTATGCTGTGTGTCCTCTTCTATTTCAGGTTTAGTGGCGGGACTGGTCTGGATAATGGGCCATTCCTATGTCTGCTGGGGGGGGCGCTGAGAGGTGATGGCAGGCAGTTGGGTTTTTCTAGAAGTGAGGCTTGCATTAGGTGGCTGGGGATCCCTGGGATGGTATGGGGTAGGATTGTCCCTGAAGTGCTTCGTTATGCGCAAAGGGATAGGCCACCTGGGGTTAGGTCTATGATTGACATTACGCGGGACATCAAGTGTGATGCGGGACTTCCCTGATATGGTCATTGTTTGGTCGGACATGGTGGCGCGTAGGACTTGGAGGATGGCCAGGTCGGTGGATGGGGTGAACAGGGCTAGGAAAAAGATTAACAGTAATGTGAGCAGGTTCATGGTTAGGAAAGGGGGTTTGGCCATTAGACATTTGGAGTTGAAGCGGGAGACTTGGAAGTACCTGAGGACCGATGGGGGACACCTGAATGACATGGGTATAGACTTGTGGGTTTTGGGGTTGCAGGATGGAATTCAGAGGGCGCTTCGGGTGTGGAGGGGCTCCCAAGGGTAAGGTTGTTCCCCTTGGGTGCTGTGGCGGGTGTTGGTCTTTGCAGGGGAAGGAAGATATGGCAGAAGGAAGAGTTTTTTTGGGAACTAGCGTTGGTATGGGTCCTGATGGTGGTTTCCAGCTAACGGAGGTTAGCTGGGAAGTGTTAATGGGGCACTGCGGTCAGTGGCTGTCTCTGAGCCAGCTTGTCGGCTGGAGGCCTATCAATACACTGGGAAGGTACCGCAGTGCAATATGTTTTGCCACAAGGGTATGAGTTCCTGCAAAGACCAATGCTAAGTGGATATATAGGTTAATTAACAGATGTTTGGGTTGTTTATGTTAGACTTTATATATTTATATTTGTTAAATAAATTAGGCTGCTACGGCCTTTTTACCCATAAGATTGGTGTGGTCTCAATTTCTGGGGGGGTAAGTTGAATAGTTGGGAGGTAAGTTAAAGGGGGAGTAATGAACTTCATCTGTTATACAACAGTCATGAAAGCCTGTCAGACCGCTTTTCAGAAGGTGGTTGCCTGTCTGAAGGAAGCTTTACAGCAAGCTTTCCCGACTCCAATTACTGCATACACTGGGCAGAAATTCTATGTGAAAACTTTATAGCCAAACTAAAGCCACTTTCTTAGGCTGCTCTGTCAACCCTGATTCCCCCCCCCCCCCCTATCTGTGACACTGCAGCTTTTTCCTTTCGGCTTTCTTCCAATCCGCAGCCAACCTGATGACAATCTGTGTAATGTAAACAAAGGTTATAAGAGGAGCACACATACTATATATACAGGGTATATGATACAGCAAATGGAGCTCATCTGGAGGAATCCAAGATGGCGGCACACACAGTGCTCTAACAGTGCTCTGCATGGTACACAGAGAAGGAAATTTAGTGCACCATATTTGCTCACACCACCTTATATTTAGAGAAACCTTGGAGTCTGTGGTCACACTACATACCTCCATAGGAACTGCTGTCAGAACTGGTTGCTGCTTTGTTCTTCTTTTCAGTGCTGCTGGTATCTCCACCACATAGGTCACTATAGTCAGTACAGCAGTTATTGAATTTAGAACACTTGTTATTGCAGTGGCATGTATTTTTCTTGTTATATTTTTCACCACATCTTCCCTTACAGGAGGCATCTGTATGGATTACAGTCAAAACAGATGTATTTAGGCATGCGTTACCATCCCCAAGCTCATTCTGAAAATGCCAGTTGCTTGTCGGCATTACTTTCTGAGTCACTGACTACTACTACTAAACATGCAGTTAGCAAAGTACCTGTACGTAGAAATCTAAATCTGCACACATGTTCTGGGTTATTGACTCTAGAAGTGTTGATGCCATAGGCTTAACATTACAATAAAGCAACTATCATAAAAAAAAGTTGAGTTCAGTAATGGCAGTTTTTATATTTTCTCATTATAGGTGTCCTTACCTATTTCACCATCCTATGTTGTGTAAATTGTATTTATATAGAAAGCTTCTGTCCTTAATCCCTTCCACAATTTGTAAAATAAAATTCCCCAGACTGATACACATACAGCATGGGCATACAATAATACCCCCTTCCCCTTTGAGAGCCAGTAGCTGACACTTTGCACAGTGGATGGCTTTCAGTATCAGGTGTCACTGACTGTTAGGCCTCTTTCACACGGGACGGATCCGTGATGATCCGCCTCGTGAATCTCCGCTTACTCAGTGGGAATCGCTCTGTTGATCCCCGCTGAGCCGCCAGATGACAGGGCGGACCCCGCACACTGTGCAGGGACCTCCCTGTCAGATTTTCGCTCTCCCCTATGGGGGGGATCGGATGAACACGGACCATCTGTCCATGTTCATCCGATCCGAAGCAGGCGGATTTCCAGCCACCCAATTCATAATGACATGGTCTGGTACCCCGTGCTGAGACGTGGCCGAGCCTGCTCCGGTCTGAAAGGAGTGACCGGAATACCAGCCGCGGTCAAGGCCTAGGTTAACCAGGGGGATCATAACGTGCCTGATGAACTGACTGCCACTCAGGGGCTGGTCAGAAAAGGTAGCAACGGCCTGGAGTTCGGCTAGGTAGGTGAGACAATAACCGGTCAAGTATCGCTACTGGGCACGAGCCGTGTTGGTCTGGAAGAGCTTGATGTCGACCCTGGGGTTGGATTGTTAGGTTTTGGAGACTACGAGGTGTAGAATGACATGATCTTTAAAGCGTGCCAGGTGGAGTCTGCACAGTATCTGGTCACCGGGGCCACTAAAGGTAATCTCGCAGGCAGCAAAGCCATAGAAGGCCAGGTAGATGACCACTTGGATAACCAGGCTGGGTAGAAGCCCAAATGGGGAACGTGAAAGGATGGTCGACATGTTCCTAAAAGATGGCACTTGTGACGAGTAAACGATTGGCTACAGGCTGATGGCTCTGGATGCCGTGCAGGATGGCTTTCCGGTGTCCTGTAAGGACAAGAAATGCTGGATGCCAGCTGAATATAGCTTGATGTTGAGAGATGATACAGCTCTAAAAACTGCTGATCCCTTGGCTTTGCTTCCATCCCACTAAACCAAAAGGGTGCTGGCTATGCACAGGTGCATTGGATAGAAGAAGATCCTGGACTGCCGCACTCCTTAAAACGATGTCTTTATTGTACAAATGAAATCCAAAAAACAACCAAAGCGATGTGAAAATGAAGTGAACAACAGGAAAAAGGTGGCTGACATGTTTCACATCACGTGATTCTTACTCGTAGCTACGATTTAATTTGTACAATAAAGACATTGTTTTAAGGAGTGCGGCAGTCCAGGATCTTCTTCTATCCTATAGCCTGATGATGTTAAGATAAAGCCAGCCCTGTGGATTAATATGATATAAAGGCTAGGATGTGCGTGAGGACTCCTTTTGCTGCTCCGGGGCATGAGGCTAGAAACCTGCAGTAAACTTTCCTAGTGGTGTGATAGACCTTCAGTGTGTTGCGGGATAATGACTGATTAATGACATGGGTCGCGTTTGTGAAGGTGTGTATTTAACCCATCGTCAGCTGCGACCAACAAGGGGTAGGAGAAATGGTGAAAGAATGAAGTAAGTTAACGCGGGACAATGCGACGTTGCACTTGCCAGGAATATAAATGCAGTGAACATTAAATTAATGCTGCAGGGACAACTGCACCAGCCTGCATAGGAAGGACATGATGGCAAGCGACTTGGGCCTGCCTTTACTTATAATTTCAGCCGTGGCCTGGTTATCTGTGGCAAAGACCACCGTTTGTCCCGTCCAGGTATGACCCCAGACCTAAGCGGCTGCCACAATGGGATATAGTTTGAAATTACTGACAAAACGGGGGATTAGGAGGATTTCTGGTGGCCACAGTCCTGCGAACCAGCAATGCCCAAAAATTGCAGAGAAGCCTGTGGAGGCTGCATGATCCGTAACTACCTGAGATAATAAAGCTAATGCCGACAGAATAAACATGGATATGCCGTTTTCAGTTTGCGAGACATTTGACCCACATTGTCAAATCTGCTATAGCTGCTAGGTCCAGCCTGAGAACTTGATTGGGGTCTTATACCTGAGAGAGGAAAACCAAGAGTCATGAAATGAAGTACCGCCCCTGAGGGATAATCCTCATTGCAAATAAGCATTCCTAGCAGGGATTGTAGCTGTCTCATAGTACACCCTTGTGATAGGGTGAAGTCGTGAATAACCAACCTGATTTGAACCAATTGCCGGGAGGAAGGCTGGCCTGCATGGGTCAAGTTTGAAGAGTGATACCTAGGAAAGTGATGGACTGTGCCAGGCCTTCTACTTTATTCTCTGCTATGGGCACGTTGAGATTTGCCAAACCACTCTTAATCTGTCCAAGTCTAATCTGGGGTCACCAGTTGTTTGACCAGCATAAAGTGTCAAACAGCCACGGGCCACAGTCAACTTGGTGGTGAAGTAATACAAGCCTTTCCATTTGATGCCAAGCCACCACCAGAGGGATGGCTCTAAGGGCAGTATTCTGGACACTTCTGAAATGTCCGCTCTGGACAGCCAAGCACCCGTACCTCGGCTAATAATGATTTGAATAGCTAGGTCAACCAATGCATATTTAAGGGAAAGCTCCTCGGAATAAATTAGGGAGTTTAATTTGGGATGTAAAAAAAATGAGGTGCAGACATTTATTTGAAAAATTGCCCTTGACGAGCTCAATAGGACTGACTCTCTAAGAAGTAAAAGGTGATTCACTAAAAGGGGCCGATGATGAAACACCCAGTCCAGTTTAAACTGTAATAAATGATCTATGACTAGCTCGTCAGTGGCAGCAGAGAGGAGGTTCCTGCACATGTGGGTCGAGTGGGGTAGCGTGATGAGGCCGGTGTAGAACGTAAATCCATGCACCAGGAAGGCTTCCAGTGAGGCATACGGGTGTGAGGAAAGGTAAAACCCCAGCCACTGGACCTCCACTCGGCCTATTCATGGGGTGTTTGTGCTGCTTGAGGTTGCACAAGACTTTAGGATGCGCTCTGTGGCCTATGACTTAAATGTGAAGCAGCCGGCATTGGCTAACGTTGCAAGTCCCATAGTTGGAATAGAGTTGCATATTGTCTAAGATTGTGAGTACGTACGAGCGTATAAATGGATGGACTGAGTAAGGACTGGTAGCTTATGGCAGGTGCCTCCCGATGGAGACAGGGCTGCAGGAAGCTGTATGACATAATGGAATCGTGTTGTCGTGCCAAGTATTCGGATCGTTGTGCCGCTGACACGACTAGATTCGAATCGGGCAGTAGGGTATGTGAAATGAGCTGTGAGAGTATGTGAAGCAGAACATTGTCTGAGTTATGCGTACGTACGGTAGTACAAATGGATTGGTCTGAGTAATGATTAGTATCTTATGTTAGATGCCTCACAATTGAGACTGAACTGTAGTAAGCTGTGTGATAGATTAAACCGTGATGTGTGATGCAGAGGGTACAAATCGTTGTACTGCTGGTGCCACTGGATTCAACTGCAGGGATGTCTGCTGGGTGTCAGCTGAGCTGTCACTGGTGGTGAGAAAAGAGCCTGAAGAGCTCGGCTTTCCTGGCTGTGGTGTGGTAAGGAAAGCCCCTATGCCACAGCTTGCTGTAAGCTTGGGGATGGTCCATTTCCTGAGGGACAGCACACTGCTGCACTCTGAACCCACGAAGGGTAACAGAGGGGCAGTGGTGAAGTCTTCACTAACAGCCTGCAACATTGCTCCAGCTAAAGACAAGGAGAGGGGGTGCATGTGTTAAGAGGAGTCATAGCGGTAGGATAGTGAGCGGAGTTGGATACAGAAAAATGGTTAAGAAGAAAAACGAGAAGTACAGGAAAAGGAACGAAGGTCCATAAAGACATGGATGAGCGAGTTTGGGGTGGAGGAACTTGACTGGTCTGCACAGAGTCATGACCTCAACCTTATAGAACACCTTTGGGATGAATTAGAGCGGAGACTGCGAGACAGGCCTTCTTGTCCAACATCAGTGTCTGACCTCACGAATGCGCTTCTGGAAGAATGGTCAAACATTCCCATAGACACACTTCTAAACCTTGTGGACAGCCTTCCCAGAAGAGTTAAAGCTGTTATAGCTGCAAATGGTGGGCCAAAACTATATATAACCCTGTTGACTGGATTCCATTAAAGTTCATGTGGGTGTAAAGACAGGCATCCCAATACTTTTGACAATATAGTGTGTATATAATATACTCTGCATTTGTCAGCTTTGAAAAAGCTTTCCACCATAGACCGCTTTTCAGAAGGTGGTTGCCTGTCTGAAGGAAGCTTTACAGCAAGCTTTCCTGACTCCAATTACTGCATATACTGGGCAGGAATTCTATGTGAAACTTTACAGCTAAACTAAAGCCACTTTCTTGGGCTGCCCTGTTAACCCTGATGGCTCCCCCTCTTCTTCCTGTGACACTGGAGCTTTTTCATTTCGGCTTTCTTACAATCTGCAGCCAACCTGCTGACAGTCTGTGTAATGTAAACAAAAGTTGTAAGAGGAGCACACATACTATATATACAGGGTATATGATACAGCAAATGGAGCTCATCTGGAGGAATCCAAGATGGCGGCACACACAGTGCTCTAACAGTGCTCTGCATGGTTCACAGAGATGGAAATTTAGAGCACCATATTTGCTCCCACCACCTTATATTTAGAGAATGCTTGGAGTCTGTGGTCACACTACATACCTCCATAGGAACTGCTGTCAGAACTGGTTGCTGCTTTGTTCTTCTTTTCAGTGCTGCTGGTATCTCCACCACATAGGTCACTATAGTCAGTACAGCAGTTTTTGAATTTAGAACACTTGTTATTGCAGTGGCATGTATTTTTCTTGTTATATTTTTCACCACATCTTTCCTTACAGGAGGCATCTGTATGGATGACAGTCAAAACAGATGTATTTAGGCATGCGTTACCATCCCCAAGCTCATTCTGAAAATGCCAGTTGCTTGTCTGCATTACTTTCTGAGTCACTGACTACTACTACTAAACATGCAGTTAGTAAAGTACCTGTACGTAGAAATCCAAATGGTTCATATGATATAATTCCATTTCAATCTTTTTTCAGCTACACTATCTATGTCCCAGCTCACTTCCTTTAACCACTTAAGCCCCGGACCATATTGCTGCCTAAAGACCCAAGGGGTTTTTACAGTTCGGGACTGCGTCGCTTTAACAGACAATTGCGCGGTCGTGCGACGTGGCTCCCAAACAAAATTGGCGTCCTTTTTTCCCCACAAATAGAGCTTTCTTTTGGTGGTATTTGATCACCTCTGCGGTTTTTATTTTTTGCGCTATAAACAAAAATAGAGCGACAATTTTGAAAAAAATTCAATATTTTTTACTTTTTGCTATAATAAATATCCCCCAAAAACATATATAAAATATTTTTTTTTCCTCAGTTTAGGCCGATACGTATTCTTCTACCTATTTTTGGTAAAAAAAATCGCAATAATCGTTTATCGGTTGGTTTGCGCAAAATTTATAGCGTTTACAAAATAGGGGATATTTTTTTTGCATTTTTATTTTTTTTACTACTAATGGCGGCGATCAGCGATTTTTTTCGTGACTGCGACATTATGGCGGACACTTCGGACAATTTTGACACATTTTTGGGACAATTGTAATTTTCACAGCAAAAAATGCATTTAAATTGCATTGTTTATTGTGAAAATGACAGTTGCAGTTTGGGAGTTAACCACAGGGGGCGCTGTAGGAGTTAGGGTTTACTTTGTGTGTGTTTACTAGTGTAGGGGGGTGTGGCTGTAGGAATGACGTCATCGATCGTGTCTTCCCTATAAAGGGAATGACGCGATCGGTGCGCCGACACAGTAAAGCACGGGGAAGCCGTGTTTACACACGGCTCTCCCCGTTCTTCAGCTCCGGGGAGCGATCGCGACGGAGCGGCTATAAACAAATAGCCGCGCCGTCGTCCCGGATCGCTCCCCGAGCGGACCCGACCTCCGCATGTACGGGGGGGGGTCCCGATCGGACCCCCCACCCACGTCTAGCAGTGGACGTACAGGTACGTACATGTGCCTGTCCGTGCCATTCTGCTGATGTATATGTACATGAGGAGGTCGGGAAGTGGTTAATTGAGTTCCCAGGCACATCCAATCTCAGAGTTGGAGTCTTGGCATGTATTGGTTTATAGGAAGAAGAGCGAAGACAACAATAACTTCTTAGCTTTACTTTCTATAGTCTAAGCCCATGCAGCAATTACCGTATAGACTTGAGTATAAGCCGACACGAGTATAAGCCGAGGACCTAATTTTACCACAAAAAAATTGTAAAACGTATTGACTCGAGTATAAGCCGAGAGTGAGAATGCAGCAGCTACTGTAAGCGGAAATAAGGGTCAACATTTGGAGCCTGACCTCACTGTGCCCATTTGCAGCCTGACCTCACTGTGCCCATTGCAGCCTGACCTCACTGTGCCCATTGCAGAATCCTATCTGTGTACCTGAGTCTGTGACATAGACGACGGCCGCGCAGTTTTAAAAAATCGTGCTCCTCCTTGTGCTGTTCCGTGATAGGCGGAACACTCGGTTTTCCAGCAAACACTGTGTTTAGTGTTCCGCCTATCACGATCGCCCACTCGTTCCTGATAGACGAGAGGGCGATCGTGATAGGCAGAACACTAAACACAGTGTTTGCTGGAAAACCGAGTTTTCCGCCTATCTCGGAACAGCACAAGGAGGAGCGCAGTTTTTTAAAACTGCACGGCCGCCGTCTATGTCACAGACTTGGGTGCACAGATCGGATTCTGCAATGGGCAACGTGAGGTCAGGCGGCAATGGACTGTCAGGTACTGACTCGAGTATAAGGGGGTAATTTTCAGCCCAAAAAAAAGGGCTGAAAAACTCAGGTTATACTCGAGTATAAACGGTACATGTCGGTTGAGAAAGTTCCAGTGTTTTCTTCTCCCATACAGTCAATTCAGCTCTACTCCTCCAAACTAGACAGCTGCAGGTGCCTCCCAGTTGGTTACGGTGGATCAAAGACTTTAGTCCAGCTCCTCCATAGGATAGATCGTTTATGGCACAACTCATCTGGGCAGAAGCCCAGAAGAGAGAAAAGCAACTGGAAAGTTTGTCCCAATTATTTATCATTTTCTCTAGCTAACATAAATTGTCTGTAATTCTTATGGATTGGCAGGGAGGATGCATATTTAAAACTCAGAATATTAAAAGTTATGACTCACAATACTGGAGGAAGCTCATTAGTCATCCTTTTGGCTAAGATCAAGTGTAGTATCTGTTCTTATCAGTGTCCAGTAGGGGTGCTATGCGGTCATCCTGGCTTAACTGGGAGCTAGGATGGTTGGTGGTGGTATCCCTGCTGGTATCATGGGGGCTCTGAAGGCTAGTACCGGCTGGAACAGAAACAGGGCACCGCAGGCTTTCAGGGCGTGGGAGATATTCCCCTGGGAAAACTGTATGGGCCCAGTTCCTTCTGATTTGAGTGGATCTACCTTGTTTGGCCATGGTCTAGGAAGGCAGAGAGTCTGCAGTGTCTGTGTCCCCTGAGAGATGTCACCCTAGGGGAACTCTAAGTAACACTTGGGTGTGCGACCCCACAGTGTGAAACGGCAGATTGTCATAGTCACTAAAACCTTTTTCTGAACTGCGCCTTTCAGGGCTATCCCTTCTGGCTTAAGTCGTGGGCAATTTTTGCTTACCAGGCCTCATGGCTTAGCCAGCGCATTAATGCATGGCCACTTATTTTTTTTATTTTTTTTTCATCACTGTTAGTCACTCCTCTCTCTCTCACTCTCTCTCTCCCACAGCCAATATGTAGCACAATTTAAGCCATGCCCACATTTTGCCGTGGTGAGTTATGCGTGCCTGTTTTTTTGCAATGCCTAGAGCCCACTTTTTATCTTGCACACAGGCCCACTCATTTCATGATATGCCCCTGGTTCTACCTCTTTAGGGGGGATAACTAAAGCACACCCTTTAGTGCACGTTTTAGTGTGTGTTTCACATGCACGTTTCTTGTTCACTTATGGCTGGATTCAGATACGGCGCCACATCTTTAAGGCGGCATAGCGTATCGTATTTACGCTACGCCGCCTTAAGTCAGAGAGGCAAGTACTGTATTCACAAAGTACTTGCCTCCTAACTTACGGCGGCGTAGCGTAATTGTGGCCAGCGTAAGCACGCCTAATTCAAATGAGGATGGGGGGCGTGTTTTATGTTAATGTTTGGTGACCTGACGTGATTGAAGTTTTTTACGAACGGCGCATGCGCTGTCCGTGTACATATCCCAGTGTGCATTGCTCCAAAGTACGTCGCAAGGACGTATTGGTTTCGACGTGAACGTAAATTACGTCCAGCCCTATTCACGGACGACTTACGCAAACGACGTAAAATGTTCAAATTTCGACACAGGAACGACGGCCATACTTAACATTGACTAGGCCAGCTATTTGATGGAATAACTTTACGCCGGAAAACACCTTACGTAAATGGCGTATCTTTACTGCGACGGGCGCACGTACGTTCGTGAATCGGCGTATCTAGGCATTTACATATTCTACGCCAAACTCAACGGAAGCGCCACCTAGCGGCCAGCCTAAATATTGCACCCTAAGATACGACGGCACAGGCTGACGTATCTTAGCTAGGTTTAAGTGTATCTCAGTTTGAGAATACACTAAGGCCCCATACACACGACAGAGTTTCTCGGCAGAATTCACCGAGAAACTCGGTCAAAACCCGGATTCTGCCGAGAAACTCTGTCGTCTGTACAGTTTTGGCCCGATGGAGCCGCCGAGGAGCTCGACGAGAAAATAGAGAACATGTTCTCTATTTTCTCGTTGTTCTATGGGAGAAGGCGGCCCGCCGAGCTCCTCGGCGGCTTCATCCCAAAACTCGACGAGGAACTCGACGTGCCAAGCTCGTCGAGTTCCTCTGTCGTGTGTACGGGGCCTTAAACTTACGAAGGCGCAGATTCAGAGTTATGTCGGCGTATCTACTGATACGCCGACGTATCTCTCTCTGAATCTGCCCATTAATGTTTTTTCTGTTTTAGGTTCTTGCACCTCCACAGATTCATTTTTTATTTTTAAATAATTGCTGACAGAAACAATCAATACACCACAATTAAGAACTTTAACATAGGCTGGCTACAGCCTAACTGCCCCCTGGAAACATAGAACCAAAATATGACACTGCTGCCTGGGGCAAGGCCCCTACACTGGTAGATTCTCTAAGGTTCAAGCAACAGGCAAGTAAACAGATCCTATTCATTCCTTCCTATCAATTCAATTCAAGGACTTTTGTATAACGCATTGTTTAGACACACTTTTGAAACATAGTACCTGATTTTTTATGGTGAGCTGCTTTATTTAAGTTTGGTTCAATATCTGTAAAAAAGACAAAATAATAAAATTGATAAAAGAATACCATAAACAGAAGATCAATGATTATTTTAAAAGCGCATAGTTAACGAGTAAGACACATAGGATTGCTGATCTATGCTTAGTTATCTTACGGTAATTCATTCAGTTCTTAGGCCTCTAGTAATAAAAGAATCCAATTATTGAACAAAACATCGGAGACTTCAATAATTTATTAGGAAAAATGGTCCTATTCATTCCTATCCTATGATGTGACCCCCATATCATTCTTTTTTGGGTACACTCTCTATGTCCCAGCTCACTTTCTTTAATGAGGTTCCCAGACACATCCAGTATTAAGCCTCGTACACACGGTTCGATTGTTGGACAACCAAGGAATTTCAGCTCTTAGCCCCCATTCACACCTAGGCATTTTGTCGCCTGTAGTGTGACGCCGCAGCAGCCCCGAGACGCTGGAGGGATGAAAACACATTGCCCTCTATGGAGATGGTTCACATCTCCACACCTGCCGCCTGCCGCCTGAAAAAAAGTCCCGGACCTTTTTTTCAGGCGGCTTTCGGCGTTCGGCATAGGAGATGTGAACCATCTCCATAGAGGGGGTGAGGCTGCATTCACAATCGCGGCGTTTTGTCGCCGCAAATTGCGGTACAAAACTCTGCAATTTGTCGCCGCAATTCGCGGGACAAAACACCGCGATTTTGTACGCCTAGGTGTGAATGCAGCCTTAAGCGCCACCCTTTGGGCCCTTTCTGCTAATTTTGTGTTTGGGGAGAATTCATTCAGAGCATGCGTGTTTTGTACTTTCGACTTTTGTGTGACGGATTTGTGTAATGGCCATCTCAAAATTTGATGTGGAGCTCTTGTTTGACAAAAATTTACTAGGCTGTCATCCAACATTTGTTGTCGGAAAATTGGACAACAATTGTCAAAAGGAGCGTGCTAACAGTAAGAATTTCAGACAAAAGTCTGTCAACAGACAAACTCCTTCTGAAAGGGTTGGAGTCTTGGCATGTATTGGTTTATTATAGGAAGATGAGCGCCAGTCACCAATTTTATTGCTGAGTACTTATGAGAGACCGAGTGAGGGAGAAAGAATACCAACAACTTCTTAGCTCTACTTTCTATAGTTTAAGCACATGCAACAATTACATGTTAGCAGAGAAAGTTCCAGTGATTTCCTCTCCCATACAGCCAATTCAGCTCTACTCCTCCAATCTATACAGCTGCAGGTGCCTCCCAGTTGGTTGCAGTTGATCAAATAGCACGCTTTAGTCCAGCTCCCCCATAGGATAGAATGCCTATGACACAATTCCTAACGTGCTCACCCCCTCCTGGGAACTACATCTGTGTGGCAGGATGCTCTCTACGTGTTAGAGACTTCAAGGAGGTGTGAATTACTGGGCGTGCCGCAATGCATACTGGGAAATGTAGTTCTTACATGAACGAACGATGCAAACCAGGAAGTGAATGAGAGAACAGAAACTAGAACGCCGGAGGTGATATAGATGAATGAATTTAATAGGTATTTACTTGTTTTTTAACAGAATCATTACACTATTCTGTCTGTCTACCTTGCAGACATTAATTTTAGGCAAAACTCCTTACAACCTCCTTACAACTCCTTTAATATTTATCATTTTCTCTGGCTAACACCAATTGACTATACTCCTTATGGATTATTAGGAATGATGCATATTTTGAACTCAGAAGATTAAAAACTCTGACACACAATACTGGGACAAGCTCATTGATCACTAACAGAAACAAGTACTGCCCCAAAATTAGGAACTTTAACGTAGGCTGGTTACAGCCTAACTGCCCCCAGGAAACATAGATCCAAAATACGACACTGCGGCCTAGGGCAAGGCCCCTACACTGGTAAATCCTCTAAGGTTCAAGTAACAGGCAAGAAAACCACTTCTATTCATTCCTATACATTCCACTGTCCCCCTTAATTCAAGGACTTTTGTAATCTTTTAATGCATCAGAAGACAGTATGGGGGTTATTTACAAAAGGCAAATCCTCTTTGCACTACAAGTGCAAACTACAAGTGCAAAGTGCACTTGAAATTGCACTGAAAGTGCACTTGGAAGTGCAGTCGCTGTAAATCTAAGGGCTCTTTCACACGTCCGTTCCGTTCGTCCGTTTTTTGGACGTCCGTTAACGGACCGCAATGCTTCCCTATGGGCTAGCGTCCGTTAGCGGATGAGCATCCGCTAACGTCCGTTAGCATCCGTCTGCGTTCAGTTCCGTTTTTTTGGACGGAAGAAAACCCTATTTTTCTTCCGTCTAAAAAACGGAACGGACGAAAAACGGACGTTAACGGATGATCCGTTTATCATCCGTTCCGCTAACATCCGTTTTTCTATGTAAAAAGCCCCCAAAAAAAAAAAAAAAACGGATGAAAAAACGGATGGAAAAACTGATGCAAAAACTGATGCAAAAACTGATGAAAAACTGATGAAAAACTGACGAAAAACTGACGAAAAACTGATGGAAAAACGGATCAACTGATGAAAAAAAAACTGATCTGAAAAACTGAACGGACGTGTGAAAGAGCCCTAAGGGGTAGATCTGAAATGAGGGGAAGCTCTGCTGATTTTATCATCCAATCATATGCAAGCTAAAATGGTGTTTTTTATTTTCCTTGCATGTCCCCTTCGGATCTACAGCGACTGAACTTTCAAGTGCACTTTGCACTTGTAGTTTGCACTTGTAGTGCAAAGTGGATTTGCCTTTCGCAAATAACCCCCTACTGTATGTGTTTGTGTTTAAACAATTGTTATATTCTTGCACTATGTTTAAACATATTACCGGACTGTATATGGTGATGTGCTTCGTCAAAGTTTGGATCAATATCTGTAAAAAGACAAAATAATAAAATTGATAAAAGAATACTATAAACAGAAGATCAAGGATTACTTTGGAAGTGCATAGTTAATGATTAAGACAGATAGTATCCATGCTTAGTATAACCATATCCTTTAATGCATTCATTTCTTAGACATCTAGTAATAAAATAATATGTTTTTTGAACAAAACATCTGGGACTTCAATAATTAGAATATTAGAAAGGAGCAAGCTCCCAGGTGACATGATAGTAAGGGTACTTATAGACATCCAAGGATGGTGAAATGTTAATGGAGAGTTGGAGATAAGGGAGAAGATGAGCAAGGCTAAAGATGCATTTTTAAATTACATTGCAAGTCCTTTCAGAGCCCAGGAATGTGAGCTTGTGTTAACACAATATGTGTCGTGCAATGGGGTTGATTTGCTAAAACTGGGGTGTAAAATCTGGTGCAACTCTGCATAGAACAGCTTCCAGGTTTTCTTGTCAAAGCCCAATTAACCACTTAACACCCGCCCGTCGTCAAATGACGGCGGGCGGAATGTTCTATTGTTCCGACAGGACGTCATATGACGTCCTGTCATTTAAAGCCTCTTGGGCACGCGCACCCGTCGCGTCACTGGGAACACAGTGCACGTGCCCGGCGGCCGCGATGGCCGCCGGGCACCCACGATTGCCCAGTAACTGAGCAGGGACGCGGAGCTCTGTGTGTAAACACAGAGCTCCACGTCCTGTCAGGGAGAGAGGAGACCGATCTGTGTCCCTTGTACATAGGGACACAGATCGGTCACCTCCCCCAGTCACCCCCTCCCCCTACAGTTAGAACACACCCAGGATACACATTTAACCCCGAAAAAAACGCAGATCGCCGCCATTCCTAGTAAAAAATAAAAAAAAAATAAAAAATTATGTCCCCTATTTTGTAGGCAATATAACTTTTGCGCAAACCAGGATATTGCGATTTTTGTTTTTTTTTAGCAAAAAAATTTAGAAGAATACGTATCGGCCTAAACTGAGAAAAAAAAATATTTTTTTTTAAAAAATGGGATATTTTATTATAGCAAAAAGTAAAAAATATTGTGTTTTTTTTCAAAATTGACGCTCTTTTCATGTTTATAGCCCAAAAAATAAAAACCGCACAGGCGATCAAATACCACCAAAAGAAAGCACTATTTGTGGGGAAAAAAAAAGGACGTCAATTTTGTTTGGGAGCCACGTCGCACGACCGTGCAATTGTCAGTTAAAGCGACGCAGTGCCGGAAGCTAAAATCTCGTCTGGGCAGGAAGGGGGTGTATGTGCACAGTAGGCAAGTGGTTAAACAAGCTGAAGTTAGAAGATGATTGGCTACCATGCACAACTACACCAGATTTTGCACTTTCCATATTTAGTAAATCAAACCTAATGTGTGTTGTGTTAATGCAGTCCATTGATTTAAAAAACAAGCAAATATGCATTTGTTTTTTAATGTCATGCACCACAACACACATTCCATGCATTGGGGTGTGTTGTAGCGTTGGCGTGTTGCCCGCTACTTTACTAGTGTGTTGCAGTGACCTTAAAAATAAAAAGCCTGCTATGCAATACCATAATGCATATATCTTAATGGGTGCTAAAGTTTTTTGATGAGATATGGGGTGATTTTAAAACAAGATTTTCACCATCTGCAACTTATATACAATTCAAAGCACAACCACTGAATAGTAATGTATCACATTCACAGCAAAACCTCTTTTAAAGCAGCTCATACATGTAAACAAATAATAAAATCCTTTTATATATATATATATATATATATATATATATATATATATATATATATATATATATATATATATATATATATATATATATATATATATTATATTACCATAAGTATTGGGACACCTGTCTTTACACGCACATGAACTTTAAAGTGGTGATACACAGGGATGAAAAGAATCTCCCTACATAAGTTTTACATTTATATCTGCTGTCTTCACGTTTAGAAAGTTGAGATCATGTTAGGAGATTTTATCTTCCTGTTTAACACAGAGTGTGATGTCTGGGCATACAGCCAAGATAGCTAACATTGCTGATTGGAGGAAAGGCACACACCCACTCTCTTCATAGGCAGAGGTGTTTTGTATTAGGACCTGCTCTCTGCTAATCTATTTTAGCAACCTCCCCGGACAGAAGATTCAGGCTGCATTTGTCTAAAAAGTATGAGAATTTGTCAGGAGTTATCAGACTGATAACATAGGAACAGTTCAGTAGAGAGCTACGGGACTTAGCTCATTGAAGAGAGATAACAAAACACAGCAAATATATGTGCCCAGCTCAAATTCAATGAATCAGGGTTAATGGCATCCCAGTTTTAGTTCATCGGGTTCAATATTAAGTTGGCCCACCCTTTGCAGCTATAACAGCTTTAACTCTTCTGGGAAGGCTGTCCACGAGGCTGTGCAGGTCAGTCAAGTTCCTCCACCCCAGACTTGCTCATCTATGTTATTATGGACTTTGCTTTGGGCACTGGTGCACAGTCACGCTGGAACAGGAACATCCCCAAACTGTTCCCACAAAGTTGGGAGCATGAAATTGTCCAAAGTGTCTTGGTATGCTGACGTCTTAAGAGTTCCCTTCATGGAAACTAAGGTGCCAAGCCCATCCCTTGAAAAAACAACCCCTCACCAATCCCCCCCCCCTCTTTCACCAAATGGTTTGGACCAGTGCACAAAGCAAGGTCCATAAATATATGGGTGAGCGAGTTTGGGGTGGAGGAACTTGACTGGCCTGCACAGAGTCCTGATCTCAACCCAATGGAACACCTTTGGGATGAATTAGAGCGGAGACTGCGACCCAGGCCTTCTCGTCCACATCAGTGCCTGACCTCACAAATGCGCTTCTGGAAGAATGGTCAAACATTCCCATAGACACACTCCTAAACCTTGTGGACAGCCTTCCCAGAAGAGTACAAGCTGTTATAGTTGCAAAGGGTGGGCCAACTCAATATTAAACCCTACGGGCTAAGACTGGGATGCCATTAAAATTCATGTGCATATAAAGGCAGGCGTCCCAATACTTTTGACAATACAGTGTACATGATTACATATAATGACATTTATTTGAGACAAATAAGAACTATAATGCATTTAGCAGTATAAGACTACAGTATAGGATATAATTATTTTCCCTTAATCGCTATTTACATAACTCATTCAGCAGTAAATCCTTGTTAATCTCATTCAAGCTGTTCATCCCATTTTATTAGAAACTGACTGTTTAGATTTTTGACATAAGTGAATGTGAATGGCTGTAAGAGAGAATCGGTACAGAATGTCGTCTAGGTGCAGCGTAGAAAACGCAGAATACAAGAAATATGAGCCAGTCACAGAACCTAATGCCTGTCATTTTATTTGCAACAGATGTTTTGGTGGGTTCCAATTCAAACAAAACAACCAGTGCTGAGTGCTCTTTCACATGGTAAGTCCTATGAGTGCCTCATCTCACTTGCTATATCTAAACACCAGTCGATTGGGGTTGATTTACTAAAGGCAAATAGACTGTGCACTTTGCAAATGCAGTTTCACTCTGCAAGTTCAGCTGCTCTAGAGCAGGGGTCTCCAAACTTTTTAAACAAAGGGCCGGTTTACTGTCCTTTGGGCTTCAGGGGGGCCGAAATTTGGCCAATGTGAGTAGAACATGGAGGAGTAAACATTGTCCCGTTATTGGTTTTAACAGAAGGAATGGTGCTCCATCGATGGTGTCAGTGGGAGGAATGATGCCCCATTATTGTTCTTAGTAGGAGAAACAGTGCCCTATCAATAGTGTCAGTGGGAGGAATGATGCTCCATCATTGGCCATAGTAGGAGGAACAGTGCCCCATTGATGGTGTCAGTGGGAGCAATAGTGCCCCATAATTGGTCTTAGGGGAAGTAGTGCCCCATTAATAGTGTTAGTGGGAGGAGTAGTGCCCATCATTGGTATTAGTAGGAGGAATTTTGCCCCATCGATGGTGTCATTGGGAGGAATAGTGCCCATCATTGGTCTTAGTAGGAGGAATTTTGCCCCATCGATGGGGTCAGTGGGAGGAATAGTAGCCATCATTGGTCTTAGTAGGAGAAATTTTGCCCCATCGATGGTGTCAGTGGGAGGAATAGTGCCCATCATTGGTCTTAGTAGGAGAAATTTTGCCCCATCGATGGTGTCAGTGGGACGAATAGTGCCCATCATTGGTCTTAGTAGGAGAAATTTTGCCCCATCAATGGTGTCAGTGGGAGGACTGGTGTTTCATCATTGTCAGTTGGCGGAACAGTGTCCCGAGGGCCGGATAGAAGCAAGCAAAGGGCCGCATCTGGCCCCCAGGCCACAGTTTGGAGACCACTGCTCTAGAGCTTAGTAAATGAGGTAGAGGTTCTCTTTGCAAAGAATACCCAATCACATGCAAGGAAAAAAAAATGCATTTTTGCTTGCACATGAATGGATGATGGAAGCTAGCAGAGCTTCTGCTCATTTACTAAACTCTGGAGCAACTGCTCTTGCAGAGTGTAACTATATATTTACTATCCCTGGAAAGTGCAAAACCAGGCTCACTTCTACATAGAAACCAATGAGCTTTCAGATTTCATTACCAGGCTTAAGGCCCCTTTCACACCGTGGCGGGAAATGCGGTGGCGGTATAGCGCCACTTTTTTTAGCAGCACTACCGTTGGAATTGCGGCGGTATTCGGCCGCTAGCGGTTAGGAGCGGCTGAGGAGCGGTAAACATACCGCTCCTCTCACCGCTCCAAAGATGCTGCTCTCAGGACTTTTGGAGCGGTCCCACTAGCGCATCGCCTCAGTGTGAAAGCCCACAGGCTTTCACGCTGAGACTGCAGGGCAGGAGTTTTTCAGGCTGTGTTTAGGCACTATTTTTAGAAAAACTCCTCAGTGTGAAAGGGGTCTAATTGAACAAGCTGGGGTTAGAAGCTCATTGGTTTCTGTGCATACGTGAGTCTGATTTTGCACTTTCCAGCGATGGTAAATATACCCCATTGTGTACGTAAAAGTGGGGAATGCCTGTATTGGGTCTCCACACATCGACCAACACTACATAGGTGCTGCCTGCCCTCTCTACTTAAAGCGGGAGTTCACCCATAAATTTTTTTACCCTTAGATTGATGCTCATTTTGTCTAGGGGAATCGGGTAGTTTTTTAAAATCAAAGCTGTACTTACCGTTTTAGAGAGCGATCTTCTCCGCCGCTTCCGGGTATGGTCTTCGGGACTGGGCGTTCCTATTTGATTGACAGTCTTCCGACAGACTTACGACGGTCGCATCCATCGCGTCACGAGTAGCCGAAAGAAGCCGAACGTCGGTGCGGCTCTATACTGCGCCTGCGCACCGACGTTTGGCTACTTTCGGAAAATCGTGAACGCCCAGTCCCGCAGCCCATACCCGGAAGCGGCAGAGAAGATCGCTCTCTAAAAAGGTAAGTACAGCTTCGATTAAAAAAAAAAAAAAGCCGATTCCCCTAGACAAAATGAGCAGGAATCTAAGGTTAAAAATTGTTAATTCCGGGTGAACCTCCACTTTAAACATGAAATCTGATTGGTCATTATGTTCCACTTTTGTTTTTTAAAGGGGTGGAGTATTGAGTGTTATCCATGACGGCCAATTGGATTTTCATCAGCCAGTTCAACACTTCCATTTGGTTGCTTCAGTTCTTTAATCCAATTTATGGTGGCCCAGCACTCATGCCCAACTTGGCCATACCTAGCTTGCAAATTAGGAAACAATAAAGAATTGTCAAAGCCATTGATTAACCTGGCATAAAACATGAGATTGGTGCTAACCAAAGCCAGCAGGACTTTGTTCAGATCAAAATGCAACTTTTTTAGCCATGATTTCAACAATGTTTTGTAAAAATTAGATCGGCCTGTATTACTTAGTTTGTGGGATCCTTCTCAGCTTTGAGCAAAAGTACAATAATAATTTTGCACATAGTTGAGGATTGTCCTCTCTGGAATTCCAGGGAGCCCCCGCGCTACTTGGTGCTTTATGATTAGGAAAGGGCAGCTAATTCATCCAAGATTTTTTTCTGGCTTCATTGTAAGTGTTGTCGTTGACATATATCTAAAAATGTTCTTGCATCAGTTCTTTTCTTACATTTACAAAATGAGTAATCGTCGCAGCAGTCACCAAACTTTTCACAGGGCTCATTGCACTGACAGCTGTACTTTTTGTTAGGTTTGTGTCCACAGCGATTCTTGCACGAATCTTCACATTCTGCAAACAAAGAAAAAGTACAAAACTTAAATTTAATGGCAGTACCGTATGTTAATATTCAATATATTAGTATCAGCGCAGTCTCTAAAGTGTCCTTTACATCAAAAGTTTCATCCAGCTCGAGCACGAGAGCATTCATACCCTTTCCTAATCATGAAAAAGATCCCCAGCTTGGTTGACATGATCTAAAGGGGTTGTAAAGGAAAACATTTGTTTTCATAATAAGCATCCTTTACCTGCAGACATTCCTCTTTTCACTTCCTCATTGTTCGTTTTTGCTCAGAAGTTGCTCTATTTCTTCTCTGTTCTGTTCACTTCCTGCTTGTCTGATTTTACTCACCACCGTGATGGGAGGGTTTACTGCGTAACTACGTGCTCACCCCATCCTGGGAACTACATCTGCGGCAGGACGCTCTCTACGTGTTAGAGACCTCAAGGAGGTGTGAATTACTGGGCGTGCCGCAATGCATACTGGGAAATGTAGTTCTTACATGAACGAACAATGCAAACTAGGAAGTGAATGAGAGAACAGAAACTAGAATGCCGGAGGTGATATAGATGAAGGAAGTTAATGGGTATTTACTCGTTTTTTAACAGAATCATTACACTTTTCTGTCTGTCTACCTTGCAGACAATAATTTTAGGCTAAAAAATGTTTTCCTTTACAACTCCTTAATGAAGATTATGAGACTATGGATACTAAACAGATAATTCAATTGTAATTTAGTGTTGTAAGAACAGCAGAAAGTGGAGAAATGTACCTGTTGTTGCCCAAGCCTTCTCTTTATCTTGAGAATGTCTGCTTAGTTTAACTGCTTCCGGACCACCCTATAGCAGAATTACAGGGCAGCACTCCTGTGCAGAATCACCTATATATGTGTTTCTGAACTTTCGCCTCCAGGGGGCTCACTGGGTGCCGGTGGGGCGCTTCTGCTGTGATTAATTACAGCAGAAGTCGATCTGCGGGTGCCAGGCACTGGATGTCCGCCAGCGCACACTGATTGTCAGTACAACACACAGAGCGGAGATCTGCCTATGTAAACAAGGCAGATCTCTGTTCTGCCAGGGGTGAAAGGAATGGATTTTTTGCCCCTGCAAAGGGAATAAAATCCCTCTCTTCCCTTAGTAAAAGCAGCACACACATGTCACAAAA
Organism: Rana temporaria; assembly: GCF_905171775.1. Taxonomy (NCBI): domain Eukaryota; kingdom Metazoa; phylum Chordata; class Amphibia; order Anura; family Ranidae; genus Rana; species Rana temporaria. Next base: position 112,125,593 of record NC_053490.1, on the reverse strand, counting down.
CACTGGCTAGGCACACAGTAAACCCTTAGATGTTTAACCCCTTCCCAGCCAGTTTCATTAGTATTTTTAGTAAATACCACTGTATTAGTGTCATTGGTTCCCGCAAAGTTTAAAAAATTAAGTTTAGTGTCCAACTGTCCACTGATCACTGCCATTACTTCTATAAAAAAAAAAAATCCATACATATATACCATATTTTGTAATAACACTGATGTTGACCTCCCTATAATGTTTGGATGTCTCTGATTTTAGTTGTCTATTACTAACAAGAACAATCATGCAGGTTAAGAAAAGTCAGACCTTCTAATATTTGCATACTGGTTTTGAAAGACTGATTCGTGTAATAAAGAGCCATTGGATCAGTCAGACATTCAGCATTTTTTTAAATGGAAAGATAGCCTACAAACTTTCTTAGTAAGAATTTCCTTTAAAGAGGTTGTAAACTCTTCCCCCCCCCCAAAGAAACAAATTAAAAATATGTAAGACAAATGCATAATGAGCTAGTATGTGTGCATACTAGCTCATTATGAAATACTTACCTGAGAACGAAGCCCCCGCAGTGGCGTCCGCACACAGCTGAGACGGCTGACACCTTCCCTGGTGTTTCTTCCAGGTTCGCAGGCTCCAGTGGCCGGAGCCCGATGATGTCACTCTGGTGCATGCATGCGGGATCTGCTTGTTACAGCACATGGCTGTGAAGAAATGGCATGGACGGCTGTTCCTTCAAAACGTGTGCGCCGATGATGTAATCGGCGAGGTATACAGTAAATATCTCCTAAACGGTGCACGTTTAGGAGGTATTTACAGAACCTATATGTACAGTAAGCCTTATTATAGGATTACCTATAGGTACAAACACACAAGGGGAGTTTACGTCCCCTTTAAGGCCGCAGGTTCTAGGAATAAAAGCATTTGTAAAGACATTTTTTTTTCAGTTTTGAAAAGCATGGGAAAGGGTTATATATCCAGACAGGTTTTTACTGGTCTCTCCTGCGATGATTCACTTTTCGATTTGGTAACCATAGCCACTGAGGCATAAACTGATAGTAAATTCAAAATGTTACAATTGTCACAACCAGAGCAAGCAGTATGGGACAATCCTTCAGTTGGCATACCTGTTTCCATAGGCGTGTGCACAAGCCGGTGTGCCTCGACACACCCTAATCACCCCATGTGCATTACCATTATCCAGAGGTGGCACCAGGTGTGTGGTTGGGGGTGCCAGTGGCCATTGTAATTGCCCCCATTATATTAAAGGCTAGGTTTAACTTTAGGACGACATTACACCCGTAATTAGGGCCACTTTAGCAACTTGGTAACCGGTCGCGGGCCACAATGAGTATAGCGGGCGGCTGGTTGTCTGTGTCCACTCTGCATATGTAGAGCAGACACGGATGCAGGCTGCTCTACCCTAAGGGCCCTCCGATCCGCCCAGACAGAAGGGGACAGATCCCCTTCTAATTTTTTAAGCAGATGAGATTGCAGATAGGTGGGTGTAAACAGACACAAGTCTGTTTACATCTGCCGCTCTATAGAGGTGAATGAAGGGTCCAATTGGGTACGCCTGAAAAACAGACAGGCAGACCCGATCGAACCGATCGTGTAAAAGGGGCCTAAGGCTGCTTTCACACTGATGCACAGCGGTTTACCTGCACCTCAACTGACCTAGATTTTCACTTCTTTCTTAGGATTCCTGCAGCTGGTTGCTGCTGTCCCCCAGACAGTTATAGCTGGTGGCTGCTGCTGGATGTCCTCCAGGGCTGGTACTGGTACTGCTGGCTGATACTGCTGTTGGGTACTGCCTGCTGGTACTGCTGGCAGGTACTGCTGGTGGGTACTGCTGGCTGGTACTGTGGGTTGGTACTGCTGGTGGGTACTGGTTCTGCTAGCAAGTACTGCTGGCTGGTACTGCTGGTTGCTACTGCTGTTGGGTACTGCCTGCTGGTACTGCTGGCAGGTACTGCTGGTTGGTACTGCTGGCTGGTACTGGTACTGCTGGCTGGTACTGATAGTGGGTACTGGTACTGCTGGCAGGTACTGGTGGTTAGTACTGGTACTGCTGGTGGGTACTGGTACTTCTGGTGGGTACTTTTGGCTGGTACTGCTGGCTGGTACTGCTGGCAGGGACTGCTGGCTGGTACTGCTACTGCTGGTGGCTACTAGTACTGCTGGCGGGTACTGCTACTGCTGGCGGGTACTGCTAGCTGCTACTGGTACTGATGCTGATACTGGTGACTAGTACTGCATGGCTGGTACTGGTGACCAGGGCCGGCGCTACCACTAGGCGAAGTAAGCAGCCGCTTGGAGCGCACTACCACCTAGGGCGCAAGCGCCAGCTGCGAGTGGGACAGATCAGCAGGGGGATCGGAGCACACTGAGAGCTCCAGAGAGAGAGAGATGAGCTGGGCGTATCACAGCCAGCTCTGACATCTATCCCCTCCCCTTGCTGCCCACAAAGCCAGTTAGAGGAGAGGAGCTGCTTTTACTCCTCCCCTCCTCTCCTTGTGTCTGCCCCGCCCACTCTCCCCGGCATACAGGGGATGTGGGCGGGAATTTTTAAGCACAGCAAACAGAAGGGAAAGATGGAGGAGTGTGATATCCATCCAGTCCCTCCTGCCGAGTGAGTACACTGTACACTGATGTAGGGGTGGCCTTCATTCCCTTCTCTCTCTCTCTCTCTCTCTCTCTCTCTTCACCTTTCTTTCTCTCTCCCTATTATCTATCTATCTGTCAGATTATCTATCTATCTATCTATCAGATTATCTATCTATCTATCTATCTATCTATCTATCTATCTATCTATCTATCTATCTATCTATCTATCTATCTATCTATCTATCTATCTATGTGTCTATCTATCGATCTATCTATCTATCAGATTATCTATCTATCTATCTATCTATCTATCTATCTATCAGATTATCTATCTATCTATCTATCTATCTATCTATCTATCTATCTATCTATCTATCTATCAGATTATCAATCTATCTATCTATCTATCAGATTATCAATCTATCTATCTATCTATCAGATTATCAATCTATCTATCTATCAGATTATCAATCTATCTATCTATCTATCTATCTATCTATCTATCTATCTATCTATCTATCTATCTATCTATCTATCTATCTATCTATCAGATTATCTATCTATCTATCTATCTATCTATCTATCTATCTATCTATCTATCTATCTATCTATCTATCTATCTATCAGATTATCTATCTATCTATCTATCAGATTATCTATCTATCTATCTATCAGATTATCTATCTATCTATCTATCTATCTATCTATCTATCTATCTATCTATCTATCTATCTATCTATCTATCTATCTATCTGTCAGATTATCTATCTATCTATCTATCTATCTATCTATCTATCTTTCTTTCTTTCTTTCTTTCTTTCTTTCTTTCTTTCTTTCTTTCTTTCTCCTCCCTTTCTTTCTTTCTCTTTCTTTCTTTCTCCTCCCTTTCTTTCTTTCTTTCTTTCTTTTCTTTTCTTTCTTTCTCCTCCCTTTCTTTCTCCTCCCTTTCTTTCTTTCTCTTTCTTTCTTTCTCCTCCCTTTCTTTCTTTCTTTTCTTTCTTTCTCCTCCCTTTCTTTCTTATTTTCTTTCTTTCTTTCTTTCTCCTCCCTTTCTTTCTTTTCTTTTCTTTCTTTCTTTCTTTCTTTCTTTCTTTCTTTCTTTCTTTCTTTCTTTCTTTCCTTTTCTTTTCTCTCTTTCTTTCTTTCTTTCTTTCTCCTCCCTTTCTTTCTTTCCTCTTTCTTTCTTTCTTTCTTTCTTTCTTTCTTTCTTTCTTTCTTTCTTTCTTTCTTTCTCCTCCCTTTCTTTCTTTCTTTCTTTCTTTCTTTCTTTCTTTCTTTCTTTCTTTCTTTCTTTCTTTCTTTCTCCTCCCTTTCTTTCTATCTATCTATCTATCTGTCAGATTATCTATCTATCTATCTATCTATCTATCTATCTATCTATCTATCTATCTATCTATCTATCTATCTATCTATCTATCTCTCTTTCTTTCTTTCTTTCTCTTTCTCCTTTTTCTTTCTTTCTTTCTTTCTTTCTTTCTTTCTTTCTTTCTTTCTTTCTTTCTTTCTTTCTTTCTTTCCTTTCTTTCTTTTCTTTTCTCTCTTTCTTTCTTTCTCCTCCCTTTCTTTCTTTCTCCTTTCTTTCTTTCTTTCTTTCTTTCTTTCTTTCTTTCTTTCTTTCTTTCTTTCTTTCTTTCTTTCTTTCTTTCTTTCTTTCTTACTTTCTTTCTTTCTTCCTTCTTTCTTTCTTTCCTTCCTTCTTTCTTTCTTTCTTCTTTCTTTCTTTCTTTCTTTCTTACTTTCTTTCTTTCTTCCTTCTTTCTTTCTTTCTTTCTTTCTTTCTTTCTCCTTTCTTTCTTTCTTTCTCCTCCATTTCTTTCTTTCTTTCTTTCTCCTCCCTTTCTTTCTTTCTTTCTTTCTTTCTCCTCCCTTTCTTTCTTTCTTTCTCCTCCCTTTCTTTCTATATATCTATCTATCTCTCTTTCTTTCTCTTTCTCCTTTTTCTTTCTTTCCTTTTCTTTTCTTTCTTTCTCTTTCTTTCTTTTCTCTTTCTTTCTTTCTTTCTTTCTTTCTTTCTTTCTTTCTTTCTTTCTTTCTTTCTTTCTCCTCCCTATCTATCTATCTATCTATCTATCTATCTATCTATCTATCTATCTATCTATCTATCTATCTATCTATCTATCTATCTATCAGATTATCAATCTATCTATCTATCTATCAGATTATCAATCTATCTATCTATCTATCTATCTATCTATCTATCTATCTATCTATCTATCTATCTATCAGATTATCAATCTATCTATCTATCTATCTATCTATCTATCTATCTATCTATCTATCTATCTATCTATCTATCTATCTATCTATCTATCAGATTATCTATCTATCTATCTATCTATCTATCTATCTATCTATCTATCTATCTATCTATCTATCTGTCAGATTATCTATCTATCTATCTATCTATCTATCTATCTATCTATCTATCTATCTATCTATCTATCTATCTATCTATCTATCTATCTATCTGTCAGATTATCTATCTATCTATCTATCTGTCAGATTATCTATCTATCTATCTATCTATCTATCTATCTATCTATCTATCTATCTATCTATCTATCTATCTATCTATCTATCTATCTATCTGTCAGATTATCTATCTATCTATCTATCTATCTATCTATCTATCTATCTATCTATCTATCTATCTATCTATCTTTCTTTCTTTCTTTCTTTCTTTCTCCTCCCTTTATTTCTTTCTTTCTTTCTTTCTTTCTCCTCCCTTTCTTTCTTTCTTTTCTTTTCTTTCTCCCTCCCTTTCTTTCTTTCTTTCTTTCTTTCTTTCTTTTTTTCCTTTCTCTCTTTCTTTCTTTCTTTCTTTCTTTCTTTCTCCCTCCATCCCTCTTTCTTTCTCTCTCCCTCCCTCTTTCATTCTTTCATTTTTTCTTTTTTTCTTTTCTCTCTTTCTTTTTTTCTTTCTCCTTCCTTTCTTTCTTTCTTTCTTTCTTTCTTTCTTTCTTTCTTTCTTTCTTTCTTTCTTTCTTTCTTTCTTTCTCCTCCCTTTCTTTCTATCTATCTATCTATCTGTCAGATTATCTATCTATCTATCTATCTATCTATCTATCTATCTATCTATCTCTCTTTCTTTCTTTCTTTCTTTCTTTCTCTTTCTCCTTTTTCTTTCTTTCTTTCTTTCTTTCTTTTCTTTTCTCTCTTTCTTTCTTTCCTCTTTCTTTCTTTCTCCTCCCTTTCTTTCTTTCTTTCTTTCTTCTCCCCTTTCTTTCTTTTTTTCTTTCTTTCTTTCTTTTTTTCTTTCTTTCTTTCTCTTTTTCTTTTTTCTTTTTTTTTTTCTTTCTTTCTTTCTCCTTTCTTTCTTTCTTTCTCCTCCATTTCTTTCTTTCTTTCTTTCTCCTCCCTTTCTTTCTTTCTTTCTTTCTTTCTTTCTTTCTTTCTCCTCCCTTTCTTTCTTTCTTTCTCCTCCCTTTCTTTCTATCTATCTATCTATCTATCTCTCTTTCTTTCTCTTTCTCCTTTTTCTTTCTTTCCTTTTCTTTTCTTTCTCTTTCTTTCTCTTTCTTTCTCTTTCTTTCTCTTTCTTTCTTTTCTCTTTCTTTCTTTCTTTCTTTCTTTCTTTCTTTCTTTCTTTCTTTCTTTCTTTTTTTCTTTCTTTCTTTCTTTCTTTCTCCTCCCTTTCTATCTATCTATCTATCTATCTATCTATCTATCTATCTATCTATCTATCTATCTATCTATCTATCTATCTATCTGTCAGATTATCTATCTATCTATCTATCTATCTATCTATCTATCTATCTATCTATCTATCTATCTATCTATCTCTCTTTCTTTCTTTCTCTTTCTCCTTTTTCTTTCTTTTTTTCCTTTCTTTTCTTTTCTCTCTTTCTCTCTTTCTTTCTTTCTCCTCCCTTTCTTTCTTTCTTTCTTTCTTTCTTTCTTTCTCCTTTCTTTCCTTCTTTCTTTCTTTCTTTCTCCTTTCTTTCTTTCTTTCTTTCTCCTCCCTTTCTTTCTTTCTTTCTTTCTCCTCCCTTTCTTTCTTTCTTTCTTTCTTTCTCTTTCTCTTTCTTTCTTTCTTTCTCCTCCCTTTCTTTCTCCTTTCTTTCTTTCTTTCTCCTTTCTTTCTTTCTTTCTTTCTTTCTTTCTTTCTTTCTTTCTTTCTTTCTTTCTTTCTTTCTTTCTTTCTTTCTTTTCTTTTCTTTTCTCTCTTTCTTTCTTTCTCTCTCCTCCCTTTCTTTCTTTCTCCTCCCTTTCTTTCTTTCTTTCTTTTTTTTCAAAATTATCTATCTATCGGTGAAGATGGGGGGGGGGGTGCCACAGGCTTTGCTCGCACAGGGCGCCTGAACACCTAAGGCCAGCCCTGGGCGCAACCACAGCCCCTGTTCTGTGTGAGCTCGGCTCTCCTCTCCTAATCGCTCGTTGTGCGCCGCCACCACTAATCCCTTCCTTTCTTTCTTTCTTTCTTTCTCCTCCCTTTCTATCTATCTATCTATCTATCTATCTATCTATCTATCTATCTATCTATCTATCTGTCAGATTATCTATCTATCTATCTATCTCTCTTTCTTTCTTTCTCTTTCTCCTTTTTCTTTCTTTCTTTCCTTTCTTTTCTTTTCTCTCTTTCTCTCTTTCTTTCTTTCTCCTCCCTTTCTTTCTTTCTTTCTTTCTTTCTTTCTTTCTTTCTTTCTCCTTTCTTTCTTTCTTTCTTTCTTTCTTTCTTTCTTTCTTTCTTTCTTTCTTTCTTTCTTTCTTTCTCCTCCCTTTCTTTCTTTCTTTCTCCTCCCTTTCTTTCTTTCTTTCTCTTTCTCTTTCATTCTTTCTTTCTCCTCCCTTTCTTTCTTTCTTTCTTTCTTTCTTTCTTTCATTCTCTTTCTTTTCTCTTTCTTTCTTTCTTTCTTTCTTTCTTTCTTTCTTTCTTTCTTCTCTTTCTTTCTTTTCTCTCTTTCTTTCTTTCTCTTTCTTTCTCCTCCCTTTCTTTCTTTCTCCTCCCTTTCTTTCTTTCTTTTTTTCTCAAAATTATCTATCTATCGGTGAAGATGGGGGGGGGGGGGGGGCCACAGGCTTTGCTCGCACAGGGCGCCTGAACACCTAAGGCCAGCCCTGGGCGCAACCACAGCCCCTGTTCTGTGTGAGCTCGGCTCTCCTCTCCTAATCGCTCGTTGTGCGCCGCCACCACTAATCCCTCATGTGTCCCGCTGAGCGCCCTGCTGCACTGTTACATCTTCTAGACCGGTCACACAGCGCTGCTCCGGGACTCCTTTGCTCTAGCCTGTCCCTCTGGTGCAGCGCTGTGTGTCTGTGTGTGCAGCGGAGGGGCGGGGCTCAATGGAGATGGGAGCCCGGAGCATTGAGAGGAGCAGCTGACCTCCGTGGAGCGGGAGGATGGCGCTGGCCTGGTCTCGGCGGGGACACTGTGGAGCGGGAGGATGGCGCTAGCCTGGCCCCTGACCAGAGACTGGATGATGGTCGATGACGATGAAGCCAAAAACAGCCGAGGTAGGAGGAGGACGGATCCCTTCCGAACTACATTACACTGTCTGTCGAGTGCCGAGTGGGGGTTCTGTCTGTGTGGTGTGTGTGAGAGTCAGGTGGGCCAGTCACAGTGTATGTGTCAGGTAAGGGGGGGTCAGTGTGTCAGGTAAGGGGGGTCAGTGTATGTGTCAGGTAAGGGGGGTCAGTGTATGTGTCAGGTAAGGGGGGTCAGTGTGTCAGGTGAGGGGGGGTCAGTGTGTCAGGTAAGGGGGGTCATTGTGTCAGGTGAGGGGGGTCAGTGTATGTGTCAGGTAAGGGGGGTCAGTGTATGTGTCAGGTAAGGGGGGTCAGTGTGTCAGGTGAGGGGGGGTCAGTGTGTCAGGTGAGGGGGGGTCATTGTGTCAGGTGAGGGGGGTCAGTGTATGTGTCAGATAAGGGGGGTGTCAGATAGGTCACATGTGTTGCAAGGGCAGAGTAAAGTGATGTCAGGGGCGCAGCAGGGAGGGGGGGGGGGCGCAAAATTAGGATTCGCCTAGGGTGTCAAAGATCCTTGCACCGGCCCTGCTGGTGACTGGTACTGGTGGCTGGTACTGGTGACTGGTACTGCAAGGCTGGTACTGGCACAGCTGCTGGCTGCTGTCCATATTGCGGGTTCCCATGAGAATAAGGATGGGCAGTGCCACTTGCGCAGAAGGAAACCGGGCAGCGAAGCTGCAACGCTTGCCGACATCGCGGGCGCACTGGACAGGGAAGTGTCCATTTTTTAAAAGTCAGCAGCTGCAGTATTTGCTGCTGGCTTTAAAAAAAAAAAAAGATTCGGGTGAACCTCCGCTTTAACTCTACCCATTTCTCAGAAGTTGTCATTTAATTATTAAGAGATACAGTGTCATCATTATTGTGTTTTATATACACAAAGCAGTATGACATGCTGGGACGAAGGACTACACCCTTGTGCAGAATGAGATGATAGATTGAGCTCAGGAAACCAGGGTGAGAACACTCCTATGTGATACTAAGGGACACCTCATGTCCCATCTTCTGGAACAGCTGCCAACACAACCACTTCTGGGGTCTGTGCGGTAATCACACTAAACATGAGTAAGCCTGTACAGGGTTTGGCACTAGTTGTTATACATTGGACCCTTCATGGTATTCAAACTAAAATTAAAGAGAAAACTCTGTACCGCAGATTTATATATATCTAGGGAAATAATAAATCATGCAGTTGCACTCATTTCCTACTTGATTTTATAATTATTTCAAATGAATCCCTGTGTTATTTATTTTTCTTTGGTGGTTTGCAAACCATCCTATATCCAGTGTGAGTGTGTATATGCATTAATTATTTTCCACCAGCAATTTGTAAAATAAATGTCTGTCCCCCAGAATGAATAATAAAAAAAAAATATAGAAACAATGTTGTTTATTTTACATGCATGTGCATTTTCCCTATATTAGCATATCAGGATTTTTACTAAAATAAAGTATTAAATAAAAACCTTTTATATTCCAAAAAATACACAAACATTTAGGTAGGCAAATTAGTCACAGCATTATTGTCAAGCTCACCAATGCATGATGACATCAGTGATCTCAGGTCACGAAGTGTGCAGGAACTAAACAGGATGCACATTGGATTCTCAGAGCATTGTATAATGCTCATTAAAAGAGAAGTTCAGGTTTTTATTTTTTCAAGGACCTAGGTGGATGCAGCATCAGTCCGATGCTGCATCTGTCCCCCGCCGGCTCTAAGACTGAGAACCGAGCGATCAAACACCGCTGATCGCTCGGTCCTCAGAGGTCCATGAGCAGAGAGCTGGTGACTGTCAGTCACTGCTGTCTGCTCTGCCGTCCCTTTCGCTCTCACTGGGCGACTTGGGCCGTGGAGGGGGCAGGAGTGGCTGAGTCACTGAGGGGCTGAGCCAGGTGCGGGTCCAGGGTTGTGGGTGGATCCCAACCAGATTGTTGTGATCTTTCTCCAACCTGGACTGGCTCTGCTGGCTTTAGCCTGCTGTCTGCTGAAAATGGGTCACAGGAGTGCAGAACAAACTGCACTCCTGTGATCCACATACTTCTAATCTAAGCACTGTAAAGAGAGCACTGCAGAAGCTGTTTGTCTTCATACTTTCTCTCCTAAATGAAAGGCCTCATTGATTCTGCATCAACAAGACAAAAAGGGAGAAAGAGGTGGATGTTTGGAGCAGTTTGTTATTTTTGTGAATTTAGGCTTAACCCATTATTGTTTAAAAAAAAAAAAAGGCAAGTTTAGCCTAGCAAATGTGAAAAAAGAAATACAATATCAATATGAAATATTTAATGTTTAGTAGGGTACTAAGGCCATTCAAAGAGGCAGGAGACACATGGGAGGTGTGCTTTTTGAGGTCCATGGAGGTCTACTGCCATTTGGGGAGATTTCCCTTCACTTCCTGCCTCAGAGGTATGACAAGATGTGAGTAAACATTTTTCCAAAATGTCACCACAACTGCCACTGGAAATGTTCTCCTCTGTTCTTGTTCCAGTGACAATTACAATTATGGATATCCACGTTCTATCTGTCCCAATCAGAATAGCCCAAAAAAAGGATGAATCTACTGACTGAAATAAAAACCTGGCATGGGTGTCTCTGACCTTAATATATAGATGTTTCGGTGAGATGTAAATGTTGTGTCACTTCTCTTCCTGTTCTGTCCAACACCATTGACCCAGATGTAAAGTGAGGGACACACAGCATTAACAGGAACACAAGTATATAAGGGGTCCATATAGCGAACTTGGTGTTGAGTTATTCACTTTACGGTCAACAATGAGGACAAGGGGGCACTTTTTACGTCTAGTGGAAAAGAGATTTCACCTCCAAATACGGAAAGGTTTCTTCACAGTAAGAGCTGTGAAAATGTGACTCCCTCCAGAGGTGGTTCTGGCCAGCTCAGTGGATTGCTTTAAGAAAGGCCTGGATTCTTTCCTAAATGTACATAATATAACTGGGTACTGACATTTATAGGTTAAGTTGATCCAGGGTAAATCCGATTGCCTCTCGGGGGATCAGGAAGGAATTTTTTCCCCCTGCTGTAGCAAATTGGATCATGCTCTGCTGGGGTTTTTCGTCTTCATCTGGATCAACTGTGGGTGTAGATTGGGTATATGGGATTGTGTAATATTATTTAATTTTTGTTTGTTTTTTATGGTTGAACTGGATGGACTTGTGTCCTTCTAACTATGTAACAAGTTTTCACAATTTCCCACTGTATACTGTAACTTGAGAAAAAAAAAGGTTTTAGATTAAATTGTCCTTTAACACTTAGCCCCACCCTAATCCTAACACATAACACAACTCCTAAAATGTGCTCCTAATACACCCCTAAAATGTGCTCTTAATCCATACCTCTCCCCATCAATTATCCTAAAGCCTAATGCCCCGTACACACGATCGGAAATTTTGACAGCAAAAGTCAGATGTGAGCTTTTGCATGTAAATTCCGACCGTGTGTAGGCTCCATCAGACTTTTGCTGTCGGAATTTCCGCCAACAAAAGATTGAGAGCTGGTTCTCAAATTTTCAGATGGAAAAAATTCCTATTGGAAAATCCGATCGCCTGTAGCAATTCCGATGCGCAAAATTCCGACGCATGCTCGGAAACAATTTGACGCATGCTCTGAAGCATTGAACTTAATTTTCTCGGCTCGGCGTAGTGTTGTACGTCACCGCGTTCTTGACGGTCGGAAAGTTCAGAGAACTTTTGTATGACCGTGTGTATGCAAGCCAAGCTTGAGTGGAATTCCGTCGGAAAAACCTTCCAAGGTTTTTCTGACGGAAAATACGATCGTGTGTACACGGTATTACTCCTTAAAGCCAAAACCTAAAGTAAATGTTTACACCAATAGGAAAACGTTAGGTTTGCTAAAGCACTGTGTAGCCTAAATATTTGCCTTTTTGTCATTTAGAAAATACTTTTTCAACTTGGATGCACATCATTTCTCTGGACCAGTTTCCTGATAGTGAGAAAGACGGACCACCATGCCTATGGCACGTGTCTCAGCATGCTTGTGGTCTCCACCAGTGGCGTATGTGACAACGCAGGAGCACAACTGGAAAACAATTGTCACTCATTTACAAGATGTGCCGTAAAAATATTATTTATTTCAGGAACACAAGGTATTATTTTATTGAAAGTTGTAGAGAAATGCAGTCATTTAAAACAACTGAAATAACAATAGCCAATTCATGTGAGATTTTTAGTGACTGGATTTAAATATATTTTAACCCCAACAATTCTAATTAACTAAAAATGGTTTATATAAGAAATAGCATCTGTAGTTTTGGTTTATATCATTGACTGACACCCAGAAACTGAGATATAATAGAAATTACCTTTTTCCCTGTTTGGCACATACAGTAAATGTCTATCAACCTAAATACCTCTTACTTTTAATCCTTAACTTTTATCCTAAAGCTAGTTAACTTTGTGAACACTTGTTACATTTATGTAAACTGATTTACTGCTACAACGATGAAACCTGCTCTTTAAACGAGATCATTGTTTCAGAATCTGACTGTACAAGTTATTGTGGTTTAATTAGGGCTTTGAGCATTGAAGTCAGACTACAGTAAAACTTGCAGCAGGAAAGAAGCCTCTGTCTTAAGAACAAGTTATACAAACTTTGTCTATTAGAGTAAACCTGCCATTTTTTTAAGACTAGCATATGATGGTAATATTTATATATATATATTCTATTGTAGCTCTCTAAAAGCAACCTCCTTCTAAATACACAAATACATGCAAGCATGGTCAAGCATTGTAGAGAACCAATCGCAATTCTCTTTTCCTAAATGTTGTGGGGAGGAGGTGTGGCTACCGTGCCTTTAAAGACACCCTTATACAGAGAAAAGCTGTTTTTAGATCTACAATTTTAAATTAATTTACTGAATACATTTTTTTTTAAATATTTAATATTATCTTAAAGCCAATTGTGTTTTTTTTTTAATTTTTTTTTTTTTTTTTGGAGTCTCACCTCACTGTCATTTAATTCAGTTAGATCATTTTGAATATTCTTAAAGCACGTGTATTTAAATGAGTAAATTCTGGTTATTTGCAAAATGTTTAGAATGAATTGATGTTGTTTGAGCTTCTAGTGCTCAAAGTATATTTAAAGAGTAAAAAACGACTTATAGACTTATGTATGAAACTGGAGCTCAGAAAATTGCCTTAGTTATAAAATCTTGCAAAATAATCAGAAACTCAGAAGTCATATAGAATGCAGCAACACTTACTTTCACTAGAACATGTATCAAAAGCCAGAGTGCCTCCAATGATAGAGAGGATAAGTAGAACCACAAGCTTCTTCATGGTGAACAAGACTGGACCAGTGCTCTCTGGATCCTAACTAAAAAGTAATTTATTATAAAGGGTGTGTTTTCTTCTACGCAAATTTTTTAAGGCGGAGAAAAAAACAGGAACATAATTTATCTTCCTTGCTGACAGTGATTAATAAAACAACTAGCTCTACCTGTTTTACTTGTATTTATAATCGGTTGCAATGTATACTAAATTTATAATGTCAAGCTGAATTCTGCATACATGCTATTGTAAGAGATAAATTGGTACATGTGAACTAATCCAAAAGATTTGGGGGAACACTGATACCTGCAAATATCTTCTGGTCTTCCAGCAAAACCTCCAGACTATACTGCTTTTTTTAAATTTTTTATCAACATCTTAGCACCAACATGTTTCTCCCTTTTCATTATCAGGTAATTTTTCAGTTTTTAGCACTTGGATATTTGAATGACACTGTATCCAAATTTATTCTGTACCATTTTTTTTTTGTGGTATTTATTAACCACTGGGATTTTATTTTTACTATTTTACACACCTTACACACCAGAGAACTCATCAGATAACCATGACCACCTGATGTACATTAGGTCACAAAACACTTATGTTTCCTGAGAGGATAGAACCTGTGGTGGTAGAGGATCACAGATGATAAGCACAGGAGGCAATAAAAGAATGAAATTATATCAACGAAGGATATCTTCACAGCACTTAAAAAATATTTTTTGCATAAACACTTTATTATTGCACAGACACTTTCATATATTTGGTGTTGTATAATATTTATTGGTTAATGAATAAGGCATATGTTTGTGCTGTATATGTGATAATCAATATTTTTTGGACAATAAGGCCCCTTTCACACATGCAGACCTTGTCCGTTTTTCATCCAACCGTTGATGGATGAAAAACAGACATCAATGCATTTCTATGGAAAAAGGCATGTAAGTGATGATCATTCATTTACATTTGTAGTGAGAGTCTTCGAGTAAGAAATGTGATAACCCTAACAACCAAGGCCTGAGGTGTGCCTTGGCCTAGCTGGTCGGTATGCCTGAAAAGAGTGCATACCCTGAATGTAAGAATAAGAAAAATGTACAAAGAGTAATAGTATGTATGAAAGCTGGGGGAAACGGGTGGGTGGGAATCCTGAAATGACGCCAACACAGGACCCGACAAGGGAGGAGGATTATGTACTCAGCAGACCCCTCCCACAAACACAGGCTAGCCTTCGGCCAGCCTTTACACTTGTAGTCAAAGGCCCGGATTCAGAAAAGAGATACGACGGCGTATCTCCTGATACACCGTCGTATCTCTGAGTGTGGTCGGTCGTATCTATGCGCCTGATTCAGAAAATCAGTTATGCACAGATATTCCTAAGATCCGACAGGTGTAAGTGTCTTACACCGTCGTATCTTAGGCTGCAATTTCAGGCTGGCCGCTAGGTGGCGCTTCCGTATTTTTACGCGAGGAATATGCAAATTTGTATTTACGCCGATTCAGAAATGAACGACCGCCCGGTGCTTTTTTACGTAGTTTGCGTTCGGCTTTTTCCGGCGTATAGTTACCCCTGCTTAATGAGGCCTACTTAATGTTAAGTATGGCCGTCGTTCCCGCGCCGAGTCTTGAATTTTTTACGTCGTTTGCGTAAGTCGTTCGCGAATACGGCTGGACGTAATTTACGTTCACGTCGAAAGCATGACGATTTCCCGACGTCATTTGGAGCATGCGCACTGGGATTCAGTCGTGGCCGGCGCATGCGCAGTTCGTTTGGTGCGGGGACGCGCTTGATTTAAATGATACACGCCCCCTACCCGCCGAATTTGAATTCCGCCGGGTGATTTACGCTACGCCGCCTCAACTTTACAGGCAAGTGCTTTGTGAATAAAGCACTTGCCTGAAAAACTTGCGGCGGCGTAACGTAAATGACATACGTTACGCCAATATAAAGATCCGCTCTCCTACCTGAATCTGGCCCACAGTCTTCGAGTAAGAAATGTGATAACCCTAACAACCAAGGCCTGAGGTGTGCCTTGGCCTAGCTGGTCGGTATGCCTGAAAAGAGGGCAAAAGACACATGTTTAGGTGAAGAAGGGTAGGTAACAATCCAACAAGTAGAGTAGCTTACGCCTGGACGGCAACAGTATACGTATCCGCTATGACAGGAGAAACCCAACGACCCATGACCTGCGAGAGAAGAAACCCCCTAATGAACCCGCAAAGCAGCCCAGAACTCAACTAAACGACCCATGAAAGATGGATTGAGCCTGATGCCCGAGACAACCCTGCCATGAGAATGAACTGCTTGTGATGAGAGGATGCATGGGGGGAAATGGAGCAAGGGCTGGCCCGAGGAGCCCCTGCAAAGATGGCCAAGGAAATAGAAATACTACAACCGGACACCAGTGAAGTAGCTCTGGAAACCCCCAACCCCTGGCCTACCCATGCTGGTATGGGGAAGTGAGAGGATGAGTGCAAAAATTACAACTGGCAGGAGACTAAAGAGCTGGATACCTGGAGAAAGTGGATAAGACCAACGCGTTAAGACAACAAGCACCATTACACATGGAAACCAAACCAGACCCGCAGAACATTGGTCCCACCTGATAACAATCAGGTCGTGCTTCTGCCTGTAACCTGATAACCGAGTCTGAGTCCTGAAAGCATCAGTTATCCTGCCCTATCAAACGACAGGGCCGACGGCAGATAAACAATGAAAGTTGACATCGGTGTGGATGCCGAACCAACACTCCCCCGAAACTGTAGCGAATGCTGAAACGCCAGACCACGGATGAGTACCTTGATGAAAAAGTCCTCGCAGGAAAGAGCAGCCCAAAGTAACAAAAGATATCGGAACTTGCCATTAGGCACCCCAGTGGCTTGGCCCCCCCACCTTCAGAATCACGGTAAGAAACCAGACCAAGCACCCCTGGAAAAAACTGCCTCCAGTGCTTGATTGGTGATGAAAACATGACTGTCTGCTAAGCCAAGACACTTCAAACAAACCTGACGATCAAGCAATGAGGCCCACATGCAGGCCTGGAAAGACTTCCAGCAGGTCTGTCCGAGGACTGGGATGGGAGATTCCAATACCACCCCTGACAAGGAACAAACCTGGCACAGACATGAAACTGAAAGCCTTAAAGACCCCGATCCAAGGGGATGCTGACCTAGCCTGCAGAAATGGAATAAGAGCAGGAGCTGGGGGTGCGCCGACGTGACGTGTGGAAGACCCAAGCTAAGGAAAGACAAACTAAAAAATATGACAACAGACCACCAGACATGAAACAACAACACCCCTCTGAGCCTACCTTAGTACAAGAACATGAGCAGACATGACAAGACCACTGCGCGTGAATGAACCTGATGGCAGCAGCCCCCCCACCACCCTGGTGTGAGTGGCGAGTGAGACCGAGTAAACTGCAGCGCAGACACAGGCAATTAAACTGAGCACTCAGGGCTAGTGTACCCACGGAGCGTGGTGGGTAGCTGTATAGGCGTAAGAATGAACGTGCATCATATGGCGTATGGTATACGGGCGAGAAAATTGTGGTCAACAATCATTAAAAACGAAACCTCAGCCCGTATGGATCTGTAGACGTGACAGACCACGAGATGTGATCACTAGCGAATCAACCCAGGCTGCAACATGGACAAAGTACAACGAGACATGGTAACCAACGAAGAAGACAACACTATGACAGACAACGCTATGACAGAAACGTGAGACTGAACGCTGGGCCAGAAACGTGAGACTGATCGCTGGGCCAGAAACGTAAGATTGGACGCTGGGCCAGAAACGTGAGACTGGACGCTGGGCCAGAAACATGAGACTGGACGCTGGGCCAGAAACGTGAGACTGGACGCTGGGCCAGAAACGTGAGACTGGATGCTGGCCACCAGAAACACATGACAGAAATCCTGGGCCAGCCAGAAACGCCTGACAGAAATGCTGGGCCAGAAACGCAGAGACAGAAATGCTGGGCCAGAAACGCAGAGACAGAAATGCTGGGCCAGAAACGCAGAGACAGAAATGCTGGGCCAGAAACGCTTGACAGAAATGCTGGGCCAAAAAAGCTTGACAGAAATGCTGGGCCAGAAACGGATGACAGAAATGCTGGGCCAGAAACGCATGACAGAAATTCTGGGCCAGAACTGCTGGGCCAGAAATGCATGACAGAACTGCTGGGCCAGAAACGCATGACAAAAAAGCTGGGCCAGAAACGCATGACAAAAAAGCTGGGCCAGAAACGCATGACAAAAATAGCCGGGACAAAATGACTGAAACGTAGAGAGACTGGAAACGCAGAGAGACTGGAAACGCAGAGAGGATGCTGAGACAAAATGCAGTATTGCAAGGAAAACAGCCAGTGTGTCTGTGGGTGGACACCCCCCTTCCCCCCCCCCCAAGCTGACAGCGTGACGATGACAGAGGGGGGTCAACTAACTGCTGGGAATTCCGAGGATCCATGGTGTCTGGA
Source organism: Rana temporaria (assembly GCF_905171775.1). Lineage (NCBI taxonomy): Eukaryota > Metazoa > Chordata > Amphibia > Anura > Ranidae > Rana > Rana temporaria. The sequence continues at coordinate 112,107,755 of NC_053490.1, read as the reverse complement.
ACGCCGGACCCAAAGACTGAAACACCCCCGCCCCCTGTGCACCTACCAGGACTAAGTTGTTACGCAAACGCAGGGGCAGAAACGCTATGACAGAAACGCAGGGGCAGAAACGCTATGTCAGAAATGCAGGGGCAGAAACGCTGAGACAGAAAAATGCATCGACTGGAAACATAGAGCGACAGAAAAAATGCAGACACAGGATGCTATGACAAATTGCAGCAATGTAAGGAAACTGCCAGCGTGACCCATGGGAGGACACCCCCCCCCCCCCCCACATGCTGCCAGCTTGGTCCCTGAAGAAATGGGTGGAAAACCCCTCTTAGGCTGCTAGCATGACCCCGGGAGATAAAGGGTGGACAACCTCCCCCCTCATACTGCCAACGTGACCCTGGATGAGTGGGTGGACCCCCCTCACATGACCCCAGCGTGGACGAGCGGGCGGCCTTGCAAGTTTCCAGCGTGCGCCCGGAAACTGACAGCGGGCGGCCCCCGCAAAATGCTGGCGTGTGCCCGGAGGAGTGGGAGGGTGGATGGATGGATGGCAGCCCCTCATGCAGCAGCGTGCACCCGGAGAAGTAGGTGTGTGCCCCCCCCTGTGTAAGCCCGGAAGGAAGACCGCCTGGTTTTCGCACAGGGAGAAGCTGGTGGTGCAGCCCCCCTTATACCGGATTAACACCAGAAGAACACGTGGAGCCGGATGAGCGGGTGCCCCCTCCCTCCTCCGAAGCCAGCATGCCCAGAGGAAAGATGGATGGCTGGATGGGCGGCACCCACTACAATGCTGCCCGGCCAGAGCACCGGGAGAAGTACTGCCACAAGGCTGCTGCCGCCGCCGCTCTGCTAACCCTGACATGACGCCACCCCCTCCATGCACTCTCAATAAACATCAAGGTGGACCTGATTTAGAACTGTCACGCCTACCCCTAGCTTTGGTGTTCAGGCACTACAGCTGGCTAATATGTTCTTCACCTATAGCAGCCCCCTTTCCCATAAGGCAAACAGGCCTACCGGTACTTGGTTTCCCCCAGGTCTTATACACAATGCTCTAGTGCTTGCCTACCACACCGGGGCAGTCATCAACTGAGCACAGTAAACAGGTACTTGTGACAGGGAGAGTGGTCAGTGACAGTCTGGGTTCAGGGCAGGCTGAGTTCTGAGCGTAGTCAATATTCGATCTGAGGTTGTCAACAAGGGAATCCAACTAGCAGGCATGGCTGGGAGCAGATGAAGTCAAGGGCAGGGTACAGGAACAGGCAGGAAGCTTGACACATGTGTTGCAAACACTATCACAAGCAAGACGCTGTGGGCTTGGCTAGCTTAAAACAGGTTTGGTTTCCACCCAGAGGCTGATTATATCTGATAGGGTAATCTGGGGTTTCCCTATCACATCAATCACCTTGCAGGTGGACAGACAGACAGGGAGAATGCAGCTTAGCCAAAACCAAGATACTGGAATGAGACCATCAGCGTTCATGGAAAAGGAGCGTTACACACCCCTGACAGAAACTAGTCTTTCAGTTCTCTATCAAGCTCCACCCTCCTCTAGTGTCTATGGCACCATTTATCCCCTGAATGTATGCCCCCCCCCCCCATATATGGTCTGTGGCTGGCAAATGAAGAGGTGGGCTATGAGCCTTGTTCTTTAATACCACCAATAACTCATTGCTACTGGATTATCTATAACCTCTACAAAATTGTTCAGAGATATTGCTAATGGAGTCCCCAAAAGATAGAAACCAGTATATGGTTCATCACACTGGTATTGAGTCATGGCAAATATATTATTTATATACCGGTAAATGATTTCCCACAGGACAGAAATCAGATGGCTATAAGACCAGTATTCGATCACTCTTTTACTGGAATACAGTATGCTCTCTACTGTTTTTTATTGTGCAATTTATCAGCTAAACATTAAAGGGTGCAGTCTTTGCTTTAGGCATTTGCTTGGTGTAATATTTTGGCCACATCATAATTATACACACATATTGCAAATGCTTTATGTGGTAATGCAACTAGTAATATAAGCATCGACACTCATAAAGACTGTCTAGAGTGTTGTAATGTATACAGTCAGATTAAAATGTGACTGTATCGGGTGGCAATATTTTCATGATCATTGTCTATATAATTACTACGATAGGCAGTAACCAAGAGTGGGCAGAGCTTACTATTTCAAGTGATGTGTAATGAATAAGATATGTCACTTATTGCAAAACATGTAGCAACAGAAACATTAAAAAGGAGTATTGCATGTGAGAAGTCTGTGTTTAGAAGGAGGAAGGCATTCATAATATATGCCGAGTTCCTCTCTTAATTTCATTGCAAGCAACAGCAAACCTCTATAGTTATGTGTACAGCAACGTGCACTAGTTTTCATGTAGGCAAATGTATCGACTATTTATTAATAGAATATTAAATATATGTATTTTTGTGTATTTGTAGGATGATTGTAACATCAGTGGGGTATTAGGGTTCCAAGCTCAGTTTGTACCATGCATACTACCCAATTGGTGTCTAAGATTTTGCTATGTTTTCTTGGCTTTCCTGCACTCTGGTTTCCTGGCACAGTAAAAAACAAACAAAAAAAAAACATACAGGTTAGCTTTTGTAGCGCTTTTCCAAAAACCCTCAGTCCCTCTAATACACCAGGTTGAGTGTACAAACATACAAAATCGGAAAAAAATCACTGAAAGTAATACTTTGTACCCAGTAATGGCGCTATATCAAAGTTAACAGGCACTAAACCAGGTAGTAGGGGCAAACCTAATGTATTGTCAACAAATAAGATTGGTAACTAGGCAAGTATACAATGGATTAAATGAGTTGTAAAGGAAAAAATAGTTTTGCCTAAAATTACTGGGCTGGATTCAGGTAGTTTTGCGCTTTTTTTACGGAGGCGCAGGGCAACGTTTTTGCCCTGCGCCCCCGCAAATTTACTGCGCTGCCCTTGATTCACGGAGCAGTAGCTCTGTAAATTGCGTGGGCGCGCCGGCAAAATGCTCGGCGTAAGCGCGCGCAATTTAAATGATCCCGTAGGGGGCGGGAATCATTTAAATTAGGCACGTTCCCGCGCCGATCGTAGAGCGCATGCTCCGTCGGGAAACTTTCCCGACGTGCATTGCAGCAAATGACATCGCAAGGACGTCATTTGCTTCAAAGCGAACGTGAATGGCGTCCAGCGCCATTCACGAATCACTTACGCATACTACGTAAATTTGAAATTTCGCGACGAGGGAACGACGGGTATAATTAACATTGGCTGCCCCTGCTAATAGCAGAGGCAGCCTTACGCGAAAACCGCCGTACGGAAACCACGTAAACTGCGTACGCAGGGCTCGCGTAACGTTGTGAATCGGCGCTAGTATGCAATTTGCATACTATACGCTGAGCACAACGGGAACGCCACCTAGCGGCCATTGCAAGAATGCAGCCTAAGATATGCGGGCATAAGAGCCTTATGCCGCGCATATCTTAGGCTGCAGTCGGCGTAACGAGGTTCCTGAATCAGGAGCATTCGTTACGCCGGGGCAAGTAAGCAATTGCGCTGTGTAACTATGGTTACACAGGCGCAATTGCTTCTTGAATCCAGCCCAATGTCTGCAAGGTAGACAGACAGAATAGTGTAATGATGCTGTTAAAAAACGAGTAAATACCTATTAAATTCCTTCATCTATATCACCTCCGGCATTCTAGTTTCTGTTCTCTCATTCACTTCCTGGTTTGCATCGTTCGTTCATGTAAGAACTACATTTCCCAGTATGAATTGCGGCACCTCCTTGAAGTCTCTAATACGTAGAGAGCATCCTGCTGCACAGATGTAGTTCCCAGGAGGGGGCGAGCACGTTACTGACCACCGCAGTAAACACTCCCATCACGGTGGTCAGTAAAATCAGACAAGCAGGAAGTGAACAGAACAGAGAAGAAATAGAGCAACTTCTGAGCAAAAACGAACAATGAGGAAGTGAAAAGAGGAATGTCTGCAGGTAAAGGATGCTTATGGAATGCTAGTCATAACAATTTTTAACACTTACATACTTAAGGTTATAATTAAATAAATAAATAATAATTAAATAAATAATATACCATTGTGTGGAATTTAATGGGCGCGGCCTTTATTATAGGTATTCAAAATATAATGTTAACCATAAACATATCATGAAATATATTAAAATAATTGTCTTCAATTGTCTTCGGACGGGTGACCTGTCTATCAAAGTGCCCGGGCAAGGGGGAGGGGCTATACATGACGGCGCGGCGGGGAAACACACAGCTATTCAAATGCAAATGACAGCTGTTGTGTTCCCCCAGCGCATAGTAATTAGATGTCGGCAGCGGCGGGGGGAGGGGGGGATTGACTTGGCTTTGTCTAAGGCGCAGCAGCTCTCCTCTCCCCCATATGAGGACTGCTCTGCTCCGCTCTCCACCCCCTCTCCACCCGCACTCCACCCCCTCTCCACCCGCACTCGGGAGAAAAAAAAAGTATTCTACCAGGCATCGGGAGTATTTGCGCGAGTACAAGTATTAGCGCAAATACTCGGTATCGGTCCCGATACCGATACTAGTATCGGTATCGGGACAACCCTAGTTATAATCAGCTACCTTCAGGAAATTGGACACATATGTTTAATACTGCGGCCATGTATTGTCCTCCAAGAAAATGATTTTACAGGTAAGAGCTTTCTATAGCCATTCAGTTGAAGGAAACATCTGGAAGGAAACTGTTGAATGCAGCTGTCACCTTCTAAACAATCAGAAGCTTGCAGGTGGGGAAAGTTCATATAGGGTATTGCTCAGACGAAGGTGTCGTTTAGTGTGGTTTAAAGTGGTTGTAAACTCTCAAAAAAAAACACAACCTGGAAGACAAAGGAATAATGAGCTAGTATGTATTGCACATTAGCTCTAGGCTGTTGCACCGGTCCCCATATACTGCTGTGACCGGCGACATGTCTCCCGGTTATTTCTGGGTTCACGGACTCCAGCGCTGTAATTGGCCAGAGCCGCGATGACGTCACTTCCACGCAGCTACTGAAGAAACTATGCCGTTGGCACATGCTGATACAGTGAATATCTCCTCAACGGTACAAGTGCTGCTTTGTGTTAACTCCCGTGCAGTGCGACTCTGCGAGGGGAGAGAGAGAACACAGCCTGAACAGCTCTCTACTCCTCCTTGTAGTCATGTGTACTATTGCTAGCAAAGCAGAAAGCCCTCATCAGTTGTGAGGGACATGTCGGGCGGCACTACAGCTTTCTGCTTTGCTGGCAATAGTACACATATCTGCAGGGAGGAGGAGAGAGCCGTGCAGGCTGTCCTCTCTCTCTCTCCTCACAGAATTGCTAGGAGGTGGGATTTGGGGGGGAGGGGGTTGTGCTTGGAGGATGAATTGGGGGGGGGGGGGTTGTGCTAGGAAGTGGGATTTGGGGGGGGGGTTGAGCTTGGAGGAAAACATTTTTGGGGGGAGAGTGTTGTGCTAGGAGGTGGGATTTGGGGGTGTTTGTGCTTGGAGGAGGAATTTTGTGGTTGTGCCAGGAGGGGGAGGGGGAATTTGGGGTGAGTTGTGCCTGGAGGGAGGATTTGGTGGGGGATTTGTACTAGAAGGGGGAATTTGGGGTGAGTTGTGCCATGACAGGGGATTTGGTGGGGGATTTGTATTAGAAGGGGGGAATGTGGAGTGAGTTGTGCTAGGAGGGGGGATTTGTGCTAGAAGGGGGAATTTGGGGTGAGTTGTGTTAGGAGGGGGATTTGGTGGGGGATTTGTGCTAGAAGGGGGAATTTGGGGTGAGTTGTGTTAGGAGGGGGGATTTGGTGGGGGATTCGTGCTAGAATGGGGAATTTGGAGATCACTGAACTTTGCCTCACAGACTACATTTCAAGGCTTGTTCACACCAGGTGCAGTGAAGTAACGTGTTCAAAATCATGTTTTCTGTAGCGCACAAAAATTTGCTGCTTTTTGCAGTCACATACTGTGTGGGTGCCATTATTTCTTAATGACACCCCCACGCATCTAAAAAATGCATGTACGTTCGTGCCCATTAAAAGAATGCGACGTGCGTGAACATGCAAAAAAGCGTGTGCTTGGATACACACCCAGGTGTGAATGAGCCCTCAGACTGTTGGGCCTAGATTCACAAAGCACTTACGCCGACATATAACAAGTTACGCCGACGTAAGTGCAAATGTGCGCCATTGTATCTGTGCGCCAGACCCACAAACAGATATGCACCTAAAACCAGGCTACACTCCGCTGACGTAGCTTGCTTACGCCGGCGTACCGCCGACGTAGCTTGCTTACGCCGGCGTAGGGTGGGCGCACATTTAGGCTGGGTGCATGGTGCCGCTCCCATTGATTAGCCATTCAAACATGCAAATGAGGGAAATATGGCGATTCACGAACCTGCGTGCGCGCTGCGCGTAAGTTGTACGTCCGGCGTGAAGTTATTCCCCATAAAGGAGGTGCAACCCAGCAGCAGACATGCAAAGGTCTGCACCAGGGAACACAAGCTGGCGTATTTTACATTGGACATGTGTCTGGCTGGGCGTAGGTTACGTTCACGCCCTACGCAGTGATCCGGCGTCGTTTAGGCAGTTGTTCCGACGTGGTTGTGAGCAGGCGCAGGGGGATGCGTCCACTTTACGGCGCATGCGCAGTTCGTGATACGTATCTGTCTGGCGCTCGGCCCATCATTTGCATGGGGTCACGCCTCATTTGCATGGGTCACGCCCACTTCCACCTACGCCGGCGTACGCCTTCAAATCCCACGCCACGCTGGCGCAGCATTGGGAGCACTGACTTGCTGAATGCATTGCTTGCCTCTCTGCGCTGCGTTGGCGTAGCGTACATTGGTTACTCTACGGCGGTGTAATGTGCACCTTGCTCTCTGTGAATCTGGGCCTTGGTGCCCAGGATTGTGCAAACAGGTTGGGTATGCCTATACTTTTGTTCTGTTGGCAACACAATGTAGTTATTCGTGTTTGACCTGATATGAGTTAACTATATACAGTATGCTGCCAAAACAGTATCTATACTGGCAATAATACAATGACCTAATTTGTCTCTCTAACCTCCCTTAATACACCCATTTTCCTATATGTATCTAGGCACTAAACTGTTCAAACACAAGAAAAACAAGTCAGAAGAAAGCAATCCTGGAAAATGAGTGTATCAGCCCACAATACACATCATTGTGCAAAGTCTATGGTATTAACAGCATTCCAGTACTGCAATTTGATGTGATTATAGAAAGAAATTGGTATTGAAGATTTTCATGGGTGTGAGACTGTCTTGTCTTTGAATATTTAATGTTAACGTACTCTATGTAACAACATGTTTTAATCAGTTAATTCTAATAGGAAGCATCCACTTTGACTTATTTACTGTGCACTGCTGACCAACTTTATAACTTAAGTATCCATCCATTGTTATGCTACTACTGGGCATACTGTAGGTGTGCGCAGCCTATTGCATTATGGTGTGCATCCCAAAGCTCAAACACACATGCATGTGTGTGTGTGTGTATATAAATATATATATACACACACAGTATCTCACAAAAGTGAGTACACCCCTCAACACTGTAGAAATTACACTTTGCTACAATGTAAAGTAGTGAGTGTACAGCTTGTATAATTTGCTGTCCCCTCAAAATAACTCAACACACTTGTCTAAACTGCTGGCAACAAAAGTGAGTACACCCCTAAGTGAAAATGTCCAAATTGGCCCAGTTAGCCATTTTCCCTCCCCGGTGTCCTGTTAAAAGGTCTCATGTATGTTCAATTTGGTGTTATCGCTCTCACTCTCTCATACTGCTCACTGGAAGTTAAACATGGCACCTTATTGCAAAGACCTCTGAAGATCTGAAAAAAATAATTGTTTCTCTATATAAAGATGGCCTAGGCTATAAGAAGATCGCCAGGACCCTGAAACTGAGCTGCAGCACGGTGGCCAAGACGATACAGCAGTTTAATGGGACAGGTTCCACTCAGAACAGGCCTCGCCATGGTCGACCAAAGAGGTTGAGTGCACATGCTCAGCATCATATCCAGAGGTTGAATAGAGGGATTCTAGAAACCAGACATATTATCATTTATAATATGTCTGGTTTCTATAATTGGCACTGCGATAATCCCCTACCCTCCCAATCCCTCTATTCAACCTAACCAGGGATGAGGTGCCGTATATTTAGGAGGATCTTCGATCACTAACCTCTCACATATCCAGAGGTTGTTTTTGGGAAACATATGTGTAACGAAACGTCCCACACTCCCCTTGAGTGCTTTCGTCATATACCCCTTTCTCCCAGTCTAACTCTAGATATCGAATATTCCAACTGCTCAGAAGTACACAACAAGACGATACTTGTTTGTCTGCTGAACATGGACTCTTTATTAGAACCAAAATACAAGTCTTATATACAGTAAAAGAGGAGGCTCCCACATCCTGCTCATATTACTCTATCAATACACAGAAACACAAATCAACATTAGCTAATTAAAGAATTCCTTAGAGCAGCCGTTGTGACTCCCTAACTGCAATACACATGATCATACATATCAACACAGAACTCCTTCATACAATTGCAGGGTCATTAAACAATGGGTGACAGAGAAGCCACACTAGACTCATTTACATTATAGAAGACAACAGACAGACAGGTGGCTGGAGTTGATGACATTAGCATCTCCTTACAGTATATGTCCCAACAGTATGAATCAGTCACTCTTTCTAATATGGCATATACAGGGTTCCCAGAGTCTGTGTCTTGGAGGGACATGGACCTGAATCCAAAGTAACACCACCTCAAGGGTCCCCAGGCATACAGCTCACAAAGAGCACCGTTCCCCCAAATGCCAGGGCCCATGATCGCAATGCAAGAGGCTAGTATTCAGTCTCCTCCAAAAGCCTCTGTCCCGGGTGAGTCTGTCACAAGATGTATGAATGCTGCCAGCAATGCTACAGAGGTTGATGGGGTGGGGGGGGGGGGGGAAGCCAGTCAGTGCTCAGACTATATGCCGCACACTGCATCAAATTGGTTTGCACGGCTGTTGTCCCAGAAGGAAGCCTCTTCTAAAGATGATGCAAAAGAAAGCTTGCAAACAGTTTGCTGAAGACAAGCAGACTAAGGACATGGATTACTAGAACCATGTTCTGTGGTCTGATGAGACCAAGATAAACTTATTTGGTTCAGATGGTGTCAAGCGTGTGTGACGGCAACCAGGTGAAGAGTACAAATGTCTTGCCTACAGTCAAGCATGGTGGTGGGAGTATCATGGTCTGGGGCTGCATGAGTTCTGCAGGCACTGGGGAGCTACAGATCATTGAGGGAACCCTGAATGCCAACATGTAATGTGACATACTGAAGCAGAGCATGATCCCCCTCCCTTCGGAGACTGGGCTGCAGGGCAGTATTCCAACATGATAACAACCCCCAAACACACTTCCAAGATGACCACTGCCTTGCTAAAGAAGCTGAGAAAAAAAGGGGATGACTGGCCTTACATTAACACAGTAAGCTGTCAGGAAAAATTTCAGAGTGTCTGCAGCTATGAGCCTGAAAGTGGGAGAGAGCTGCCTGTCATGTCGGCATGGGCTTTTTCACCCCCTCCTTCTCGATGTTTCTCTAACTCACAGAGTTTAATGTAATGTGAGCTGACTCCCACAGGCTATTCTGTTCCTCCCTGTGTTCTTATTGGCAGGATGAAGAAATACAATTGAAGGAGCAGTTACCGGAACCAATCGATGGGGCTTTAACAAGCAGCTGATGCAAAGGATTCTGGAATGTATAGTTCCTATCTAAAATGGCCCCATAGTTTTTTATTGGGACAGAAATACATGCTCTAGGAGGCAGGAAACAAAATACTCCATCTTGCTTATCTGAGGAGATTCTCAGTGACCATGAGACAGTGAAAGAGATTAGACCTGAAGGAGAGATATTGTCTCTCAGATGATCTCCCCCCGTACAATTCAGGCCTCTACCGCTAGTCGGGACATCCAGCCTGGAGAGGGGGATTCCAGGTGTATATCGAGGCACGCCTGCACTGATGGTGAAGCGTTCCAGTGTAAGGTGACTGGTCTGGTCACCAGGAAAGCCTGCTGTTCCAGGACATTCGTTTGGGCCTTGACCACAGGATTTGGTGAGTTGGCATTTTTGCCCATCTGCTGGGAACAGAGACACTGCACCATAGAAGGGGTATAAACACTGTATACAGACATTGTTGCTGGTAGTCATCTTGCTGACACTTGTAGTGCCACAGGGATAAGATTATCCATTTCTGGGACACTGTATACATACATCATTGTCCTCCCACCTTGCTGAGGAGGATCCTGCCTGTTTCACTTGATAAGCTGGGCCAGTTGTGTTGTTTGGGCCCGCTAAAAGTGCACCAACGAAAGTTACTAGCTGAAGATACCACAGATTTTCTTTTCTTCAAAAGGACTGACGCTACTAGTGCCATGCGGATCCGCACACACATATACATGGCTCTGTATATGCATTGGGTGTGTGGGTCAGTTTATCTAAGAAGTTAAGCTATTACCTGTTGACTTGTATAGAGTGTTTCAAGTTGGGCCTGTGGTGTCAGGGGACAGTAGAGAAAGGCCTGAAACAAAGGGAGTCATTCCTTTGCTCTCCTCCCACCTGGACTCATAGAGCCAACCTGAGTAAAGGTAACCATTCTAATTTAAAGTGTTATATTGTGCTTTATTTACCATTTAAGTGTGCTCTTAGGGACATTCTCAGGTTTGGAATCCCCTGAAAGCAGCTTGAACATAGGATTGAGAGCTATATTGCTCTTAAATCTCCATTATTGCTCTCTAGTTGATTACTTGAAAATATGTTGTTACTGTCTGTTATTCTTTCACAGAAATACTGCAGTAAAGTCAATTTCTGTGTTTTATCATAATGTGTGTGTTTCTCATTGGTCATTGCACTTACACTATGAGTGAGTGAGTGAGTGAAGAACTTATATAGCGCAGCACATGCGAATTAAAAATCGCCTCTGGGCGCTCGTTGTTCCTGTCTCTTTTGATATCAAAAGAGATGAGTTTTGATCTTTCTTCTAAAGGTCAAGTGATTCTCCTCCAACCGAATGCTGGTTGGTAAAGCATTCCATAGTCTGGGACCTGCCAGGTGTGCCAGAGGGGATTGAGGCTGTTACGATGGTTGAGACAGAGGCAGAGTAACGGACTGAACAAACAAAGCAGTTCCTACAGGGGTATCTCTAAACATGTCTCCAGACCTGAACCCTATTTAGCATCTGTGGGGCACCCTCAAATGTAACATCCACCAGCTCTGTAATGTCATCATGGAGGAGTTGAAGAGGACTCCAGTGGCAACCTGTGAAGCTCTGGTGAACTCCATGCCCAAGAGGGTTAAGGCAGTGCTGGAAAATAATGATTGCCATAAAAAATATTGACACTTTGGGCCCAATATGGACATTTTCACTTAGGGGTGTACTCACTTTTGTTGCCAGTTGTTTAGACATTAATGACTGTGTGTTGAGTTATTTTGAGCGGACAGCAAATTTACACTGTTATACAAGCTGTACACTCACTACTTTACATTGTAGCAAAGTGTCATTTCTTCAGTGTTGTCACATAAAAAGTTATAATAAAATGTTTACAAAAATGTGATGGTGTGTACTCATGCATTAAGGGTGAAAAAACATTAACCTTTACAACCCCTTTAAATCTACCAAATGTATCTAATAGGAGGATACACCTATCTATCCAATCACTCCAAACAGACAGTCCCTTGCACTACATCGTTGATAGTAGATCTTAAAACAGATTAAAACTTCAGATGGGCCTGCACATTAAGGTGACCAGATTTAATAAATGAAATCCGGGGACATTTTTTTTTACTAGTAATGGTGGCATTCAGCGACCGCTGCCCGCCTCACAGACTGTCAAGTCTTACTCTCCGGGCCCCAGCTACTACTGGGTGGGGAGCGGAGGAAGATCACTCCGCCAGGGAAGGCAAGGAGATAAGCAGGCAGGCGGCTGGCAGGGACTTGAGCCAAGGCAGAAGAACATGCGAGCGGAGCTGAATGAGTATGTACCCGAAACTGGAGAAATATTCCCTCTGCTCCAACCAGCACATTATCATCAGAAAGGGACACAGATAATGGAAAAAAATACACCCCCTAAGCTAGTAGGAGCGGCGGAGTGGGGGGGTGTAATTCTGATTTTTTTTTTTTATTCTGCACTGACTGACTTTGAAATTGCCCCAGCCCCTGTTAAAATCCAACCAGGGGACAAAACCGGGGACAGACTTGGTCTGGGGACAGTGTCCTCAATCCAGGGACTGTCCCCAGAAACCCGGGGATGTCTGGTCACCCTGCTGTACATGTGCCGTCTTGAGGAGGGAGACCTTGCAGGCACTACAGGATTTCAATCCATGGTGGTGTATTGTGTGACCAATGGTTTGTTTGGTGACTTTGGTCCCAACTGCCTTGAGATTATTCACAAGCTCCTCCTGTGTAGTTCTGGTCTGATCCCTCGTTTTCTCATGATCATCCTTACCCCATAGGGTGAAATCTTGCATGGCGCTCCAGACGGAGGGCGATTGATAGTTATTTTGTATTTCTTCCATTTGCACATAATCGCTTCAACTGTTGTCTCCTTCTCACCAAGCTTCTTGCTGATTGTCTTGTAGCCCATTCCAGCCTTGTGCAGGTCTACACTATTACATTAATTAGTGCCCACATCATGGGATTGTGGCTGTCGGAACAATAATTAAATTAAATAAAAAATTTATATTTTAATGGCATTGTTGTCCTTTTAAAAAAAAAAAAAAAAGGTCACTTTAGAGCTGCTGTAGCTGGCAGGTGTAACTCAGGCGGAAGAAATGCGATTTTGAACATGATGAGTCACGTTTTTTCCGGGTCTGTGCAGGGGGCTTTATAAGCCCACTGCTCTGAGGCCTTTAATCAGTAGTGACCAGAACGGTATAGTGTGCTCCCCCTTCCCTCCCACCCCTGTCGCAGCACCTGTTATGTGGTTTGTCACCCTTGAAGTCAAGGGAGGACTTTGTATGTATTCTTTATGGTATTCGCTCGAGTTCTATGACTGAGCGAGATCTTAAGAGATGATTTAAAATTTAAAGTTTTGAAAGTTTTATATTAAGAATTTAAATAATATTGAAAATTGTATTTATTCGTTTTAAATAATATTAAATGGAATATTTATGATTATTATAGATTTATATATACCAATAAAGGTGCCACGGCCATTTCTATTACCAAATAAATAAATAAATAAAATAAAAAAAATTGTATTCTTATATATTTATTCAAATAAAGTTATTTGAATTATTTTTGGTCTATGGTTTTCTTTATTTCAAATTATTAGAGCTAAGTTGTTTTGTACGGCCTACACTCCCATGTATGCATATACAGATTTTTTACTCTACTCTGTCTTAATCTATATATTTTTTCAGGGTCAGTGACTCACAAAGTATCAAAGCCAGCAGGTCAGCGTGACAGCCATAACTAGCATTTTCAGACAGTAGCCAGCAATAACATATTTTTCTTAGAGCAGGTTAAATTTAGTCACACGGTTACTATTAAATATTTTACAAGTGACAATTCTATGCATTAAAGTGATTGTAAAGCTTCAGATATTTTTTTTTATTACAATAAAAACCATTTTATACTTAGCTTCTCTGTGCAATGATTTTGCAGACTAGCCATGATATGCTACTTCTCGGGGGCCCCTGCTGGCGTTCCTGGCTCCTCCTCTTCGGCGATTGCCCACCGTAGAATGCGGATTTCTATAGGGGCATTCGTGCAGGCTCTCTCTTGAGCTGCCCTGTCTGCATCCATAGACACAGAGAGGATGAAATCACTTTAAGTTCTGCTCTGCATGCAAATTTAAAGAGGTGCTCCAGTCTCCTATGTAAAAATTAAAAATCAGCAGCTACAAAAACTGCAGCTGCTGACTTTTAATAATCAAACTCACCTCTGTCTCATGATCCAGCGCTGTGCTCGGCCCCAACCGTTTATACCCTGTGTGTCTCTCTCCCCAACACCAGCATCTTTTGCAATGGGCAGCCGGCTGCAACAGCTAGTGGCTTCACAGTCAGGTACCCACTCCACCCTCCTACCCAAAAGCTCCATTTCATAAACAGGAGCGGGAGAGGAGGCCTTGAAGAAGGGCTTCCCCTTTTGGGTGGAGCTCCGCTTTAAGTTCTCTATCACATATGGGCAGTGGTAAAAACTGTTTGCAGTTTTTACAGTTTCCTTCTTGACCATCCACCAGAAGCCTAATATACAGCTGGAAGGGAAGAGACTGTTCATGTTGCATGCTTTTCACATTGCACAAAGCATTGCATCCACTATAACTGAATGCAGCATGCCAATTAGGCAGGTGGCCCATTCAAGTCAATGGGACCACACTGCAACCACAAGCCACAAACTTGACTTGTGGCTGTGGTGCATTAGTCCCATTGAAAATTGTCATTTGGCAAAAAAGAGCTCCTGCATGTCTCATAGAGGTTACTTAGTCACACTCTGAAAAACTATCTGCTGTGAAAAGCTTTTCAGAGAATAAACCAGTGTGAAATTTAAATCATTAAAATTTGCGGAAATGCAGACTAAGCCAACTAGAGCTCATGTGATTAAAAAAAAAAAAATACAGGACATGCGATAGGAGTGCCAGAAATAACTTGTGGTTTCTGAAAATTTAATGCTACAAAATGATTATCTAACTTAGCTTCCTGTGCATGTTCATCTTCTGGTGTGACTGTTGTGAGTCTGAGGCTAAAGACATTAGGTGAGTCTTATAAACAATTCGTATACTTTGTTATATAGTTAGAGAATTGCATTTTTTTTTTAATTCTTATAGAAGTGCAGAAAACACAACAGATAAACAATACAGATTGCATTATCTGTGTTTTGTGCAAACATTTAAAACACTTGCTAAGCACACACAAAACTACATTTCCTTTTTTTTTGTATAGGCTGTACAGCAAGTCATGTGATTGCTGCTGTGGGCTTCAATTGCACAAGAATTCAAAGAATAGGAGGAAAACGTGTATGGTTTCTTCCTGTAATTTGTCCCAATAGAATTCAGAAAATAAACATTTTCAGCTCAAAAACAGATGCCATTACCGTGAGTACTTTTATACAGTAAAACCTTAGTTTGTGAGCATAATTTGTTCCAGAAACATTCTTGTAATCAAAAGCACTTGTATATCAAAGCATTTTTTTACAGGATATAAAAGAGAAGAGAGGCACCTCTAAGTGTAGCAAAAAGTTGCTAAATGTCGTACCTTCATTAAATGTAACCATAGTGCTACACCTAGAGGCTCCTCTCTTCTCTTTTATACCCAGTTGTGACATGACACTACTCTTATATCAAGACATCGCTTGTATATAAAGGCAAAGTGCCAGATTCACAGAGAACTTACGCCGACGTATCTGTTGATACGCCACGTAAGTTCTAGGATGCGCCGTTGTATCTATGTGCCGTATTCACAGTACAAGATACGCCTGAATTTTGGCTTCCTACGACCGACGTAAGTCTCCTACGCCGTTGAATATGTAAATGAGCTAGATACGCCGATTCACAAACGTACTTGCGCTCGTCGCAGTAAGCTACGTCGTTTACGTAAGGCGTATGTCCGTCGTAAAGTTACCCCTCATAAAGCAGGGGTAAGTCATGTTAAGGTATGGGCGCGGGAACAGCGTCGTATTTTACGTTGTTTACGTAAGTCGTACGTGAATGGGGCTGGGCGTAGGTTATGTTCACGTCGAAAGCATTGAGCCGACGTATCCTAGGGAGTATTTGCGACGTGATTCTGAGCATGCGCCGTTCGTTCGGCCATGCATTTACATGGGGTCACGCTTCATTATAATACTACACGCCTACTGCCTTGCTACTTTGAATTAGACAGGCTTACGCCGGCCATTTTACGTTACACTGGCGCAAGAAAGGGAGCAAGTGCTTTGTGAATACAGTACGAGCCTCTTTATGTTACGTCGGCGTAGCGCATATCAGATGCGCTACCCCGCTCTAAAGATACGCTGATCTCTCTGAATCTGGCCCAAAATGTATTAAAACATTTTGCTTGTCTTGCAAAACGCTCTCAAACCAAGTTACTCTCAAACCAAGGTTTTACTCTACATGTAAATGTGTTTAATATCAAAAGCAAAAATGGGGAAAAATGCTGTAAACAATGGCAACTATTTAATATAAAATTTTTACTAAGCTGAGCTGTCAGAAAATAAGAGTATTACTGGTTGGTTGAGAGAGGTTACGGCACTTTATACTTTGTTGTACACGCGCAGAGGATTATCAAGAATCCATTTTTAGGAAATGGACACTAAAATGTGCAGAAAAAATACACAACTCCTAACGAAGATTCTTTTTTTTTTTCTTTTTTTGTGAATGATATATACATTTGCAGGTTAATTGTTAGTAATACAATTTAAAGACATAAATACTGTACATTGAATATGTATATTTTGTGATAATATGAGTATTCTTTGGCCAAATTCAACAGTTAACCCAAGTGTTAAAGTGGTTGTAAACCCTGTTACACCACTTGTATCTACATCAGGGGTCTCAAACTGGCGGCCCTCCAGCTGTTGCGAAACTACAAATCCCATCATGCCTTTGCCTGTGGGAGTCATGCTTGTAACTGTCAGCCTTGCAATGCCTTATGGGACTTGTAGTTTCACAACAGCTGGAGGGCCACCAGTTTGAGACCCCTGATCTACATGAAAGCCTTTAATAAGCCTTACCTGTAGGTACTGTGAATATTTCTCCTGTACTTGCGCAGTTCAGGAGATATTCACCTTATCGCAATGTGCCAACGTCATCGGTACATGTGCACTGAAGAAACGGCCCACTTGCACCGTTTCTTCAGGAGCCGTGCCGTCATCGCCAGAGCTCACAAACCCAGAAATAGCCCTGGGAGACATGTCGCCAGTCACAGTAGTGTGCTGGAATCGCTGCAACAGCTTAGATCTAAGGTAGGTATTTCATAATGAGCTACAGGTAGTAATGAGCTGCTCCAATTCTTGGGAAACCTATCAAAAAAACCCTACACAGGTGGTACCTAACACCCTACAGATTATTAAAAAATTTACCAGAACTCTCCCGCTACTTTCTGGAGGACCTGTATAGGTACTATTGCACATCTTCTTTAGTTTTGAAGATCCCTTAGCTCCTTCTGGAGACAAATCTATTGCTTAATTTCCTCGTTGTCCCAGATCTCTTCTACACCCACCCCATCATTAGCCTTACTCCACTTGGATATAGAAAATCTCCTCCCAGGTCACGAGTGGTAATAAAACATCTCCTACTTGCAGCAAATGTAAATATTACTAGACACTGGAGAACTACAGAACCCCCTCCCTGGCATATACACTTGCAGACCTCAATCTCCAATGTGAGACAGAGAGAATAGTAGCTAGGAAAAATTTAGCCATGGACAAGTTTCTTGTCAAGTGGTCTTCTTAGCCATCACATTGTAGATGTACTATACAAGTATAATGTTCTTGTTGAATGTTCCTTGGTAAAATGTACTTCACCGGATCGATATGCTGGTACTCCAATCCCCCCCTCACTTAATTTCGCTACTTCTACCTGACCCCCCCCCCCCTCCTCTGGAGCCTCACTCACCAATATCTCCGCCTGTAAGCACATTACACTGACCTGTTTTGAATTTACTTATCTTGTGAATATTATAATTATGTTTTATGAGTTATTCTTTGTTATGCTCCAGTTGGAGCATCTGCCAAGATTTACCATGTAATGCTAAATACGTTTTTGAAAACTCAATAAAGAATATTGAACATATGAAAATATGCCGCTTTATACCTTATTTCAGAGTGCCACTTGGCGCTTACGTGACCACCTGCCACTCTCCCCCCTCGATCTGACAACTACAGCGCCTGGGAATCCCCCACTGACATTAGCCAGGAGGAGGGTAAAGCCTCGTACACATGATCAGTCCATCCGATGAGAACGGTCTGATAGACCGCTGTCATCGGTTAACCGATGAAGCTGACTGATGGTCCGTCGCGCCTACACACCATCGGTTAAAAAAACGATTGTGTCAGAACGCGGTGACGTAAAACACAACGACGTGCTGAAAAAAATGAAGTTCAATGCTTCCAAGCATGCGTCGACTTGATTCTGAGCATGCGTGGATTTTTAACCCGATGGTTGTGCCTACTAACGATCGTTTTTTTCCCATCGGTTAGGAATCCATCGATTAAATTTAAAACAAGTTGGCTTTTTTTTAACCGATGGTTAAATAACCTATGGGGCCCACACATGATCGGTTTTGACCGATGAAAACGGTCCATCAGACCGCTGTCCTCTGTTTAACCTATCGTGTGTACGAGGCCTTAGAGAGTAGGAGAGTGGAGGGCGGTCACATGAGCACTGAGCGGCGCTCTGAATTAAGGTATAAAGCAGGAGAGGGAGAGATAGGAGAGACAGCGGGATGACAGAGGCACATAAAGTGACCAAGGTAATAAGGGATCAATAGCCATGATGGACCTGGTCAGTTTACAGAGATGAGGGCAGCACCGGACAGGATCAGCCAGGTATTTTAGATGATAGAAAGGGACAAATTACACAGCACAAGAACTGTTATTCATGTCTTATAGAAACATGATCTTTTTATTTTTAGTGTTACAATCACTTTAAGTAGTTCAGTGCACTGTAGCCTTATATGTTGTCTGTGTGGATGGTACCAATAAAAATCTTTATCTGTGACTCATGGATTAGATCAAAGTATTCATGCCAATGCTTAAAGTGTATGTAAATCCTAACTGTTTTTCAGGATATTTGCCATCATGCCATACAAATAGCTGTATTGTCGCAATCTATCCCCAGCCTGGACGGGCTCTGTGCATCAGCCGACAGCGGGCTTTAGTCTGCTACCTGCTGAAAACAGAACAAACTGCACTCTTGTAATCCACAGGAGGAGTACAGCCAAACAAACTTTAACCCTGGTTCACACAGTGTGACTTGTCATGCGACTTGAACATTCAAAGTCACATCACAAGTCATACCCTAGTACCGGCAATAAAACTGTTGTAATTGGCACAACTCAAGTGGCAACAACTTAGAAAAAAGGTTCCTGCACTATTTTAGTGTGACTTCATTGTGCCTTGCATTGACTTCTGTTATTGAAGTTGCAATGAGTGTTAGGCAAGCTTCAAAGAAGTCATACAGGATAACCAGCTGTCAAAGACGTGTGACTTTGAAGCCGCAAAGATGTGAACCGGGGTTTAAAGTGGTAGTGACCTCTGCTATATAATCTTTTTTTTTTTTAGGGCCCCCAGGTGGGTTATGCCATAATGTGCATGTATGCACAGCATATTGGTACATTATTGCAGACTTGCCTGTTAAGCGGTGCCCTCCTGTACGGTGGTGAAATCGATCTGGCGGGCCCCTCTTCCTTCTGTGCATGTGCACAGTAGTCACATTGCTGTGGCACAAATCAGGGCTGTAAATGTTTGCTGACCTGCACATGCGAGGCTCAGTATACATGGCGGTTGACAAGCAAGAGGATGCATGTATGACAGAAGAGACCGATAGGGACTCTTCTGTCATAATCACCCTGCCTTTCAGTAAATTTTAGAAAAAAAGAGGTTTATTTCCACTTTGCATGTTTGAATTCTCACATACTTTGCAAAGCCATGATTCTGGGCATTTGTATAATTATTAACCCCACCATTTATCATCTACTTCCACTCCCTTTGTCAGGAATATAACCTGCAAGTATAGGATATACAGTTCATGGTACTGTGCCTTTCATACAGCTAAAACTGCTACCAAGCTATCAGGGTACATTCATTAGGAAATGGCTTCATCTGTGCATTGTTTCCAAAAACTGAAAGTATAACTAAAGGCAAAACTTTTTTAGTTCTGGATAGCTTGCAGAGGGATTAAAACACCTGTCTGCTTTTATTGCTGTTTGTGTCCCTATTAAGGAGATTCACCCTCTCTATGTGTCCTGTTTACCATTATCATTAAAAAAGAAATAAAAATTCCAAATGTTGGGTTGTCCCCAGAAAATTAATATAGGGGAAAACTTCCAATGGGAACACTAGTTGTTCCCAAGGAATTCTCTTTGCAGGGTTTTCCTCCCACTTCCTGTTATGGGACAGGAAGTGAAGAACAATCTCCCCATAGATGGCAAAAAGAAAAAAAAATGCTCTATCCAAAATCCTATAGTTTTACTTGAAGGTTACAGAATGCATGTGTTCCATTTAAATTGGCTTGGAAATGTACTTTTAAAGTATTGTCCAAATTTGTAGAATAACTGAATTATAATATATTTAACATATTTCTGACTGTCAATTTTAACGAGGGGAGCATTCAGTTCTTGGTAGAGTTGCACCGATACCGATACTAGTATCGGTGCCGATACAGAGTATTTGCAGGAGTACTTGTACTCGTGCAAATGCTCCCGGTGTCTAGTGTTGAGCGGAATACGCCATATTCGATTTCGCGATATATCACGAATATATAGCCGAATATTCGAGAAATATTCGCTAAAATCGAATATTCGTGATATTTTATCCAAATGAAATTTTTGCGAAATTTCGCTATTGCGAATGCGAAAATAATTGCGAAATTTAGACAAGTGCGGTAGGAGAACTCTGATTGGCTCATGCTGAAATCGAATATTCGTGATATATTATCGAATTTTCGCAAATGCGAATGGGAAAATGATTGCGGAATTTCGACAACTGTTGTAGGAGAACTCTGATTGGCTCCGATGCAAAAGAAGGGCGGAGAAAGTATTCGCTAATATTCTGAAATCGAATATTCGTGACATTTTATCCAAATAACAATATTGCAAAATTGCGCTAATGCGGATGCGAAAATAATAGCGAAATTTTAACAACTGTGGTAGGAGAACTCTGATGCAAAAGAAGGGCGGAGAAAATAATCGCGCAATATTCCTATTCGGCAATATAAAATGATCGCTTCAGCTACTCGGCCCAGTGTCTCTAATCATACCAGCAGTGCTTTTAGACGTCGATGGAGATCACTAGGATGTGATCTGTTTTAAAAATAAAATTGAAAAAATGCGAATATTGGCCGCGAAATTCGATATATTCGCGAATACTCGAATATGCCATATTCGAGCCGAATATTCGCAATACGAATATTCGTGAGCAACACTACCGGTGTCTAGTCCGATACCCGGACACTCAGGGATGATCAGTGTGGCGGCGGAGGAAGTTGTAATCTCCCTGTGTGGCTGACAGCTGCTTCTCCTCCTCTCCCCTCCACGACTTTCAGCTGCTTTATTGAAAACCACACAGGGAGATCAGTGAATATAACTTTTCCTGTCGCTGCACAGACTTTCCCCTGTATCCTTCTCTGGCTCCCCTTTGTGCTCATCCATGGGCTCCTCCAGTCGACGTCTCATCAGTGCCCATCAGTGCTGCATATTAGTGCCACTGTCACATGACATTAAAAAGTAGTATCAGTAATCGGTATCGGAGTACTTGTAAAAAGTATCGGTACTTCTACTTGGTCTTAAAAAAGTGGTATCAGTGCAACCTTAGTTCTTAGACATGGAATTGTTTTGGGAAGGAAAACAAAAAGGAATTACCATACACCTACAGCAGGAAATTCACTGCTTCAAGCAGATAGTTTCCACCTCTGCAATAAAAAAAAGGTATGCTTTATGGACACTGTCCTAAAATAAAACATAGTTGCTTTTAAAACGAGGATCTTGAAAAAGAAGCAGTGCAATTAATAGGTAGATTTGTTATTGGGTGATACTCCAAACCTAAAGACAAACAAAGCTACAAAAAGCTGGTCCTGGGGGAAAATAATGCCATTTAAATTGCTGGGCCACAATGACGTTACTCTTTTGCATGCACATGCAGAGTCAAAATCATGGCAAAATGTTTTTTCTGCATTCATGCCACGTATTTTGTCTCACACGATCCCCCTCCCAGACACTGCAGCTCACAGTGGCAGGCTTTCAGCAACAGAGGTAGTTCTGTTAATCCAGAATGCAGTGGGCAGGACTAGGTACAGCAAGCTTCTGATTGATAAGCTACAGGCTTGTGAATCATTAGTGACAATACCAATATAGCCATGCCATTGTAGAGAAAACAGGAACAGCCTAAAGCCTCATACACACACTTAGATTTTCGATGAAAGAACGTCCATTTTTTGTGGCATGCTAGTCTCATTTAGAAAGTGAAGAGGTTATTCACAATAAGAACATTTTCGTACGACAGAATATAGTGTTGAATAGTTTTGTATTTATTCTTTGGTTTCTGAGCATGCGTAGTCTTGCTCTTATGCTTTTTTTGTTCACATCTGACAAAAATTTGATAGTCTACACATCCAGCTTTTGTCTGACGAAAAAGCGAAATCGGCTGTCAAAAGCACAGAAAATCAGCAGACAGATCATCGTACAAATTTTTCCATTTGATTTTCGTATCGTGTGAGTGGAAACTCACTCTGAATTCAGAAGCAGTGCAGCATTGTTGCCACACCGTCACAGAAAAATGCTTTAGTTGGACATCACTGGCAGGTTCTCCACAGGTATATGAGGGACATTGCAGAGGGACTAAAAGAAAACTATAATTGCTGATAAACTTATAAGTAAGCTTGGAAGTACTTTTTTTTAATGGGAGACCATTGTTTTACTTCAAATTGTTTCTTGGGGATTCAGGAAAACTGTATTTCTCGAAAATCTATTTACAATTCTATTTCATAGAGTATGTAATATACCTGCCATCCGAAGCCATGACTTGTTCATTAATGGAGCATCTGGGTACATCAGAAAGGCGCAAAGTTTGGACACGCCTACGCCACGTGGCCAATACAATAGATGAAGAGGACATTGCACCTTTTACTATGCCAGAATTTACTTTCCAAGACTTGGATAATGCTTTTCTGGATGGTGAGTGATGAATACAAATGCATAGCAGTTTAAGATGACTTAAAGGGGTTGTAAAGGTAAAACATTGTTTCCCTAAATAGCTTCCTTTATCTTAGTGCAGTCCTCCATCACTTACCTCATCCCTCCATTTTGCTTTTAAATGTCCTTATTTCTTCTGAGAAATCCTCACTTCCTGTTCTTCTGTCTGTAACTCCACACAGTAATGCGACACTTTCTCCCTGGTGTGGAGAAAGCCTCTTGATGGGGGGAGGGGGCGAGCAGGAGCGTCAGGATGCTATCTACTTTGCAGATGGAGAAAGGAGCTGTGTGTTAGTGGGCGTCCTGACCCTCCTGCTCACCCCCTCCCCCCTCAAGAGGCTTTCTCCACACCAGGGAGAAAGTGTCGCATTACTGTGTGTAGTTACAGACAGAAGAACAGGAAGTGAGGATTTCTCAGAAGAAATAAGGACATTTAAAAGCAAAATGGAAGGATGAGGTAAGTGAAGGAGGACTGCACTAAGGTAAAGGAAGCTATTTAGGGGGAAAAAAATACCGTTACAGCCCCTTTAATACATATTCATATATCGCTTTGGTTCTTTTTTTTTATTATTATTATTTCCCTTCATGCCTCAAAACATCCAGAAGTAATACTGCAATCTCAATAAATGATGTTGTGGGCTCTCTAGTTACCAGGTGTGCTGTTATAGATGCATATGTCACCTTCCTGAACCCCAGGCTTGCATGAAATGCCACCAACATTATGTATGTTACTGGCTAGAGCTATGACAATTAGTAGCGCTATGACAATAAAATCCAAATGATCATTCAGGAACCACCATGAGAGCAATGCATGCTGTCATTCACATTTTAATAGTCTCATTCCTGGCCATACTTTATATATAATAGTATGGTAAATATTTTTAACAGAATGCTACTAGAGAAAGGGAGGACAAGACATCATCTGTGCTTTATTAGCTTAACCAGCCCCTTAATCGTATTTTACCTTTAGACTTAAAAAAAATAATGTTTTTCCAAATCTTCTATGTATTTTCTTTGTATTTAAAAAAATTGTAATAGAAGTAATCTTTTATTTCCAGAGGGACATTCCATAGATACAATACAAGGCTGGCTTCAAGGCTGTGAGTGAGTAGTTTGTTTTATATCTACAGTATTCCTTTAGTGGTACAGCCAAAGGAAGGTTTCTTTAGGACAGTGACCACCTTAAAGGGGTTGTAAAGATTTGTTTTTTATTTTCTAAATAGGTGCCTTTAAGCTAGTGCATTGTTGGTTCACTTACCTTTTCCTTCCATTTCCCTTCCCTTCTTTTTTTTTCTTTGTCTGAATTTCTCACTTCCTGTTCCTCCTTAGTAAGCTTGCCCCCCATCATCCGAGCTGTTCTGGCTGGGGGATAGTCGGCGTGCTCGCACCCTCCTTTGTGACTACATCCCTGCGGGGAGACGCTGTCCCCTCAGTGGTGCAGTGAGTAGCACTTTCGCCTAGCAGCAAAAGGGTTGCTGGTTCGAATCCCGACCACGACACCATCTGCCTGGAGTTTGCATGTTCTCCCTGTGCCTGCGTGGGTTTCCTCCGGGTACTCCGGTTTCCTCCAACACTCCAAAGACATGCTGGTAGGTAAATTGGATCGTGTCCAAATTGGCCCAGTATATATATATATATATATATATATATATATATATATATATATATATATATATTTCTGTGTGTATGACTGTGTGTCCCAAGCGTGTCACGATCCTACGGGGTAAAATGACCGCACCAGCCAAGCAGACTCTGGCTGGAAAAAGCGCCCAGAGGCGATTCAGTTCGCATGAGTAGCGCTATACAAGTCATTCATTCATTCAGCCATAAAGCGAGAACAGAAGGATCTGGGCTACTCCTGCAGACTTGTCAGTGTATCTGTCTGCTTGTACCTTGTATGGCCAGGCAGATACAAACTGACAGGCAGGGCTGGACTGGGACAAAAATTTGGCCCTGGACTTCATCCAGACTGGCCCACTTTGACAGGTCTCTCCCATGGCGGCCGGACAAACCCGACCAGCCAACCCCGATGGCCACCCAAGCCCCCTTCACTAGCCATTAGCCGTTCTACTTTATTAGAGTAGAACGACTGGTACTCTTATAGGCAGTACCAGTGGGGAAGCTAGACATTATTTCACCCGGAGGGGGCAGCGGTCTTCTGTCACTGAAGCCGGCCCACTGAGCCATCGGCCCACCGGGAAACTGACAGAAAGAGACGGGTTGGTTAAAAACGGTTGTAACATGTAACATGTTCCCAAAGGTGAACTTAACATTTAAAAAAAAAGTATGGCAAATGCTTTTTTAAGCTAAATCCAACAAGGAGATTGAGAACCTTCAACAGCACCGGGATCTCTGACATACATCAGAAAATGTTCATCGGTGTAACATTCTAGCATCTTCCAAAATGCTAAAATATCAGTTTTGCGTTAAAACTGATCCATTCAAATACATTTTTGAGATGAAATTTTATTTTGCTCTCAGTTACTACTCTCACCATATTATCTTTGCATCCCTTTACTAAATAAGTGTGTAGCCCTTGCCTGTGTTCTCACAGCTTATACATTGTGGTTAAACACAACAGGAAGTTGACTTTCTGAAATAAGTTGGTGTTACTAAATTTGGAAGCTTCAAGTGCTACCATTCATGAGATATTTATATTAATTTCCTGTTCTCTCGACCGACTAAACCCCACTAAACACAACCTTATGGTCAGGACGAGTCTTTTTACCTTCTGAAATGGTTGGATTTGTACACTGATTACGTATATATAAACACTGGGGGAGATTTACTAAAACTGAAACATACAAAATCTGGTGCAACTCTGCATAGAAACCAATCAGCTTCCAGGATTTATAGTCAAAGCTTAACCACTTGGCTATAGCCAAAAGCTGCTGGGAGGGCATACATGGACATTCTCCTCTTCTTGTGCTGCACTTGGGACTTGACTGATCTCTGATGAAGGTAAAGGCCAATCACAGTGGGCCCTTTACCCTGTGATCAGCTGTCAGCCAATGACAGATGATCGCAGAAGTAAACAGAAGCCGGTTATCGGCTTTTTTTTCTTCAGCGAGAAGAAAAGTCGTTAACCAGCTTCAGTTGGAGGGACATCGGTCCCCTAAAGCCCCATACACACTATCAGTTTTCCTGATGGTTTTCTCTTCAGGTTTACCAAAACCATCTAATATGAGGTCAAACCTTAAGCGTTTCAATTTGAATGCAATCAGGCAGGTCCTTGTACTACATGGTTTTGGTAAACCTGAAGAGAAAACCAGCAGGAAAACTGATAGTGTGTATGGGGCTTTAGTGTCCACCAGTGCTGCTAATAAGTACCCTCCAGTGCTGCTAATCAGTGCCACCTATCGGTGCTGCCAATCAGTGCTCATCCTGCCTCATCATCAGTGTCATATATCAGTGCTGACTATATGTGCCCATCAGTGGTTCCCATTAGTGCCAGCTATCAGCACTAGTTGTACCTGATAAAATGTTGGCAAGAATGTTTTTTCTAAATATATGTTATATTTTGTAAAGATTTTTAAAAAGATTGTTATTGTCATGCAGCTCCTCCGTGGAAACTCTTTCTGAAGAAGGTTTACTACATCACAAAGGTAACTATAGACTGAGTCAGTAGCAGAACCTGAACATACAGGTTTTTCCCCATTGTCAAACAAGTACTAACTCCCATCCAGTGTAGATGTGTTATATTAAACTGAATAACTCAGTGCACACAACATCTGGCAAAGCTCAAATCAAACCTGTCACTAGTATAACAAAATTACAAAATAAAAAAATAAATCCAACCTGTAAAAGCAGTAAAGGAATACTTACCTCTTTGGTGGGGAGTAGGTAAAATCTTTACTCTATTAAGGCACTCTTGGTGCTGCAGCTATCTGACACTACCGGGATTAACATGTCCTCTGCCTCTGTGGATCCTTCTGCTGGGCCCTACATTATTTCAGGCTACAGTAGTGACTTAAGGGCCAATAAGAGGAACCATAGTGCCCAGTAGTGGACTAGGCATCTTGCAGACATAAATGTGTCAGATAGCAGCAGTTTTCAAGAGAGTAGAAATGTTACTCACGTCTTGCCAGAGAAGTACGTGTTCCCATTCTTATTTGAAGTTGTGTCTCTATTTTTCTTTTTGTTATGCTAATTACATGGTCATTTTAAAACATGGGGTTTCAAAAAATGAACAGTGCTCTTCCCATAAATATGTAATGCATACCTCCCAACCGTCCCGGATTCACCGGGATGTCCCGGATTCACCGGGATGTCCCGGGACTTGATGCATGTCCTGGCGAATGAAGGCTTTGTCCCAGGGTGGAGTCAAGTGATGCAACAAGTTCCAGCACTTGGCTCCAGTGGCTTGCCCGCAAGCATTCACTAGCGCGGGCACCAGTAAAACCCACCCTGAGGCTTGTGCAGGGTGTCTGGTGTCCCACACACTGCAAGCATAGCTGAGTAAATGTGACAGGCAGACGTCAGTGAGAGATGCCAGCTACCACACACATACACAGAGGCTGAACCCACCTGCTCCTCCTCGTCTGTGATGCTTTCCTGCACAGGCATGCCCCTCAGAAACCTGCAGTTATGGATAGGACCCGCAGGGCTCACATGACCGGCTAGCTACCTTGCTCTCTTCCCTCTCACCTCCTTGTCCATGAGCTCTGCCCACTGATCACTGGAGCTACCTGCTGTCAGACTAAAGGTACCTTGTGACCTCTCTTCTCTGCCCAGCTGACCCCCATACACTGCCCTGCAGAACCTTCTCTGCCATGCTGATCCCTGTTCTCCACCATGCTGACCCCTGTCTTTTTCCCTAATAACCCCTGCTCTCCACCCAGCTGACCCCTGTCCAGGTTTTGTTTAACCACTCTCCTTAAGCCCCTCCCACTGTTAAACGATTAGCCACACACATATTTTGCCACGGCATGCTATGTGCAAATCACTTCCTCTTTCCATTCTGAAGTTCAAAAGTTGGGAGGTATGCTACATGGTGTAAGTCAGGGGTCGCCTGTTCTTGTAATCCTGCGGCCCAGAACGCCGGACACACAAGAATATAAAGGGGTACAAACTCCACCCTCAACTTCTATTAGGGGAGGGGTCTCTTTTAAAGGGGTACTAACACCTGCTTACACTTGCGTAGGTATAATTGTAAAAAGCTTAGCCTTTTCCAAACTCTATATAATACAAATTCAGATTACTGTGGTGTTGTCGGGCAAGCTGGCTATTTACTATTGTTATTCTCTTGCCTTATTTACAGGAAATATATTTTTGTGGTAAATGGGCAAATAAATATGAAATGTCACAAGGGTTCTTTAATATAGAGTAGGAAAAAGCTAGAACATACATCATGTTTTTAGTGCTGTCTGAGTCTTTTCTAGAGGGATTCATGCTCTCTATTTGTCCTGGTGATCATTGAGGACACTTGTTTTGGTAACTTCTGTCTAATGCCTCGTACACACGATCGAAAATTGCGACAAGAAAACAGTTTTTTTTCCCGACGGAATGTTGGCTCAAACTTGTGTTGCATACACATGGTCACACAAATCTTGTTGGAAATTCCGACCGTCAAAAACGCAGTGACGTACAAGATGAACAATGAGCCAAGATCACTGAAGCTCAATAGGCAGTTTGGCTCTTCTGCTTGATTCTGAGCATGCGTGTTTTTTTTGCGCATCAAAATTGGATACAGACGATTTGAATTTCCGATTTATTTCTGTTGGAAAAATAGAGAACCTGCTCTCAATCTTTTGTTGGCGGAAATTCTAACAGCAAAAGTCCGATTGAGCATACACACGGTCAGAATTTCCGTCCAAAAGCTCACATCGGACTTTTCTTGTCGGAATTTCCGATCGTGTGTACGCGGCATAAGAGAGAATTCAGTTTATATCATGTCAATTCCTGTTGTGTCTCTGAGACAAGAAGTGAAGCAAAATATCCCCAATGGGACATAGAGACCAAAAAACTTGACAGGTTTTAAACATTCCTTACTCCTTTCAAAGCTATAAATATGTTGCATTCACTACTAGGAAAGCAGGAACAAAAACTGTCTCTGGACAGCCGCACTCTGAACAAATTGTAGCCTTTATTAAAAGAAGGACAGCACTATAAGTCACAGCAAAATAAAATAAAACCTCACCCCTGACGCGTTTCGCACTGAAACTAGTGCTTAGTCACTGACTAAGCACTAGTTTCAGTGCGAAACGCGTCAGTGGTAGGGTTTTATTTTATTGTGCTGTGACTTGTAGCGCTGTCCTTCTAAATTTACACTGTTATACAAGCTGTACACTTACTACTTTACATTGTAACAAAGTGTCATTTCTTCAGTGTTGTCACACAAGATATAATAAAATATTTACAAAAATGTGAGGGGTGTACTCACTTTTGTGAAATACTATATATCAGTATGATCCCTAAAAAAAGATCGTTTAGACCGATGGTTGTGATAACATAAAGTCAAAATAGGAAATCCTATTCATTTCTAGATACTGAAATTATAGATAAAATCCACTTGATGAAATGCACTTATCATCTTCAGTTCTGAGTAGCCATTATCTGACCATTTTCTTCTACGGTAAATCCTGCAAATTACAGTTGAACTGTGAATTTTGCAGAAACATGTCTCTGAAGTGTAGATGAAGATAAGAGAAAGGAAGCATGTGCTATAGCTAATCAGGGAGGGTAGATGCCCAAATAATAACTGGTACAAGTTTGGTTTAAAATGTAATCACAAAAAAACAATGATGTATAAAGAAGTCTGATGATTTGTACTTATTTGTTACAGATAAAGATGTACACAATAAGATACTTTAATGTGTATATACTGCTAAACTGTTTTTCTATACATTATGAATACAGGAGGAAGTATTATAACTCTATCATGTTTTGATTGCTTCCTGTATGCTGGTTAGTTAGATCTGCCCTCTTTGTTTGTCTGCCTGGCCGTTGTCCCCAAGACAGAAAGTGAGGGTGTATTTTCCAATGGGATGCACTTTTAGAGACAACTGTCTAAGATTCCATTCACACAGGGCGGTCTTTTCGCATGGGCACGCTGGCCAGTGGCCCGGGTGCCCCACTTGCCTGGGGGGCTAAGAGAAGGGATGCCGAAGCTGTGTCATTCCACACGCCACACGCCGCTCACTTGACTGTACTGGTTGCTAGAATCGCCGACTGCCCGGCGTCTAGCAACCAGTGACAACAGAGGCCCCGGCCACCCCAGTATTCAGAGCGCGCCACGGCCGCCCCAGCATTCAGAGCGCGCCGCAGCCACCCCAGCATTCAGAGCACGCCACGGCCACCCCAGGATTCAGAGCTCGCTGCCTCCATGGCTGGAAAACTAGCTTCACCCACCTCTGCCATCTTCAGACTCAGCGTGGCTCAGAGGGAGGGGAGGGAGCGGACAGCAGAGCTGAGCCTGTCCTGAGCCTGTGAGTGTGAGGCCCCGTACACACGTCCGAGGAACTCGACGTGCCAAACACATCGAGTTCCTCGTCAAGTTCAGTGTTGAAGCTGCCGAGGATCTCGGCGGGCAGACTTTCCTCATTGAACAACGAGGAAATAGAGAACATGTTCTCTACTTTGGCCCGACGAGTTCCTCGTCGGCTTCCTCGCTGAAAAGTGTACACACGACCGAGTTTCTCGGCAGAATCCAGCTCCGATCGAGTTTCTGGCTGAATTCTTCCGAGAAACTCGGTCGTGTGTATGGGGCCTGAGTGTTTGCACTGCACCTGACCTCAGCCTCACCCTGTAAGTAATTTGTTTTGCCATTCAAACACAGCCACTGTGCCATTCAAACACAGTCACTATGCCATTCAAACACAGCCACTGTGCCATTCAAACACAGTCACTATGCCATTCAAACACAGCCTCTATGCTATTCAAACGCAGCTGCTGTGCCATTCAAACACAGCCACTGTGCCATTTAAAAACAGCCACTGTGCCAGTCAAATGCAGCCACTGTGCCCGTCAAACGCAGCCACTGTGTCCGTCAAACGCAGCCACTGTGCCCATCAAACGCAGCCACTATGCCATTCAAACGCAACCACTGTGCCAATTTAATCTGTAATTTCTTTTTTTTTCAAGTTCTTGCTTTTCAAGCTTGTGTTATATTGTCCAAACATTGTGTTAATGTTTAAGCACTGATTTTGTTGGAAGTACCAATAAATATAGCCTTATTGATAATTTGCATTTTTATTCTCGTGCGTGATTGTGTAGACAGGGCTCCAGCGCACTGTATTTCCCGGGGGCCTATAATGCTCTTAAGATGGCACTGCATTCACACCTCAGCGTTTTGTAGCTTAAAGCTCCAAAACACTGGAGGAGAAACAAACAATTA